>NC_071545.1:5062727-5675454 GCF_026979565.1 Vidua chalybeata | reverse complement strand
ACAGAGCTCTGTCTGTGAGTCCTGCTGTAACCCAGCAGAGCAGGGCAGGGCAGAGAGCTCTGTCTGTGAGTCCTGCTGTAACCCAGCAGAGCAGAGCAGGGCACAGAGCTTTGTCTGTAGCTTCTGCTGCAGCCCAGCCCTGCTCACACAGCTCAGCCCCAGCTCTGCCCAGGTGCTCTGGGAGCCCTTTGGCAGTGCCCTGGGCACGGCTGTGGGATTGTAGCATCCACATTCCTTCCCCACGGCCTGGTGGGCAGGGCAAGGCAGAGCAGTGCTGGCTGCCCCGGAGGAGATTGTGCTTCTGCAATGGCCACATGAACACGCTCATGCTTCCTCTGGGGGCACAAAGGGATGTCCAGGTTTTGCCAAGATACTGCTGACAAACCCAAACATTTTTTACTGGAAGGCTTCTCTCCTCTGTGAACTCTGATTTCTCATCCTGAATTGGAGTCCAGTTAAGAGTAATTTTACCATTCATGAGTGTTTGCTTCAGCCATTGATGTCTTATGTGGCAGTTTCTCAGATGTTTTCAAATTAGCAATTTTTAAGTACCAATCATCTGCTTGGTTCCACTTCTCTGGCATAACTGCAATTCAGGGATCAAATAACAGGAAATCAGGAAAGGCAAGGCTTGAGGTGCTTGTAGATGAATATTGTTTTAGGGATGTTGTGCATATCCACAGTCACTCAGATAATAAATGAAAGTCAGTTGCTGGGATGTTTGGACCAAAAATCAGTCATGAATAAATGAAAAATATTTCATCTGTGCTATTTTCATTCATTTGCTTATTAAAAAAAAAATAAAGGGAAGAAAGAACAAAGCAAGAAAGGGAATATTAATTTAGAAGATTTCAACTGTACTGAAAAAATAACAGAGAGGCGTGAAAGACTGATAACTTGTACAGCTCCAGCACACCAAGCTGTGCAACAGAATACACTGAAACACAGAGAGTAAACCAAATAACCGTGCAGGAACAACACATCCAGCAGCAAAGTGATCTGCAGTACAGCTATATAGATTATGCTTAATGAAAACAGGGGAGGACGGAAAGAACGAGAAGAATGAGAGGCAGAATAACACATTCACCTCTTAGACTGTTTGAGTCAAATCTGAATTGCTAACATGGAGAGGGGAGTAATTCTCTGCCTCATTCATCACCATTCCTGCCATGCTCATAGCGTGTTTTAACTGCTATTACGGTAATTGAACGAATGAGGTTGTTTCCAAAACAGATTTGATGTGTTGGTGCGGGAAATTGAACAGCAATGACCCAACCGAGCACACTCGCAAACAGAGCTGCAGTGAAGGAGTGTAAGGGCCCAGCCTGGTCCAGCCCGGCCCAGCCCAGCCCAGCTCAGCCCAGCCCAGCCCAGCCCAGCCAGCCCAGCCCAGCCCCAGCCCGGCCCAGCTCAGCCCAGCCCAGCCCAGCCCAGCCCAGCCCAGCCCAGCCCAGACCAACCCAGCCCGGCCCAGCCCAGCTCAGCCCAGCCCAGCCCAGCCCAGCTCAGCCCAGCTCGGCCCAGCTCAGCCCAGCCCAGCCCGGCCCAGCCCAGCCCGGCCCAGCATAACACAACCTTGTCCAGCCCATCCCATCCCGTCCCATCATCCCATCCCATTATCCCATCCCATCCCATTGTCCCATCCCATCCCATCATCCCATCCCATCTCATTATCCCATCCCATCCCATCCCATCCCATCCCATCCCATCCCATTATCCCATCCCATCCCCATGCTGACTCCTGCCAGCCACCCCCGCCTTCAGCTCCAGGGTTTGCTTGTGTTGCCTCTCTTTTTCCTGGTTCTAAACCCTGGGAAGCATCAGGTGGGTAGATAGGATCCCTGGAGGGCTTCTTTGGCTTATTTCCTTTTTTCCTTTTTTTCTTTGATTCTTCTTCTCTTTTCCCCTCTGCCTGCTCTGCTCTCACAGACGCGTCCATGTCACACAGGTGGCAGCTTCAGCCCTGCAGGGCTGGTACAGAAGGGTGGGGGCAGCAGCCCTGTGAGCCTCTGCTTCTGTCACCTCCTGTGATAAGGATGCTGCCACAGCCCAGCACAGTCTAAAACAGAGAAGAAACTGAAGTTTTTGGTTTTGGGTGGGAGGTTTCTTGTTTGCTTGTTCTGTTGGGTTTTTTTTCTTAATTTTTTTTAATGCTGCATGTGAAGCCACCAGAAACCAATGGAAACCTTTGAAATCTCTGCAATATTATAGACATGAACTGAAGTCTGGGGAACGCTCACAAGTTGTGCTGACATTACTTTGTGCACTGGTTTTCATCTGTTTACTGATGCTCTCTGTTTTGTTGATGCCCTTTCCACAGTGTGATTCTGAACAGAGGAAATCTCCAAGCACCCCAGGGAAAAACACTCAAGACCGTAGATTTCAAAAAGCTTTTTTAAAATCCCTCTCCCTCCCTCCCTCTCCCACCTTACCAAATGCTTTTTACGAGTCTATTAGCTTCATTAAAGAGTCAAAAGAAAATCCATCAGCACACTGTTTTCTCTCTAGTGATTCTGCGATATTTATGGACTTGAAAGATGCACATTTAGGACACCCCAGATAGTGATAAGAATGTATAGACTTAAAACTCTCTATATTTTTTACTTCATGAGTCCGAAAGAATTATCTATTAACTAGTTGATATCTATTAATTGGTCCTGCAAAACACAGTAATTTATGCTCTTTTCCAAATCTTCTTTAGTTTTAGCAAAGTTTGTAGCAGCCACTATGGCACCTTCTGGGAGAGAAAGGTGCATAGTAGTGCAGAGGATTATTGTGTCTCAGGAATGCCGCCTCAAGCTACAAGCACAGAACTGGTGAGAGCTTTCCAAGCAGCCTGTTAACTTTTGGCATTAAATCCTCCCAGCTTCCAAAGATTAACTCTTCTCCAAAGGTGACTGTGCCACCAGTGAAGGGCATCTGTGATTAAACCAATAAACACTGCTTGTCTGCTATGGGTAGGAGACCAGAGCACATGGGAGATTTATGGATTTTTTTCATTTCTCATGTGCCAGTTGCCAGAAGCAAGAAGGGTTCAAGAGAAAACACCCTGGCCTTTGCCAGGCAAATGTGGGATGGGTTCTGCCAATGCTGAGCAGCTGTTTCCAGACAAGAAAGAGCTGTGCTCAGCTCTTTCACTTTTTGAATCAATGGATTATACAGAGGAGTGATCTGGCTCGCAATGTGGCTCTAGAGCAAAATCAAAATAACTATTTGACCCAGTGTTCACCAGGGAAATTGTTAGTCCATGTCTCAGAGAAGGCATTGAGGATACCTCCTGTTTATCAGCTCTTCCATGTTTGATCATTTGGATATTTATTTGTTGGTACAAGCGTTTCCAGTTTCCACATGAAGTGTGTGGCACAGAGCTGGGAACATGGGGTTTGGCTAAGCTGACAGCACTGGTGCATTTTTCCTTCTCTGAGCTCATATAATTGCAGCCTGTGACATTTGCAGTCCCTTGGCAAATAATCTGGCATGCTTCACAACTTCCTCTTTAAGAAGTGCTCAGCTATATTGAAACATAAATATATCATCTTCCATTCACATGAAGTCTGTCATCGAAGCAAATCCTGTAATGGCTGAGAGATTTTACTGGGAGTGCAGATTTCTTGACATTTATGCCCTGTATGAGCAACTTCACTTACATGGACATGCAGACACCTTTTAGGCTGCATTAACACCACAAAGAGGGACTTTGCAGGAAAGAGGAAACACAAGTTAAGTGACAGGAATCGTCTTGGCAGCACAGCATCCTGCTATTGCCTAAAGTGGATTTCATGTGGTTAATCCATGGTAAGAATATTCATTTTAATGCTGCTTTGAGGATTTGAATGACAGCAAAGGATCTTAATCACTTACTTGTCACTGAGAGACAAATTCCATGCCTGCACCTTTCCTACCCCAAGGGGACACTGCAGCTCAGCCCACCAGCTCCAGCAGGGCAGCCAGCACTGCTTTCTGCAGACCTGCACGGCCACACAAGCTGGTGGTCAACCACTCACCTCTGCAAAACCTATTTATCTTACCATTTCTGTCGCAAATTGAAGGGCTGCATCAGAACAAATCCTCAAATTACTTTAGCCTTGTGTCTATTTAAAGATTGAAATGGGAACAAATTTGTAGTGTCATGCACCAGGGACAAGGGCCAAGGTCATTTCAGAGGGAGCTGTTCTGAACATAGACATAATTCAAGTCTCAATTAACTCTTATAGTGCATAACTTAATGATTAAAGTGCTGGAGTTTTATCATAATCACTAATATTGCAAGGAAAAAAAATAATATCATTACGCTCTTTGCTGTGACAAGTTGTTACAATCTTACCAGGAGAGATTTTTAATCTACCTGCAGCAGTAATCAGAGAGAAATTTCAATTTTTAAGATGAGCTTTCACCTCGCTGGTAATGAATTTCAAAGCAGCTTTGCAAGTTCCACTGTTTTCCCTTGGTCCCTAAGTAGAGAGCAATTATTGATTGAACTAATTTCTTAGGAAGATAGGTCAAGTTTCAGGTTAAACTGCATCTTGTAAGAAATGTAGTCTGTCTCATGCAAAAGAAGATACAGAGAGGGATTAGCAGCTTACAATTCACTTTCTTGGAGGTACATGTCCTGTGTCAGCACTTGCTCACCATAAATCTGTGTGGTTGTTGTGCAGCAAACTCCATTTAGTTCCTTTTTGATTTAGAAAATATAAATAACACTCCCACTTTTAATGGAACCACAGCTTCCTCAGGAGGCCTTAAGCCTGATCAAAGCTGTTCCTGTATCACATAGGGTGCAGGGGAGAAAAGTGCCCTGGGACAGGGCCTGCCCCAAAGGGAGCCACAGGCACTGGAGTCCCTTTGTGAAGCCTGTGAGCACAACCTGAGGTCCTGCTCCCGCCCCTGTGTCCCACACCCCAGTGCTCATGGTTTCATGGAAACCAGGAGCTTCACAGGCAAAAACTTCAATTTGAACCTTTTTTTTTTTTTTGCACTAAGTGTATTAATGGGAGCTTATGACTTGAAAATATTTAGATCCTGTTAGGTTTCAATGCAACGTGTTTACTACTTGATTTTTAAAGGCAGTGGCAGGAATTAATAAGAATCCTCTGACCATTATTGACACCATTATTGTTACCATTGGCAGGTGATCTAATAATCCATGTGACATTCAGAGTTGTAGCAAAGAGTGTGAAGACTTCAGTCGGGCTGTCCCTGGGCTGAAATGTAGAGGCCAAATACAAAGGCTGGGAAAATGTTCCTTCTGTAGGTGTATGTGTGTGAGACCCACAAGTAAAACATTCTTTAAAAGCAGCCTTTAATTTTTTATTACCTTTTATTTCTCAAAGTACATTGTACCTATTCTCCAGGGCTGAGAACATATCCAACCAAGAGTACCCATTTATACTGCTGAAGGGACAAATTCCAGTGAAAGGGGATCACTGTGGCTTTGGAGAAACTAGTTCTTTTAAAGCTTTCTCACAGCTCTGGAAAATTGCATCTCTTGGTTTTCATTTCTGATCCTCAAAACAGTCTGGTCTGAAAAACAGGGATTTTGGAAGACATCTTCCTGGGTGTATTCTCTAAGTTTTCTTTCTTGACTAACCATAATCCAGCAATATTAGAAGACCTTCTTTGCTTATCTTTCTGCTGGGTGGCTCCTTTCAGAAGGATATAATAATAATAAAAAGATGTCTGAAGAAGACATGTTGCCTCACCCACTGCCATTATCCCTCCAGAAGCCAAGATAATACCAGCATCAAGGAAAAGCACTTGAAATTCAGGTGGCTGAATGGATGTAGGAAATCAGCAGCTGTGGACAAGCAGGGGCTCCCTGAGAGAGAAATAGAGGGGCTGCAGAGAGGGGTGTCCTGAGCACAGCCACCCCTCCCTTTGGGCCAGGAGAAAGGAATACAGCAGAGTTACCTCTGACACCTGCCAAAAACAAGGTGGGAAGGGCTTTAAGATATTTATGTATCTGAAGTCGTGTTTCTTGTACTTGCTAGTCCCCCGTGTAGGGAGTTATAGGCAAATATTATCAAAATATCAAGCTGTACTGAAAGAGGATGTTGAGTCAGGCTCCAACCCATATTTGGAACTATTAAATTATGGAGTAGCACTGATGCTATCTGCTGACATTTCATTCAGCAGAAAAACTTACTTAAGGAAAGAAGTAATGCTGCAAAAGCAATCGAGGTCAGCGTGACTAGAGACCTGCAAGAGGGAAGTGTGGGGTGCCAGCTTCCTATGGGTCAGGTGTTGATGGAAGGCACTTGGATCACAGAGATAGCTCTGAATTTAAATCCAGTCCATCTGACAGGGACAATAGCACCTGGAAAACCCAGCAAGGTGGAGCTGGGAGGCCCCATCAGCCACACAAACTCCTCCAGCCACCTGCAGAGGAACCTGGCAGCGTATTAATCTGCTGCAGAGTCACATCCAGCCCACACAGAGCTGCTTTTTATAACCAGCTCTAATCCAGGTCGCCCACTTCCTCCTAACAACCTCAGCTTTCTCTTTTTCTCTCTTTTCTCTTTCCACTTTCCTGCTCCTGACTGAAATGTGCTGTATTGCCACAGATTCAGTTTGGAATCAAAGCAGAGGCCGTTTCTGCCACGTGCACATCAGAGCTCCACAAAGGCAGGGAGATGAGGGAGCAAAAGTGATATGACAACAAAGAGTAACATCAAATCTAACAAGCCAGTGGGAATGGGAAGCGATCAGTGGTAGGCACTTTAAAATGTTCTCTGCAGGTGTGAGTTAGACATGCTGAATGTTTTGACTCCTGAGGGTTGGCACTACAAACATTTTGAATTATAGCCACTTTAAGTGCCACAGGAACCTCTCAGCCTGACTGAAAATCCATGAATTTAGGATGCACACAGAATGAACTTTCAGAAGCATCTCTGTTCCTTAACTTTTAGAAATGAAATCTCCTAGACAATGAAAGATTATTTTGGATCTATTGTTTTACAGAGGATGTGATACAGCTGGGCAGGGAGGCCAGAGGTTCCCTAAGCCCTGGGAAGTTTAAGGGACCTCAAAGCCCAGAGTTAATATTCCAGTCTAGTTTAATGCTGTGCCATCGAGGGTCACAGCCACAGCTGTAATCTCTCATCCTCTCCACTATGTGTGTTGTACCACAGCCCTGTGCTGAGTCCTTGCCATTGACAGGACAGGGTTTTATCACTGCTCTGCAGACCCTTGGCTGTGCTATGTGCTTGTACAGAACAGGTTCCCACTGCCTCACACCTCACACAGAGCTGCCCTTAATGCAAAGTGCCCGTTTGAGGAGTTGGTGTTTCTGTGCTCTCAGTAGAAATTGCTTTGCCACCTACACTTGCACTACAAACCTGGTTATTGTAACTGTTACAACCTGTACAAACAGCCAGTCTCAGTTCCCCCCAAGGAGAAAAATCATCACAATGAAGAGTTGATTCATGCTGCTTTATAATAGAATTATAATTATTGTTTTTAAATAGTTATTTACTTCTAATACTATTATTTCCCTTAAATCAGCATTTCTTGTAGTATCACATACCACGGATCTCCGATGTGAAGTTGAATGTTATCTTCAGCTATAGAAACAGCAGCCTAAAAAAATCAAGTTCCTAAATAGACCAGGAATTGTGTACATGCTTATGGCAAAGACATCCAAGCACGTTAGACACAGCATGCTTACGGTGATACAAGAGCTCCATTTACAGAAGTATAATTTCCTTTGGTAACTTTTGCAGAATTATTTCCTAGCCTGCAAGTGATAAAAGCACATTTGAGACCTCCAAAATATTTATGCTGTTTGCCATAAGGGAACAGATGAGCTGACTGGAAGCTTGCATGCTTTCAATTCCTAACTGTAGTACTATGTATTATTACAGAGTTCTTTGAGGACTTCTTTTTGCTTTTGAAAGAAAGAATATGAAGAACCTTACTTATGATATGAAAGTTTTTATTTCAAGCATTCCAATTTTTATTCAATGAAGTTGAAAGGTAAATACTGAGTAGTGTTCCATGGTTTTCTCAATTTAATACAAGGTGAAAAACCAGAATCATAGAGGAAATGGAAAGCTTCTTACAATTAATATCCCTGACCTCTCTGTACTGACTGTCTTGTAATAAACCTGCTACTGACCCCAAAGTGAGCAGTTCTCAGTCTGTGTAGAATTCTGCAAGCCAATTTTCCACTTACAATCCTCTGCTGCTAATTTAATTCTTATCTAAGCTCACATAGTAGGATTATATGGATTATAACTGTGGGAAAAATGTAGTTTCAAACCTGTGGAAAGGGCAAGGATGGCAGGAGCAGAAGTACTTCAGAGAGCTAATGTTTGGTGTTACTTCAAGGGAAGGGCTGCCACAAGAATATTTTCTTTATTTAAATGGTTTCTCCCATCCTCTGTCAAAAGACTGATTTGGTTCAAGTTCAAGTGTTTCTCACCATCAGAAGAGGTGCTGAGAGGTTACAGCTCTAGACAAACCTTGCTGCAGCTTCCACTTCATGTCTGGGCAGGAGTGGATAAAAGACACAGATTCCTCTGGTTTCTCAAGCCACACAGAGGCATGACCACCTCTGCAGACCCTGCTCACAACCACCCCGTGCTGTATTTGTGGCAAGGTGCAAGAAGAGTTTTTGCTCTGTATTTCCACAGTTATTATTTTGAAGTTCCCATAAATCCCCAGGAAGGTTTGCATTATCCCAGCTCACTCATGCACCAGCAGCCCGTGCCAGTGCCACATCACATATCTTGCAACATGCCATCCTATGTTCCCATGTTTTTCTACGAAAGAGTCAGTATATTCAGGAGCAGGTTTGACAACTTTGAAGTTGATCTGAACAAAATTTTTAATTTACTTTTGTACCTTGTCCTCATCAGCCTTTCCTCGTCCTCCCTGCCAGAGCTGCCTCTCGATTCCATGGATGAACTGCCACAGTATTTCTGCATTTTCAGACTCATCACTCCTTCCCTTCCCTGGTAATTCTCACACCAATGTCAAACTCAGACTCCAGTTATCCACATTTCCAGCAGGCTCCTATCCAGCTCCTTACCACCTCATCTGTCTCTGACCTCCTACAAGCCCTGCTCCCTTTCTTCCAGTGCTGTCCCTGCTGAGGCTGACATTGACTCCTTGTAGATCTCCCCCAGCACAGCCCCAGTCTGACCCTGGGTAGCTCCTCTTGTCACCTGATAATTGTGACTTCATGAAAAAACTGAATCTTTATGTTCCACATGTTTAATTGCTAACTAATGGTCCATAAAATTTATTACAAATATTTAACATCAATTATTTTTCATATTATATACACACACACACCATAGTACTCAGTTAATTCTAGAAAGGAGGATGTAGGAAGAGATGATCTGCATGAAGGAGAAGACAATATAAAGTGACATTGAATTTATAATGGCAATGGGAGAGGCAATGACATCTTACTGGATGGGCAGATGAAGCTGGAAAAGGAACAGCCATTCTGAGCCCACAAAGCCTCAATATACATTGAGTTTAACTTGATGAGGTTAATCTGCCAAATCCTCTGAAAGGAAAGGTCAGGAAGGGGGAGGATGGGAAAACTGAGTAAAGAGAGAATTGCAAATGCATTCCTGTGTTGTTTCTGCATGTGGATTATTTATGGAGCTACACGAAACATTGCTGAATGTAAATGTATCCTCCAACAAGATCTATTAAAAGAATTTTATTTTGAATTCTGGCTCTTAGTAAAATGGTTGGAGCGTTGTGTTTCCAAGCAGACATTCAGCCTTTGGATAGACAAGTTCTCCAGAAGTGCTGGTCCTTCCCAAGGCTCCCTGAAGAGCTGTTGGGGCCACCAGCACTGCGCTGCACCCCAAGGAGGAGCTGTGGGATTTCACAGATCCCTGTGAAACCAGCCAGCCAGCTTTATGACACATTTAGTGCACTCACTGCATGGTAAGCACTAACTGCTCTGATCCTGAAATCCCTTGAACACGTACAGACCTGTAAATCATGATATTTTTCAGCCAAGGGTGTATAATCTACCTGCTGAGTGGGCCTGGTCCAAAACCAGCTGGGGTCAGCAGAAGAGGCCTTCTGGCCCCAGCTCAGTTGAATAACATCTCTTTCAAGTCAGATCAGGAGAGTAAAACATCACCACCTGCTTTGCTTTATACACCTGGGGTTTCTTTTCCTCCTGAGAACCAGAAGGGTGAAAATGTTTCATCTCAAAGGCAGGGCTAGGTTCAGGACACAAGTGTAGGTGCTGTTTTGCCTGGCCATGACTCAACACATTGCAAATACCTTTTAGCTATATACATTTAAATAAATAAGCATTGCAGGCATTTTCCTCCTGCAAAGGCATATTAGTGAACTGGAAAGAGGCATTAAAATGGAAATCACAAATATGTTTAACCTTTACCTTTCTGTTGATGTTTATTTTTACCGTTGTTTAGTTTCCTATAAAAAGCTGTGCCTTCAATGAGACCAATGGATGCAGTTTCAGATTTTCGCTTTTCAAATTATACCACCTTAACTGTATTTCAATGCTCATAATCCTACATTTCTCTCTGATATTAACACCATAAAATACAAGCTGATACTATGAGAAGTAGGAAAAGTTGGCTTGACAGGAGAAGACATTAAAAAATGCTTGGATTAACAAGCACTGTTTACTCCATCTGTTAATATTTACATTATCTGTAAATTATTATTGGGGAAGGAGGCTCAGATAACTCAGGAAACACCAGAAGAAAAGCCATCTTTAAAGTCAGTGAGCAAAGTCTGAAGCCACTGTCTATTACCAGAGCCCCACTGTCCCTGTGAGCCTCAGCCATGCCTGCCCTCAGCTCCCCCTCTCTGCTGTTTTCCTCCAAGAGCATTCACTCCTCTGAGAAGAAACAGCTGTATTTGGGTCTTATCTGTATTGCAGCTATGCCTGGAGGACACTGTGCCAGGGAAGGAGTCTCCTGGCCTGAGCTCTCAAGAGGATAAACGTGATGGAGGTGGATGGCAACCAAAATGGAATCAGTAAACGAAAGAAGACTTTCCTGCTTTATGCTTCCTAGCAGGCCATTCAGCACTTTCCTATTTCAGTTGCTTCTCAAGCCCATAATAAATGAAGTTTTAGTGAACTGGAAGCCTTTTATTTTGAGATGTGCTTCTCTCTTTTATACTGTGTTGTCTGGGCTTTTGGCTAAGTACAATTTAGGTAAAACAAATAAAATATTCATCTTTTACAGCAGTGTTTCTTCCCCTTCTGACCCTTCTCTTTTCTGACAGCTGCCTGTGCTTGCCATATAAATGCTCTTATCTCTATCCTAGTGATCCAAGACCATCCCTTCTCATAACTGGGCAGAACATTCTTAGCTGTAATTAATTTTACTCAATATCATGCAAAAAATACACACTATTTCACTGTTCCTCCAGAATATATCTCGCAGAGATAAGCATTCCTCCAGACTACATAACCACCACAGCTCCAATTCCACTTTTTGGGGGCAGAAAAAGTGCTGCTGCAGCAGCAGAGAACCAGAATTCCTGGACCTAGAAGTGAAGTCTACTGCCAAAGCCAAGAGAGAGCCCACAACAAGCACAAATTCTCTGAGTGTCCAGAAAGTGGAGAAGGGCAAAGTCCTGACATGATGGGAGTAGCAGGACTTCTGGTGGGTACAAGAAGTCCCATGGCATGCTCCTGACCACCTACAGTGCTGTGCTGGATGCCCAGGTGTGACCATTTCACAATTGTTTTTCATGCTGAGCAAGTGTTCAGCCAGGGCTTTGTGTCAGACCCTCACCAGCAGCACATGAGGGTGATCTCCAACCCCTGGGAAGAGCTTTTGCTTGTTACCCCAGGACAAAAGGCTGGGAAGGAGATTTCAGTGGTTTCCATGAGCTGTGCTGGACATCACTGCCTAAGTTTGCAGTGCAAAGATCACCTCCACATTCTGGGACTTTTTGGAAGCTCTGGCAGACATGGCCCAGTGCTGGGACAGATAACCTTCACGTCACCTGAAGAGCAGCTCTGCAGCATGTGATTGATAACTCATCAGTATCCCTAGACAGGAAGCACAGTGCAGCAAACTCTGAGATAAGCTTCTCCAGCCCATCTACTTCTCCCGTTCAATCTTTGCCTGGATTTATCCCCGTGAGTTAAAGGATGGAAAACTTGGTGACCTTTTCAATCTTGTCTCCTTGGCTAAGGCTGTCAATCATAAGGCATGCACCAACCAGAGCTCTAAGTCACACAAATCCAAAAAATCAATTTCTAATTATAAATCTGAAATTTGATTGTGCCTCAATTCCAGCTGAAAGGGGCACAGAAATGCACTTCTGAAAATATGACACAAAGAGCACAGATTCCTTGTGAGATTCTGTTCTGTGCAACAAAGGGACACCACCTCCTCTGTGCTATCCCATCTCACAGGGCACTAAAATACCTTTTCATTTCATGGCATCTGTCCAGATTTGATCGTTAATGTCCAGCATAAAGACATGATGACAGCATTCCATGAAAGTTTCTTTATGAAATTAACCTTTCTACTCATCTAGGCTCTCCTTTTATTGTCAAAACTTTGAGAGTGACTTTGCAACAGTGTTTACAATAACACTAATAGGCCTATCATCTGAAAAGCCTGAGGACAATTTCTCAAACCTGATAAATTGCACAATAAGTCCCTATATGAAATAGATATTTTTTTCAAGTTTTAAAGCTTTCCTTAGTACTTAGTCTAAATGTATTATATACCACTTTTACTACTTCTTTATTTAAAAACAAACAAACCCCCAAAACATAAAAGTCAGATGGTTTTGCTTCATTTGACTTGTGAGATGTAAACAAGAAAGAGCCAATTTTGTTATGCCTTATTTAAATATTATTGCTCTATTATTTCATTCTACAATTTTCTCTTCAAAATGCCACAAGCACCCCATTCTTAAAATATTTATGCAGAATCTAATATTTACCACTACACTTACTACAGTTGTTAATACCAAGTGGAAATTGAATATGAGGAAGTCGAATGTGCCATTTTGCTATCGATTGATGTGATGAAGCCTAGAAATCCATTACTTTAACATTCAGGATATCAAAGCAGATAAACACTGGCAAAAAAGTATTTGAGACTTACATGGAAAAAGATAAAAAACCTCAGTAAATAGGGAGAAAATCACATTTGAGTGAGATGTAGACCAGTGGTTTATCTTTAGTCAGTACACTTAAATCAGTGCTGCATCTTCTGAGAACCAAAGATGGGAATGGTGTCCATCCAAAGCGCAGTGACTCGTTGGAAAGGAGAATTGTTATAGATTATCCCATGTTTCTAAAGCTACCTGCTAAGTTTTGCTACTTCTACTGTTCATCCTTCTAATGATTCAACGAGTTGTGAAAGCAGTTTAGAAGGAAAGCGTTTGCAATGGCAGAATTCAGCATATTCCCGGGCTACAAACAGCAGCCTCTCTGGGTTACTTCCATACCGTTAGTGAGAACATGATCTTTCGGGAGGTCTTGTTTCCAGGCTCTGGGCAGGGCTGTGCTGCCAGGGCAGGGCAGTGGTACAGGAGCAGGGCTGTGCTGCCAGGGCAGGGCAGTGGTGCCAGGGCAGGGCAGGGCAGTGGTACCAGGGCAGGACTGCAGTACTGGAGCAGGGCAGTGGTACCAGGGCAGGGCAGGGCAGTGGTGCCAGGGCAGGGCAGTGGTGCCAGGGCAGGGCAGTGGTGCCAGAGCAGGGCTGTGGTGCCAGGGCAGGGCTGTGGTGCCAGAGCAGGGCTGTGGTACTGGAGCAGGGCTGTGGTACCAGAGCAGGGCTGTGGTGCCAGGGCAGGGCAGTGGTGCCAGGGCAGGGCAGTGGTGCCAGGGCAGGGCTGTGGTACCAGGGCAGGGCAGTGGTGCCAGGGCAGGGCAGGGCTGTGGTGCCAGGGCAGGGCAGTGGTGCCAGGGCAGGGCAGTGGTGCCAGGGCAGGGCAGGGCAGTGGTGCCAGGGCAGGGCTGTGGTACTGGAGCAGGGCTGTGGTACCAGAGCAGGGCTGTGGTGCCAGGGCAGGGCAGGGCAGTGGTGCCAGGGCAGGGCTGTGCCCGGCCGGACGCGCGCTCCGCTCCGCTCCGCTCCGCTCCGTGGCGGACCCGCTCGGTTCTCATCCCGCCGGGAGCGCCGGGGAGAGGCAGTAATGGGGAAAGCTGTCAGCACGGATTACTGGCAGCACCCTCAGCCTGACGCCATCCCCCCTGACATTGCCACGGGCAACCTGCCTCCATTTATAGCCAGCTGCACCATTACCGTGCCGCTGATAATTTCGGAGTAAAAGTTTAAATGATTGAGCGCTCCGCCTGGAAAGAGGAGGCTTTTTGGTACCTCATTAATAATGCAGGGTTTAGACACTTTAATGTCTTTAGAGATGTGCTGGTTTGAATAGCACAGGGAGCTTTCCATGCATCCCTTTTAGACTGACACGTCTGTCTTGGAAAGATGGACACCCAGTGCTCTTCCCAAATGAGGTACAGTGATTTCTTACAGAGAAAGGAAAAGAGGGATGTGATCCTAGGAGGTGCACGCTGCACACTGCTGTGCTTTATTAACTGCAGACTGCTGTGCAATTGGACCTCAGAACATTAGGAGCTGTTTTCAGCGAAGTAATCCAAATTACTTTAAGACTATCACGTTAACAAATGCAAAGTGACTGTTTACAAAATTGGAAAAACACCCATTAACTTGCCTGAAGTGGAAAAAAAAAAAAAGGAAAGAAAGAAAGAAAAAAGGTTTTTGAAGTTTGGACAATTTTTGAGAAATAAAAAGCACATTCTTATTTCTGAAATATTAGGGAAATTACTTAATTTTTCTTAAGTTACTCAAAGGTACTTTTCTGACTGCCACTCTGGCACTACAGCACAATATATTTGATTACAAATCCAACAGCATCTGCTTGACTGTAGTTCATAAAAATATTAGAGAGAAAATCCATTCTTTTTCTTGTACTGTAGTCATGGATAATATAGCTAGAGGAAAATACACCACTTTGTATAGCAAAAGTCTAAAACATGGTATATATAATTATGATGAATACAAATAGATAGGAAAATTACTTTCTCTGACAAATGCTACATTTAGCTGAAGTAGAAAATGTGCAGCTCAGTATGAAGTCTCATTAATAACCTTCTAAATTTCTGCTGGTCACAACTGAAAAGTAACTTTCACAGCATTTCAAAAATTTTTTCTACATCCTCCTCTTATTAGCCTGCACCAATCCCTCAACATGCTTTTTGCCTTTCCATAAAAAAACATACAATTATAGGAGAAAAGGGCAATTTGGTGAATTATGCGATATTCCTCTATGACTAACACAGAAGATTTTTTTCAGTTTCCCTTTGCTTCTGTTTTTTTTTTAGGAAAAAGGTATTTAAAGATAAAAAGAGAATTCCTCAGGAAAAGGGGCAAGTACAAAAGCCAAGGACCTGAACGACAGCCTCGCTGTAGCAATAATTTGGCAGTAGCTGCACACAGCCACCACGGCAAATGCACATTCCAAGTATTAAAACAATAATGAGCAGGTTTTAAAGAGGTGGTTTTATGTCTATTCAATCTAATTATATGCTTCTCTCCTATCATCATATTCAGTAAACCAGCTAATTTCTTTCTATTTTTCACCTCGGGCTATTAAAGCTTTCATATATAACTCAAATCACTAAATCTTAGAGCAAATATTCACTGATCATTTAATTTAAAAGGAACAGGCTTCTTTTCCCCTCTCACCAGATGAATTGCTGACATTGAATGCTGTGAGATCTTCATGTGATGTGTAATCTCCAAGTGGGGAGAAGCCGGTACAGGTGATCTAAAGAAATGTAGAGTGCTTATTCTTATTGAAACCTGCTCAATTTCAGGGGTAATTGGCATGTTATTATTGCAGTCACAGACCCTGGCAGCTTAGCCAAGGCACACATCCCGCGGTTTACTGAATTGTGAGGAAGATCTCATGGTCTGCATGGAAAGAGTTGGTGAGAGGAAGAGAAGGTGGGAAGTGAGGGGCTGTGAGATGCTGTGGAGGAGCTGGAGCACACCTGCTCCAAAGCCTGGGAAGCGCTGCAGTTCAGCCTCTGCTGCCTACAGCTTCGTGTCTTTCACATCTGCAGTGTATGGGTTCTAGAAAGACATGAATTACAATAGTGTGGAGCTTGTAATTGCTCTTATTAGCTCCATTAGTTTACTTCCAGCACCAGATATGCAGTTTCAAAGCACAGCTTGTTCCAGGAAGAGCACGTTCATCCACCAATGGCTGACAGAAAAGCTTTGTTTTCCGCCTCGCAGAAAGCTGCTACAGAATCACTGCAAATGTAAATATCTATTTTTGTTATCTCTGCTGGCATATGACTTGACATATGGATTTGGTGAAATGTTGTCCTCTTCCCATGCTTCTGGAAGCCACGTCCATCCCATCTGCTTCATTCCCAAATACTTAAATTTGCTTTGTCTTCAACACCAACAACCCAAAATAAATAACACATATCCTTTGTCTATTGATATGGCTGTCAGCCATTTGCTATTTCTTACTCCATCTGTGTCCTCCCAGCTGTTCAATCCCAGCACTTCTTTCCAACCGTGGCATTCATCAGTAGCACTTAGAGAATGACACATTAACATGGAGCCCTTTCCCATCACGTGCTAGGTCTGGGGCAGAGAGCACTGCCCGTGGTTGGCAAGGATCAAGGATCAGGGGTTTACAGGACATGGAGGATCCATGGGACTGGACAGGCAGCATGTAAGACTGCAAAATATTTGATTCATGGCAGGTAACGTTCACATTTGAAAAGCTGTGGCAAGCCATCTTCAATAAAAGGCAGAGGGAACTACAGGTGGGGCAGTTTAACCTCGCTTCCTTGGCAAAACTGTGCAGCACATCCTCACAGAAGCCACTGCCAAATATATGGAGGACAAGACAATGAGGAGGAACAGCATGGATTTACCAAGAGGAAACTGTTCTTGCTCAGTGTGGCCAACTGCTGTGAAGCAGCCCACTCTGAGGAGATCAGTGCATGTGATTTTTCTTTCTCCTTAGCAAGGCTACAGATAAGATGTCCCAAAGTTCCCCAGTACTCAAACAGGGACAAGCAGACTGGCTGGCCAGACTACAGGCAGGCTGAAAACCTGTTGGACCACTGGTCTCAAGCAATAGTGGCTGTTGGTTAATAGTGAATGTTTTCCTCTCCAGGAGCCAAGCTCCTCAGGGATAACATTGCCTGATTAACCTGCCTAACATTGTCTTCATCTAAGGCTGAGAGGATGGGGTGGGAGTGATCCACCCCAGAGCAGCCTTCTGTCCCAGTCCTCTTAATTTTTACAACCATCAACCTTTTCATTCGAAAGTAACAGATTCATCTTGAAGTTTTAAGACCTTTCAAGAAAAAAAGTACATTAAAAGGAGCAGATGGTTTGAGTGGGGTTGTAAATAAGTGTATTATCTAAATGCAATGAGTCCATTTGGGATAACAAAAAAAAAAAAAAAACTCAGAACAGTCACATAAAGAGGAAGTTTATTGCATTAATAAGTTATCATCTAGAGGAAAAAAAGAAAAGAGAAATCAAAGCATCTGTTTGATTTTAAGCTAAAGTCTTTTGGGAATAACACAATGAAATGCCACTAAAAATTATATGGATTTTCAGCTTTCAGTGGGAAAATAGAATTCCAAGAGCCCATAAAAAAGTGAAGGAGTTTTAAGATTTTACAGACAATTGCATGTAGGTGAGGGGTAGTGGGATAATTACACAGTTTCTAGTCCAATGTTTCTCCATCTGTGATCCACAAAACACCAGAAAAGCCTATACAACACAGATGTAAAAACAAATAAAACCAGGCATATTCCTCTCCATATGCAAAAATGCTATGAAATGAAAGGTGGTAAAAGAAATATAATGTTTAAATAAAAAAGGTTATGTTTCATCTGGTTGTAAATGAAAAGTATTATAATAATGCTGTTTGAGTTAGTTAATTTTTTTTTCTCACCAGATGTTTTTATGTGCTTTTTAAGACAAGTGTAAACCATCAAAGGGAGCTGGGTCAATTAACATATTGCTTAAAAAGCAGTTAAAATGTTTTTACTGCTGTGTCTTCTACTCAGAAAGATAAGAAATAAATGTGTACCCTAGAGAACTTCCTGAAGGGGAATGGGAATGCAGGTATTTTGAGAATTTTGATAGAATTTTGAGCTTCTAGGGAAGAGAAATTTCAGCTTGAAGAACTGAAATCTGACCATTACTGCTAGTGCAGGCTCCATCGGTGCTTGAAAAGGCAGGAGAAATTATTGAACTACTAAGAACACTTGTGAAACAGCTTCAGGTGCAGGTTCTGGATACAAACACAGCCGGGGAACACAGGACATCATTTTTAAAAGGATCTGAGCACTCAGAATTCGTAGCAATTCCAAATTCTTGGAAATTTGGTATATAGTTTCCCCAGAACACTAAAAAGCCTTTATTTGTTGTTTCTATACAAATGGGACCAAAAAATAGTGTGCCCAGGAGTAGTAAAACACATGGATGTGGAGCATTGAGGAATAACAGTGCCCTGCATGAGCGAGAGCAAACTGGAAGGATCAGGCCATCACCAATTTTGTGATGGAAAATACATTTTCTTCACTTGTTACCAAGTCTTGAAATTTTGACAGAAAGGCTTGAAAGGAACTAAAAACCATCCAAGTCAGTGATTAAAGCGACCTACCTGACGTCGTTTACTCAAGGCCAAATTTTGCATGCATGATGCTTCTTACTTAAATGATACATTTGCATGCATCTATTTTTGATGGTTCTCCTGAAAGACTTGGACAAAATTGAAAACTCCAGACAAACTCACTTCAAGCACTACAAGCTTCAGGGCTAGGAAATGATTGAGAGCAGGAAACTTCTACTTTTGACAGGAGGCTCCTGTCAAAGAGGATAAAAGGATACTATCATCCTTGGCTTTGAAAGAGAAAATATTTTAGAGCAAGTAAGAAGTAGTCTGGATTCGGGTTTTTTGCTTTAGTGGCAATATTAAAATAACAAAATTCCAGTACTGATAATTCTCAAGTTTTTTGGCAAAATGGAATAATTGAAGATTTTTTTATTGCATTAACTTTCTTTCTAAGTTTAAAATTTTGGGTTTGCATTGGTAGCAGTAGTGTCTTTCAGTTTACCCTTTTGAGAAACAGGGTTGGTACATATATGGAAAATAACATTTCAAAACAAAATCATTTGCTTTGCCAATGAATTGCTTTTGAAATCTGCAAGTTTTGTTCAAATCCTGGTTTTGTGGAAGCTCCTAGAGAAAGCCCAGCCAGATTAAAACCATTTTTATCCCATTGCCTACAGTTATTTACTTTGTGAATGACAGGATTCTGTTAGCACTGAGAATCCTGAGCTGTTAGCACTGAGTTCAAGAGCCCATTACTGAAGATGCCCAGCCTGTCCTGCACACCTTCCAGCTATCATCCCAGAAATCCATGTTTATCCCACAGTCTGAGTGAATATTTCTAGTGCCACTGGAGATGTGAAGACAACAAAATCCAGAACTGAATATTTGGGATGGGAGGGAGAAATTTTCTCATTTCAAAAATTTAGGGCTATAATTACTAATCCTTAGACTATTCTAGAAAACCAGATAAGTAGCTTTATGTTAGGCTATTATCAATAACTAATCTTCATCTTTTCAGGGAAAATCCCTCAGCTTTGGACATCACTGCTTATATAATCTCTTTAAATGTTTATTCAGAATAAATAGGTTTTACATATCCTACAGTGTCAATCTAAATATAATTTTGATTGACATAGATACTTTAGCAAATTATACTGAGTTGAGCAGAAAACTACAATTACCCAGTTATATTTGCTAATCACCACCCTATATTTATTGAAGAGGCTAGAAAATTGGATCACTTGATCTCTTGCCTTCATAAAATTACTTTGAAATGCTGCCTTTGACTTCTTCAGTTATTTTTATTGCATATCACCAGCCTGGCCACTTTGATCATGGAAGAATGACAAGTTGTAATTATTGGTGTTTTTCCCTAAGGGCAAAACAGTGACCCTGGTAGAGCCTTCCCCTCTGGAGGCATTTTGGGGCTGTGCCTGAGGACAGCTCTGCAAGACAGAGCTCTGCAATGTGGCCATCCTTGGGGTCTCTGAGAAGGGTTGGGGAAAGGCTGGGATCTTCCCACACCAGGGAGCTCTACCAGGCTGCAAGGTATCTTTTCAGAAATCCTTTAATTCTTCAAATCTAAGAAAAAGAAATATCCCCATCAGTTTCATCCATGGGTACATACTCTAGGAATGAAGGAAAACAGGAGTAAAGCTAAAATCTGATAGTTCATTCTATCACGTTCGTTTATGATCCACAGATCCAGGGGGTCATTTAAAATTTTTATTGTTTTTCACCATTTAGAAAAAAAATATTACAGCAGCATATCAATAGATAATGAATATAGCTGACTTGTTTTCTCCAGAGTAAAATTACTTGAACTCTAAGTCAGGCTTGGTCTACTTGGCTTACTGACTTTAAGGCACTTTGAGCACCTGAGCTTTGTCATGATGCGTGTAAATAGTAAATGGAAGGGTCCATTGCTATGCAATTTAAAGAAGCAAATGGATAAAGAAGTAGGAAACTTCACCAGGAAGACCACAGTAAGGGTAAAATTATCAAAACTTAGTCACAGATATCTCCTTGCTCTAGATATTTCCAAAATTTCTGTGGAATATTTCACTTTCCAAAGCTGCAAAGGAGCAAGAGCAGAAATGAGAGATTGTGTTCCAGGCACAGAGTGACCTTTTCAAAAGGGAAAGCATATGTCCTCAAATTCAAGTTGTCTAGTCTTGCTGAAATTCCACTTTTAAGTCAGCTTCCAGGATGAAATTATGTCTTCTAGTAAAATAGGAAACAGAAGTCTGACAGCTGACTGCAATCTTAAATTTCATGGAAAATAGCAGAGCACACTCATGGCCTAGGGTATCTTCAGCTTACAGCAAAACCCTTTTGGTACAGGACTAAGACGTGCCCAGAAGAAAAAAAATATCACAGGTCCATTTTTGTGTGAAATAAATGGAGCCGTTTGGAAACATATGAAAAGTCCTAATGATACATTCAAAGCACTTTTGGGCACAAACGCTACTGAAATGTAAAGCTTGCTAGAGACTCTTTTCTTGGAGAAAAGCTCTTTCTTTTCATCTTTTCATCTTTTCATCTTTTCATCTTTTCATCCATCCATCCATCCATCCATCCATCCATCCATCCATCCATCCATCCATCCAGCAGTTTGCATTCCTAAAATGTAATACCAATGTGCTGGAGAATCATGAAGCAGCCACCAATTTCCTCCCATTTAAGCTCATCATTGAAGAAAACTTCAGGAGTGGGGAAAAGAAAATAATCTCGTTAAGTAATCCAGAAATGTGACCTTTATTAAGAAGCTTTTATTTGGCCCAACATTTGTTTCTAAATCACATCCTGCTTCATCCCACCAGCCTTCACATTGGAAGCTGTAACCAGGGTACTGGAGTGTTGGGTCACTTAAGAGACACATTCTTGTGGGGCATCAGTCCTTTCCCCATCCTGCCTTGCAAACCTTTCTTTCAGCTTTTAGGAATGGAGTTTTCTAGTTGTCCTTATTACTTTTCCATCACATTAATAATTCCTGTTATTTTTGCAATTTTGCAATAAGTGTAGTGTGTCAGGAATTCCAGCATGGGCAGGGGAAAAATGAAAAGATTGCAAAATTAGAGACCTGGAGCTTCAGAAGGTGCACTTCTAAACCTGTTAGTTGTTCCTTAGTTCTGAAAGAGAAATTAAAAGAAACAGGTAAAGGGTGTCTAAAAAAGGCTGTGGTTCTTTATTGTGCCATGAGGATTGTACCTGAACCCTTTTCTTGTCTCAGGAGAGTCAAAACGTGGGTATTGATGAAGGAAAAGCAAAGAAAAGCCTTTGGTGTGTGCTGCTGTGTGTGTTCAGTCACTAGAGCCAATTTAATGCTATTATACAAGGTGGGTAAAACTGGGAATGGATAGCAGCTTTCCCGTTGCTGGCAATTTTCTCCTAAAATGTAGGCTTTACATTGTTTAGCCAAAGTAGTGTTTCAAATTTTCTCCTTTTCTGTCTTCCTGGCAAATATTTACAACTTTGACACCATTTCCCACTGAGGGAGGTGCCTCTCGGAGCCAGGCACCAAATCCCTGCTCCCTTTGCAGTATGTCACTATTGGATATCACCTTTTCCTTCTCTCAAAAATTGCCTTTATACAGAGACACTGGTGCAAAACTTAAAGGCTCCAGAAAGGGATAATGAAAGGCACTGCCAAACTTCCTACCCATCACAGCATTATTCATTTCCTGCTATTCCCTCAGGGATAAAGACACAGACCAAGCTTCCATCAGCATCTCTGTGCCTCACCCACAGGATGTGCTCCAGCAGAGCAAACCTGAGGCCACGGGAAGGAGACTCAAGTGACAAATGCAAAAAAGGAGCAAACACCTTCCTTATTTGAAAGAGAAAGATGAGAACACTGAACACTTAACGAGATTAAGAGTGAGGACAAATAGAACATAAAGGGTAAACTTCTGCAGTCAAGCAAACAAACAAAATGTTGAAGGGCACTTCAGTTCATGACAGACAGAGGAAGGAAGAGATCTGCTTTCAGGGCATAGAAACCCTGTCAGCAGCCCCAGGAAGAATTCATTCCTACTGGCACAATTAAGAGAAAATATCTGTACCTACCTCCTGTTCTAATCTTAAAAGATCCAATATACAGTCAGTAGCATTTTCTTTCCTATAACTTTATTGAACTGCTACAAACAGTAACAGAAATGGGCTGCTTATCTTGTGGCTTATAATCACATGGAAGTTATTGACCACATATTTTTGTGTCCTAGAACGACATAAATGTGGCTGTTTAAATACTCACAGGTCATCAAGCACAGGCACAAAGTCAAACTTGCATGTGACAATTTAATTTTAGGCAGCTCACTCTGATCATTTTTCTTCAACACAAAATTAGCTAAAGTGACCTTAACTGGACTGGTGTTAATCCCTTTGTGCAGAAGAACCTATACATAAGGGAAACATAGTTTAATATTTACAAGTCCTCTGAAGAAGACAAAAATGACCTTTCTTAATTAAATGTCATGACATGAAGGGTAATATTGGGATAGAATATGCAGCTAAATAAAGTTAGGGTCTTCATGTCTCTGGTAGAGTTAAATATTCTGGACTCAATTCTCCGATTTAACACTGGTGAAAAACAGTATTTGCTGTTTTGAGATAAATGGAATTACCTTGTTTTATTTCAGCAAATCCTGCACAAACCCAAGCTCTCCGATCCTAGAATTGCTGGGATAAGTACATTTAAAGAATTTATAAAGTTCTGTGGGGGGGAAAAAAAGTGTTTTCACAGACTTGTACTCGGTAGAAGGTGCTGCCCTATATTAACTTTCACTCAGGAATGCTGCATTATCCAAGATTATAAGTTCATTTGACATAATGGAAGGACAGGATAAATTATTCAGAAAAGATGTGAATAGTTTATATGCCATCAGTAAATTCTCAAGGACAGGGAGATTTGAAATATTTTGTGGCATAAGGTTAATTACGTATCTGATGTGAATTCAGACATAGGTATTCTCATTTTGAAGTATGATTATGCTTTTAAAATACACACAAAATGTTGTAGTCTGCTTATTTCTCTGTCTTAACCAAAACTTTATCACCAGTAAGAGAGTATACATTTCTCTGGTTATTTCTCCTGCTGATAATTTTCAGGGCAAGCTGTGATTTCATTTGTTTCAGCCGTGCTGGAACGTTTTTAGTATTTACACTGGATTTTCTCCCTTTAAATTTGTGGGTTTGTTGCAAATGAGGGAAGATACAGCATGAAGGTACAAATCTCTAAATACAAAATATAAACTTAAAAAATTTAGAGAATGTTGAAAACATGTAAAAAAGAAAACAGTGTTTCACATGAAAACATTATTTTAAACTTTGCCAATGTAATATGGTGAACTCATTCATTCTCTTACTTTAGTCCCATAGTAAGGACATATGTAATAAAATGCAGATGGAAGGACTGCTAATGAATGTCACTCACTAATTCCCTTAAGAAATACTTAAGAAAAGGGATAAGGCCTGTTCCAATCCCAGTGTTAAAACAAAGAGGTGTTTGAGTCCTCCT
Organism: Vidua chalybeata; assembly: GCF_026979565.1. NCBI lineage: Eukaryota > Metazoa > Chordata > Aves > Passeriformes > Viduidae > Vidua > Vidua chalybeata. The sequence goes on along the minus strand of NC_071545.1, from coordinate 5,651,327 downwards.
GGAGCGGCCCTGGAGCTGCTGGGGCTGCCCTTCCTGGCATCATCTCCTGGAGCTTCACACCACAAACGCTGTGCACAGAGGGGAGCACACATAAATCCTGCTGCACAAAGCAGTGTGGAAAGGCAAAAGCCAATCAATAGTGGCAGCTGAAGGAGTGCTCTCATCTCAACTTCCCTGAGTCAGGAGATGAACATTCCTGTGGCTTTTGTGATGACTTTAACCTGCCAGGAGGGCACAAGAGGCATTTGGCATGTTATCCACAGGAAAGCAGGCACAGTCTGAGCATCAGGGGACGCCAAGAAGAGCTAAAGATGAGACTCACCTCTCTACTATTTAGAGATCTAACCCAGCAGCTCTAGTTTCCCTAGTTCTCTCCAGCATATTAAAAAAAAAATGGGACAAAATATAAAAGGAGAAAAAATACCTCTAGAAAAGACACCATCATTGTTATTTTATAAGTATAAACACTTGAATTTTATGGACTGCATTTATGGACTTAACTGACTAGCTCTCCTCTCAGCCTCAGTGCATGCATGGAACAGCTTGAAGAAGCAGGGTCACGGAATTTGGAAATATACCTTAACACAGAACATGCATTTCTGATACTGCTGAAAAACTGACATAAAATACATTTAGAAAAACTATTATTGTTATATTACATGATCTCAACTAGCAAAGCTTTCATAGCCATGACATAAATCCTGAGCCAAAAATCACTTTACCCTTTAATAATTACTTTATCTACTATGACTAATGCTGATTATTTTTCCAGTGCTTATATTTTGTTTCATTTTTACAGGATTTCTGCTCAATGCTATTGAAGACTGTCCCAAATTCGCCTAATACTCTTAATTAATATTTATGTTTCCAAGATATTCTGGTGTAATTACAGGAACAATAATGTGTCAGCAGTAATTTCAGAAAGGTTCACAAGCACACCCTGCAAACTGACATCAGGAACCTGGGCTGGGGGTTTTCTTTCCCAGGGAAAAGGGCCGGTGTTTGTGTTCAGGGGCCTGTGGCCCTGCGTGGGCGGATGCCTCCAAAAAATCTGAACGGCGCAGGATGTGCCCAGACCCAACCTGCCCCCACCTCAAATTTGTGCTGCCCTGACAGTCCCAAGAGCACCCTGTAAACTGACATCAGGAACCTGGGCTGGGGGTTTTGTTTCACAGGGAAAAGGGCTGCCATTCCTGGTCCAGGCCTGTGGCCCTGAGTGGGTGGTTGCTGCCTGAAATTCCGAATGGCGAAGGATGTGTCCAGACCCAACCTGCACCACCTCAAACTTGTGCTGCCCTGACAGTCCCAAGAGCACCCTGTAAACTGACATCAGGAACCTGGGCTGGGGGTTTTGTTTCCCAGGGAAAAGGGCCGGTGTTTGTGTTCAGGGGCCTGTGGCCCTGCGTGGGCGGACGCCTCCAAAGAATCCGAATGGCGCAGGATGTGCCCAGAGCCAACCTGTCCCCACCTAAACCTGTGCTGCCCTGACAGTCCCAAGCACACCCTGCTCTCTGCTCTCAGTGCACTTAATGGAACCACTCTGTCAGAAGGAGCCAAAGGGAGAGATGGGTTCAAATTCAAGCTCTTCTCTGATAAAATGTTCCTGCCAAGCCAGTAGAATAGCAAAGGAGAATAAATAGCTTATTGAATCAATTTTCTGTGACAGGATGTAGGCCTAGTCCAAGTCAACTTTCCCCAGGCTCAGAGGCTCCCAGAGCTGCTGAGCTTTCTTGCAATGCCAAGGCTGGAGCAGCCAGCCCAGCAGAGCCTGGCTGACCCTGGGAGAAGAGCTCTTGCAATCTCAAGGCAACAAGGTTCCTTCTTTTTATTTTTTCACAGAGAACAGGCAAAAATCTGTGGTGGAGGGAATTTTCCTCTGTTGTACAAACTCCTTAAAAGATGGGTTCCATATTTAAATGCCTAATTAATATCCACCCAAACGTGGCTCAAAAGCTGGGTGTTGGGATCAAGATCTGTCCTTCTGTGGGTAGAGAGTTAGAACTGACACCGACCTGCAGTCTGATACTTGAGGCAAGTGATTCCTGACCCATGGGATGAGCAGGTGTCAGCTTGGTTAGGCTGACCCTTAATTGCTTATTTGAACCCCTGAGTATTGTTAATGTGTTTAATACAGCTCTTTGTGGGACCAGCTGCTATCCCAACAGGCTGATAGTGACAGGGTCTGGCCCACTGAGGCACACAGCATGCTTCTCCTCTGGTGATTTGAAGTAGGATAAGGACTAAAATCAGCTCTCTCCAGGAAAACACCCAGAACACTTGAAGGAGGGGCAGTGGCTTTTATCAGAGCAATATGGTATTGGCAGGCTCATGTTCACTACGTTGTCACCTGGATGCTTCCACCTATCCCTCCAGGGTGCCTGCTGTCATTCCAGCCTGTCCCTGGCAGGAATCCCTGACACCAACCACCAGCTGAGCCTGGTTCCCCCGACAGGGGGAAGAGGAATCCTCATGCCATGGGCTTGTCTGGCAGACCAGCACAGCCCTGTTGACTTCAACGACGTGGTTTTCTAAAGAACTACACTAATTTATACCAGTTGAGGCTCTGACCTTTTAATTCTGAGATCAGTTCAGTCTGCATCAGTGAATAGGTTATCTCCTTAATTTAAATCATTGCTGCATATGAAATTACTCAGTATAATTTGATGGTTGGCTAAAACTAATGAAAAATTTGTCTCGCTAAGGCCTTGCACAAAGCTGAGTTTTGCAATATTAATCTTAGCAAATTAAGACATAGGAAAATGTGCTTTGTTAGCAAATGACAATTTGTGTCACACAGCATGTGCTGAAAGAATTAGGGCTCACTGCTTAAATTGGATGCTGAATCAATGAATTGTGTTGGTGTTAGGGACTCTCATCTTGGGGCTGAGCACGTAAACTTGTGGGGCATCTTCTCACTGTGATCAAATGGAGGGAGCAGCACAGGTGAACACAGAGTCACAGCCTCTGCAGCTCCCACAGGACACTGGATGCCACTGATGCCTTGGAGTGGCTACCTAGAACAGAGGCTAGCCAAGATTAAGAGAATAAAAACGGGTATTTATTAAAGGCCTTCAACAGACACACCTTGGGCAGTCAGAAGCCTCTGAGAGGGGCTACACCCAAGATGGGCAAGGATCATGAGTTTTTCAGACAGATATAAATTTGGTCCATTTACACATCAGGGGTTAATCCTCCAATTACAGCTTCAGGTAATGAAGTCATATTCTTCCAGTTTGCTTCTTCTCCCCAATTCAGTTTGTTTAGACTTTTTGAGGCCCGAGGCAGTGAGGTGTCCTTGACTTTCAGGCCTAGAGAGGAATGGTTTTCTCTGACCAAAATGTGACGACAGTAACTAACACTCTATATGGCGTTTAGTGTTATACCCTAAAGCAGTACAGGATTTGAAAAATATAAAAGCTAAAATCCTAAGGCATCACCATGTCTGCAGGAGAGGGGGTGCTTGTGAACCCCATGTCTGCTGTGCAAGCACCATGCAAGGGGAGCTGGAGCTCTGCAGGCTTAGTTACAGGAAGGTGTTGACAAATTCACATTTATTAAACCACAGACAAAGTGTTACCTCTTGTATTACTAATACTGAATAATTTGTTCACTTATTGCCTGTTAATTATGTGCCACTAATAAGTCACTAAACCACTTTGATCCTAATTTGCTGCAAGCTGTGTGAGCTGAGCAGGTTTTCCCCACGATGCAGCACTGCAGCCAGACATGGCAACAGGCAGCTGGGCCCACACCCCCCTTTCCCCATGGCATCTCTGTGCTGGGTGGCAGCAAAAAGAGACACTGGCACATGGGGATGAGGGAAGATCACCTCCAGCAAAGTTATTTCTGTGGGAGGCAATAATTTATAATATTGGTGGAAGTTGTGGCACATGTGCTCTGAGCTACCAGACAGGGTGGAGGCCAGGCTGGTACCACTGCCCCTTTGTCATCCTTCACCCCATTAAAGATTGTCTGGAACACTGCTATCATGGGAATTTTTGGCACTGCAGTGGGGTAACCATGCTCACTGAGGGAGGAGCAGAGAAATCTCCTTCTCTCCCATTGCTCCCTGGCACAGTTAAACCAAACTGCAAACCCCTTGTCCATCCACTTCCCCAAATACAATATTTTTGATTCACAAATATAGCATATGCAGATAAAAGTTTCCCTGGGAGTACACCTGTCCTGCAGCCATTTTGCTCTCAGTGTGTTTGCTATAAATTAAAAAGCAAGGTCTGCATAACCTCGTGCCTCAAAGCCAGGACCATATTGCTTCTGCTGCTGTAATTCATCAATACCAGATACTTTCAAGGGTTCTTCACATGTTCATTCATATTCTATCAGACAGTCTTTGCATTCACATCTGCTGCCACCATGCCCAGATGTGAAACAATCTCTGAGCCAAAGGCTGGGTCCATACAACACAGTGGGAGATTTCCAGCAAAGTGCCCAGCTAGAGATACCTGATGACAATTTTGAAAGAAAATGATATGTATAATTTTATTGCAACTTCAGTGCCCTAAAGGTTTTTAAAATCTACTTCTAAGGGAAGAGATACTTTAATAAACCTGAAAAGTTTAGCAGAACATGGTCCCTTGAATTTTTACCAAGGTTCACTGGTTATAATTTAATGCTTGGCTGATACCACTGTTACAAACATGAAAATAAAAACAAAAGTAATTTAAGACAGAAAACAACCAACTCTTTTTTCTATCTGGCAGGGTCCAGTAGCATAGTAGAGGCTTTTTCAGGAGCTACTTTTAAACAAAAGTGAGTGCCCTGCCTAAGGCTTTACCTCAGCAGTGACTCACCAGGCAGGACACCAAAATTTCTAGATATGAATTAACCCCTTGAGTTCAGGACCCTTGAATCCTCTAGTCTGGCTACTCTACAGCCTATGCCTGAAGCAAGTGTGGTTCAATTGTGGGTTTCTATGTACAAATCCCAGGGAAGCTGTTGTGCCACCTGACCTGCAGTGCTGCTGTCCACTTCTAAACCCTCCATTACAATTATTTAGCCTGGAAAGCTCAGTCCCTGCCTTCATGAAGGCTTGCCCTTCCCTTTGGGCGGAGGGTAGAATCACAGAATCACAGAACACAATCTCAATTTGAAATTTGATTGCACTGACTTTCAACAAATTTGTGAAATTTCATGGATTATCTGCAAAAGTCTCAGGAATGTGAATTTAAGCAGGAATTGGTCATCTCATATTTCAGTAGGAAAACTTCTCAGATTCATGTGAATAATATTTTAACTGTGAGAGATAGAGGGCATAAGAACTAGAAACAAGCGTTATTTGCTATTTATCTAACTCGGTGTTCAGTTGTCACCCAGCAGAATCACAAAAAGAAATCACCTTTGCATGCACCTGCAGCCTGCTGTGTCCAGGCACCTTCAGCTCTGCCCTGAACCAACACTTCTCATTTCTTTCTGTCCAAATGCATGAAGCTGGCAATTGCATCCAGATGTCAGGAACCCCAGAAGTGTTCTGCAGCTGCTGAGAAACCCATTCCCCATCCCTTGGTAACCATGTCCCGTTTAAATGCAAAGTCAGGGAAGTTTTTGGTCTCTTCCTTCTCTCCCTTTGCCAGCACACCAAATATTTACAAGCTCTCCTGGCACTGCAGTCAGTAAACTGCTCTTGCCTCTGTCTCTCCCTTCCCTGACTGCCTTGGTGCTCAGTCTCAGGAGGCTTCAGGGATGGCAGGAATATGATGATGCAGTCTCCAAGAAAAGATTCAGATCCAGCCAAAAGGCCTGTAAACAAATGTCTGCAGAAGCTTTTATCTTCTGAACAAACTTTAGCTCATCCTTTCTTTCTCAGTAAGAAGAGACTGTGAATTTAGAGAGTTTGTTATGTAAGGCTAATTATTTTCTTCACCACAGAAACACTTCACAGCTGGAGTCCACATCTACCTGAGATTGAACATGCAGTGGAGGAGCAAGGAGACCCTCTGCACAACCTCAAGATCTGTTTAAAACAGATGGTTTTGTGCTACAGGAAACTTAACATGTATTTATTCTAGTCTATATAGAGCTTTAAATCTGTATGAAACAAGTTTAAGTCAGGACTCATCAGGAGCTGCATTGCTTTATGAATGTGCAAAAGCCAGCGAACTACCAAATTAAGGAACAAAATGTTCTTTATTTGTGTCCTAGTAGTGGTTCCTTCAAATAATCCCATTACAAATTTCAAGGAATGTAACATGTAAAGCATAGACAGGCTATAAATTATTCCTTTCTAAATGTAAATCTTCTGGTGCACCAATTAAAATTATCTAAATATTTAATAACAGGTTGCTACCGATTAAAGACCCTGATCTTCCCTGTATACTTTCACCACTACCACAGGATTATTAATAATTTCTCCTTGAGAGAAAACCAATAATTTATAGTGTCATTTCATTGGTCTGTTGGAAAACAAGAATGAGCATGTGTTGCTTTTTCCATGTATGAATGATCTTTTAGATGTATAAATTAATAAAAAATGGTGCCAGTATAATGCTTGAGTATAAATAGGATTATTTTTTTATTATTTTCCTGATGTAAGTTTTGTTGTCTTCTTGCTTTTGTAGGGGTAATTTCTGGAAAATGTCTTAATTTTCTTTGCTGAACTGGTTAATGAATGTGCCAGAGCAGCTTGTATTACTTGCATTCAGAGTAAAACTTGCATGCTGCAGAACAGATGGCTATTGTGAACTGTTATGATGGCAGTGATTTTAAATAATACATGAAGAATTTTTCTATCTCATTAAGTTTCCAGTTTCTTTAAGAAACATTAAGAAACATCTTTAAAACAAAAGCAAAATATTCTTAGTGGAAGCTGTTCTTGTTTTGTGTAACTAGATGTCTTTAGCTGTTATGAGGAGAAATGTTGGTACAGAACAAAGGCATCACAGCTTTAACTCTAATTTACAGTTTTAGTGCACACAGTTGTACAGCAAATGGACTCAGTTTCTGGTGCTTCTTCAAAACCACCAGGGCCAAGCACAAATCTAAGAACAAATACAATGGAAGGTGTTAAAGATGCCTTCCCTTCTTCCACCCAACTTTCTAGAATACTTACAAAAACTCCCACTTCCTCAAAAGCAGCTCTCTTCATCTCTTTCTCTAGTTCTCCTACATTACCAATCTTTTCCCCCTGTGGTTTCATTTTCGAATGCATATACCATTTATTAATCAGAAACCCTGTCTGTTTGCATGTTTTCTGAATTCCATTTAGCGAGAAATTGGTGAGCACAGAAATTTCTTATAAATTTCACTTACAGGCTGCAAAAACATTATTTAGCACCATTTTGAACAGAGAAAAAGACTAGTGCTAAAGAGGAAATAAAGGCAATTATTAAAATTTTCACTTAGAATGCTTATTTGCTGTTAAAAGGATAATAAGATAGTTTCCAAGTCAAATAGTTTTGCTAACATGCAGACCATAAATTTTAGATTTACACCAATCAAAATAATGAAGAAGATATGCCAGTCATCAGAATTCATTTTCACTTTGAATAAGCTGAGCTGGAATGCAATTTAAATGAGATGAGCCAGAACAGCAGACCAGCACATAAGGACTATGGCCCAGTATACAAAACAAACACATTATGAATCTGAGCAATGAGAATAAATTCATTGATCAAGACACGTACTGGGTGAGGGGAGACTGAAATCTGACAGGACACAAAAGAGCCATCAGGATGGTCAGGCTGGTGCACCTCTGCACCCCTGAAAATACACAATCCTTATTAAAACAAGAGCAAGTTCTCCCCTTCTTGCCACCTGAGCTTCCTTTGCTGTAAATGTGATCTGAAGATAAGAGCTCAAAAAAAAGATTGTTGTGTCTTGTTTCTGCTGTGAAGAGACAAGATTTAACTTTTTGGCATTTTAAGGTATCACCCGATCTGTGATATCCACCCACAATTTAAAGACTTCTTTTCTCTTGTAAATCAAAAAACGTCTGTTGTAAATCAAAGCAACCCAGTGCCTTGGATTCCTGAGAACAGCTTGAACCCAGGCTTGGACAAGAGGGTGATCAGGGGGACCTCCAGTCCCTGCAGAGCTGCTACAGCTCATCTGTGTCAGCCACAGCCAGGGGGTTTTACCTTTCCTCCAGCCCTTTGGCTTTAATTCTGCTGTTGGACTCTCTGGCTGTCCCTACATCAACACCACCAAGGTGCTTCCTCCATCAGATTTCCAGTAATGCTTTCTCCTGCCTTTGAGGATCTTCAAATTCCATTCCAGAGCCAAATGGAGGCAATAATATGAAACTGTATAAATGTGAAATGATGTCCAATGATCATTTAAAACAACAACAAAAAAAGAAGATAAAATTCCAAATTTTAACAGAAGCACAAGATTTAACAACTCAGAGTCCTGATCCTTTGAGAGTTTCTAGAAGCCTTAGCATCACACAGTATTCTACTGGCTGCTAGGGAGAAAAAGTAACTCTATCCCAAACAAAACCACAAACTCTATATACTAAAGGCAAACTTTTTTATAGGCAGCCTAAATCTCCCCATAGCTTTGAACCACCACCACCTGGACAATGAGAAACCAGATATTCTCCCTTCCTAAGGATTTGTGAGATAAAAAAACCAAAAAACCACATGGTCGTTAATTGCTGCTCAAGACTGTTTAATTCCCATAGCAAACAGGGATACTTTTTGGCTTAGAGCTGAGTAATCTGATTGGATTTGTTTGCTTGTTTTAAATATGCCTACTATTACATCCCCAGTTTAACTGCCTGAGCTTCCTGCTTCTGAAATATTTATGAGCTGACTCAGGTGACTTTGGTCTACATGTATCAGCAATTCTGTCACAAAGTGGTTAATTTTGCTTAGTCTTCACAGCTCCTTAGCAGATTTTAGTTGTTTCTGCTTATATGTTACCTGCTTCTGCAGAGGAATGCACTTTCCTCAGCACTGATAAGTGAGCTGATGTTTTCTCTAAAATTCCTGGGCACTAATTCCCTCTCAAAACAATTATCCAGTACATTTTGCAAAAACTTCATCACTCAGCTACACAGCTACATTTGAAAGGCAAGATAGAGGACAAGATCTAGAGGTAATTTGAAGCTTCCACCTTTTTTAGGTCTTTTTTTTTAGGGTTAGTTATGACAGTAAATAGGATTAGTCACAGCAGTTAGTGCAGCTGATAGAGTTTGGCTGCACATGAAGGTCTGTGGCATGTGGCCATTGCTTTTGGCAAGATGTGGATTATAGAATTGTGCATTCAACTCTTTCCTTCTCATGTTAGTGTTCTGCCAAGTCTCTCAGGGCTTATTTGTGCTCTTCAATAGCATCTGTACCTCCTACTTCCCATTAAAATATCCTAAATCGAAATGCAATGAGATGTTCTCAGCATTTCCTGCTTCAGTCAAGAGCTTGGTTGAGTTTGATTAAAGTTGTTAAGCAATTTAATTTGAGGGGTAAAAAACTGAGGGAATGCAGGAATAGTCATAATAGAATTATATGCCTCAATTAACACTTAAAAATGATCTATGGGGCACCACCAAGACACGATGGCTGCCAGCCACAGTGAGGGCAGCAAACAGAGCAAATGTAGGCACAGTCAGGTGGGAAGGAGCACCTGCAGAGAAAAATGCAGTGCAGTGATGTGGCTGTGGAGGCCGTGGAAGAGAACAAGAGGCACCCAATAAGGCAAAGAGCAGGCCCTCCTCTCCTTTTCTGCCTCTGGTGCCACGTGCATGAACTTTCTTCTCCAGGCATTCTATCCCAACCTTGGGCAAGCCCCTCCTCTTAAGGGACAAAGACTTGAAAGTGAAGGGAGCTAAGACAGATGGAACAACACAGGGACAGACTGACTGCATTTGTGTGGGAAAAGAATGGAGAGGGAACTGTGGGATGAACCACAAGGTGGCTGGCTCTGCTGTTGGACTAGAGACCACTGCAGGCTTTCCCATTCCAAAGAACCTTTCAGCCAGTAGCATAAGAGAATTGAGAAATACTCATATATTCATTAGAATACTCAAAGTTGTGACCAATGAGGAGACTTCTGTCTCCACAGACTAAGTGGAAATCTTGGGTAAATTCTCTGTATGGTGTAGGTGTTCAGACAGGGGTGCTGGTGCAACTCATGAAAGCTTCCCAGTTTCATTAAGAGCAGCTGACTTCCATCACTCCCTTTAGTGTTAGTTTCATAACAAAAGCCCTTGACACACCTTCCATCCCATTTTATGGTATAGTTCAAATACATTTTAATAGCACCTGAATGTATGGCTGTTTCATTGCTCCACAGAACAGACTATCAAACAGTAATTTACAGCTTTCTGTAAATTTATAAGCACTAAAGTATTCTTTCTTCTCCTTCTTTCATTTTTTCCTCTTATTTGAGTGTGGATAAGTCACCAAATAAGAATTAATTCTTTCTGCAGGCACTGCCTAACTAATAACTGGGCAGCTCTTGGCAACTCAGCGTACCTTGCTCCAATTATTTTCCAGGTGAGTGAACTTGTTATCATTGTGTTGGTATCAGCTGGGATAGAGTTAATTTTGTTCCCAGGGCTGTGTTTTGGAATTGTGCTGAACACAGGGTTGGTAATACAGAGATGTTTTCATTGTTACTGAGCAGGGCTCACACAGAGCCAAAGTCTCTTCTGCTTTTTGTATGGCCACGCTGGTGAGGAGACTGGGGGTGCCTGGGAGGTTGGGAGGGGACTCAGCTGGGACAGGGCACCCCAGCTGACCCAAGGGATATTCCAGACCACGTGGCATTGTGCTCAGTATGGAAAGTGGAGAGAAGAAGGAGGAAGTGAGGGATGTTTGGTGTGATGGATTTTGTCTTCCTTCCCAAGTAACTGTTCCACGTATGGGGCCCTGCTCTCCTAAGGCGCTGAACACCAGCCTTCCCATGGGAAGTGGTAATTCCTTGTTTTACTTTGCTTTTGCACATGGCTTTTATGTTCCCTATTAAACTGCCTTTATCCCAACCCAGGAGTTCTCCATCTTTTACCCTTCCCATTCTCTCCCTGGTCCCAGAGGTGGGGAGCGAGTGAGGGGCTGGCTGGGGTGAAAAGGAAGTGTGTGCAGTCTTTAAAACTCTTTTGTTGCAATCTAGTCAAACCCTCCATATTTCCTCCTCTCCTACTCTTTTCCAATGAAAGCTGAGTAGGTAAGAGCCTTCAGAGGGAATTGCTCTTTACTCAGGTCTTTCCTTCTTCCCAACAGTGCTCAGTGATTTTACTTCATGTGAAGGACTGAAAGCCAGCTAAGAAGTATTGCACTTCCTCTCCCTCCCCACCACCTTCCCCAAGAGTAATTTTAGTGGAGCTTTGATTGATGTCAGATGAAATTAACTGGAAACATTTAATGTGTTTAACATGTAAAGGCTTAGGGCTCTATTCACTCAGAGTTAGAGACTTTCTGTGCTTCATAAACTCAGAGGACACTGAAGCCTGAATTTCAGCTCTGCAGCCAGATGACTTATTAAACAGCACCTTGACTCCTGCCATCATTGCTGCTTTTCACTCCATTATTAATAGAAGGAGGGCTTGAACTGATGGCAGCAAGAATGGAATTAAAAGTCCTGTGGCAGAGATGCTGTTAATTTTAGTATTGTGTCCATCATTAAGCATCAGATTAAATCAAGATGTATTTCCCTCAGCAGCTGTTGAAAATCCTCATTTAACCAAGTGAAAAGGAATATTGTGCTTCAAATAGAAGGATGAATGAGGTTCCTGCTAACAAATAGCTTTAAGAAGGGCTCCTGATAGACAGGGAGGTTTCATGAGGCATGTGCTCAAGAGTATAGTCTCAGATTTCTTAAAGCTAGAAAAGTCTTTGGTCATTTAAAAATTGAGAGTTGAATAATTTTTTTCCTCCCTTCTCATACTTGTAGCAGACCTGGAAAAGAGAGGTTCGTTTCTAAGTCAACAAGTTATATCAAGTTAGAAAGAAAATAATATTTAATATGTACTTCCCCTTTGACCATTTATCAAAGGCAGATTAACCCTGCCAAGGGATAAATATGAGAGGCTCTGGGACTCCTGAGGGATGCCACAGCTGAGCAAAGGGAAGGTCTCTGTGAGTGTGCAGGGCAGTCTTTGCTCCATTGAAAACTGGTGGGAATCAGAGGGTGCACAGGCTCTTGAGGACATGTAGAATTCAAACTTTACTCTCCTCAGGAGGATTTGCTTGCACCTGCTTTACTGCTGGTATTCAGTATTACTTTATTGACTTGTTAGCAAGTCTATCAGCAGCAAATTTTTTTCCTAAGTGATAAAGGGGATTTGAAATGCCTGTCTGTACAAATACTAGACATGATCCTTTCTACTCTCTATTCTTTGCCATTTCTAAATACATTTGCTTGTGCCATGTATTACTCTGTGATTATTTACCAACTTATCTTTAGCACACACTCGATGTGCCAAGCTCAGAGCGGCTGGGCTGTTAAAAAGTCATGCTTCAATGAGACAATTGCACTCCATTACTTAGATATGGCTTACAAAGCTTGTCAGTAATTCTTCAAAATCCAGCTGCACTCATGACTTCAGCAGCCTATTTGCTACAGCCATGGCACTAATGGAGCAGTTACCATAGAGAATGGCTTCACTGTTACTCTAATGCAGATTATTGCCTTTCTGATCAATTTCCCCCTCATAGGATCTTGATAAGAGTTCCACAAGTTAGGATTATTACATACTTTAAGTAGCAAGTTCACATCCTCCATTCTACCAGAAGATTTGTCATTTTCATTGTTCTTTTTACGTCTTATTTTCTCCCAGAATGCAACAAGAGTTGAGTTCCAGTTGCTTTGCACTGGAGTCAAGCAGCAAGTGGTGGCAAGGCTGAAATTAGCTAGACTTTTGCTGCTCATGAAGGATTAAACCACTTGATGAAGCTCTCCAGATATATTTATCTCAAAGTGTCAGAGAGGAGGTAAGAATTCAATTTGCTGAAGCAGAGAACCAATTGAGATGATGTCACAGGCCCTGCAAGCATTTTAGTCTGCTCCATTTGAAATGAAAGTAGTCCATAAACTACAGAAAGAGCATGTACGTAAACATAGATCACAAATCATATAAATTTCTCAAAAGTGAGGCCTTCCACTAACTTGCTTTAAATCTTAATCTTTCCAGAAAATTAAGCTGGAAAATTAAAAGCAGCATGTATTGTAGTGAGACTTTTAAACAATACCATTCATTTTAGTTTCATCCTTCTGCAGTAGTTTCAAGTATGTGTATCACATATGCTTTCTGCTGAAAAAAAAATATATTATATATATAGATATATATAGGTATATATAGGATAGATATAGATATAGATATGGGGATATATCTATCTATATCTATATATCTATTTCTGGGGAAAGCATATAGTTCTTTCACAAACATCTGTAAGATACATCAGATGTAGATGAGTAACCTTGAGACGCTAATCAATCAGCAACCATTTTCTAGGCTGTGTGTGAAGCCAGGGTAAATGGACACAGTTGTGTTGTCTGAGACAATTTATTTTTTGCATCTTCACTGCAAACAGCCAGTTAGAAGGTATCAAGAAGGACCCAAACACAAGGTCATACCCACTGAGCAATGGGCTGGCAATTCCAGAGGGTCACAGGGTTGGATTGCTGCTATTTGTTTTATAACAGGACAAAGAGCAAAAGTTCCTTTGCTGTCTGTCATGTCTGTAAGATCAACCACATTGTGCAGCCACTGATGCTACTGCTGTGCACTAGGAGGAAATCAAACAGCCTGCACAGATCAGCATTGATGTGTGTTTGAAGGGACTTACAGAAAACACATCAGAGCTGCCACATTTCTCCAGTCCGTATAAGGCAACTGAGCAGTTTTTACATTTATATTTACATTTTAGTTATTGCTGGGTCTGTCTGCAGTGATAGGCCACAAAGGCTGCCCATAAGCCAGTCCTCAGGGTCAGGTTCTTCTGTCATGGAGAGGTTTTCAAAGCATATCTGAATGTCTCCATGTGCTAAATTCTCAGCTATACAGTGTGATCCCCAGGTCATACTCAAAAAAAGCACTGTTCAACATCTTAGGATAAGTTAATTGCAATATTTCTTAGATGCTGAAGAAAACTAGAATGTGTTCTGACTCAGGTTAGGCAAAAATACAGCAGCTATATGATGTATTACTTTTATTCAAAAAGCATGCTTTACTAAAAATTGTATGGTCATTTCCTGAAGCAGCCAGAGAGAAACAGGAAATCATTAGGTGTTTAAACATGAAAGGCACAAATATTGATCTCATAGCTAAACTGACAAAGGAAAGAGCAATCCACCTCCTTCAACATGCAGGGTTATAATATGAGTTCCTAAGAAACAGGAAGACATGAAACAAGTGACAGCAAGATCAAGATGTAATATTAGCTAGAGAATTCTATTCCCCCAAATTAGGTCCAGCACTTTAGAAGCTGTGTGCATACATGGAAGCTCTGAAGCATCACTGGGTTTGCATTCCACTTTTGCAAGGCTCCTAGTCCCAAAAGAGCACTAGAAATTTTTCATCAATGCAGAAAATCAAATATTGAGGGGTTGAACTCCTAATTCCACAGAAATCAAGATTCCCACTCCCTCAAACTCACTTTTTTTTTTTTTTTTTTTTTTTTTTTTTTTTTTTTTTACTGGGGAGAAATAAAGCAGGACTTCAGGCTGAAAAACTAATAGCAAGCGCAATCCAGACCACGCTGAAAAGATAAACTGCCTAAATGATAGGATAAAAATGGTAAATCACTCTCCTGATAGACTTCAAACCTGAACCTAACAGCCCATTAAAAACAGAGAGATGGCTGAGGTCGCCAACTTAATGGTCTGCTGAAGAAACCAGGGTGAATGTCAGGAGCAGGACTGAACACCCAGCTCAAAAAGCTTTTCATCAGGATGTGCAGGGAGTTGCTGACTCCATCAGGTCATGGGGCAGGGAAACGTGGAGCAGTCTCCACCTCTCAGACTCTATCAGAGAGAAGCAGCACTCTAAATTCAGAGTGCCTCTCCTTCACAAACCCCAATTAGTTTGACAAGGCAGCATTTGGAGTCTCCGTGGAGCTGCGCCGCGCAAACCAAGGCAGGATTTGGAGCATTATGAGTTGTGATATATCAAAGGTGAATACACACCCAGAGCTGGGGGTTGCTGTATTTTAAGTGTGATTGAAGCTGATTTCAGGCAGCAGAGGTGGTGCTGGAGCAGGATGGGCAGAGCTGCTCCCCAAGGTGCCCACGCTGGGCACAGTGCCCCAGTGCGAGCAGGGAGCTGCTGCCCGAGCCCCAGGGCACAGCTCCCCTCAGCAAGGCTGTGACCCACAGGGCTGTCACCCCAACAGGACACCAGGACATTTCCACTGCCACTTCCACCCCAGGAAACCAATATTCTGTCACAGGCCTGGCTGCAGGGAAAGGCAATGCCAGGCCAGCAGCTACTGCTACTGCCCAATCCTATTGCTTTGGGAGCTGCAGAGATTTATGGCACAGAGAGAAGCAGAGTTCTCCAAAGTGTCCTAGGAAGGCCTGAGGAGGGAAATTGGAAATTCACAGCTCCTCCTGAGGCAGCAAGGATGCTCCAGGACACAGACATCAGACGAGATGGCAGTGCTGGAGGAGAAGCTCAAAGTAGATTGTGTTCAGAAAAAGAAATTTGTATTTGCTGTCTCCAGTTGCTGGAAGTGGAAAAAAAAATCTATAGATCTGTCTTTGACCCCAGTAACTGTTCTTTTTATCACAAGTCCCTGCTTTAAAAGTGTAACAGAGTCTACAGGATGTGGAGTTAAATACTTTGGATTAGAGATACAATCCGAGAAGCAACAGTAAAATAGTTCATCCCAGAAGAGATTTCTCTCATCTATTCCAGAGATAAGTACACAGGGAGCTGACAAAATAAATTTGCCCTTGATATCTTCCTGGGTAACCTGAGAGGAAAATTAAATCCAACTTCTTTCCTGAATATGACATTTATTTTGCTTAAGGAAAATCATGTTTATCAGTTAGGTGTAGCACTTCTGATTAACCATTAGTACAGAGGAGAAAAAACAAAAAAGTTCTGAAGGCTTAAAGTGAGTATGGATATAGAGCTTGTCCTGGTCTTGAGAGGGATAGTCTTAGCTGTTCTTCCTGCTAACCAGTACAGTGCTTTGTGATGCCAAGACTTCTAGAAACTCTCCCAGGATCAGGACTTTTTCTTGACATCTTAAAGGCTGTAATTCTGTTAAAATTATGAATCAGAGCTTTGCAATTTTTAAAAATTATGATTAGATAGCATTTCACGTATATACAGTCTCCTATTGTCTCAATTTCTTTCCAAAATTATTTTCTTCCCTCAGAGAGACAAGTGAAAATAAACTGCCCTAATACAATTTTCAGAATTATCTCACAAAGCCTTATCAATTAAGATCAACAACACCTTACAGAATATCAGCAGTTCCCAAATAAGGACAAACCACTGTGACAGTTCTGGGGTCAGGTGGGGGTATGGCAAACCCCTCATGCTTCTTCTCTGCAGAAAAGTCTTTCCTCAATGATCTGCTGCTTTTACTTTGTCAGGCACATGGATCCAAAGCACATGATATAACTTTTTGCTGTTTTGGTTTGCTTTTCTTTAAAGGTTTCTTAAATTAAGTGGAACTTTTGTTGAAAAAAAAAAATATACCCAAACCTAAAGTGAATTTGCTGACTTTATGCTAAACCCCTTTTCCCTCCCAGTTTAAAGTGATCTTTGATGGAAACTAAAATGTGCAGGTGTCAAAGTGTATCAGTATTGTCCACCAGAGATGTGCACAACTGGGGGTTTTTTGGCACTTTCTCCTTCCAGTTTATTAAAGGTTGTGTCAGAATAAATTTATGTAAGCAAGGATCAGATTTTATTAGTGGAACATCATTAGCTTTTAATGAATAAGAGTAGTTTAGGAAAAGAGCTGGTAACATTTGAGAGCTGAGCTGTTTCTCCTCTCTCCTTCCACCTCTCACTTTAACCCTGCCAGTAAGGGTGGAATACAGAAATGGAGAAATGGTTGTGTTAAAGTTGTAGCTCAGCAAAGCAGCTGACACTGTTCCAGTGTCTATCACTTTTCAACACAGCAATATGTGCTAAGGCTCTCTTGCTTTAATTGAACTTTCTGAGTTATGCAGATTTTTCTCTACATAGAAGCCAATTAAGCAGGGTCCAAGACTGCACCCACTGATGAGGTTATGGAGCAGCTGGCAAACAAGGTGCTCCACAGTGGATGAGGACAGATAGAACAAAGATGGCCCCTGGTCCCAAAGCCTAAATTGCAAACCCTTGGAATGTCCCGGGGATTGTCCATCAGGAATGTAACTGATCCTCGCCAGCAGAGAGAGATTTAAACTGACAAGGGAGCTCTCCAAGCTGTCACAAAGGACAGAGATGTTGTTGAGCTCTTCTCCCACAAAATAACTCTTCCGCCCTTTTCTGCAGACTTTTGGGGTCTGCTTTCTCTACCACAGCAGGTAATTTTTGTTCCTACTTGTGTTTTATTATCAGAAAGATTGGAAAAAGAGAAAGTGTGCCACAGTTACATAATCCAGCTTCAAAACCCAGTGCTGCATGATACCAGTGCACAAGTTTTGCCCAGCCCTACAAGGATGCAATAGTAATGAAAAGCAAGACCCAATGCTAATTGGCATTAGCACTGAAATGTCTAAAACCCACTACAAGTACAAATTTAGAGCTCAGACCACTCTTAAAATAAGAGGGGATCTCTCTGTTCTCCTATTTGACCGTGCAACACAAATTTTTTGGATTCCATCTGGTCAGCAAAGAGTCAAACACTCCCATTTCCCAGCCCTTCCCATTCAGACCCATACAGCAGATTTTGGGGGCAGCAGAGGCACTGACAGAGCCCTTTCTGTCCCACCAGCTTTGCTGGGCATATCTGGAAGCCACAGGCCAGGGGAAGGCAGATCCATGGAGGTACCACCCCTCAGTTCAGTCCCAGAAAGAGCAGCCCCACCCCAGAGAAAGGCACAGAGCTGCTCCCCAGTAGGTTTGCTTTCTTCTTCTGGACACAGCACAGCAGAAGGACATCACAATTTGACAAGAGCGAATCCAGATTTTGGGTCTTGCTATTGGATTAGCAAAAGTAGGGCAGCTGGTGCAGAGTGCCAAACCCATACAATTGTATTTTGCTGCTCCACTTTGGAACATCTTTGTGTGCTTTGCACTGGACCCTCTGCCCTTAATGCCTCTGCAGACTGCCCAGACAAGGCTGAAGGGAGTTTCAACAGGCACCTGCTCTGGTCATTCTTGGTCATTATCAGGTTTGTAACCCCAAAAGATCTAGTACACAGATAGTCAGTCCTCTTTTTACAGCCTCATCAAAATCCCTCTGGAATACAGGCAGAGATCTGACAGTCAAACTGGGGTAAAGGCTAGAGGACCATTAGGTTTCCTGCCCCTAATCACTATGGACTACAGACATAACTGACTTCTTGGTCTGGATCTCTCTGAGGTTTTGGGGAAACACTGATATTTTCTTAACCTTTACATTGGGAGGCTTAAAATAAAGATTTCTAGAGAGCTAAGACACAGATATTGCCAAAATGTACCAGAAGCACATTGAAGATTTGCATGACCTTAGCCAAGAAATGCTCCACACCCACCTGAGACCAGGTAACACCATCAAGCCTGCAATAGTATCTTTGCTAGGCAACAGTTACCAGCACTCCTTAAGTGCACTGAGCCCCGGCTTAAAGCCAAATCAGCGAAGTTCTTATAAGGATTGCAGTTGCTCAGCTTTCCCCAGAGTAGCCCTGCTCATATTAGAAACTAACAACAAGGATTTAGAAAAAAGCACATTTACATATTTTTTCCATTAAAGAGAGATGTTACAAACACAAGGTTGGTATCTGCTTATAAAGCTGAAAATCCCTTGTGTGCCCAAACAAACATCATTTGAGAGAATTTCAGAGTCATATGCAGAATGTGCCTATCAATTCCTGTTAATTTGAGGAGGCTGTTGATGAACTGAACAGCCACTTTCCTCTTCTCTCACAAATGCCTGCAAAAACAGGAAAATAGACTCAACTTTTCCTTGTATGCCCACAGGATAAAAGATGAGAGGCTCAGTAACTCAAATCCCTGCTTTTTGAGCATGCAGAACACAAGCTGAAGCACACATAAGCACACACTAAACTGCCTCTTCCCCAGTTCACATTTTTACAGTTCATTGGCGTATAAAGTAGCATCCAAACAGCCTGAAACAATTCCATCTCTGCTGTAATTACAGAATCCTGCTAAAATCACAGGATTCCACTACTAAAAATGTCTTAACTGCTTCCATAGTTTTCCACAGTGTATTGCATATGCCACCCTGCTTTCTTGCCAAATATACTCCTGAACACAGAGAGAAACATCCCCCATCCCCAGACTGGCCATTGCTCCAGTGGCTCAACACACAGATGTATTTTAATGGGCAAACAGGATCCAAGGGGTGGTTGAGCCATGGACCAGCCATGAACCCTGAGTTCAGCTGACAGCAAACAGCTCCAAGATCTCTCCCAGAGAGCCATGGCAAGTTCACTACCTGAACATTCACTTCATCCCTAGAGATATTTATCTCCCCAGACTGAGTCCATTTGGTATATTAGTCACAGATTCCCTAGCCATGCTTCGAGCACGGCATAATATAGCATGAATCACTGTGCTGAATAATCAGAAGTATATTTCAAATATAACTTTTACCATGGTCCTTTTTACTGATCTTTCTTTGATGGATCATAATATGATCACTTTAAAAGTACTTCAAATAATAGCTACACTTCAAAGCAGTTTTTTTCTTTTATCTTATTTAAAACATTACATCAATTGTCATGTATCATGATTCCACACAGTTATTATCATGCTGGCATTTAAATATTGCTTCCTTATGGATCTACCTGTTAAGTATCACTCATTGTGTTCACCCCTTTAACCAGAAATATTTATTTCCCACAGCAACAGTCTCCTCCACTCTAACACAAGTTTCTGCTTTTTATTCTCATAGCTGTGTTCTTCACTTTTATTGTTAAATCCTGTGGACACCAATGGGTGTATTATATGTCCTATATTTGAAAAAAACAACTGCAGGACTCAACAGCATTTGCAGGAGCACTGATTATCAGCCCTGCTAATCTCAGTGTCATTCTGCAGCCTCTGGTTCAGATGATGCCAAGTTGTTATAAGGAATTCATAGCCAAAATCCAGGTGATACAGGCTCCTTTTCCAGTTCTGCCTCTCAAGTGTTGATTGATTTTTGAGAGGCTGCTTGATTTTCCTCCATTAGAAAGCAGAAGTCATGGTGCCAGGTCAAACTCAAAGCAAAAGAACATTTTGTTCTTCCCTTTGAACTCCTCTCATCCCTACACAAACCCCTACTGTTCTCACGTCCTGTCATTATGTTAAGGCATGGGTTTTATTCTGCCTGATCTGAAACACAAAAATTATGTCATGCCAAGCACACAAGCCTATCCCATGGGCATTACCAAAGATTTAAATTTCAATAAAGGTATTTTTAAAATTTCACTTTTTCCTTCTCATTAGCAAGCACAGCTCATTCATGTCCTTCTCCTGACAGTGACAAGTATTTTTTTTATGAATTATTTTATGCTTCCATCCAGCCTTCACTCTTGGTGGAAGGCTACTCATCTGGAGTTCAGCCAAAAAACAGAGATGATGGAAAGTAGTTTTCTCAACTTGCCTTAAGTAGTTCTACTTAGAGAGGCTGACTTCATAAAAGATGGGAGTTAAGCCTGGAAAATAGCCTTAAGTTGAAAAACCAGCAACGAGCTTCAGAAGCCAAAACTTACAAGTTAAAGCAGTTGCAAGGAAAAATCATAGTTCATATTATGTAAGTGAGATCTTTTTGGCAAACAGCTGAGTACATCTGCACAACATACAGCAAAGTAATGACCTATAAACACAAACATCAAAGATGGCTTTAATTAAGGGTTTTTTTTACAATCCAACTTGCTCATGCATTGGTTGTAAGCACCAACACCCTTGTTTAAAGTTGCATTTGCTGGGTTACTTTTTGTGCATCATTTCAGCCATTTTGCACCTTTGGGAGGTGAGCTAATCTGAGCTGTGTGTTCACACCAGTGACAACTGTCCTCTCAAGCAAAGCAGCCACAGTCCATCCACAAATTGTAACTTCATGAAAGAAGGTTAAAACTTGAAGTTTGCATATACCAAACTCACAGTTTAGTTTTTTTACACAATCTCTTGTAGCACTCAGCTTTAAATGATACATGTGCATTTCTGCTGTGACAGCTTTATTGGGTTTGCATGTTTGTTTTTGTGAGTTGTTCCCCCCTGTTCTTATTCTCATAAAAGTATCTTGTCAATCCACAAAAATATCTACTTTTCTGCAAGTTCCACTACTCTTTATGTGTGAAATGTAGGATGTAAAGGCAAGACTTGAGGCACTATTCCACAGTCAATGTACTTAACAAAAGTATTCATATTCTGCTCCCTTTAGTACCCCTAATTACACATAGTTAGTTTATTTAACTTTCAATTAAAATTGCTTCATAGAGCAATTGACCTAAACTTCCCATAAAAAAACCTAAATCAACAACAAAACATACAAACAGACAAAACAAATTTCAAAAACCCCAAAAACAACACAAATGCAACAACCCTTTCCTGCTTGGAAATAAAGTTGTTTATTGCCATTAAGGCACTGCACAGACATTTCATGCTGACCTGGCTACAGGTCAACATTTCTTTGTGCATGGGAAGGTGATGCCTTTAAGTCACAACCATTTTATTATTGAAATAGAAAAAAGAAGTTCCCAGCATATTATCTAGAACCTATAATTCCTGTAAGTCCATACAGTACATCACAGCTACTGATCATGAGTGACTTTAGTTGCTTTCCTTGTCTTCAATCACAGACTGTCTCAGTAAGGAAAGCTCTAAGTGAAAGAGAAAACAGAGGAGAAATTAGGAGAGAATAGAAAGAATTATTATACTGAGTTTCTTCAAGAAATGGAAAGGAATTTTGCTGTGACTACTCCCACAGCCCCTGCAGAAAGACTGCTCTGATTCAGCTTGGTTGGGTGATTAGGCAGGATTAGGTTTGTCAGTGAGAATAAAGCCAGTGCACCAGGTGTGATCTGTCTGTTGTGGGTGGCCTCAGAGGCCACAGTGCCCCCCTGCCTGCAGAGATCCCTCTGCTCATCAGCCGAGGGGCAGAGCATGGGTATGAGCACAGGATTTTAACTCTGTTTGCCCCTTCCTCATTTTGGGACCAGTTTAGGTCGAGCCTCCAAAAGCTCAATGGTGCTGTTGTACATGCCCAGTTGAAATAGTATTTTCCCCCTCAGATGAGCAGCTACCATCCAGTCAGAGTATAAAGGCTTGGTCCAAACTACCAGGTAATGATTAGCTTTGATGAATTAAGAAGCAGTGCCTCTAGAAAATATTCTATATGTTCTGCAGTAATTAGGGTTATTTTTAGGATAATATTCTTACAAATTGTTGAGTTCCTGGATACCTGTGAGCAAAAACCCTGACAAAATTGTATTTGTTCTCTTAGCAAGAAAAGGAAGCATTATTCACTGACAAGGCTTTTTCTCTTTCCACTTACAAAGCCTTGGTTTTTTTTCCCTTTTTCTAACAAATTAACTGGTTTTCACACTGTTTCTTGCATTTAGCATAACCAGTAAGTGGGTTAGCCCTTTATCTCAGCTATCCATAGGTTTCTTTAGGAAAAAAAGGTGATTATTGCTGTGGTCACCCCATGGTACCCCATTCTTAATCCCCTCACTGGATCTTTGATCCACGTGCAGTTAAATGTGTGTCCAGAGCACACTGCTGTGTCTATTTCTAATCCTCCCCAGAAAACCAGAGGGTTAACAGCTCTAGATGTTAATGTACTTAGAATTTGGGAGTCAAATAACAGTCCTGCAGTCTGACTAGGTGATAAAGCATGGATCAGTGGGGTCTGAGCTGCCCATTATATTTTGTTTTCAAAGAGGTGACAATCTATGAGTGCTCTAACAACACTGGCCAGCAGCCTTATCAATGTATTTTCCACTGCATTAAATAATTCTCATGTTATGTGAAAAGCAAAGTAACGCATCACAAGTTTTAGATAAAAATAAAACAATTACACATCCAGAACACTAATATTTTGAGAAAAAACTTGGTCAGGTTTTTTATAGAACAGGCTGCAACCCAGTGCTCTTTCATATCATGATTTACTTCAGTCCACTCCAAGATTTTTAAAAAAAAGTTAGAAAGTCCTAAAGACAGAATGGCTTGAAACACCCTGACGAGTGCCTCAAGTGTACTTTAATCTATTGAAACCAGTTTTCTCCAGAGTAATACATGCTTTCTCTGATGAATGGAGAGAACATCTCAGTATAATTACTGAATATGTGAGCTTTATGTTCCAGTACAGAATCTTGGGTATTTTGCATTAAATGCCAACAAATGTTTTATTCAAGTCACAACAGCAACACAACTCAAAAAAAAAGGCACAGTGATAGTCTTGATTCCCTCTTGTCAGATCTATTTTGTGCTGGTGAGATGCCATCAGTTTCCAGATGGCATCACTGTATAGAAGTGATATACAGAAGAATTGCTGTGGTAACATGACAAACAATCAGGTCTAACAAACTTGACATTTTGGGTTGTTTCTAATTATCACAGGTAGCAAGCTAAGGCAAGAATGGCCAGTTTCAGCTAAGCTTACTTATGCTTATAGCTCTTTGAATTTCAGTAGTAGATGAGATCTGCTAAAGTTTTATCTTCTACACAAGGAACTGCATGTCCCTAGGAGAAATGTGTGTCCTGAAGGGATAATTCTAAAATCATTCCTTTCCTTCTGCTAAAATTTAGAGCTATGTATTACAGTAACACTGTTTTTATTAATGAGCTGAATTTCAGGTCTCCTCAGAAATGCTTTCCAGAGCAGCTATGTTTATGGCTTCTCCTGTGCAGCATAACTCAATATCCCTGTTATGTAGATAACTCAGATTTATGCCTCTATCCTATGAGACATTTCACAAACGCAGGCTTAGTGTTGTCAGGCAGCTCGATGGATGTCAAATCCTGAAATTTACCCAAAGACACCCAGATAATGGCACGGCAATGGCTCCAAATCTAAATGCATCATCATTGTAGTAAATAATTCCCTGCTTTCCCACCCTCACCCCCCCGTGAGAGCAGTCCTATTGCTGGAGAGGCATAATGCATCAGACATCACCTGAACATCACCCAGAGCACTGCAAAACCAGACAGGCACTTCACTGAGCCCTGCCTAAAGGGAATTCTGCATTTCTTCCCTAGGCCTCATGCATGCTGTGATCATGTAGCAAAAATAAAGGAAGGAAAGACATTTTTAAAAAATGTTTTCTTCATTCTGATTTTAAGAGGACTCAACAACACTAGGAAGTGATAACTGCATGGCTACCACTTAATACTGACTAACCTGATAAAAATTTATGTGGCAACAACCAGCAGCACCACTACCAAACAAGAAGCAATCATGCTGGTAAATTTGCAGTCCTACAACCCCTGAAACATCTGCCAGGTCAAAGTAAATAATTTCAAAGGAATTCTGGAAGCCCATGAAAAATAGTTTGCTCAATAACATCCCATCCTTACTGTCACTGCAAAAAGCCTCTGTGCAGCAAAGAAACAGAGGCTGGTGATTTGAAGGCAGGCAAAGGGGCCTTGTGCAGTAATTTAGCAGGAGGCAATGTGTGATGTCATGTTGAAAGTCTTTAATGAATGGAAGCTGTGGCAATACTGAGGAAGAGGTATGCTGCCACAAGGAAAAGGACCCATTTAACTGCCCTTCTGCTTTTCCAAGAGGCTTTGTTCAGAATTAGATCTGTTGAGCTAAGTCTTCAGGAGTAAAAGGGACAGACTCCTAGACTGGCTTTCTCCTATTCTGCTTAGACACAGCTGAAACACAAGGTCCTTAAAAGAATTTTGGACACTATTACAAAATCCCACAATTGTATGAGCAAGTGTCAAAGTTCCCAAATAGAAACTTTACTGGGCAGCTGAGTATGAGGAAGGCACTGGCAGGAAAGCACCGAATATTTCATCTTTCAATGGAACATGCAGTTTCTGGGCAGAGAGTTTCTATGAGCTGAGCTGAACAGATTTTTGTTATTTAATCATTATTTGCCTGGGGCAGTCATTTTCCTTTACAGAACTTTCCAACCATTGCAGTGTGGCCCAGACCTGGAGGTTAGAACTCAGCTACTTCCCAGTGAGAAGCTTCACAGAAGAAATCCTGCAGCACTGGGAGACTCAGGACTGGCCATTGTGAGTGGAGGTGTGGTTCTGGGATAAACCATGAGAACAGCTGCGTAATTCCTTGTTAAAGTTGTTCTAGTGCAAACCTGATGCCTGAATCTAAGTGAAAGAGCAGGAACATTACTATAACCACCTATAATACCAGGATGGATGGTGTTACTCCTGCCTGCAGACCTCAGTCCCTAAGCCAGATGTCCACCGGTTAAAATCCGTTCCCTTTGCAATAAAATATAAGACCTGCAAAGAATAACTCAACTAATGAGCAGTTCTCTTGAACTTCAAATGCAAACTATTATTTCCCATTATTTCCTACGCTCCTTTAGTTCTGATGAATTATCTATCAATTTAGCCATTCTTGGTTTAGCAGAGGCATCAATAGGAGGTGGAATATGGGGAGAGATGGTCAGTATTAGATAGACATATCAAAAGGATCACATCTCTGCAGGGCTCCTTCTGGAAAGCTGTTCAAAACAAGTTCTGAAAGAATGAGTGTGGCAGGAGGAAGATAAAAGTCCAAATTAGCACAAATAGCTCTAAGCAGCATTGAAAAAGTAGGGTACAAGGTGCAGTGTCCAACAGAAATTCAGACCACAGAGAAATCCACGATAAATGATTCATACGCTGCAGAGTTGATAATGACACAACAGAGCCATTTTAGAAACTGAATGGAGACATTCATAGCTGAAATGAACAAGTTTGTGACTGTTTAACAGAACAAGATTTTACATAATTTTGCATGGTTCCTTCTCACTCAAGTTTTGTGAATACAGAATATTTCCCTATTCCTTAGGCAAACCTGTTAAACAGCATCCAATTCATTCAAGAATCAACATGTTTTCCCAACCCCTGCCATTGCCTTTTCTAAATCTGAACTGAGGAGAAGAAAAAGCAGCATTACAGAAAGTTTTAAACCAAAACAAGATCCTGACTCAGGATCACCTGTCTCACTTCAACTTTGCTTTGTACTTGCATTTTGCCAAGTGCCACACATTGATTCTACAACCAGAAATTGATAAACTCATTCAGTTGAAGAAGTCACCACATCATCACCTTGTCTTCTGACCCAGTTCAGACACCCTTTAGTGCTGGTTCCAGAGGTTCAAGGATTGCTCTGGGCTCCTGCCCCTTCTCTCCCCAGGGTACTCAACCCTGCAACAGTCACTGGAGTCTCCACTTGGTGCCAGGTAGGTACTGGAGAAGGAACCCATTGGTCTCAGGTAAAGATGATCCTTTGGATTATCTGTGCAGTAGCAGGTGTCATACAACACAGTGCTTCGTTCCTAGATAATCCAAGTGTCTCATTTGCTTTCAGGAAAGTGGGACCTTACACTGGCTCAGAGAGGAAAAAACTATCTAGTAGAGCCTCTTTTCTCAAAATCAATTAGAACCAGCAGAGAGGCCAGGCACTGACCTCTCTTATAGCTAGAACAGCATCAGTTCCCCCTCCTGCTCCCCCCTGTGCAATTTGGTGGCAGATATGTGACAGGGACCTTCCTCTGCTGGGAGGCAGATACTGCCCTGGCTGTACTCAATTCCTGCTTTCTCCACAACCAGGAAAGCTGGTATTGTGAAATTCTGTCTTCACAGAAAATCAGGGCCCTAAATCTGAGTAGAAAAGTTCTGAACAGTAGTAGATATGCTTCTCCCTCAAAAAAATCAATTATTCAAGACAAAAAGAAGCTGATTTTAGAACAACCAGATTATTAAGCTTTATCCTGTGACTTGAACAAATGGAATATTGCAGCTTTAACCTTCTCTGCCATCTGAAGCTACTCATTGATTTTTGTTCATCGTGACTGTAAATTTCTCTCCCAGGTTCTATATCTTGATGACCAGTAAGACACTCTTCACGTCACTGCAGCCAGTTAAATAAACCATGTGATAGGAAACTCAGAGAAGGAGGGATCTCTGTGTATATACATGCAAGGTGTTAGAGTCAAGTTTCTTAAAAGCCCTGGACTTCCCAGTAAGTCCAAACTCCACACTGCCCACACCATCCATGGGAGCTTTGCTTTGCCATGGTGCTTCCACAGGACAATTCCCACTGTTGAATTATTAGTGCTGCTTTAGAGTGAACAGAATGCAGATAAGCTATTACCATCAAGAAAGGACAAGGAGTAATTTTGGCAATATATTAATCTTGTAACCATCTGGAATGAAATTAATCCAGAATCTCCCACAGAACTGATAATACTCTGTAGTTCATTTTGCTGCTAGGTTATACCAATACACTGCTTGCATGAAGAGGCACCTATAATTCATGGCCCAGCATCTCCCTCTGCATATTTTGTACACAGTATCAGTGTCTAGTGTACAGCAAACCAGCCCTGCTTTAGCCACTGTGAAGTGGGAAGCAAAATTATATTTATCCCACTGCCAATATCCAAAAATAGAGGCAGAGGATTCTGGCCATGGCTTTGCTGCATGTGACATGGCACCAAATTGAGTCTTGGGAAATAAGGGACTAATGACATTAGGAAAATCCTGCCAAGCATTTACTGTTTGGAGCAAAGTTACTTCTTATTTTTTTTGGGAACTATAACTGGGACTTGGAAAATCTGGGTTTAGTTTTAGTGTGTCTTATCTTTCCTGCATACTCAGCAGCACAAGAAGGCATTTCAATCCTACAGGCTCTATCCTGTGCATGATTAGTGAGATAATTCCCAATATCGCCACAGTGTTGGGAAGATAAATATTTTAAGGTGGGATTGTGCTCCAGTGCTAGAGCTTATGTAACAGGACCAGAGCTGAGGAGACAGTGGGGGTTATTTATGGAATTAAGCATGGTTAAAAGCATGTTTGCAGGTCACTTTCCTTTCCCTCAGCCATTCCTCCTTCCCACTGCCCTGCCCTGCCAGTCTCCCTGGCCAGGAATGTGCCAGCTGGTCTAGCATGGAGCTGGTAGCAGCATGTGTTGTTTGGAACAGCAGGTACTGCCTTGGAAACATGATGGATTTAGCAACACAGGAATGTAGGATTTTTTGCAGAAACAGGAGTTTATTGCCAGTCCATTTGCTTTAATGCAAAGTTTGCATGTGTGATATTATAATGCCAGTTTTAACAAGATTTTTTTCATCAGGAAAGACTCATCTTTAGGGCAAAAAAAAAAAAAAAAAAAGAATAATCACTACTGGAGGAGGACTTTTAGGGAAACAGAAATTTAAGAACTCTTATATTGACTTGTCATGACTTCATACAAGGAAGGATGCACTGCCCTTCGCTCTTGCTGCATAATATTTAGCACAAAGCCAGTTTGCATCTTAATAAAGTAGCAGTTTATCCAGAAAGTCACAGTTTTTATGTTACAGAAAAGCACAGAGGTTCATGTGGTGCTATGCTAGGGGAGATATTTTACCATTTAACGTCTTCAAAGACTTTTAGAGATAAATTTTCTCCTTCTAATGCTAATGATGCAGCACTAACTGATGGGCCCCATACAAATTTCCTCCTGGGCAGCTTCCTATCCTACAACTGAGCTTGCAAGGATTTCCCAGTCCTCACCTCAGGCCCTGTTTTGCATCTGTAGCTCCTCATGGCAAAGCAAAGCAGAGCAGAACTTGGCACAAAAAGTAGAGACAACAAAGCAATTAATAAAGGTGATAAATTTGTATATACTTATTGTAAGCAGTCATACATTACTACACTCCACATCCAAAACAAATGCTGTTTCTTGCCACTATCTAGAAAACCCAGTATGAATGTGACAGTACAAATAATTCTTCTTTATTTCATTAGGTCCTGAATGCAGAGGAATTGAAAAAAAATGTTTTACTTGAGAGAAACAATGGAAAGATTTATAAACAAAAGAAAATTAAAAGGAGGTTTAGCTAGATAGAATATCACAGTTTTTACAGCTGTGACAATGAACATAGTGCTTTTTCTACAGTAAAGCTGGTGGTATTTCTCATGGAAGGACAGCATATATTTTCAGCTTTATGCTCTTCCAAAATGTGTTTTTTTGTGGGAAGGAAAGTTTGTTCTTCCTTATTTCAAGTGCTGAAGTAGATATTTCTTTAAATCAGTGCTCAAAGATCCTTGGCACTTCCATAGAAGTGTTACCTCATGACAGATTGTCAAAAAAAGGTATCAATCCTGCTTACATAAATGGATGGTGAAATGCAAGCCCTGTTAAGAAAACACCTTCGGTATTTTATCAGTTCCTCAGCAGAGGAAGATACCTCAAAAATAGATCCCTCTCCTCCTACACAAAGAGAAGTCATTCCAGTACAGCAAAAAGGTGAATTTGACCTGGTTTACCCAGGAAGAGAACTCCAAGAGTCCTTAGTCTTGATTATATATTAAAATAATATTTATCTGGACTTTTTTGTTTGAACTTTCCTTTCTCTTATTCCTCTTTTAACCTTAAAGCCAAAAATGATAATAGAAAATGCAATAGAAAATGTGGCCTTTTCCACAGCCTCCCTCAGTTGAAAACTCTGAGGCCAAGAATTCTCAGGTACTTTATAATCAGTGTTTTCCCTAAAATCATGTGTGCCTCTTGTTTCTACCCCACGATAACTATTCCTCCACAGTAACAGGTTTTTGTAGGAGACATTCTGGGGATCCTTTCAGGTATTAGAAGTGAAATTACTGACTCCTCACTGGTATTAACAGCCAGTCCTGGGAAATCCAGTCCCTGTGGGTGGGGTCTCAGCCAGGAGGGAAGGCTGGATCTGTGCTTGTGCCTGACAGATGCACTTCACCTGCTGAAGAGATCCAGCCTCGCCTAAGGGGAGCTGGGTGGCTGCTGGAAGCTGGACTCTGCTAATTACTATGTGCCCCAAATTACTGCTCCCTTCTGCAAACAGCAGTATTTATTATTAGCTTCAGATCTGCAGAACCTTTAAGACACATTATTTTTCATTTCAGTTGCCAAAATATGTCTTAACTAAGCTAAAAATCCTAGAGAATTATTGAAATATGTGCATTTGTTTTCACGTTTTTGAAAACAAAACCATTTTAGAAAATGGAGCCATGAATGGAAAATAAAGCACAAAATATGCAACTGGCTTAAGGTATTGAATAAAAATAACACCAAATAGTTACCCATGGAGGCTTTCTCCTGTGATCCTAAGTCACAGTGCATTACCAAAAGACAAAGAGATCTTTAGCAGAAAGAATGAAAGAATGATCACAAACCTCAGGTGAGCCTCTCATGCTAAGGGTGACAGAGTCTGCAGCAGGGTCTGTGTTGAGGGAGTGCCACAGCCAGAAAAACAAAGTCAGGAAGTTCATGGTCACTCACACAGCAAAGTGTGAGTCCATGGTCACTCACACAGCAAAGGAAATAATAACTGCACAAGGGAAAACACAACATGAACAAAGACATCCAATTGTTGCTAGCTGGTTTTCCATTAGAGTGAGAGGATGAATTTCTCTTTCTAAATTATGCTAATCCTTTTGCTAGCATGTTGCAGGTTCTTTGTGTTTTGCTTGAATGCTCAAAACTCAGAAATAAGGTTAAATAAGGTTCCTTCAAAAGAAAAAGCTAGTTAAAAAATTAGGAGACTTGAAGCACAAAAATGAAAAAAAAAATAGTAAAAACAACTCCCAAACAGATGGAAGTCAAACATCTCGCTTTAGGGGTGAGTGTTATTCCTGACAGTCCAAACCAAAGATTTTCTGTGGTTTGTTTCAAGACAAGAAAAAAAAAGTATATTTAGGATGGCAATATCAAAATGCTCTCAGCATTATTTTGGGAGACATTTATAGACTGTGATAGGTTTCCAGAAAGACAAAGTATTTTAGTAACATGTCTTTATATCTGTCTTAAAGAATCTTTCACAAGTGCTGTTAAAAACCCCTGGCTAAGAAACAGTGTTAAGACTCCCTTTTATAAACTTCATTTTTTGAATGATAAGATTTAATACACACACTTCAGAAAGTAACATCCAGCAAGCAGTAACCACATCAAACAATAATGAAGATGGGTAGAAAAACTCATTAAAATCACACCTTACCATATGAAAATTATGATAACTTATATAGAGGTTAATTATTTAATAACATACAGATGTTAAATTAACTACTACTAATTACTATTAGAAATTATTACCACAAGTTCATGGGGTTTTAAAAATGCAAGATATAGCTGTGGTGTAAGTGGAAAATAGGAATACATCCCCAGTTTTGTCAATAATCTTAATTTGTGCCATTTTGTCTATGAAGACTTACATTCTCATTAAACATTCCACTATAAATAGTCTGGAGGTTTGGTTTCCTCTAAAATGTCCATCTTTAACTGAAGGAAAACAGTCAGTATTTTCATTTAGGAAAACATTCTAGTGCATGATTAATTTTTCCCCAGTCACAAAAATTCTCAGTTTCTGATTAACTTTGGTTTAAGTGGGACAGATTAGTGTATTTAAAGATACCTCCACGCCCCAGACTGTCCCAAAGGGCTTCTCTTCCTTAATCACTCTGGGTTGCATCAGCCCCTGTTTCTCCCTCCTCTAAGACCCAAGACCATGAACAAGGCACTGAATTTTGTCAGCTTTGAGCAGAGCGGAAGGTTCAGTCCTCTGAGCAAAACATCATCACCACTTTTGGTGGTACTAAATCCTCATTCTTTCATGAGCCAGTGTGAGGGCAGACACCTCCTGTAAGCAGACCTACACCCCAAATTAGGCACTACCAACAACATGGTAAGAATCAGGAGTTCATCAGGAATGTTTTCCTAAAGACAGGAAATATAGGGCTGTGGTGTCTGGTGTCTGAAGCACTTGGACAAGAATTTGGAGATAGGTATTTCAGGGCTTTCATACCTTGAGGGAATTTAAACCTTCTTCTGTAGAGATGTAGAAACCAGGAAGCTAAGAGTCTGCAGAAAGGTAAAAGTAGACCTTGACTTTCATCTGTAGGGAAGAGGAGAGTCCTGAGCTTGATTTCTGCTGCTTTGATTACTGCTTTGGTTTTACATCTACCATGGCTTGGTATAAAAAGAGTAAATAACCTTGAAGGCTAAGACCTGGCAGACACTGTGTGACTCTTTCAGTACTGTTTAAAACATATTAAATAGTTTGCTAATAGGTGAAGAAATTCTGCAAGAACACTAATATTTTTGAAATGTTGATTAACTGGGAAAATCCAGCCATGATTAATTTCCAAGTGTTTCATGACTCCTTATCTGCTCTCTACTTTCCCCCAAAAACACTTTGCTGTTCTTTTAGCACACAGTGAGATTTTATAAAATGAACCTACTCAAGGCTATTTGATGAAAAGCATGACATTCATTTTGCATTTATGGTAATGTTTAAATAAATACGCTCTCCAAAGTGTTTTGCAAGGCCCTGGAGTGCTGCACTGAGTGGATGGATGGCTTCCAGTCATCTTCAGAACAGAAAACAGATTAACGTGGCAGAGCAGCCAGGGAGGAACATGTGGCGAACTCACTGGAATGACAGTCCTGATGTGATAAAGATGCTAACAATAGCTATTAAAGAGGTCAAAATAAAGAGAAATTTAGAGAAAGAAGTTTCAAGAGCTGGAGACTTAGAATTGCTCTCTCACTACGTGCAAGCCTGTGCTACCACAGGTGTGCAAACTTGCATTGAGGGACACGTTTGTCCAAGGGAGGAGGAAAAAAACCACTCTCAGAAGTAATTGTGAAGGCACAAATTCATCTGAGGTTGAAATAAATTCTCAAAGGATTTGTTTAATCAAAACCAACAAAAGGACATAAGTGGTTCTCCTTTAGTTCATGGGGAGGATTGAAGGGAATAGGGCTGGGGTTGTAATTAATGCAGTATCTCTATATCTCAAGGGATGGTAGCCCTGCAAAACATTATTTATTTAATAAAAGAAATAAAATATTAATTTTCTCATCCTGGCAAAGCAAATATATTGAGCATTTTCTGTTGCATTTTGAGGTGAGCCAACAGAACTGGAGATTCAATACTATTAAAAATAGATAAATATGAGATTTTCTTGTATACTTTGAAGAGTTGCACAAGAATTAACAAGTACAGAGCAACACATCCCCTCCTGTTATTGTATAAGATAGAAAAGAAGGAAATTTGCAACAGCCTGGGAAAGAGGTTCTCTGTGCCTACAGGAGGAATGGCTTTAGGGATTGATCAAAAGCCACGAAATGTGGGCTCCACTTTGACTCAAGCCTCAAAAAGAGGAAAAATAGGTGGGATGTGATAAAAGGTATAAGAAGAACATCACAATGAAATATTCAGTGCTAGTGAGAAAGATTGTAGTGAACCTCAGATTAGTTTTAAAGAAAGGGAAGTTATTCAAGAAACATTAAATTTGGTATACAAGGCTTAGTAGAGGGTTCTCTGGTATTGTTTTAGTGTTAGAAAAATAAAAATTAAAATACAAAAAAGGCTGCAGTTGTCAAAAAGAGATGTCAAAATTCAGGTCAGGATTTCAGAAGCATGAAAGTGAAAAAAGTGTGGATTTAAGGGGCCTGAAAGATAGAACAGAGATTTAACACTTGAAGGAGAATGAAAAGAGACCTAACTATGAACACTAAGTCAAAAGTCAAGAGAAGACCAAAGACTGACATTGTAATCAAAAGTAAGGAAGTGAAGAAAAGTGCTTGAGACACTGAGATTGATGAGGAGGTACCACTTTAAAATGGCTGAAAAGCACCAGAGGTTACAGCAGACAAAAAAGCAAGGAAAGAGATTCCAAAGCATGAAGGGAAACGGAGAGACCAAACCCTCAGAAGAGAGATTTTCCAAGAGTTTTTGCTAACGGGGAGCTTTGCTTTACCACGTTACAGCCAGTAGCTAGCACACAGAGCTGGTAACCAGCTGGCAGTGCTGCACTTACCGCTTTGCACTTCTGTGTCACTGCTGCTTGTCACCCCCAGACTCACCCTGGAGCCCCCCAGCGACAGCAGAACAGGCAGAGTTCTATGGGGATATTCCCTGTTCCAGAGCTGGAGCTGCAGGAGAGACAGGTCTGTGGGCTCAGCCTGCATTTCTTACTCATTTAAGGCAGAGATTCGGTTTCATTTTCAGTCATTCAATCCCCAGCGACACCAGATACCTGCTGGCTGCAGCTCCCAATTAATCTGAGGAGCTGGAGAGCTTGGCTGTGCTGATGGTGTAAACAGCCAGTTAGGAGCACGTCAGGCTTTGTTCAGCCAGGAATCACATCCTTGTTATGAGCTGAAGCATCACACCTGCTCCTTTTAGGTTAACTGACAAATTGCTGCTTTGTAAATCTGCAGTTTGAATGTAAAACCAAGCCTCTCCTGAGACTAATTGACAATGTGTGAGGAAGGGAAATTGAAACAAAAAACAAACACACCAAACTTGTGATAGCTCACATGGCAAGATACCCTTGGACCAGGGAATGTAACTCTGTCTGTGAGGCAGGATTAATCACAAACATCACGTATATTTTGTAAATCTGTATCCCAACACAATCAGAGAAGATGTTTCTCTAAACAGTCTTATTAATTACAGAAGCTGAAATAGAAGAAATTGTAAGTGCCACCTCTGATTCCCCAGAGAAATGAGTTAAATAATGTCTGACGGTCATTAGAAATGTTGGACCTTCATTCCAATCCTAGTGCCATTGAGGAATGGCCTGTTGTAGTTAACCACACACACTCGAATGCTCTGTGGATGTGCAGCAGTAGCAGTAATTCCCACAGGAGCTTGCTGTCCTTCTGAAAAGCCCAGTCATGCCACCAAGGGCCTGTACAAGGCTGATCTGGCATTCCTGCTCCACCTGAACACACAAACTCACAATATTGGCTGTGACAGCAGTGTCCCTGGCATGCTGTGTGGCTCCACAATCCCAAACAAATCATACAATCCCAGCCGAGGAAGATGCAGATCTGCTGCCTCTTGTACCAGTAGGTCTCAGCTCATCTCCTTAATCCCGTTGATAGCTTTGGGGGTGCAGCAATGGAGAGGAAGTCCTGAGACTTTATCAAAATGCTTTTGACCTCTTCAGGCATCAAAATATTCAATACTATGGGGGTGTGAACCTGTCAACTGAGAGACCTTTTTCACCTGATTCTGAAGGTATTGGCGGCAAGCCTCTGGGCAACTTCTGATGGTGTTTTACAACCTTCAC
Source organism: Vidua chalybeata (assembly GCF_026979565.1). NCBI lineage: Eukaryota > Metazoa > Chordata > Aves > Passeriformes > Viduidae > Vidua > Vidua chalybeata. The sequence continues at coordinate 5,616,052 of NC_071545.1, read as the reverse complement.
TGTAAATCACTTCCTTATATCTAGTCCAAATGTAGCTTTGTCTGATTTTCTGTGACAGTCCCCATATCCTCCAAGAGTGTTTGTGTCCTGCCTGGGTGATTACCTGAGCATGGGCACTAATGAGATCTAAATCTCCTTTGATATTCAACATCACTCTTTTTCTTTTTACAGATTCTATACCTGTTATCAAACAATCTAAGTCACTATCAGCCAAAAAACATTTGCTGGGGTTTAACATTCTATACTTTGTTAAAGTGCATTATGCTGAACAAGAGAAGGTGGCTGAAAGCATCTATTTAAGGACTTTCAAACTGAGCATGGACAAAGGCAGTGGCATACAATCTGCTGTGCCAAAATCCTTCCTGCTCCTTCTCCTGCCAAAACTCCAGGAACCAGCATATCCTATCCAGTCTTTGAGTTATGCAACAGGGTGCAAAAGCTGTTGCCTTCAGAAGTGTCCAAGGATTTCTAGCTTGATCTGGGACACACTGACCATGACCTGTTGCTTCAGGAAGAGTAGGTTTTCCTATCATCTTCTGGTGCACCTCATTTACCAGTATTTAAACACATCTGCCCAGTTGTATTGCCCAACATGGATAATTGAGCATGGTATTTCCTCAGATGAGAAGTCAAGCTGCAAGGTCCTCAACAGCTATCAAACAATGATGTGTACACAGCTGAGTCTGAGGGGAACAAAACCAGCATTTTTTTTTAAATTTTGCAAATTACAAAACCTAAATTCCAAAGTCCTGTATTTTCTCACTTACTTTAAAATTGATAGCTCTCAGAAGGCAGGCAGAGAGCAAGACGTACATCTAACCTCTAATAAATCATCATTCTCAACTAAACATTATAGATCCTAACTTATCAGTGTGAATATTTAAGAATTAAATAAGTAGTCAAGACAAAACCAAAAGAGTTTTAAGTATGACTATTTTATATATGCAGTTTTACTTTAAGATTAAAGTAGGATAAATCATTTAATCCATCAAAATCAGATAAGAAAGGAGCTTCAGGTTGCATAATTCAGTGAGTTTCAAAAATAGAATTTAATTGCCTGAAATTGTGCTCTGATCCATATGCTTCCATGGACAAATGCAATTACTGCCTCTTGTAAACAAGCTAATTGATGTGAGAGAATATAGTTCAGAATATCTTATATGTGAACAACATTTCATAAAAAGCACAGAGACTTGAGCAATGATCAATAGTAATCATCACAGTCCCATTGGAACAGCTGAACTGACACTGCTCTGTTTGCATCAGCTGAGCATCTGCTTCAGTTTTCCTGAAAATTATAAAAACCTTTCCTCTCACCCAGCAAAATAAATTAGCTGTTCAAGCTCTTGGAAAAAAATTCTCACTAGCAAAAGGTAAAAAGCCATTTCTTAGATGAGGCAATCAAAAATCTTAGAGCAACTCCAAGATCTGAACTCTTATCAGTGATTGCTCAGTCATTGCACAGACACCTCTCATGACAGAAACATCAAAATGGCAGCAGTTATATTGCCAGTACAATGACAAATGCCAGTAATTCCTGATTTTTGCCTCAAACTCATAAATTAGGATGGCACAAGACCTTGTGATCAACCATTCAGACATTTTCATGAAGAAAATGGTCATGGGGTTGCAGTTAATTCATTTGTCCTTGAGCTGCAGGGCAACAGTAGCAAAATACACAATTTTGATGTTTTAATCTACTTACTGTATACTTTATGTTGTGCCTGTCTACTTTCTAAACTCAAGAGACACATGCCCTCATATGCCCCCATCTGATGTCACCTTTCCTGTTGTATCAACCAAATTTGTAATCTTGCTGGAAAAAAATCTTTCAACAAGGTGACAAGGTGTGTTTTATTGCTCTTAATTATAAAACTCAATAAATCAGTCTCCTCAAAGAACAAAAATAATTTCAGTCTAATTTCCTGTTTCTTGTTAAAAATTCATTTTTAATCATGTTTAATATGATACATTTAATTTCTTAAACCTTAAAAATGTTGGCTTTCTCCAAAATGTGATTTGCCCAAAAGTGACACCCACACAACAAGTGGGTGGAAAGGTTAAAATTTTCTGTTTACAAACTGTCTTTGAACAGTCAATACACTTTACAAAATGTGTTTGGCACTGCGTGAATACAATGTATACACATCACAAAATGAGAACAACTTGTCATGATTTTATGGAATTGCTTTCACATAAATTATTTATCAATTTTCTTTTTCCTTGTAATACTTGGTTCAAATAAGTCATTAGGAAGGTACTGACTCCCTTGAGTTTTGCATCAGGTTGTATACATTCAGCATATAGAGCTGGCTAAATAAATCACAAATATCTTCAGTATACTATTAATTTGTTAAATGCTTTGTTTTAATGCCTAGACTCTTTGAGAAATACTATTGTCCCTTCTTCATTCAGATCTAAATCCGGTTCACTTGTAAACAAAACAGAAAAGTAAAGAAGCATTGGATCAAAATCACATTTCTTTTGTTCTCTGGATACATCATGGAATTATCAAGGTTGGAGGAGACCTTCAAGGTCATCCAGTCCAAGCACCAACTCAGCACCACCATAATCACCCCTACACCACATCCCACAACCAGAGGCCTCCTGAGCACCTCCAGAGACAGTGACCTCAGCACCTCTCTGGTGGAGTTGCTTTAACTTATTCCAATGCCTCACCACTCATTTAGTGAGAAAAAATTTTCAAATATCTAATCTGAAGCTCACCTGTGTCATCCTTTCACTCGAGACACGGCAGGAGACATTGATCCCCTGCTGTATCCTCACTTCAGGGAGTTGTAGAGAGACATGAGCCTCCTTTTCTCTGGGCTAAACACCCCAGCTTTGTCAGCCACTCCTCATAAGATGTGTTTTCCAGACCCTTCCCCAGCTCCATTCCCTTCTCTGGACCTTCTCCAGCACCTCAATGTCTCCCTTGCACTGAAGGACCAGAACTGGACAGAGCACTCAAGGTGTGGCCTCAGCAGTGCCCAGCACAGAGGACAGTCACAGCCCTCGTGCTGCTGGCCACACCAGTCTTGATACAGGCCAGATGTCCCTGGCCTCCTTGGCCACCTGGGCACAGCTGGCACACACTGGCTCTTCACCTTACTGGACCTCATGCAGTTGCCCTCAGCCCATCCACCCAGCCTGTCAAGATGTCTCTGTAGGGACAGACCAAAATGTGATCTCATATTTGGTAAAATATGGGAGAACAACAACATTTCTTGGGTTTGCTGCCATGAGACACATCCCATTGATGACTTCCTTGCCATTTCCTAATTGTGTAGAGTAGCAGAGCAGCCAGTTAGTGGGAGCAGCTGCTCACACATAATTTCAGAGGCTCGGGCACTATCTGTTCAGAAGGAGTCAGAGTCAGGCAGTCAGAGTCAGGTCCCTACCCCAGGCAGAAGGGCTCGCCTTGCCTTCACAAGGATGGCCAAGAGAGCTGCAACATAAACAAATAAACAAGCACATTTAGGAGCCTCTCTGAGCTCTCAGCTGAGCTCTCAGCTTTCTTGCTCTCACCTTCTGAAAGGATTTTCCTGATGTCCTAGTGCTACCACAGAGCTGCCTGAAAAGGGAGCTACTGTGCACTCGCAGGCTTTTGTAAAGGAACAGTTTCCCATGAACAAAACTACTGGCTGGGATTATTTATACTTGCAATGGTTCACTGCACAGGAACGAGGGCTTTTAACTGTTGCTGTGAAGAGCATCTATTCTATGTGAAACCTCACAGAAGGAACCTGACACTTAGTATAATTTCTTACAGATATTGCAATACTCCCCCCATATACCTTGCCAAAATATTTGCAGCCAAGTGCATTTGACTGAAAACTTGGCATAGGATTTCTATTAATTATTTTCAATTCACTGAATAGGTAGATTAGTCAGGGAAAACTCACAATATATATGGGGAAGTCAGTGAGCCAATCTCTGGCAGATGCCTTGCCTCAGAATTAAAGTTTTTTGACCTTTCAGGGCAGATAGTTTAAGGAAAATGGAAGTTTAACAACAATGTTTCAATTGTTAAGATGTTGCAATCAATTCACCACAGGTGAAGGCTCTCTCACCAAATGAAGACTCTCTCAGCACACTGAAATGACAAGCTTTTAACACAGGCAACAGTATTTGGCTACTGCAAATAAAGGCAAAGAAAATGTGTACTTTCACGTTAGATTGTTCACAAATAAAGTGAACATCATGGTGTTCTCCAATCCGCAAAGAAAATCAGATGGAGAGGCTGCAAGGAAAGGTCTGGAAAAGACATTTCTTTATCTTTAATCACCCTGGATCTGCCTGGCCTCTGCCTGCCCATGGATAGACATTTGATGAGGGAAACTGGCAGGGGAGATCACTTCACCAGACCTTTGGATCTGACAATGTTACAAGAGGGCAAATATTATCGAACACCAATGTTAGTTCAAAACAAAATCCTTCCCAGTGTTTAAACACACGTTGCATTTTCTAACAAGTGGAGAAAATCCTTCTTTCCTCCTAGATTTGCTCCATTCACAGCCAGAGCAGTGCTGATGCTGATGAAGTGCTTGTGACAGAAGCACAGCTCTGCTGTGGCTCGTTAGCATTCCCACATTTGCAGATTGATCTGTTTGCTCTGAGCACTGCTCAGCTCATGCCACAGCTGTATTTCACTCACTGCTGTGGTGGTAAAACTTCTGTTACAGCCACAATATGAGCTTCGACTTATGAAAGTAAGATTATAGAGCAGAGTCATATTTTATGGCACAGCAGTTAAAACAGCTGGGAAATTCAAAAACCTGATAATGGGACTGTCAAATGCTTTTCCAAATTTCCCAATTTCCATTCCTCTAATGAAAAATATTCCCTCTGCGTTCACATCACACCTCTCTTATTCTTTTATCACTTCCTATAAATCACTCGTCTACTCTCTGGGTGAATCAAACTTTTTTTGTCTAAGTACCTGAAGCCTGTCATGACCATCTAGTACAGAAATGACAAGCAGAAATGCAGCCCAGGACATTGCACAGACTGTCACACACTCAGCTGGAAGGCCCCTTCCAACCCAGGCTATTACATGATCTATGGTCCTCTTGAATTTGTTTTAGTCTTTATGGAACCTGAGAGAAAAATTTGCTTTTAAAAAATATTAAGCAGCTTGTTAGGAAATATTAATCAACTAATTTTAATCATATCACTGGCAAAATATTCACACTGCCTTCTAAATGATGGAAACTCACCTTTAAGTGATCTACAGTCAACAGCTAAAAATAACATTATACTGAAATACTTCTAAAGCAGGAGTCAGAGTAACCAGAGGCTGTTCTAGTTTATGTCAAAATAGCTTGAAACAAACTAAACTGTAAGATATTGCTCAGCACACAAGTTTGCAAAGGTATTTCACTGTATACTAGTGGATTCTTAGAAACCTAGACATTCTTTCAAGGAGAATAGTCCCAGAAATTTTTAGATCATTTTGAATAGAAACAAGGGCAGCTTATATAAATACTTTGGCAATTCTGATAGCCAAATAATCTTTCCTCAATTATTCTTTTTATTGTTATTTTTAAAATCACTAATGACTGTATTTTAGCTGTTTTCCTGCTCTTATAATAGGAAGGTTAGATGATCCAGCACATAAAGGATGTTATGTAACACTTCCGTGATGTCAAGTAGACTCAATGGATGTAAACACCTTTAAAGAGGCCTCCCTGGTTGGTTTAAATCTCTGTAAAGCAAAACACCAGCCCCATTCTAACTGCAGTACAAAGGGAAATTTGGATGTGATTGAGATCATCTGACCAGAGATGCCAGAACAGTTGTATTATATAACGCATGTGAGCACAGCTGCTTGCTTATCACAAGACCTGAGAGGAATACATCACACATCAAAGGGCTGCCTTCCCTCCTGCCTCCCATAAATCCCCTGGATGGGGCACTTTCCATGGGCCATTCACAGCACAGAAACTGTCCAGAGCACGAGACACAAGGAACTGGTACCCAGCCATCCCTCCCTGAATGTTGTTCTCCACAGGGTAGGACACTCACTCTGCTCCTTGAGGCACCTTTATGTGGAATAACACAATTAACTTCTCTGGGAGCTAAAGGGGTTCAGCCAGTCAGACCCTGGTTTGAGAGACCCTGGGGTGCCATTTGTCAGGCACTCTTGTGCAATGAGCCTGCAGGAAAGCTCTCACTCACACACAGGGAGAAAGACATTTCTTATCTACTTTTCACCTGGGAAAGCCATATTATTGACTGAGCTCTGCAATTTAGTCAAGACTACCGGGATGACATCATGACCTACCCAAACACACTAAAATGTCAGTGTTACTGGGTACATGTGACATACACAGTTTGATCAGCATCAACCTTCTAAGAGAGGGTGCAATGCAAAGTACCTAAACAGAAGGAACCACATTTTCAGCAAGATTTTACTAACTTTCAACATGTGATCACTCTAATCCAGTTGTGCTTCACAAGTTTCCATTTTGAAACCTACTTCAATACTTTGCTTCTCACAATACATGTGAAAGGGAAGAAATTCCACTAATCAAGATTTTATTTTTTGATTTGAAAATTCCAGTGTGACAAACACAGTATTAGACCAAGTTTTCCAGTAATTCCCACAGAATTGTCTGCTTTCCGTGTGAATATTCTCCAATTCACACAATGATCATCTTCCACACAACAAGTGCTTATGTATTTAGGGGTTGAATACAAAAGATCTCTATGTCCAAAGCTGAGAGAGTGAATGGCAACACAACTCCTTCAGCCTCTGGGGTGCTCAGCAAACTGAAAAGAGTGAAGAAGATTGGCTGGTTCTAGCAGAAATCAGATGTTAGTACTGAACTAAAATTGATTCTCTTGACTGAAAGCTGGACAACACATAGAGACAGTGAGAAGAAGAAAGGTAGATTTCAAAGACAACCTCTGCTGTCAGAAATCCAGAGGCTTTGTTCAGAAACAGGGGAATCTGAGGGAGCAAAGGTGGGTCAGTGATGTATGAAAGAAAAAGGGGTTGGCAAGGGCTTCATTTCTCACGCAAGGCTGGGAACTCTCAGAATTTTTTTTTTTCCCTACAAGGTGACTTTCTATAAATTATGCACAAGATTCTGCCCTTGTGGCCCTATCATAAAAATACAAAGCCTCAATCAGATTTACATTAATTGGAGGATATCAGGCCGCTGTGCTCCTTCAGGTGCAATAATATCAATGTAGCTAAACCATTCTTCCCAATCTGTTACCAACAAAAGGCTTATTTACAGTTCAACTCTTTGCTTTTAACTTGTCTAGAACAATTTCTTTTCCATGTCCCATAAAGGTGAGACTAGAAGGCATGTAGGGTACAGGAGACTGTGATGAAAAACACTCCAGAATGGGCTTTGTCATCCGAGATGTTACCCTCTGGTCTGGTTTCTAGCAAGTTGTAATAATGTAACCTGACTGTCAACTACCCTGACCTGTGGCTATTGTCACATACTTTCCCAAATCATCCACAAGATGCTGAATGAACTCGTCATAACTTATTTCTGTTATGCAACCACATGAAGAATACAACTCTCTATCATGGCCTGATGGCCCAGAATAACTGCAGAAATGACTCAGTATCCAGGGAAAACTTTCAAGCTTGCAAAAAACATGACATTTTCCTGGAAAGCAACTGTTAAACTCTGACTAATGCATTCTCCTTTTCCTTTTTTTAATCTGTCCATACAGGCTTTGAAGCTCTGAATGCTCCTGGGCACTGAGAACAATGTGAGGTGAAGACTATCTGAGCAAGTGGGAACCCAGGCAGGACAACACTCTGTTATGTGATATTTTGGGAACATTTTGAGGAAATGTAGCAGTCCAAGGGCCTAGAGCCAGACACTTCCTTTTTGCCCAGGCAGTCCATATTGCCAGGGCACCTATTGGGTGTCCTGGAAGGACTGGAGCTTGGTCCCCAAGGGATCTGCTTCTGCAAGCCCAGCTCAGACTGGATGAGCCATCCTGCTGCCTGGCTTTGAGTCCACGTGCTCCTGGCCAAACCAGGGAGAGCACCTCGGGGCACTTCAGGGATCGTGGCCCTGACACAAACCTAACAAAAGCAAAGCTCCCCTCTCTTGTCCCTCCATTCCAGCTGGAAAGCCTCCCAACATCACATCCAGAAATGTACCTGCAGTGAAGTAAAACCAGGTGGAAGTGGACCCTAGGTGTAACTGAACATTAAGAACCAGACTCTGCTTTCCCACCATATTAACAATTGTGGTTGCCTACCCAAAAGAGGGAAAATATATATCATCCCTACCTAGAACTCACCTAGAACTTTCTGCTAGAAAGATAAACATCAATGAATGTGACAGAGAAAGTTTAAATTTGTAAAAAAATTCTGATATATAGTCCTCATTTTGTTTCAGGCTACTTCACACTATTCCAATGTCCTGTATTAAAAAACCCCCACATTCTAGGAACACATCATAGGAATCTCACAGAATTTACATAAGAAACTTTGATGTAGAGCTTAACACAAAATAGTACCAGCTGAGCATGCTGCAGGAAGGTATGCACAATCCCATTTTGTTGGAAACAGCTTTTCACCTTGTACTAAAGAGGTCAGCAGGCCTGAGAGCCAAGGTGCTCTACTCTGGTTTGTTTGCCATGAAGGGGGCCTTGGGCACAGTTTTCCCTCTCTCTTTCTCAGTGTATGTGTTCCTGACATAGTTAAACAGGATCAGCAGCACAAAGACACAGCTAGAATTTCTGAGACTTATAGTGTGCCTTGAAACATTCAAAAAACCAACACTACTCCAGTCCTGACTTCCACTACCCATAGTGAGAAAATTACCATATATTATTATCAAAGCCATGGAGCTGCTAAAGAGAACATGTATTGTAATAGATGAGCAGGAATTTTAACTGCCTGAGCCAGCAAGGGAAACTCTTTTCCCACTGACACGGCCTCCAGCTATGTATGGATGCAGCGCTTTGTTTTCTCCAGAGCAATGGTGACATTTTAGATCATCTGTTGTGCTATAAATGGAATACTGTGATCTGCTGAACGTTTTCTACCTGGAAGGCCATTTCCTGGTGCCTGAGTCATTAACTTCCCTGGATGACATTGCCACATCTGTAATGAAAAGGTGTAACGTGCTGCTAATTTACGAGGCTGCTGTAGTGCAGGTATTTTAAACTACCCAGGTGTGAATGGCAAAGGCTGGCTGGTGTTTGAAATCTCTTCAGCAGTATTAGCTCACTGTGGGTGATATCTGAAATACTTGTCTCTGAAGTGGAGGAACATGGATTTGACAGATGGAACACTCAGTGGATCAGGAACTGTTTGGATGGTTTCACACTAAGAGTTGTGGTCAATGGCTTGATATCCACAGGAAAGGAGCAACAAGTGGAGTTTCTCAGGGGTCAGCTCTGGGACTGGCACTCTTCGACATTGTTGAAAAGCACACAAGTTCTGCTGAACTGATTTTACAACTATAGCCATTAAATTATTCAAATCTAAACAAGACACATGCCAGACTGTCAAAACACTCAAGAAGAAGCTTTTTTCAAGTTCAAGTCTGTAGCTACATGTCCTCCATGTAGGCTGCCAATCAATAAACACGAGAACAAGAAATCAAGAAGTCTCTTGGGTAACACCTCATACCCCAGTGCTCACCCCTTTGGCTGGGAGGAAGAACAGTCCTCTCCTAACTAACCCCAATTCTCTTCTTCCAAAATATGGAATGTAAATGAGTTTAGCTGCAGATAATGATGTTTCTGTTATTAGTAACACCCTGAATAGCTTCAAACCCTGACAGGGAATTTAACTCCTGGGGACTTGGCTTAGCAGGATCTCCTTTTATAAACCCTGCTCAGTGTAGAGTGTAAAATGGCTTCAGAGTCCTCTCCCGGGACACTGATAGGCCTGCACGCTTCATCACAGGCTATTACACACTCAAATTCACTGGGCTGAACATCTGTGGACAATATATATAACTTCAAAACATCCATGAAGCTCTTCAATCTGTCTGCAATTATTCAACTGTAATTCTGAAGGCGCTTCCTGACAGAAAATAGGAATTTGGTATGAAATCCTTTTCTTCTGTGTTGTTTCTCTGTCTGTCCAGAGAGGCTTTCAGTTTAGGTTTTAAGACACAATTTTATGGTGTAAATAAGCTGTCCAGCTTGAGTTGCAGTGGAAGCAGCCTCCTGAGTCAGTTACCTGGGTAGGAGATCTTTTTTATCCTCACAAAAATGGCCTCATTCCTACTGGCCAGGACTTGTAAAATCTGTGCTGAGGTTACAGCAGGAATAAACTGCAGCCTCTTCCCCCAGCTACCTGATCACCCTGGGGTTTGTGTCTCCCATGCCAGCTATTCTCACACTGGAGAGAAGAGGCACTGCCAGGGGGTGCAGCCTCCCTGGAGCTGTTTCTCTTCTGCCACACCACCACAGAGACTCTTTCCCCTTCAGGAAAGCTGTTAAACTTGGAATAAATCTGGGCCTAGCTTTTCCAATTTGCTGAGTCCCAGAGCAAGATAATATTAAAGGGAACATGTAGTCTTGAAAGGACTTGCAGCATGTTTTCACTTGATTTTTTTTTTCTGTAACAATGGGGTATTCACAGGAATTGAAATTTCATTTAAATATGGATTGTGGTGAAAGCGATTTTTTAAATTATAAGCACTTGAATAAGTTTTAAATATTTTCAGAATGTTTCCTTTTATTTAGTGAAATTAATGTTATACTTCCTTGCATTCAATTTCCATTGAATAACTTTGACATTTCTAAATAGAAGGTGGAACATTATATTTAAAACACTCATAATTTCTTTCCTCTTAGAAAATCTGCTTGGTAAAATTTTGAAAAAATAAAAGCTGAGCTCTGTGCTCATCCTGGCTTTGGAACACAAAGTTCTCCAACTGTGGAATTTCCTAAAAGCCAAAGGAAGTGCTGCCAAAATCTTCACTGCCTCTTTTGAAAACATACAGTTCATGCAGTTCAATAGATTTCCATCAATTTGGTCAGATAACATTGTCATCTAATTAATTATAGACAAATTCATGTGCTTTCAACAGAGAATTGGCTGAAGATTGAGGCTTTCTTTAGTTAATATAAAGACAAACCAGTTTATTATAATGTTCCTTGGGGCAATAAATCCACAATGACCTTAACCATGATTTTTTCTGTCAGTTCAAAAACACAATCTTCATTCTTAGTTAGCCAGGTGATTTACTGTGTTCTTCAACTGCCCAGCAACAGATTATTTCATTTATGCCTTCCATTTGTTCTTCCAACAGCGCTGATCCAGGTAATAAAGAATCAGGTTCACAGCAATTATCCCTGGTTAATCCTTCATAATTGTCTACATGTTAAATCAGGGATATTACACTGAATAACATTTAATACAGCACCTTTCCTGGGTGCATCAGGCAAACTCAAAAAAAAAAAAGAATGACCTAGATTGACACAAGGCCATTTCAGATTCCAGTTCTCTAAAAATACCTCATTTAGAAGCATTAGGTAGATGCAGACAATGCCCCTTATCCTTCCATGTAGCTGTTGGTTTCCACAACACATTGATGAGACTTTTAAAAAAATGCACTCCCTCACAATAGGAAAAAACCCCTAAATGTCAGAAGTTGCCCCCAGAGGCTGTTTGCACTCAGGCAAACCTTGTTTGCATACAGGTACCTTGTTTTGTCCTTCATTACTAACCTGAATTATGTTCTGCTCTACTTGACCAATATTCAATGCCAAAATTGGTTTTCTCCCAAGTGATGCTTCTTTTTTAGACCTTGTTTTTACAGTTAGTCTGAGGAAATTGAGCCCTTACAACAAAAGAAGGCCAGAGGGGTTGTAGGTTTAGTTCAGGGCTAAAGAGATCCAAGTCTTTCATTCCTCATCATTGTCAGGATGAGGAATAAAATTGTGAGGATGAGGTGAGGATGTCACAGATGACATCAGAAACACTGAACAGCAACAGCACAGGCTCACAAAATCCCAGAATGGTTGAGGTTGGAAGGGACCTCTGGGGACAATCGTGGCCAACCCCCCTGCTCAGGCAGGGTCACCGAGACCAGGCTGCCCAGGACTGTGTCCAAACAGCTCCTGAATATCCCTGAGGATGGAGACTCCACAGCCCCCTGGGTGACCTGTGCCACTGCTCAGTCACCCTCACAGTGAAAATGTGATCCCTGGTGTTCAGAGGGAGCTTCCCAAGTTTCACTTTGTGCCCGTGACCTCTTGGCATGTCACTCACAGCAGTGAAAAGAGCCTGGCTGCTTTCTCTTTATCCCCCCTGGAGACATTTGCAGGTGAGGGGATCCCCCTGAGCCTTCCCCTCTCCAGGCTGGGCAGTCCCAGCTATCCCAGCCCTTGTGAGGTGCTCCAGGCCCTGCAATCCTCTCAGAGGTCCTTTATCATCCTTAATCATCAGGGATCCTCTGCTGGACCCTCCAGGAGTGCTGTGTCTTGACTAAGTAATTTCAGTTATTATTAAACTTTTTTTTCTGGCAGAGAACACAAGCAGAATAAGTGACTGTGATCTCAAGAGCACAAAGTAAAAATATATAAAAAAAAAAAAAAGACAAAGAGATACACACCAAGGTGAAGCGAATTTGTCAGGTGAGACCATCATCTTTTGTTCTACCTCAACAAGAAACTTAACAGCACACAAAAAATTTTGCTTTAAGAGTGTCCTCCAGGGCCTGCTAGGGAGTGACTATTGGAAGGTGACATTTTCTTTTTCTTGTGACTGGTTATGTGCCCTGGGAAATGTAAAAATATCACCAAGGTATGCATAAGAGAGGAGTTAATTAGTTTAACTTCCTGATGGGAATATATTAACAGTGTAATAAGATGCTCAAATACTCTTTTTATGATTGTCCCTGCCAAAATAGTTGTTGGAAAGATTTTTGTAATGCAAAAACTTTCATCCTCCATATGGAGATCCAGATGCTGACTCTGATGTTTGTATGGCAGAGGTCACTGCAAACATTCAGCCTCTAGATCTCAGAAGTGGCACCTCTGAGACTGTGACTGGAAGGATCCTGTGTCAGGATCAATATCTGTAGACAGCTTTCTCCTAAATTCCTCTACAAACCCAAAGCAAATAATTTCCCTGTATCAATACACAGTCCTTTGACAGAAAGAATTTTTTTTTTTTAAATGCCATCCAGTGCTTTCATTTTTAAAACTCTTTTGTAGTCAAGTTCAAATGCAATTTGTCCTGCACAGTCATTGCCCCAAGTGAATAACATAATTAATCATCTATTCTTATGTGTTTGTGACTTAAAATGACTTTTAGCTAAACACTCTTAACCTAAGTCTCCCCTTGATTAAGCCTGAACATATAAGCATGAATTTTATTACTGTGTCTCTCCTTCAGTCAGCCAGAATGTCACTTTGGAATTTAATCTAGTGAAAACAAAAATAATATGCTGATTTCCCCACTGTTCTAAAATATGTAACCTATTTTCCATCTGAAATAATTTTTAAAATATATTTTCATATAGCTGGAATGACCGGTATATTTTCCTACAAATTGTTTTCTAAAATTACACATAAAATTCCTTCCTGCTTACATACTGAATATGAGGGATGAAGAATTATATTCCCTACAATAAAAACCTAAATCAACTTCCAGCTTCTTTATAACTGCCTAGACAAGAAAAATCTTCTCAAAAAGTCCCACTAACCTTAGGATCATCAGTTATTAGGACACTGTCTCCTAGGCTATTTATCATTTTATCAGTATCTGATAAAAATCTGTGGGTAGGATGCACAGTTTATTTTCTATTTCCCGGTTTTAAAAAGCCAGACAATCACATTTAGCTGGTTTTTTTCCTCAAAAAAAGCATTTTACAAACAATGACAAAACTAATATTTGAGCAGCATAGGCAGCACTGTGTTAAGGTACATTATTTCAGATTTGCAAATAGGAAGGGCTGTAAAACCTTCTTTTCTTCAGGTGACAAAGGAATGATGGCAAATTTCCAATTATTTCAGGAGATCAAGCATCCCTTTTCAACGGCAGGGATTTTTCACATTTCTGTATCATTGTCTTGGCTGATACAGCCACCTCGTAAGTAATTGGTTGAATTAAACAATTATAAAAACTTTGGAAGATACCAAGAAAAATGTCTGGGGAAATAAAAAAAACAAAATAAAGTAAAATTTAATAAAAAAACCTTCTGTCACTGCACATCCCCAAGTTCCCATATTATTTTGCTGATTCATTTATAAGATTATATATTAAACAGCCATCTTTTTGAAAGGCCTTTCTGGTGCAAAATAAATTAACTTGACACATAAATTGTTCTCATTTTGCAGCTTTTCGAAAGGATTAAATCTTGTTGCCAAAAAAAAAAAAAAAAAAAAGAAAGAAAAATACAGAAGACAACAAAAAGAATAACAAAATTAACCTGTGTGGGGAAGAGAGCTTCCCTGCTTTCCAACACCCACAGGGAACCAAGATCTTCAAGCAGACCCACATCTCATTTTGGGAAAAGATCTTTTCAAAATGAGCAGGTCTGTTTTAGGGGGCACCAGGCTGAGGTATAATTTGTACAGACCTGGCACTGTTTTTTTTGTTTTGTTTTACCACAAACAGTAAAAATGCTGTCATAGGTTCCTTGCAAAATCTCTCCTGTAACTGTCCTACAAGGAAAGAAGATGTAAGATGAATTTCTGGTCATCTGGTCACTGTTGGGCTGTTCTAGAAAATGAGACCTGGTGCCATAACTGTGGGGAAAATCCTCAGCAGCAGCAGCAGCAGCAGCAGCAGCCTGGGTGTTCTGTTCTGCAGCATCCCCACAGCTGCTTGTGCTGAGGATAACAGCACTGCCCTGCCAGTGCTGCTCATCTCCTGAGGTTCTGCTCATCTCCTGAGGTTCTGCTGGGTTACAGCTCAGGTACGACAGCCATACCCTGGATGTTCATCTTCCAGCAGAAAAACAGCTTGATTTGAAATAATTAAAGCACTTCTACGTATTATTTATTGTGAATGAAGAAGTTCCTTAACTTCTTCAGGAACGTTCAGTCTTTACTATTTAACTGACAGGTTTTGATCACTTTATCTTGCCAGAATTACAGTCCCATGACTCCCAGGCTGTCTGGTTCTAATAACCAGGTAAGCTGTCAATTGTATATCTCCTACCCATTGTGGTTCCAATGACTTTTATACATGCTCTGTTTCTTCCCAAGCACTAATCTATTCTGAAACATTGATACAATTAATATCTTTTCTAATCAATTCATGTCTTGCTTTTGCTGATGAACACATTAATCTGTAAAACTGATGCACTTTAATATGAAGTCTTTATCTTTTCTTATTGGTTATGAACCAGTTACATGTTATGGATGCTTTTTCATTCTGAAAAAAATTTGAAAGATAAACAATAGCTGTTGTGACAGCCAACTTAACCATCTAGCACCATCTTGAGGTTAAACTGCTCTTGACATTCTAAAATAAATGGACATTCCTTGATTAGCTCACCAGAAGCTCTAGATGATGCAGATATTTATTTTTTGCAGACAAAAATTTTTTAAACCCAGCAGTTAAAGACAAACATTCTATAGATTTTTTTTTTCTTTACTTCCTTGCATGGACTTTAATCCAATTCTGTTAATTCTGCTGGTGATTAAGCCTAAACTTATATTCTTAGGGAAGAGTGGGATACTGCACATTTTTGTAACTTCTCTGAACACTGTACTCAGAAAGTTCTAAGGTTCAGACCTTTATACAGCAGTTCTCCCACAAGTACTTTCCATTTTCACTGGGATCAATTTTAAAGGTCACTTCTAGGCAAAACCATACCTTTACAAAGTATCCTTATTCTAAAGGATACTGGTCCACCCAGGCACAATCATCCTTAATGCATTTCCAACTGAGAAGGTCTAGGAAAGACTGGATGTGATATTTTATTGAAGCATAATGAATATGTCAGATAAAGCTGTTCATCGTATGTTCAAAGTTAATCATGACACCAGAACATTGCTACAATTATGAGAAGGGGATGAAGGCTGGGACCTTTTCAAGAAGCCAGGCAACAGAGAGGAAACTGCTTTTCCTAGACAGACTTGCCAGCTTTGAGACTTTCTAAAAAATGCAAGCATTCACTGGTATGGTGATGAGAGGCTGAAATATACATTGGCTGTATGCTTATTTCAAACAAATCTGATAGTGAATCTTGTGCTACTGGGCTGAACTCCTGATGGAATTCGTCAGTCTGTCATGAGAATTCAAGTAAACACAGCCCCAGTTTTATGAGCACCTCACATCAACAGCCACTCTAATAATCTTTGCTGTGTCCAGCGTTGTGTTACCATGTTTAGAGACTCAGTGTTAGGAAAGTCCAACACTTCCCAGAGCTCATATTTTCATTCAGTTGAGGATTTGGGAAAGATAGAGAATCCAGTTTATCTTTAATAAGGAAATAGGAGCTTTTAGGACTCAGAGGACTGTAAAAATATGTGATTTCCATAACGCTAGATATCAGCACTTTGTGCACACTGCTATTTCAGCCTCAAACCTGCCTGCAAATGCAGACTGAAGGAAAAGCTAATGGATTTTAAATAGCCCTGCCATTCTTAAAGTGTCCACATGATGCTGTTCCATTCTAGAAGGGGTAGCATTTCACTGTACATGGAAGGATCTCTTCACATGTGAATCTGTGCATTCTCAAGACAACACATCAAACATTCACATTCATTGCTGTACTTTCATTTTCTACCTCATGGCCCTGGGAAATGTAATGTCCTTCCTCTTGCAGTGATGTACACTTAAAACTGGAGGGTTGATCTTGCTAAAACACTTCCAAAGGTTTGGCTTACAGGTTTCAGTACAGTTTAACATGAATTATATCTGAACATTTTCCACAACAAAGATAATTGTCTTGTGAAAATCCATTACAGCCATTGCCACTTTCAGGGGATTGATTTAAAGTCAGCCTTGATGGTAACCACTGCATTCCAGAAAGACAAATGCAAAGCAAATGCAAAACAAAATACACCATAATCAATGACAGCAAGAGACAGTCCTTTCTGGGGAATCAGCCCCTGGAGAGAGGGCACCCATTTTCCTGAGACAGCAGATAAGTAAGATAAGGAAAGCAGAAGAAAGAATGTCTAACTACTCTCCTGCCAGAGCTTTTGCAAGTTCTGTCAGGATTTATGTCAGTGCTTGGAGGAAACTGAGCAGGGTGTCTCTCAGATCACAGCAAGAGATGAAATCCATAGGGAGAGCAAGGAAAACTTCCAAAGAAAATACAACTCTTGCTACATATCCAGAAACTTACAGGGAAAGTGACCAAGACACTTCTCTTGGGAATGTGAAAATCCACTTCCTGCTTAGCCAAAATCCCAGGACCCAGGCCTCTAAATGCAGTTAAACAGCTCCATTTGTAGCTCTTCTAGATTTAAGTTAGACAGCAAGAGAAAATGAATGGCATTGAAAGCCCTTTTTGATAGGTTTTGTCAAAATACCTGCAGCAGCATTTCAAACTTTCATGAAAGTATTAGGGAAAACTCCATGAAAGCCTCTTCCCAAAGGAGGTGTTCAAAACATCTTGGAAATGACAAGCAAAAGGATAAGCAGCCAAGCATTTTCAGGGACAGTAATTGCCTCTGCTGGTAATTCACACTACAATCAGGGGGGAAACCAGGAATGTGGGGCAGTACTTGAGCCAGTGTTGGGTCTAAAACTCCAGAATTAAAATGTGCATCTGAGCATACACTTAGCCCATCTTGCACCATAAGCCTTGAAAGCCAGCACTATATAGGACTGCATCTATTTCTGGCTCTGCCCTGATCTCCTTTTAACCCCCCCACACCTCCTGGCTCCCTCCCTCCCTCCCTTTTCTGTCACATCCATGTTGGCTGTGTATTTTTCAGAACAGCAGCTGTTTGTGTGCTCTGCTGGGGAATGGGCCCTGGCCTCCAGGATCACAGAGACACTTTGACTATTTCATCTTGAAATCCCCAATTGTGAGACTCGAGAAATCCTCATGTAATGTCTGTCTGTGTGTCTTCATTGCAGCAATGATTTATAAATTATGGATGAGGGAGTTAAGGAGAGAGCAAGCACATATATTTAGATATCAGGCCAAATTACAGTGTTGACACTTGTTACCTATTGATATTTCTTGGTTATGTCCATGCCAATCTAATTCTTTCCTAATTGATCAATTTAGACAATGAAAATTAAAATTACTTTTCCTGCGCCAATTGTTCTTGTTCCATCGTCGTATTTGACAACAAAAATGTTCAATATTTTAATTCCAAACAGCCACTAATCAGTGTTGTTTTCTTTTATGAAGAAAACCATTTTGAAAGCAACAAAATGTTCTCTGAGACAACAGAAATTTGGAGCTCCCTGGTCAGCCCAGTAAAGTGTTATTTAGCCTTCACTGAGATAATTTATTTGATGCATATTATACTTGCTGAAAGGCAAATGCACTTTAACATTGCAGCTTGTCTCTGAACAGATCACTTCATTCTGCTGAAAGCTTTAGACCACCTATTTTTAGCAAAACCAAAGAAAATGTGTAGGTCAGATCAAGTGCAGGAAGCAAAAGAGCAGGCACTGGAAGGCAGCTACCAGGGTTAGGTGCCACTAGAAGGTGCAGCCTGCTTTAAAGGAGCAGTAACAGAGCTCTTCTGGGGACAACTGCTCATTGAAGGGATGGGATTGGTGGCACTGAGTCAGGCAGAGCTGCAGCCTGGCAGGGCAGCCAAGGGCACCTTCTGACACAGAGGCACTACGTGAGGGAGCTGGCACTCCAGGACTTTTTCTCTTCCCTTTTTTTGTGATAATCAGAGCTTGACCACAGCTGCAGCTGAGCCACCAGGTGGGATGAATAACTGCTATAAGGGACTGAGCAAAATCACTGACTTGACACTCTGTTTAGTGACCAGCTCAGGATTACATTGATCACCAGGATGTTCATTGGAGAGTTGGCGGTTTTTAAACAATATATGCCTTCAAAACCAAAGAACAGGGGAATGTTTCATGGCTAGCCCAGCAAATTTCACCTGATCACCAGAAACAGCAGCAAGGTTAGTGCATCTCTCTCCTGTACATGGCACACTGTCCCTGAGAGTTCAATACCAGCCTGCAATACCTGGGTCTTACAGTGACATCTGAGTGAAACACAGCTGTGGCACACAGGTGGTCACGTTAGGTGGCCTAACTGCTTTCCCTGGGACTTGAGCTCTGATTCCTGATCTAAGAGGCTCCACTGGCTGCAACTGCCTTGTCTTCACAGCTCTCGAAAGAACTTCCCCATTATACCAAGGTCCACTTCAGCAGGAGGGACATCACCCTCCTGAAAGCACTCCTGTGGCTGAGAGGTCTGAGGAAGCCCATTCATTTGGGAAGTCCCCCAGGAGTACATTTAGGAACCCTCAGGATCCCTGTGTACCCCTCTACCAAGGCGCAGCCACAGCTGGAACAACTCCTCTCCTGGAGAGCAGCAAGCACACAGGAATTAGGCACACCCTGGTGCAAGGCAGCCTCTCAGAGAGAGCAGGCAGGCGTTTGTGTGCTTATTTGGGATCATGCCCTAAAAATTGCTGCAGAAATGAATATCTTGGGTCTGATCTGAAGCCCATTAAATGTTACTGGGTCATTTCCATGGCTTTCAGCAGGCAGCAGCTCATCTCTTACTGACATTTGGAGAAGCAGATGAAAGTTAGCTATTTTACACAATCTGTATAAATTAATATTATTTGTGGGATAACAGTCAGAGAGCCCAGACTGTGTTTTTTAACATTAATATGAAAGTCTCCTGCCCTGGCACCATTCTGGGACTGTGGCACAGCATGGGTGGAAGAGACAACACACTTTTGGGAGAAGCCTTTGTGAAAGGCCTCTTGTCCACTCACCCTCCCCACACACCTGACTGTGTTCTGCCCCACCTGGCTGATCCCTAATTGGATTTCTGCAGATAATGGATACTATTTTTGCTGGCAATGCATCTTTCCTCAGGTCTGACTCTCACCTTCATGAGCCTCAGCTGCTGCCCCTGAGGTGAGGAGCAGGCAAGGTGAGGCTCAGATGGGTGTTCCCCCAAGGAAACTTTCATTATCACAGAGGCAGGAGCAGCAAGCTGATCACACAGCCATTAACACCCCTGAAAGCCCCTGCCAATTACCTGCATGGGAAGAGATGGATCTTGTGTGCTAACAAAACACATCAGGCAACAATATCAGGCTCAGTGGAGAGAAGGCATTAAAAGATGCTTTTCTCCTGCCAACTGTTTTCAAAGCTCATCTTGAAACAAGTGACAAAGCAGTAGTTATTGTACAACAGATTGTGTGGTTGCCATGAAAACAGAAAGTTTCGGCACTCTCAGCTATCATTAGGATGCTCACTGGCACTCTGAATCTTGATAGTTCCAGGGTACAAAACAGGAACCCCAGTGGGACCATCTACCCAGTAATTTACATGTAGCTGTGTAGGAGGCCAATATTTCAAGCAGACTTCGTGTATGTGTTCAGGGTAAATCTAGGAGCTTAATAAGCTGTAAAAATGTATATCATCTGTCCTTCATGGGTAAGACTAATATCCTCTGATGATAATTTCTAAAATGGGTTCTGAATACTGAAATTTTAAATTGTTGTGAAAAGCAATAAAACCACTCAGAGTGAGCATATCAAATTAATGTGTGATAATCCCTCCCTTGCTGCAGCAAGATTTTATTTTTAAGTGGCATTTTAAAAATGTCTTCTGTGAAGAATAAAAACAGTAGGGATGTGATAATGCCCCACCAACTGAGGGGGAAAAAAAAAAAATCCCTGTCCAAATTCACAAAACCAAAATTTGTTATTTTGAGACCGGGATGCATTTTTAAATGACAATGTGCAGAGGAAAAAGAGAAAAGGCTATCCTTGGGAAGTGCTGCTCAGAAAAGTTCTCTGATATCCTTCTGGCAGCCCTAAAAGCCATTCCTATTCTTTACTGGCCTGTGGAGAACAGCACCAACTGTTTCCACATGTAAACCTTGCTGCTTTTCTATGGAGAGAGGTCAATAAGAGAAATACATA
Organism: Vidua chalybeata; assembly: GCF_026979565.1. NCBI lineage: Eukaryota > Metazoa > Chordata > Aves > Passeriformes > Viduidae > Vidua > Vidua chalybeata. The sequence goes on along the minus strand of NC_071545.1, from coordinate 5,595,049 downwards.
TTCCTGAGCTTCAAGTATTTCTACTGCCCTGGAAGGTGGCACCATTTTTGGCTGCAAAGGAAAGTGATTTTTGAGGAGGACATAAATTCTTGTTTTCTCCATAAATAACTGGCTAATATGTATTTTCTATTCTGATCTTGTTTCAACAAGGTATAATAAAAGAGCTTTGAGAGCTTAGATTTCCGAATTCCAAGGATGTTGTAAATAAAACAAAAATCTGAGGAAGTTGTGGGTGAGTGAGCAACATGTACCTGGTTTAACTTAAATAGTTTAATTTCCACCAAAAATCTTAGCAGGAAAGCATCAGAACATATCTAATTGTCCTTACTGGCCTGTGGCTCCAAACAATATATTCCATATATCTCAGCTTTTAGGCTGGGTGCTTCAGTGCAGTTTGCCACTGAAAATTTGGCACATCTTCTGTTTGACATTTATTAGACATAAGCTACTGTTTCTCATCCTCAAATACAGAAGACATTATAGAAAAATATCTAATATGAGAAAGATGTTGCATTATAGAACAACTGATTCTGTATCCTTTTCATAAGCAGAAACTAGAGATTTCCCAAATATGTTCCTTGCAGTTGAGAAAACTGTGCAAAAAGATGGAATTACCTTTCTCTGATTCACTGAAAAATAACATGAAAGGGATCTTGAATGCTCAGAATGATAACAGATAAAGCATGAGATGGGATATAAATGACACTTTTTTAGAGACCATAAAACCAGAAAAAGTAAAGGATGCTTGGGTTCCTAATACCAATTTATAGTTTCTACCTGGAGAAAAATGTTGTATTAACACACAGGCTACAATATGAAATGTGTATCTTAAAAGATGGGTGATAGTCCACAAGATAATTTCCTAAATCAAAAGGCTTCCATCCAGTGTGCTAGGAAATCTATACTACACTTTACCTGAGAGATAGAGACTAATTCCTCCTAGAGCTAAAAAACTGATAAGTGGAGGTAAAACCAGTCATCCTACTGCTTTCCTTATGTGCAAGCAAAATAAGGTCTAAACCCCAGTGCTTTCAGAGATATAATTCCGAGGAGCCAGAAACAATTACAGAGCCGATTGATTGTTGATGTGAGTTTAGCAGAATAGCAGGAGTTACAATGCCATTATTTTCCCAAGTGCTACAAAATAATAATCAAGGAAACCTACTCATTTTTAAAGCTTCATTGTAGAGACAAAAGAATCCGTGAAGAAATAAGAAAAGAACACTTAATAAATTACAAAAATAGGGCAGTTGATGATAACACATTATAAATCAAGAGGCAGAACTTGGAGAAAATTGAGACCAGAAGAATATAATTGCCAGCAAGCACAGCTGAGGGCAACAGCTTTTTAAAATATGTAAAGCACCAAAACTAACACTACTTTCCTGCATGCCATTAAAAAGTGTCCCATAGAAACTAAATTCAGTTGCTTGCTTTTTAATATCGTGATTTACATTTCCAAGACTTGGAAGAAAAAATGCAATATATGAATTTTTCTGCCATTTTAATTTTTTTCAATGACAGATCATTACCATTATTGATTGTTGGTTTGTCTCCATTCTACAATATTACCCATTGCTAATACAACCACTTTTATCAGCCTAGCTGATGTAACCTGCTTTGGAGCAAAAGGGAATTTATCCTTGGGAATTAGAGGCTGTCAAGGGCTGTGAAACCGTGAAAGTAAAAGCAATCAGTAAAAAGCACATATTTACCAAGAAATGTAACTGTACAGTTGCCTCAGTGGTGTTATTGTTTTCTCTCAGGTAAATTGTTTTATGACAGGCAGTGATTTTTTTTTTTTTTTCCAATCCTGTAAGCAAACATCAACTACAAATAAAATTGCCCCCAAGGAAAATAAATCCAAGAATAACAAATTCAAAAGAGATGGGATATGTGACAGAAAGCAATTCTCAGTGCAGGCTAGGCAATTATGAGATGGAAAACATAAAAAGTTATGGGAAAGGTATTTCCCTTTTTTCTTATTTCCTGTTTTAGCTCATTAATGTTTGAGCCTTTGGACTACTAAACTCAATTAGCATTAATTTAATTACCACCATATATTTTGAGGTGCAGAGCTCTCCACAGCAGGCTCAGAAGGCTCTCTGGAGACTTAGAGATATATGTTGCTATCACCAGTGGTTTCTTTTCCTCACCCAGTGCAGGAATGGAGCAATAGAGATGAACAGACGTGGCCTCAGTTCCTTCTCCATTTAAAAGTGTCCATAGTAAATCAACTTTCAGCTTTGACAGTCAAATGACAAGCCACAAAATTCTTTCTCACTAAGCTCCTAAGGTAGAAAAAGTATTCTGGCAAAATATTTATGAGTGCAAGTGTATCTGTGTATCCTTAAGAGACAGATACATGTCACAGAGCCCTGGTGCTTCAGCTCTGTGATTGAATGGTTTGGTTCTGAAAGATTCTTCCCTGTGGCAGAGAAGGGGTAATATCTAAATCACCAGATTCTGAGCTTCCAGTAGCTTTTAGGCTAACTCAGGCCTAATCTGAGCTCTGCACTGCATACTCATACATTTTTTTTCCTCCTGTGTAAAGGGTTTTAACCAATTCTAACAAAAGCTGCTATTAATTGTCCTGTACCCTACCAGCTTAAAGGAAAGGCGTTTTTGTGGGTTCTCCTTCTACTACACTGGAAATGCTTCTATTTTAGTCATTTAAGAGAGAACATGAATTTTTTGCAGATGAACAAAGACAGGTGTGGGAAAGGCATAAAAAGCAACAATCACATTATCATTCACTAATTCATGGCATTGTCAGCAAGGGAGAACTGTGAAACTTGCCAGGCCAGGAAATACTGCACAGTTGCAATTTTGGCAGCTCTCACTCTCCAGCTAAGCCTTCAAAAGCAAAGGAACAGAAGGCAAATCTACAGCAAAGCACGTGCAATTTATTGAAATGACAGAACTGGCAAACTCTCCTTCAGAACAATAAGACAAAATATTCAAAAGTGGATGCAAATGGTCCAGGTATAAATGGACCATTTCAGGCAGAGTGAGCAGAAACTGAAGGGGCAGAGCACAGCAAACACCAGACACAAATAGCTATTAGCTCCTGAAAGACCTAAAACACTCTTACCAGGACATATCTTCCCACTCCTTCACCAAATGAGCCTCTTGCATTCCCATTCAAGTTTAAAGTAGAGCAACTTCAGCCTAGCTTTGGGTATTCAAATGAGGCAGCTTAGTCAGGAGTTCAGTCCTCCCTCTGTTCCCTATACATTAAAGTAGAAATACTGTCTCAAGAGGTGATTTACAGCAGCCAGGCATTTCACTGCCTCATGCAGAGGCAATCTCATGGATTTTCCTGCAAGGTCGTAGCAGAGACCCACATTTTGCACACAGAAATTGCCCAGTGGGGAAGTAAAACACTGGGGTGACCTTGAGTCCATCATTGTGGCTTTGATGAGAATGAGGTGGAGTTTCACTCCTTTGGAGCTCTCTTGGCCTTGGCACAGCCACACTCCCCACGAGAGCCCTGCCCTGGGACTGGTGTTATGTAACACAAACGCCAGTTTGGGCTCAGCACGGGGGAGAGGCACAGCACATGGCACTGCTTGGACTGATAAAGTGTCCCTAGGCACAGCCTTGCTGGGGGACATCAAACAACATCCTCATGAAACCCAAGGGGCTTTGGCTGCCTTTATCACGAGCGGGGAAGAGCTGCAGTTTCTGTCTCTTTAGGAAAATAACTGGGGCTTGGTTTTGCTGCTGTGCTACTGGGAGGCTCTTCTGATCTCCCTTTCAGACAGAAATTTAGTTCTTGGAAGATGGAGCTCTTCTTAAAGGAGTACTTATTGTTACTGTCACTGCACACAATCCCTGGGATGTTTTCTCATGCTTTAGAGCTTTTTCTATCAGCACAATGCAGGGGACATTTTTTAACCTCTCCTGGTTTAATAACTAGCAGGTTGATATTTTTCTCAGGGCAGCAATACACTTAACAGGCTCATTGACAGCAGTGGAAAAGGCAAACAGGCTGTCAGACACACTGTGGAGATAAAAGGAAAGGACTGGAAAAGTGTTTTGTTTTTCAGTGGTGTTACAGCCACTTCTCCCTACAAGCCTTGATCCTTTTCCAACCTTAAATCTTCTCAAATGCAACAATTCTTCTCTGCATATTTATATTCAGGGTTTTAACTACTAGGGTGGGTGGTTTATTTCCAATTTAATCAATTAAGTGTCTCTAAGGCACTTTTGAAAATGCGGTTGGGTCTAAAACGTTTTATATCACCATCTCACAGGATTTTTAAGATAAGCTAAACATATTAGATGCTTAAACTTCATTAGTTCCACCTTGCTCAGGCACTTTTTAAAATCCCAGAAGATATTCCCATCTATCATTAGATGAATAAATAATTTTTGACAAGCTATTCCTTAACTGCATTTGAAAATTACCATAGGAGTAATTTGAAGCACTGAAGATTAAAAAAAGAAAATTTGAAAAACCCAAAAAAGTTGGCAATGGGCTGTTCCTTATCATATCTTAGACTTGACCTGATATCAATTAGAATAATTCAAAAAGTAACAAAAAGATGTGTTGATAGAATTATAAATGAAATTTCTTTCTGGATAGAGTAAAGAGAGGCTATTCAGGAGGAGCAGTGTAACAGCATTGTAACAGAGGGGGTTATGTTTAAAACTTAGATGAATAACTTCCAACCTAAAAGGTTATAAAAGTAATTTTATAAAAAAAAAATTATAAAGTAAAACCTTTCCCCACATGCATGTAACCTTCCATATAACTTATTTTTTTAGTTGCAAGGCAAAGACTGGGAACCAGACTTATTCAATACCCTTAGTTCTGCTGGAAGTAGAAGATAAATTACTAGGAGGGATATTTTATACCAACCTATTTTACTCAGAAATGGTGTTTTAAACAAATATAATAAAGGTTAACTTCGTCAAATGCAAAATAATATTTCTTTGGGTTTTCATTAGCGCTGCTTAAATAAAATTAATACTTTTTTCAAGAGTTATACTGGTAGCAAAAGACACAAACCAGAATTAGAATGGAGAGTCATGAATCCAAACAAAAAAAGTAAGGCTCCTCTGTAGTGTTTAACAAGACTGCACTATAGTATATTGAAACCACTCTTTTTTAAAAATGATTGTTCTGTGTTTGTATGAAAAATCCATTCAACAGAGTCCCTGTAGGTGTTAGTCACAAATTGTGCACAGTCATACACTATTGTCAGGAAGAGGGGAAAATCTCACACAGGGGTGAGAGGGCGCAGGACACTCAGAGAGCAAACAGTGCAACCTGTGCCAGCTGAGACAGAATTCAGCAGTGCTGAAACACCCTCTAGGCTCAGGATCACACAGAATTTCTAATTTGGACACAACCCATCTGCTGCAAAGGCACCAGAGGATCGAAATGTTCATTAGGCACTATTCTAAACTGGCCACGAGGTCATCCAGTACCAACCAAAAGTGCTCATGGAAGTCCCAATATCTGGAAGTGGAGCTGTCCATAATGACTGAGGGGGGGGAAAAGGCTCTATAAAGACTCAAGCACATGGTAAAATAGTAAAAACCAGGAATCCACTTCAGCAGTAGCAGAGCTTGGTGAATACAGTGACAAAACTCTCTGGACTCAAGATAAGAAACCAGAGAGAAATCTCACTGCTGTGTGGCCATCCTGTGATCTATTTGGAGTTTTGGAAATTCTCTAACCAGATTTGTTTGTAATTAGTGCTTTCATGTTAGAAGGATGTGACCATTCTAAGTTACACTGGAAAATGTTTTGATAATAAAACTTTAGTGCAACTGAGACTGAAGCAGTTGTGGCTGCAGCAAGTGCCATTTGAGTTTGTAGTCTCACTCATAAAATTTACTTTGGCACCTAAAAATCCAGTCAGCTCTTCTTTTCTTGTATTATCTCTCCATGACCTTGACATGAGCAATTTTTTGCAATATAACAATGGCTTCATTTCTTTGGCTCATTTCATAAGGAGCATTTAAGAACATATTCTTTCTCAGCATGCATCCTGAAGTATCATCTGAATGCTACCAAACTGACTAGCACATTAGTAATATAAAATTAGCCTAATTTTACCCTGGTCAATTAGTACCACATCGTTGACTTATGCATATAGAAATGTTTTTGACAATGGAGATGACTCTTTCTCAATTTTCACTGTCCTAAATGAAAACAAGATAAATTTTCTCACAGCTAAAGTATTCGCTTCATATTCATTTTTGAGTATCATAAAATGATACCAATTATATCCACCTAAAGGCACAGAAACTTAATTCTGATACTAAGCAAAGTACCATTTTAAAATTTCAGGATTTGTTTCTTTGCTGTAAGGGGAATTAGTAAACAAAACTGCTAAGAACCAGATATCAATAAAGCAAATTGTTTATTCTATACTGACAGTCTATCTAGTGTAAGATATTACAGTTTCTCAAAGAGTGAAGATGAATCATTCTTGCTGTTGCATTTATTTATATTAACTCATAAAGCTGTAATACATAGGTTAAGGATAAAGCTATGCTAGAGTATTCATTTTATTCGGTCTACTGGCCAAGGATAAATGGGGTGTAAATCTTGTTGAATGCACAGAATCCCACAGCAGCTGAGGTTGGCCAGCTCCTCTGGGATCCACTGTCCCTCCACTCAAGCAGGGGCAGCTAAAGCAGCTTGTCCAGAGCCACATCCAGCCTGGCACTCTTAATAAAAAGAAATAGAAATCAAATTATGTCATCTGTATTTCCAGATCATTTGATCTTTGAAAGATGAATCCATCTCTTGCAATATGACTTAAATGGAAAATCTCCCAGTGCTATAACTTTTCAATCTGCTTTACTCTGATGAACTTCAGCACTTGAATGTCAGGGTTTACTGACAAACTTAGAATCTCTTTAATTTGCTGAAAAAAGTTTGGTGTCTCTACACCAAACAGGGCTTTTACCATTGAAACTGTACAGTTAAAACATGAAAGAAAAGTCTCTCCAAGCATTTAAAATTGCTGTGTGAACAATTTTGGACTGTCACTTTGAGTCTTTGTCAGGCAGCACTTTCCACACTGGGCTTTGACAGGTGCAAAGGCAAGTTCCCTGGCTGGGGCTGAGCCAGGGCATGGCACATGCTGACAAAACAGACCAGCTCAGTAACAACAGTTGTCTGGAGAAGAGAAAAAAAAAACCCTATGCATGTTTTTAATTGATAGAGACTGACTGCCAAGTTCATAAATCAAAATTTAAACTTATATACTGCAGAATGCTTCCATTTCATCTTTCTTTTTTTTTGCATTAGACTGTTTGAACAAATTTTGGAGGGCAGCTGGAACTATTAAACACTTAGTTGAACTGTTCTCTGTACTTTAAAAATGCAGAACTCTTCTTTGAAATGGACATAGCAAAGGACACAAATCAAGATGACTAATTCCAGTAATGATTTTAACTCGTAATTGCATTAGCACTGTCAGCAGAGTCAGCACAAGAGATCTGTATGTGTAACTTTGTGCTGCCCTAGTGAAATACACCAGGCCCAATCCTGCGCTCAGTTTCTTTACATCTGGTGTTCTCTGATCAAATATGATTTGCACCAGTTTAGCTGATGGGAGGGTTTGGGCCTGTATCAGCTGGCTCCAGAATAGCTTTACCTGTCCTTTGTGTAGACTGACAAAATCAGCAGAACACAGCACATAACAACAGTGTAACATAACAGCTCCAGCAGGAATTGATATGTCCCAGGCTGGCCAAGAAATCAAGAAGCTGCATTTGCTTAATTCTGATGCAAGGTCCTGTTTTAGACTTACACCTTCAAGGTTAAAATTGTAATTTGGTTTTCCTGCGTTTGGGGGTGAGGGGTGGGGTTACTAATGAAGAAATTTTACAATTTCCTGTATTTGAAATACAAATATTCCACTCTCCTTTATTTCTTCCATCCTCAAAAACCATGGACATATCTCATCTATTATACAAACAGAGAGGGACAGAAAAGTCGTTTGTCATTATAATCACATAAATGTGTCACTAGCTCTAAAGAATGCCTGACTGAAGGCCAAGAATGCCTCTATTTCCCAGGATGATGAGGCACTTTCTTTTTAACAACTACTTTAAACTCTTTTGAAATGACTGAAATGATTAGATTTCTGGCAACCACTCTGAAATTGCTTGCCATCAGAATCTGACACCAGCACAATGGCTTTCATCCTTTCACAGTGTTTGTGATCATTCCCATACTGATGAGATGTTGCTTGGTTAATCACAGAACAGAGTGAGCCAAGAGAGTAAAGAAGGGTTCCCTGGCACAGACAAATATAGATGTGGCACAGTGTAACACACACTGGTGTTTGGGGCCTCTCTTCAATTCAGAGCTGGGTTATGGATCAGTTATCAGGCTGAGCTCTCTGGGACAGCCCAAGTCCTCATTTGTATGCACACTGTGCTCACAAGTGGGGGTGGCATCCTGTGCCATCACAACACAGGTAGGAATGGGACTTATTAGCAATAAGATCACTAAGCAGTTGCACGTTTTGCTAAAGTGGATCCTTAAATAACAGCCCATCTGAATCTCACTCTAAAAACACATCCAGGCTTGGGGAAAACAAACCTGTCTCTTAGCCAGCACTGGGGCTTAGACATCGTTCCTCAAGTATACCAAAAGGGCTGTTGTGTTTCACCTACTCACATCAGTCCCTAATAAGAGTGAAGGATTCAGGGGAAGAGTCTCTGAGGGTTGAGGGCTGCTTCATCTACCTGGGGGTCCTATGGCACAAAGAACTCATTTAACCATTTCAAATGTGTATTGGCCTCTATATGTTGCAGTTGTAGAGGCAGAATTAAAAACTTGGACAGAAGGAGTCCTTGAAGGCAAACATCAGTCTCCTGAGCCATGAGGACAGCATTTGCTACACACAACTTTTTGGTTTTACCTCTGAAGGTCATGATTCCGAAGGAACACAACAGCCTGAAAGAGTGATAAGTGATGATACCACTACAAACGGCCATGACTGGATGCAGACAACTGCAGGGGACCTGTGGGTGTCCCAGTGTGATCCTAAAGCACTGTTTTCTGTCACAGTGGTCCTGTTAAAGTCATCTGGGCTGTTGCTACACAAGTGAGCAAGAACACAGTGATCTGGCTTTAACCAGAAAAGGCTCCAAGGATCATCTCTCCTCCATCTCCTGCCTCAGGGTGTGAGTCAGCCATGGCTTTGTTCTTACCAGGTACCATAACATCTCCCTCCAGGACGTGATGACAGCTTAACCCCAATGAAAGTGACTTCAGAGGGTCTTGCCAGTGACCTCCCTGTGCCCCAGTCTCATCCTCTGGAAGTATAATGCAACCATACAATACAGCTCCTGGGAGCACAAAGAGATTTATGCAGTTAATATAAATGTACTTTGAAATAACCTATTGGGAAAAAAACCACGAAAGAGGAGAGCAACAGGAGAAATAACACTGAATTTGAGTCTGTGAGGAATCTGAAAAAGCATCTTTACACATTTATTCTTTAAATAATTCAGCGTACTCTATCAGCAGCCCTTGGATGCAGCACTAGGACATTGGTTTTCTAACACCATTCCACTACAAACATGTACATTTTAATCTTGTGAAAGTCTCAAGAGCGCTTTGGCAACATTTATCACCTAAAATCTCATTGCAAAAAAGTCATTATTTTCATTTCCTTGATTAATCTTGTTGGGCACATAGCTTCATGACAAAAGGGATTTTCCAAGATGAAGTTTACAATTAAGAGAAACAGCTACACATTTGAATTAATATTTTATAAGTTTTCCATTCCTAATTCATTTCCTTTAATTGATATTGATATTTATACACAGAAATTACAGTTTGAAGGAGGATGAAAATACATGGAGAAGAAGGAATAGGAAAGTTAAATTGTGGCTGATTTATGTGTCTCTTAATAAGGCAAGAAAAACTCAGTTTATCTGCAGGCCTAATGTCTTTTCACTGTATGGCCATATTGCACCAACTTGTACGAGATGATAACAAGAAACATGACTGAGTTTTTATATATTCAGGTCAATATGAAAACATCAGCAAGGCAGAGGTGCTAGCAGAGTTAGAAAGCATTGCAGTCATGATCTGCAAGCCCACATAGTTCAAAGTGTTAGAGCAGATTTACCTCCTTCACAAGCACTTCATGTTTTAAATTGATTCCTTCTAACTCTATGGATTTCTTGATTCAAGGTCAACGCTTTCACTCCGTAGCCAGGAATAGGCTAGACAATAAAAGCTGCAGAAATTAATTCATCTATAAAAGATGCGTGTCATTGAGATTTGAGAAGAATAGAAGTGTCTTCAAAAAGTTGCTGAGTGTAAATATTATCCCGTGTTTACTCAGCTTTGCAGTGTGTGGGGACCTGGAGGAGCTGTTTGAAGGTCACATTCAGATGTGCCATGTTCAAGTCTTGGTGCAGGGTCCAACTCCCACAGTAAATCCAGAATCCAAATCCAAATCCCACAGTAAATTCTGTGTGGACATGGCTTAGCTGAGTCTAATTTACCCTCCTACATTCTGAGGTTGTGCTGGTAGGAAGGACCTGGTACTCAGCTCTCTGTAGCATTGATGCCAACTTCCACAATAGCCAGGAATGTCTAGAAATAGTTCTAGAAATATAACAAGTGTCAGAAGTCAGACTTGTTTATAGGGTGGTTACAAGGGATCACAAATTGCCATGCAGTGAGAGGCATGAAAGTTATATTTGTTAGCAAAGAATTCTGGAAGAAAAGGAACTCTAAGGATTAATCTCAGGATTCACACTTGTATGGATGAATCTTTATCAATGCCTATCCCAGTGAAGGACAGATGAGTCTGACAAATTGCACTGATTAGATTTTCAGTCTCTGAGCAAACTGGCATTTACCTTCATTACTTCTCCATTGTTCTATTTCAAGCTTCCCACAAGGTATCTACAGGACAGAACTGAGCTGCAAAGCACAAAGACTACTGTAAACTTACTTTTGTCAATGAGAAAAAGAGAAAAGAAAAATCAGAAATAGAATTAACAAGATGAGTAGGACTCTGGTTTGTTTGATTTTTCACTCAATTTGCATCTCATCTAGCTAAAAAGAAAAGAATTTCTGGTGATACTTGTTTGAGGACTCAAAGATAAAAAATTATATTTTCTGGATTTACTGCCTCAACACAAAATTTCACACTACATTTTTCTACAGTCAATCCTATCTTAATGCAGTGTAGCACTTAGTCATGCCCTGCAACTTGCCCCTATTCTTTATGAAGTAAGTTTACCCCAGTAAAACATTTGAGCTTTTTTTACATCTTTCTGTATCAAGGTATCTTTTACACTAGCAATTGCAGAGCTTCAAAGGAACAATTTAACTTCAGCATGACCTTGAAAACACACCTAATTTTCTATTAATTGGAAGAACATATTTAAATTCCGTAGGGCATCGAAACCCTCCCAGATTCTCCAAGCTGTCATGTCAAGGCAGCAGCTCAGTTTCCCCACGGAGTGCTGAGATGGTTTCAGCTCTGGTGATACAGGGGCACACTGCTGGGCTGCTGGTGGCTGCAGGGCTGAGGGGATCCCCCTTCCAGGGATCCCCCTCCACAGCCTCATTTATTTAGGTGTGTTGAGCACAGGACTGTCACCAGAGCTTCGTCTTGTCATGACTTTTACTGAGCTTACATAAGTAATAAAAACCTGTGGGACTCAGAAGGATCCATTTGAGAGAGAAATGTTTCTCCAAGAGTAATGAGGATATGACCCTTTTTCTTTTAGAGTTGTTCCACTGTTTCTGTTCTGCTCTAGGAGAAGAAAGCAGCTTTCTGCTCTTGCTTTGCACCCCAATGAGAATGGACTGCGTTTGCTCTTGGTGACTGTGGTTCTGGGAAGCACAGAGGTGGTCCAAAGCTCAAAGCAGATGCCGAGAAGCCAGAAGAGAAGAGGAGGCATCACTGCCCGTGCCATCTGCTTCCAGCAGACTTTTCCCTACTTAAATTGCTGAATGATGTAAGAGAGGGCTGTGCCTGGGACACCTCACAACACTTTAACACCTACAGACACTAATTGAAAACGTGGTGAGAGGCACCCAGCTCCCAGTGTGCGCTTTTAGTGTCAGCTCGCAGTTTCCTCTCCATCTGCCCAAGGATTTGAGAACTTCCACAGGAAAGACAATGGCAGCTACAGCTCTCATAAAAATAGCCACTAATGTGCCACTTCAGCTTCCATCCTTAAAGCTCCCAGGCTACAGAGGAGCAGTTTTTATTGCTGATGAGTTAATTAAGAAATGTAAAGGGAAATAATAGAGAAGTTCTGTCAATTAACTGCTGGTAGAAGGCACCCCCAGTGATTTGCATGGCTCTCTGGTAACAGGGGAGGTAGAGCTATATGACTACAGCCAAGGGTTTCTATTTGGCTCCAGATTATGGAGAAGGCCCATCTTTGTTTATACTTGCAATACATGAAATTTAAATTATTCTTCATATTATAAAATAAAAGCAAGAAAGACACTTGCAATCCTACAACACTGTGATGCTGGTTGTACCCCTTGGGTTTGAATTGTGTATTCAAATAGTTACATTTTATGGGAAGGGCACCAACTTCACACAGTTTTCCAGAGATTCTGGTAAGTATCTTTTAGCTTTAACTAGGGATAAAAATCAATTTTAAATTCATAAGTATTTTTTCAGCCTTACTCATGATTTACATAACAAAATAATATAGCATGTTCTTTGAAACGGAAAGTTTTATAATATTATTTTAAAAATAATGTTTCCAGTTTTCAATTTCAGCTTAGCTCTATTGATTAAAAAAAATCAGTATGTAGGAGAGCTTGGATTTACTGTATGATTTTTAGTTTATAGTAGCTACAAGACCCAGTCTTACTGCACTAGATCATGCAGCTTTTACCCTTAAATTTATTGAAACAGCCAGTTTTTGCAATAGCTGGATTTACATGTCATGGACTGTATTAATAAGTGCCTCAGCAAGTTAAAACTATTAAATTTTGCAGTGCTTTTCGTGCATCCTTACCCTGATCTGGGCTATTCAGCTACATTTCTGCTAAACAGGTCAAAAGGAGAAGAATGCCTGTATTATACAATATTTCTGCTGAACAGAGCTTTAATAAATCGACTAGGCTTCTATTTTAATCAAGCATTGTGCACACAGAGCAAAATAGTATGTGTGGAACAGCCTCTGAACGATCTTGCTGTGTCTCTTTCCATAAAGAAAATGAGCAATTCATAAAAGTACCAGCCTGTTTGAAGATAATACAGATCTTCTGATATTCTAGAATGCTGAATAATATCAATAAGCATCAGAAAAGGGATTGGAGTAGGACAACACATGATATTAATATCAATTAATAATAATGACAGTGATAATAAAAGCTGACACACTTTAACTCTGATCCCTTTCTCCTTACCACAAGCAAATTTGTGTTTTACCACTGGAGCTTTTGGCTGTGTGATTTACGCAAGATGAGGTTCATAATCAAGGAACAACAAGAGTTTCCAAAAGCTGAAAACAAAATAAAACAGTCTCTAAGAGGCCAAATCTTCTGAAATCAGATATATTCATTTGTTGATATCTGTAATTTTCAGATTAGAACAAAGAAATGCAGTTCTGGAGCTCAAAAATTACTTAATTGATTTCACAACACAATTAGCAAGTCAGATTTTCTGGGTTCCAATATTCATTCGAATGAAACTTGAAGAAATAATTAATTTACTAGATCAGCTACAAAATATGTAACATGATGATCTCTAGAAGCAGAAGATGGGTATTTCTTTCCATGTCATTTATTTGTATTTGCTCATGAGTGCATCCATAATGAATACATTGACCAAGAGCATTCAGAGGGAAGTCAAGGTGAAAGCAAACAGGAAATGAAACCACTCCATCTCTTTCAGTTTAACATCCAGGGAAATAACAGCACACGAGCATTTACTCCTGCACTGTGATGGACAAGACAAAAGTGAGGCATCCCCAGGAGCACCAAGACCAGCTGAGAAGAGCTGATGCTCACAAAATGTAAAAGAACTTAGTATTAAAAGGCAAAATGGTAGGGAGAGATTTGAGACAATGTCAGACAAGGAGTAACAAGAACATTGGGGAAATACAGAAGATACTACAGACAAAAATGGTTCTCCTCTTGTGTGCATGCAAGCAGCCACCATGGTGGTTGTACAAGGAGTACCAAACACAGAATTCCCAAACTGCCAGGAGACCTTCATTCCATCCAGCTTTTCCCTTCTCCATACACTGCTTTTCACCATGTTAGTCTCATTTAAGCAACATCCCTGCTTCCTCCAGCTCATGACTTTATCTCCATCTATCCATCAGCCCTGGTGTCTCTGGCATGACATGTAGCTGCTTCTCTGAGCCATGGAACATATTTTTAGTTTGCCTTCCCATAATACCTGGCGAAACAGAGTTCTGCAGATTTGGGTAGATGATATTATTGAAAAGCTTTTGAGTCCTCTGCAAAACATGAATCACAATCAAATTAAATGCAGAGGGATGCTGGACAGGGAGCAGATGTTCTGCTGACATCAAGTGAGGAATCTGTCACAGTCTGGAGGGAAAGCAGAAACTTGTGAGCTCCTTAATTTGTTCCTTCCATACACCTTATTAAGTCCAAATTTAATTTGGAAATCTTATTTTGAGTCCTTTACCATTCTTATCTAGCAAGCTAAAAATAACAATGAAAAACCAACAAAAAATTATCATAATTCAAGAATTTTATCAAGAAGTTGCCCTTACTAAATTCAGTTTTCCCTTCCAACACAGCTCCTTTATGCCATTCTGTCACCTCAGTATTTTCAAATCCCCACACTCCTGCTGAAGGTTTGAGGCACTGAAATGAGTGTCACTTAAATGTTTTCACTTGAGCTATTCTTAAATTCTAGCAATCTCTACCAGAGCATCTCCTGGTCTCTTCTAGCTAAAGGTGTTCAGTAAGGAGTGGGAAAAGGATGGAAATTAATGGGAGGAGCTGTCTCACTACAGGAAGCCACAAAGATGCTTCACTGACTCTGTAGAGTTTTCATTGCAGAAACTGCCAAGAGCTCTTGAACTTGGAAAGTTAAATAAATTCATTTACAGTGTAAGACACAGGCCAATGCCATAATTCCAATGCAGAACACTGAGGTACAGCCAGAGCTAATGACAAAATTACATGTCTGGGCCTACACAGAATGTTTATGGGTCGAATATTACTCAACTCAAGTCTTATGTGCTGGAGCAATGGCACTGAACAAGAACTGAGATGAGTGTCACAATTAGTGTGACAATCCATGACTTGCCAGAGAGAAGGTTGGTTGTGTCAGAGCATGGCTTGGCAGGGGCAGTGGAAGGGTGGGATGGAAGGAAAAGGCCTTTTCTTCACACAGTGGTCAAATTGGCATCCATGTAAGAGTGATAGGTTCTGGAAGAGAGGTCAAAAAGGACTGGTTATTTGGTCCATGGGCCACATGCACCCCTCTGAGCAAGGCATCCTGCCACTTTGGTGGAGATGCAGCATTAATCAGTGGTTCATAAACCAAAAAATTATGATCTGACATGGGAACATAGAGGAGAAATTCAGTGTTTCTTAACTGGATTCCTGGGATGTAGAGCAAACTTCCCACCAAGGAGAGCTGTTCAGTGGGCTAAAGCTTTTCATCTTTGGGGAGCTCACTTGAGAGCACTGAGTGGAAGCAGGGGCTACATCCCCTGAGGATGTTTACAGGCATCACCACTCACGCCGTAGTTCAGCACCACCAACAGCTCCATCTGACAAGAAAGTCCAAGCAAAACCAACAGGAGTGTTAGGCATGAACTGCGCTGGCACAGCTGCAGAGAAAATTCTGCAGACACATTTTGGGAAGAAAAAAAATTCTGATTTCTGATTCATTAAGCTCTTACGAGTTTGGGAAAGGAAGCTTTCAGGTTCTGTGGGAAGGTTTTGAGACGGATCATCTCAGTATAATTGTGAATGACAGACAACTTTGAATTTTTCAGGTAGGAGACTCTCATGTGGTATTATGTGTATCTCCAAAACTTTATTAAAAATAGACCGTGCTTAAGACACAAAGCAAATAGATAAGAAAAAAATATTCTCTAACCTATCATCTTTTCTTAAAAAAAAACAACATAGAAAATAGGAAAATTCCTACAGCAGAGCGCTGCTTGTTTTAATGACACTGGAAAGACTATGAAGGAGTAATGTGAAAATTCACTTTGCTTTGGATTATTTAAGAAATGATAGCTATTTTGTTATGTATTTTCTGAGTCCTCTGGAGCTGGGATTTAGAACAAGCATTGATTTTGCACTGGATAAGACAAAAGGTTTCTATCATAAGAACACAGAGTTAACACATCAAAGTAAAGAACAGCAGTTAATCTAATTCAGCTTCTTCCCCAGCTCCCCATTTCAGGTGCTGATATACCTCTGTAATTACAAGTAAGTATGGAACTAAATGGAAAAAATGCACAATGGAATCTGAGCAAGATTTGAATAGTTCAAAGGGGGATAAGGCTTGTGAACATTATATTCCACCCAGCATTTTTATTTGTTTTGTTTTGTTTTGGACAAAATATCTTCTACTCTCTCTTCATCTTCTTGGAAATCAATATAGCATCATCTAAATTCATTACAGAAGGTAAACTACATCCATTTTAGACACCTATCTCAAGGAACTAACTTCTGGAGCACCTGACTCAAACACTCCCTTTCATTTTGAGTCTCTCTGTTTCAAGAACCAGGACAAAACATTTCTTGATCCAAGAAATGAAGTAGGATTTGAAGTATTGCACAGGCTTTTTGTACAGAGATGAATTTGGTCCCTTGACTTCTCCTCATTCCATGCTGGGACAACCCTGCAGAGCTGCAGAAGGTGGCAGTGCCTACTCCAGAACAGCTGATTTACCCTCTCTCATAGCTGATTCTCAAAGCAAATCAGTGCACAAATGCCCCATGCACAGGCAAAGGGAACCAGCCCAGGTCTGCTAAACGCTGGGGAGCGTGCAGACTGACTGGAATGCTTTCAACCCGTCCCAGCAGAAGAGGCTGGGGTGCAGGGAGAGCTGGGCTTGCAGAGCAAAGCTGCAAGGGGCCAAGGAGAGGATGCCTCCTGGCTGGGACACAGAGTCACCTTCAGCTGTATCCTTGTGAGCCTGATGCACCTGGAAGACAGCTCAGGAGAAAGGGCAGGTGGCAGAGAACTATGGACTACAAAGAGAGAGGCCAGACTGCAGTGAAAGAGGAGTGGGAGATGTTTGTGTGGCTGCTTCTTCCAGCTTGAAGCCTTGCAGGGGGGCTGATGCACAGGCTTGGCTGCAGCCAGAGAAGCCCTGGATAAGTGAAGAACCCCTCTGGGGACCTGTGCCAGCTCTCAGCTCCCTCCCTCCCAAGTGCACAAATGGATTATCCAAGGCCTGTACACACAAGGATTGCTTTAAATCAATAAATGCTGGAGAACAGAAAACCAATGGCCTCAAGCCTGCTCAGTGCTCTTCCCCCTGCAGGGTGGGCACTGCTGTGCTTGTGTCAGTCTGACAAACCATCCAAAATCCAGCAGCTGCAGCCCAGGCTGGTGGGGTGCATTGTAAAACAGTCAGGTGCAGACTGAGCTTTGCTTCCAGCTCCTCTGGAGGGCAGCTGGCAGAAATACACACCAGGATACTGCAAGGTCCTGCTTCCCAAAGGTCCTGGTCACCACTGCTGTTCCTCCACTAGGCCTGGAGCTTGCTATTTTATTTATTTTATTCATCTATTTTATTGGATGGAAAGCCAGATGTGGTTTTATCCCAGTAGGAGGCACCACAGGAGGCAGATGCACTAGGAGCAAGGGGATGTGCAGCAGAGAAGGTTTGTCAGCCTGGACAGATACAACGTGCAGGAAACACAGTAATTCTGAAATAAATATATACATCTGAAATAAATACATACATAAATAAATATATACATTCTGAAATAAATGCATACCAAAAATGGTAGATGTGCTTTGTTTACTTGCTTCTTGACACAGAAAATTGTCACGGGGTATTGCAGAGAATGAAACTCAAACTGCTCAGAAGGAGACTCCTGAAAGCCATGAGGAGAGGTTGATCACTGATGGATGTCAAAGCCAATGGAGCAGAGGCAACCTCTGGCTCAGAGGTCCTGAAATTGCTGACTCGTAGAAGGGAGAGTGTAACAAGCAAAGCACAAGCAGCATTTGTTTTATATTTTCATGCTCTTTCCCATAAGTATCTACTACTGCTGCCATTGCCAGGGCTTCAACCATGCACAAAGGACATAAAAATGTAATTTTTCATGTTTTAATAGATCCATTTTTTAGTCAATCTGATAGGAACACAACAATTTGGTCTAACCTAGTTTCTCCTTTCATTAGGAGAGCTGGTGAACACTTCTATTTGTGAAGATTGGACCTTTTTTAGAGCTGAAAAGTTTTTAGCTGTGTTGGTTTTTTTCCATGCTGTTTCAGAAAAGACCATTTATTTTTTGTGGTTTTGTTCCTATATTTTTCTTGTGTTTCTTTCTGGCACAGAATAAAAGAGAAAAATTTTAATTATAAGGTTTTCTTTTTCCTCTTTCTTTTTCTTCTGACTTAGTAAAATTTTGAAAAGCAAAACTTTCAAGTTACTGAAGAGTAAAAAGAAAAAAACCTACTTCCTCCTGCTGGAGTAATACCGAATTTTAATATTAATATTTTAATATTAGAGGACAAAAAGTTTTTAAAAATCTGAAACCAGTTTTTCATTCTTAGCCATTGCTAGGCCAAAGAGAGCACAAGCACTAATTTTGATGGAGCTTTGCAGTTCCCTGAACCAGAATATTTTCCTCTCATCACTCCATATTCCACATGAGCACTGTACCAAAGACAGCCTCAGTCACAGAGATTTCACAAGCAAGATTAGATACAATTGAACACATTTATTAAATGCAGTGTAAAGGCTCAGCAATAGGAGTTTCTGCCAGAAATTCCTAATATTCCCTTTTTCTTGCTGGGAAAGGAAGAGTTCACAGTTCACCAGCCAAAGCACACCTGCCCAGGCAGGTGGCAATGGCACAAGTGATGACTGAGCTGGCACTGAGTTTTTGAGTTCCCAGAACTTTTTGCCTCTCTTGATACTCCCGAAGACAGGGAAAAATGTTCTATCAACCCTCCTGCAAAGCTAAGGAGCAGTAAGCAGATTGCATTCCTTCTTGTCCTCACAAGAATCATAATGCTAAAATTTACCTTTTCACAGCATGTGCAATAAAAACTATTTTAACTTACCAGCATTAGCAGTGTCCCAACCATTGTGGGAGTTCTACTTTGTGGTTATGCCAGTTCCATCTCCTAATAATTTCATTTTATGTTTAAATCAAAATAATTTTATTTCTGCAATAAAGAACAAATTATGTCAAATGTCATCCTTTCCAAATGAAACCCTGGCATCCTAAGGAAACCCTGGCATTCATCAGCCACAGGAAACCTCTCTGTAGGACTAGAAGGTGTATGAAAGTAAGGAGAGCTTCTGTCCTAGATAAGTGTACAATTTCTGCTGGTGTGGGTGGATTCCTGTGATGTGTTTAACCAGAATAGAAGAATATCTAGTGCCTTGGCAAGGTATGGATATAATAAATGCTGTTCATCACTTCCAGACTGACTTAGACAACCTTAGTACAGCTGCAAAGCCTCTGGTTGCAGGAGGTTTCTTTCAGGATTAATTTTGCTCCAGTGGAATCCAAACCATGGCTCAGCAGCATGAAAAAATTACTGTTCTGGTCACTTTATTAATGGGGAGAACCACTGGCTTTCAAATAATGCAAGAGAATATGTTTCTACTGATTTATAGCCCATTGGAGTACTTTCAATTGGACTTTGCTGTTTTCCTGGACCACTACTAGTCCTTTCTTAACTGTTTGCTTTTTCCTAAGAAGTGGAGCCCTGAGAGAAATTATTTTAATGATAATGTGGGCAGAAAAATGCTCCTTGGCAGATTTCAAATGCTGTTAATTATAGCCCCTTCTGGAAATACCTTGCCAGATGCCTGGAAAATAGTACCTATGAATACCTTAAATCTGAAATCTGTCTGATTTTTACACAAAAATATTACCTTTAGAGGAAAAAAAAGAAAGATAAAAAACCGTGAGCTTTTCAGGTAACTTTCCATTTTCCAACCTGTGGATTAACCCTTTGTGTGTCAGTGCTGGAACTGGGCTCATCCACATTCCCTACTGGGGTCATTTTCCCATTTTGGTGTAGATACACACACACAGGCCTGAAAAACCTCTGCTATCTCCACTCTTCATTTTCTGCTTTCCTGTCAGACCACACTGTGTAGAAAATTCAGGGGTACACTTTCCCACATGCAATCCCAACTTCAAGGAACATAAAAAATGATGGAGTTGGACCCTCTAACACTGAAGCAGATAAGAGGTCTCTGCAAGAGTTATTTAGGAAGAGAGATTAAAAGCCTTTTAAATAATTTAAGCCTTCAAAGGGCATAACTTATTTCCATAAATAATTTAACATATATATTCTGTGATTAATTAGAGACAAAAAGCCTCAAGAATTCCCACAGGTAGTGCCTGGGATCCTGACTCTCCCACAGAGACTTCAAGCAAACACATTTATTGACAATGTAAATGCAGAATATGTCAGAAGGCACCACTGAAATGCTACTGAAAAGTCAGACTCGTCTTTGCTCTCATGACTGGGGGAATTTTGCCCACAAACCAAGAGCTGCTGTGCTGGGAAGGTGAGCTGAGCCCCCTGGCCAAAGGGCTGAGGTTTTTCATCCCCACGTGAGGAGATCAGGAGAGAAACTGGATGAAAGCAGAAGCCAAGCTCTGCTCTCCATGGTGCAAGCAGAAGCCTGGAGCCACTGAATGGAGCAATAAGGATTATCCTACATTTCACATCAGGGCAGTAATCCTCCCTTCTGAGGGGAAAAGAGAAGAAAAAGGGGGGAAAAGAGGAGGATTTGTAAACTAACACCTGGTGGTTGAATGAGTCAATGTGATGTTTCTTGTTCACCTTTAACAAAATCAGTTGATAAAAGATGCAAGAGAAAGATGTATATTTCATGTTTTGACTTAAAAACTAGCAAGAATCTTAAAATACTCTTTTTAAAATCATCATATATACTACTTGTTTTAGCCTATTGCATTTATTTCCTTCTCCTCTTTATCACAAAGCAAGAGTAAAAAACCTCAGCTTTGAAGTTGGAGCTCAGTTGCTGGGGGAAAAAAAGTTGGAGGGTTCAGTGATGAACTTGGCAAAAGTTTGGCCCTTTGTGCCAAGGACCACAGAGCAGAGAGGAAACTCTGTCACTGACAATTTGTCAAGAAAAGCTTTCTGCTGGAGTGAATCCCACCTCGTGGCTTGGCAAAACCCTGCCTCCACATTGAAACAGCTTCAGCGAGCCAGGGCTGATTTAAATGTTGCCTCTGCCTCCCTGCTCCTGCCTGTCTTGTGGAGAAGGGACAGCAGCTTGTGAGAGCTCTGTATTTCCTTCATTAAACTGCTGAAGTGCTGCTCTTGCCTTCTTCCATCCCCCAAATCAAGTCTAGTCCCTTATCTGGGTTCTGTCATAGCACCCAGTCATTGCCATTATCTCTTTGCTTCCTGGAAAGCAGCCAGGGCTGGGCACTCCCTTCCCAAAGAGCAGCAGCCAGTGAGTCCTCTATGAAGCACCAATCCCTCCTCCTGTCAGGGCTGCATCCTCACACAGTCCTGTATGAAGCACCAATCCCTCCTCCTGTCAGGGCTGCATCCTCACACAGTCCTGTATGAAGCACCAATCCCTCCTCCTGTGTCCTCAGTGTCCCCTTGGGGTTGGCCTAAGTCCCCAAAGGGTAACTGAAAGTGCTCAAAATCTCCTTGTGCCACAGAAGGGTAAAGTTGTGACCATGATGAAATCATGGAGAAGTCCTGACTGTGTGAGAAATTCCCCCTTTAAATTTGTAATTCCTATTCACTTCATCTTAAAATTCAGCACAGTATATTAGAAAGGCAGATGATAATACCTTTCTACCACTAAGAAAAAAATCCAAACCAAAGCTGGAAATGATCAGAGAACTAACCAATTCACATTGGTCTGTCAGCTGTGGCCTTTTCCTAGAAATACCAGCAAAAAAAAAAAAGTTATTTTGACAAAAAACTTCTATCCACCTTCAGCTGAAATTGTTTGGTGTCAATGGAAGTGACAACTCTGCTCAGCATCACTGCATTCTCTGTTAGTCACCACTCTCCAGGCTTTACTACATCTTCTGCTCTGCTGGCTCATGGCCATCTCAAATGTTATGTCCTTGAGTAACAATTTTCTGCTTTCCCATTTTTTCCCCTCAAGCACAATGAAGAGTTTCGTGGCACTCAGTGTGCAGAGATTCAGCTGTACAATCCCCATTGATACTATCTGAGGAGAAAAGTCAAAGACTCAAAACCAACCCACGTGATATTCATCTATTTTCTGACATTTATAATTAAAAGTACTGTTCAGGGAGAAAGGGGTGTTTTTATCCAGAACATTCCCCACATGTGATAAAGGGAAGCTTCATGTGTGCATAATGTACTTTGTTTCTAATATAAATTATGGGGCTTTTTTTAAAAAAAAGTTACATTGTCAGACTTTAGTATTATTTCTAAGGAAATTTTTTTCTCATTTAGGAAAAAATGAATTCTAAAATGAGCTAATCACTAAATTATATACATATATATACACACACACAAAACTCTTTAAAATATTGATCTGGAAGAATTCTGAGGATATACCAAAGATGCCACTGTTTCGTAGGGTTAGAAGCTGCACCTCATCTATGGGACTTTACAGGAATTCAGTCCTTCCAGGGTCCATTCAGGCTTTTAAACAAGTGTAGAAACATTTTGGGCATCAAGACTCAAACTTACACCAGTATTATTCCTCAGAGGACTCAGTGGGGCCAGTCCTGAAATTGTTAAGTGTCCCCTATTTTGAATGTCAGAGAAACTGAGTTTCAATAATGACATTTCTGAAGGACTTCCCACATTGTACAGCATTGTACAGGGAGGAATCTGGGCTCTGATGAAGCTTGGCAATATTAAGGGAAACTTCCAGGAATGCCAAGCTAAATTTTTTTGCTAAATATGTGGAGTGCTGAAAATCAATAGGTACCTCCCACTTGACTCCAAACCTGCAAACACAAATAACACCTCTGCTAATCTTTTAAAATATCTTCATAGAAGAAAACCTGCTTTTATTCATGATATATTGTAAAGATTTTTAATTATACCTGTACCTATCATAATTACAAAGCCTCATTATATGATTATACAGCTTCCATTATGAAAATGCAATTAAGAAAATCAAAGAAGAAAAACATCACATACACCTTCCAAAACTCTGAAGAGTAACTTCTGAGAAGGCCTGACTGTGCTGGTTTCACTTGCCTGAGCAGCCCCACAGCACAGAAATTCAAGGTTTAGGAAAACCAGGCATTAGGTGTGACAGCACCTCTGTGACTCTCTGTGCACCATGGACCAGTGAAATTAAAAAGAACATCACCCTTTCCTTGCACTCCTGCTTGGCACCATCCTGCTAAATTGCTTCCTTTAGCACATTTATCAGGTACTTTCCTGCCTTAATGAATATTTGGTGGAGATGGGCAAACTAATTTCTCCTGACAATAACAGCTACACCCTGCCAGCAGGTCTGTAGAAGTACACCATCATTTCCTCAGTTATCCAAAACATTTTCATTCCTCTTCTGGGAAAAAAAAAAACTTTTGTCTCCCAACGCTGAGCTTTCAATTTTGGCAATAGCCAGGTTTGTTTCTCCCGCAGTGCTATTGCTCTGCTCCTAATGGAATATTGATCTTTCCAAGGAAGTGTAAAGCAATCAATACACTACAAAGAGGAGACACAGGTAAGAAAAAACATCTCCTTATTCTCTTCATGCCTAATTAGAACAAAGAGAAGTAGACTGAAACCATCAAACCAGAAATGTTTGGATACTAAAGATTATTTGTGAAGTCTCCATGCTAAGGCAAAGTTTTGGCACAGACTGGACTCACAAGCTTAAGCTCCTGGATGTGGGACTGATTTTAGGGCCAACAGTTTTATCTGTGCTGTGATGTTTCTGGTATGCATTTCTGAGTTTCCTTTGGTAAATTTTGGTACTAAAACTACCAAAGTCCATAGTGTACATCCACCAAGAGCACAAAGGTGTCTCTGTGTGTGTAGAAACAGCCTCCAGTAGGTACCAGGTAGAGTCAGGAGGGATGAATTCGGCCACACCAGCTTCATCTCTGTGTTTAAGTGAGAGGAAAACCCGAGGAAGACAAAATAAAGGGTAGGAGAGCATGATGGGGAAATGGCTTCCCTAGGTGCTGTCCTGCAATACTTTAGGTAAAATCAAACAAGTTGAAACGAATCCCCCTCCTCTTTCTGTCCATATTGGCCAGAGCAGCACAGAAATTACCCCTTACTCTAAACTGAGGTAGGGTTTCTGTTTGACCAGACCATTGCCAGTCATTTCTCTGCATTAACAAATGACCAGGGATGGTTCATTTGGGATTGGATGCACTTGCTTGGAATCCTCAGCTCCCCTAGGCTTCTAAATTAACAGAAGTTCCACAAGCTCTTATTTTGCAAAATAATATTTTATAAAAATTTATAATAAATATAAAAAAATATTTTATAAAATATTTTAATTTTTTTTTGTAAATCCAGTGTGAGCACTGAGATATCTCCCCCCTCTTTGCATTGTCACTGTGCTTAAACTTCATCAAGGCAATGATTCTTTGCCCAAACTGTTGTTCATGTAAGGGAGACACACAAAAAATGTGTACACTCACTAACTTAAAGAGAGATGAATTCCCACAATGAGTTCAAGTATTACTGGTGCCTCTTTTAGAGTTTTCCATAAATTAACCTTTCTTGTAAGCAGCCCTTACCTAATGTTTGAGTAATGTCAATTTAGCTGAAGTGGAAGATTTAAGCACCAAGGGAAATATGCACGAAAGGAATGGATACAAAATGAATCATTAGTCAGGACTATTAGAGTATATTCATAACTTAAATGTTTTTAAATGTTACCTGTATGTAGACATAAGAAATTACTCAAGCCAAAAAAAAAAAAAAAAAAAAAAAAAGAAATTTAATGTTTCTGTGAATAGGCCTAAGGCATAAATATGTATTTGCCAAATTTAAAGAAAATATCCATGAAAAAAATAAAAAAGGAGTATGAAAAGGTCTAAAACCCCATTTTTTAGAAACACATACAAGTGCTGGAGCAAGTTCTGAACTATCTCCTGGAACACAAAAATTTCCTCTTTATGGAAAAGCATGAGGACTAGCCCTCTTTTTGGAGCATTAGCAAGTAAGAATGAGGCACAGAAAATTCAAATGAAAAACAAATTTCACAATAACTGTACTATAAAACATAATCCTGATATTAACAGGAGATATTTTTTCACCCTTATGTGTGGAAAAGAAGCTGGTAGTGAGAATCCAATCATGTAAGGAAATGCAGAGAAAGAGAAGAAAAAACTCTTCACTGAGTTCATATCACACAGCCAAAGGGAGGAAGAAATGGAAACCAGCAGATGAAGAACATCTACCATAGAGGTGCCAATTTTTTTCTTAGACCTTGTTTTGCCTTGCCCCAACTGTGCCACAATCCATGAGCATTTATTGCCTCAGAGATCAACGAGCCCAATGTTTCAGGCTAACTACAGAAGCTAAAAGCAGCCCTTTCTGCACAGAAAAACATTTTAAAATTAAAAAATCCCTGCAACTAGACTCTTGTCCCCTACACTTCTTTCTGTGCATTACCCTATTATTCTAATAGAAATCCCAGAATTTGTGTTCTACTAGAAAAAAGGATGAGAGATCATTTTGATACAGTCCAGCTGAATGATTTACAACATAAGATAGAGGAAAGAGATTGCCTTATCTCCATCTTTTGAAAGATGCTGAGTGTAGAAGTGACTGAAATTAATTTCTGGTTTTTTGCTCCTAATCAGATGACTGCAAATCATCAGAAATCCTTCCAGTCTCTAGGGTTTTTGATATGGCAAATATGATTTTAAAATTCTTTGATGAGAAGAGGCAGCAATAGCTGTTTCAAATTGCCTTATAATTCTTATATATATATCTAAGAATGGGGAATAAGCTGCAGGAACCTCAAAAATACAAAAGACAAAAATTCCACTGGGCACTTGCCTTGGGATTCTCTCTTGCTATCAGTTTATGTATGCTGAATTGATATCATAGGTTTTCACAGAAATTAGATCCATTTGATCAAGAGGCAAAGAAAGCTATTCAAGAACAGTGAATAAATAGAAGGTGAAAAGCAAGAAGAATGAGTATTTCTCAGTAATGGAAATGCTGGCAAGAAGTGGAAATACCATACAGAGCCCCCATCCAGAAGAGACACATGGTTAATTTTAATTTTAACCTCATTTAGAGCATGTGATTCACTGCCCCATTTAGTTCAAAATTAAAATTAAGCATTGTGCTTAAGTGCTTTGCTGGACTGAGGCCATACACAAGAGTACATTGGTCATGAATCCATATGCCATAGGTTGATTTGAAATTGAAAAGTCAAAGATTTAAAATAAAACCTGAAATTCTTTACTTTGTTTATTTTTAGTGCAGGAATGCATTGGCAGCATGGAAATCTACAGCAGTTACACAGTTCTTTTGAGAAACTAATAAAAAACAAAGAGAAATCCCTAAAAATTTAGCAGATGAAAATTAATCTAGAAAATTCGCAGAAAGAAAAGCAGCTTTAAAAGACAGACTGCACTGTGCCGTGTGTCTGTGCCAGGTTTCCCTGTGCAGGTTTCCCCATCCCACAGCACACAGCTCACAGTCCCTGCTGCAGCCAGAGAGAGCTGAGCAAAAAGCTGCTGTGAACATCCCAGTGCAGCACCCTCAGCACCGTTTCTGCCTGATTTACCTCCTGGTTATCCCTTAGCCAGAGCCTGAGGAGAGGTATAATCCCTGGGCATGCTCAGGGAAATGTCAGTTCTAATGTCACCTCTTCAGCACTGGAGCCACAATGCCTTTCACTGCCCAATAAATTCCCCAGGTGAATGCAGAGAAGAAAGGGAGCCACAATTCTGTCTTCTCCTTACTCTAAGTGATTTGTTACCTGTGAGTGCAGAACAGAGCAGGCACAGCAGGAATTAAGTGAAGGAAACATGCCCTGAGTCCCCAGAAACACTGTTTTGTTACACTCTATTTTATATTTGTGCAAGCAGCTCTTAGGATTCAGAGTAGATTATTTTACCACAATAAGGGGAAAAGAGGCAAGACATACCCACTCAAAAATAAGCAGGAATATCATGCAAGTGCCCTTGCCTGAGCTACTGCTTCAGTTTCCCTTGCTAAGGTGTCCTGGTTGAAATGTTCCTCAGGCCAGACACAGTGGGGCACCTCTCCTGGTACTCAGGGCACACATCTGTCAGCAGTGGCAGCCAACGTCTGGGCTGGCCAAGTGAGAGCTGCCAGCTGGTGGCTGCTTTGCAAAGGTTTGCTTTCACTGTTAACAGTTCTGGAAGTTGTGGACAAAAATAATTTTCATAGATTGAAAACTTACTTCTAACCCCCCCCCTTTTGTTTTTCAGAGCATATTCTATCTTTATGAAAAGTTCTTATAAAATTTTTGTCAGTCCCAAAATTAGATATTTAAGCTTGAGAGAAAGTAAGACTTTCTTATTCCAGAGGACATCAGCATTTCAGATAAAAGACATCACAGTGCCCTGTGATGCTCTGGCATCCCTGTGCCCTCTCATTAAAGGTTTTTTTTCTTAATATCTAATCTAAACCTCCTCTCTTTCAGTTAGAAAGGTACACAGACTTACTTCCTGTATCTTGGAAAATAATGTGATTGAGTAATTTCACAAAGGTTTGACAAGGAGGGGATTGAGAAAGGAAATGCTGAACTTGGCATTAACGATCATCAATATCACACCCTTTTAACCTATAATTTCCCTTAAACAGGACTGACCTCCCAAGTCTGTAGAGTATTATCTGACTCAAATACATGTATGCTTGTTTTTCAATCTTCAAACATGACTAAATATTCAACATATACTTGGAAAACATAATTATATAGCTAATGTAAGTCCCATTTATGGTAAAGCCACTGGCACAGAAGCAATAGAGAGAAGCAAATGACATGCAAAATAATGCTGTGGGCAAAGCAAACTTGAACAACTGAAAAGGGATAAAGAAAGAGGTAATTATCTAAATGGAACATAACAGCCATTAGTCAAACATTCACAGCTTGATCTAAGCCCCACTGAAGTTAACAAACAGTTCCCCTTTGACTTCAGCAAGTTTTGAATTAAGATTTTGAACATTAGGGAGAAGCGTGTTTGATGAGATTTATGTGGGTTTACTTTTTTTTAGCATTTCACCCTCAAACTCTGCAATAGAAAGGCCATGAAGTAGCAGCTCCTCTTCATTAAGCAGACAATAAAGTAGGTGGCTCCAGAAAGGCAACTGATACTTAGCAGTTATTTCAGACATATCTGGCTGTACGTGAGTACCACCTCAGTGGCATTGGGTTCCAAGTGCTTGGAAAACTGTCACAGAATAAGATTTCACATAAAACCCAAAGTGTGCTCATTTAAGTGATAGTTTAGAAGCTTTTCTAGACACATACCAGGAGGGCATACTCTCTGCTTCGGAATGTACAGAAACAGGCTCATTTGCTGACATTACAATTCCTTTCATACTGGGATGAGTAAATAAAAGTTTGTCATTCCTGACTCTCCTTTGGATGGAATGGGTGCCTGCCAGATGGGTCTGTGTCTCGCAAACAGCACAGGACCCTGACTGGTTGCAGACTCAGGATTTACTATCTGTCTGTATCATACAAGCAAAAAGCAAGAGGCACAGAGAAACAATAACATCCACGCAAATCCAGAGCAGAGACAAGATGGCAGCTCATGCAAAGCCTTTTTCTACATATTCTTTGAACCAATAGTGTAAAAGAAAAGGTGTAAAATCATTATACTCTAACCAATAAGAAAAGGACCCACATGGGTTTAACATTAGCAAAAGGACTTCAATGAACCTCAAACAATACACAATAATTCATTATTTAAGATGGAAACTTTTTCTATCTTTGCAAAGCATATATCTAGGACTTTTCACATCTTGAACTATCAAAAAGTTCTTGTTCTTTCTTGTTCCTTATGATAAATATAAATGTATTCACTTGGTTCTTAACTTCCTAGCTTTCTCATAAGAAGGTTTTAAAATTTCCCAGCCTTTCTCAGCTTTATGTCTACTTTCTGGGGCCTTTTTGCACTTTCTAAAGTCTTTTACCTTTTTCTATTCCTACAGGTGCCCCACAAAGGTTCTGCAGATGAAACGTGGCAGAGCATGGCTCCAAGTGTGTCTCTGCAGGGCTGTGTGCATTTGCTAAGTCTTGAGAAGAAACAGAGAATATTCAGGGCAGGCCCCTGGAGACTGAATCACCTGGAGCATCCACCAGGTACTCCCAGACTAAGAGCCAGATGGCTGCACTCCATTTTACAGTGAAAATCCGTATGTTTTATTTTAGCAACATTTATAGCAGGGACAATTGATCTATAGGGGGGAAAAAAAAACACTTTAAAAGAGTTCTAATTACATGCAGCCCTGTCATGTTGCTAAATGAGGCCCACTGCTGTTTTATGAATAATTTGCAGAATTCATTGTCAGTAAATTATATTAGGAATTGGGAATAGGCTCTGAACTGCACTGCAGCAGGTTTTTCCTTCCCTACTGCCTTCTTGTAATACATTCAGAGTATTTGCTATAACTACAGAACATAATTGCAATTATACTCAAAGACAAGAAAC
This sequence comes from Vidua chalybeata, assembly GCF_026979565.1. Lineage (NCBI taxonomy): Eukaryota > Metazoa > Chordata > Aves > Passeriformes > Viduidae > Vidua > Vidua chalybeata. The sequence continues at coordinate 5,565,270 of NC_071545.1, read as the reverse complement.
TATAACATACAAACAGCAGAGTTTCATTTCCCACCAGACTGTGATTTATACTTAAACAATAAAAGTAGCTGAGTAACCAAGAATGGAGACTCTTTCCAATCAATGAACTAAACAAAATGGTTTACCCACAGAAGGTGGTAAATGGGAATGTTAAAGTTTCTTTTAAACACTTTTCGGCTCAGGAAAGCTCCCAAGGGCTTCTTTTTCTCCTGAATCCAGTATTTGTAGCATATCCTGGAAGAAAAGTCACCCAAAATCCAACACAACCACAGAAGAGAATTTCTGTAATACCCATGTAAGGAGGAAAACCCAAGAACAGAAGAGCAATAGAGTGAAGGGGAAGGTAGTCTTTGATTAAGGAGATAAGACAGTCTAGAGCAGAGACAGCTCTGGAAAACAAAATCTCTCATGGGTTCCTTCCAACTCAGCATATTCTGTGAATTTTTTTATGGAAAGAAAAAGTCTTCAGATACTGAGTTCACTGAAGTTCTGCCCTGCTGCATAAATCAAGGATTACATGCACAATCTTTTTTCTAGAGCCATTTCTGCAGAAGCCATTCAAAGCTTCCAGAGATACAATGGGATAAGTTCAAAGGATGGATGAAACAGCCACCAAAACTGAAGAAAGCTCTTGCATTTATAGAAAAGCCAGAGAAGAGCTGGAATCTGGTCATGGCATTACCTATTCTTGGCCGCTGCTAACCTTGCAGCTCCTGGTACACCTGGAAAAAGAGAGGCTTTGAACAGACCTGCTCAACATCAACAATTCTAACAGAGCTGGAGCCAAGCTCCCTGCTCTGCCCATAACACCGAGCTGAGCCAGCAGCTCTGGGCAGCTCCCCTTGCCCACAGTGAGGGACTGTGCCTGCAGGCTGAGCACTTCTGTTCTACACGATCTGATTGCCACTGAGAAGGGAAGCAGGACCACGAGGTGACAGAAGGCAACAGCTGCTCTTCACTGATGCAAGCATCTTTGCAGCAGCCTGGGAACAGGGTGCAGGCCTTGTGTCAATTGGTTCCCCCTTTAAGACACAGATCAAAGACACGCTGCACCTAGTCTTTTTGGTTTGGGTTGGGTTTTTTGGGTTGTTTTTTCTTTTTTTTCTTCTGAAATCTTTTCAGGGATAAGAAGCAGATTTCTACTGACATGACAATGTCTGCTTGACTTCAGAGCCAGTTTGGAAATTTTAGTGGTGTGCCTGTTCAGTGGCTCATCCCATTTCTGCTGAAGAACCCATTACAGTGCCTGTTCTGTGGTAAATTACCTGGGAATGCTCTGATCACCTGTTGCTGCCTTCCTTGATTGTCAGTGCCCTGCTGCTCTAGTCCATCAGCACAGCTCCACTGCACTCTCAAGGCTGTTATTCTCAGAGAGCTGTTTTTCTTCTGTGCAGACTATTCAGATTAAACCAGGCAATTCTTTATGCATAAAATTCTCTGTGAGGATGCATAACAAAAATCATGGCTTTTATATGATTAATAGAGCTGTCAGGACCTGTTTGAGATTTAACTTCCTTATTGTGAAAGTTTAACTTACTAGTTTCAGCATAAAAACCTACATAAATCACAATGTTATGGCAGTTGAAAGCAGGGTGGAAGTCATCTGGATTCATAGGAGCTGAGGCAAAGCATAGCCACAGAGTCTTTATTATACTGAAGCATCATGAAAATCACAGTATTTGATATAATATATATAACCACTGTTTGAATTTTTTAATGCCATCTAAGCAATTTGAATCATTAATTCAGTTATAAAAAATGTGGAGCCAATGTGCCTAAATTCTCTGAGTACCACTGAAGTCTCTGTCTTCATATATATTGACCTGCTTGTAAATTGAGCAAATAATCTGAAACTTTATCAGAGTTCACAATGACTATTTAATATTTAAGCTACAAGCATTATTTCAAGGCAGTATAAATTTATATGATACTTTGCAAAGTATTCTAAGCATCTAAAGGGACTTATCAACTTGATACCAAGCACAATGCCCCGCATTATCCAATTAAAAATGGCAAAGAAAATCAAAGCCTTTTCCCAGAAACTTCACTCAGTGCAGACAGTTCAGGCAAGACTTACAGAGACATCACAGGACAGGAGGCAAAGGCAGTATCTGAGTGAGATTTGGAAAGGAATTCCCAGTGTAGCTAGAAATCTGAGTGTATCTAAGCCCTACTCAAGGAACAAGAGACAGCCTGGATTGGTTATGAACTGATGAAGGGAAGCTCAGAGCTAACCTACTTCTTGTGCTTGCTTTCAGTTAGTTATAAGACTAGTTGGAATTTTTACTGTGACTGTTCTAGGTGCTGGAAACAGCAGTGGTGGTAGTAGGACAGGGATAAAGCCCCTCTCTGACTTGCCACAGCTCTCAGACTGTTTTTCCCTCCTCCTTAAGGCCCTGTTCTTTGATTTTATCTTGAGAGAAGTCAAACTCCCCATCTGGATAGCAGCAATTGTGCCATGAAAGGCAGGGTGGGCTGAGCTAATGGGCAGCCTGTGCTCAGCCCACGCAGCCCGCTGTCCAGCAGCCTCTCCACCCAGGAGAGGCACACAAAGGGCTCCCAAGCCCCTTCCTGCAGGAGGTGCCTGCCAGTGCCATCATCAGCCTCACCTGCTCTCTCCCTTGTGTGCTTTCTCACTAGCAGAGGGTGACAGGTTAGCTAACAAATCCCTGTGCTCCTCTCTTGATCCCTGTCCTGATCCAGCATTGATGTGCACCATACCCTAACACACAGGCACTGGCTCAATGAAAAAAGCCTGCTCTGTGGATGTAAAAAACTACCTGAAGGTGGATTGCCTCTGCTGCCTGCTTCCTCTTCCTAATTGCTGCAGTGTCTGGCTGTGCTAGTTGCGCCGAATACCAATAAGAATTCACCTGATTTAAACCCCAGCCAGTAATTTTTGGATCATTAAAAAACCTATTCAATCTTTTTTCTATGTCTTAAGCAGGTTGTTTTGCCCAGAGGTATTCTGTGAGTCATCAGGCTATACAAGTCTACCTACATTTCCAGATGCATTCAAAAATACAAAAGCATGGTAAATCAGCAGTTCTTCCAAGAGTAATTTTTTTTAATGTTCTGATCAGTTCTTCTGGTTTTCTTAATTTTTAAAATTTATTTTTCTATGCAACATTTAGAGTAATTTTCCTAGCATATTCTGGGGGCAGCTCTCCACTACTGGGCTAGAACTAGAAGCTTTCCTCTCTTTCACATAAACCAGATAAATATATAAATTAAACATTTAGCTTTAGCATGCAGTTGTTAGAAGTGTCTGCATAGGCAAGATTCAGATAATTGAAACTGCATAATAACATTCAGCTTAATGAAATGTTGCTGTTATAACTACAGAAAAACACTGCAGAGTACCCATATGACAACATTGAATAATTTCATATTATAGCATTAAAAAACATCCACTTGATTAGAGGCCAGGTTTCCAATTTCCTTGGAAACAAATTCTGTGCTCAAGAGGCTGCTTCTGCTGCTAGTTAATGAAACTGCTGCATGAACAACTGCCCACAGAACAACAAGATGGCACTAAGATTTATATATTTTTGCCAGGCTCATAAAAAGTCAGTGATACCCAACATAACCCACACTCTGTTCACACACACTCTGTCCTCCTGGGAGGTGGCAGCCCTCACACTGGGCTGTGCCAGCACACCCGACCAGCAGGGTTTGTGCTGAGATTGTTTTGTGCCACAGCTCAACCACAGGCTCAGACTTACTCAAGGCTCCCTCTAAACTACACACTTGTCCTTGTGGAGCAAGAGGCAGCTCTGTCCTGAAGTTCACCGCCTGAGCAGAGGAGGAGAGGAGAAGCAGAGGCAGAGAGATGAAGTAAGCTGCTCTCAGAGCAGCACCCTGGGTTCAGGCCCCCTGTGCCCTGGCCTTTCTGCAGCATCCTGCTGCTCCCTGCCACGAACGCCGGGCAGGCAGGGCAGGCACGGTGCCCACTGTGTCTGCAGGAAGTCACGTTAAAATGGCAATGCCACGCTTCTCCAGCTCGTTTAAATAACTACTTATAAATGTCTTCTTTCTTATCTTCTTCCCTCCATAAATCAAGAAGTTGTCTAAGTTCAGAGTTGTTACTGTTACAAAGCTAATCTCAAAGAACTGTGAAACCACACAGCTACAAACCGAAGCAGAAATTATATGCAACCTTTGTCTAGTCATTAATTTACTCCAGCCTTCTGGTCAAACCTCCTGCTAGGATAACAACAGACAATTTGGAGGAAGAATTGACTCCCACACAGCCAAGATGTAGGTAAGATCTCATCAGAGCATTCACAGAGCCCAAAAAAAAGCACAGAAAAAAACTGAAACAAAGTACTCAAGATGGCTTGTTCCTGCACATTGGCCTTATTAACATGTAGGCACATATTGTCTCAGGCAGGTAGTTTGTACAAAGCTTCATTATCTTCACAGTGCTCATAACTCCTTCCACTTTAATCTTGGACTCTAAAGCCAGCTCCTCAGTGTTGATTCTAAAGCAGACATAAAAGTGTGTAGTGGGTATTTTAAAAATATTTTTTAAACAGCCACTACCTTGACTTTCAAAGAGCTGTGTTATCTCCGGAATAAATTCAAGTCTTTTTTGCATGAAAACAACTCTGTGGAAATCAGTGGAATTGCATCCTCTTAAGATATGGGTGGTGTTGTCCTCAAACCTCAGCTTTGAAATGCAATTGCATCAGGAAAAGAGGACAGCAAAAAAAGTGGGTAAGAGCCCAATAGCATTTCAGAAAACCTGGGGTAGCCCAGGGTCTGCTTCCTGCCAAGCCTCATTAAACAGCTGCATGTAGGCAGCCAAAGCCCACAGCTCTGACCAGTGGTGGCAATCTCTCCCACCCAAGCAGTGGCCATCTGTTGCACAACGTTTGAGCAGATCTATTGCTATAGCATGTACATCTTAGAACTCAGGGAAATAAATCTTGACACCAGAATGGAGCAGTGTTCTAATACTATTTGAATTAGTGGAAGGAGGAAAATTACATAAGAAAGATCAGTTTGGCTGAGTTGGTTTTTCACTTTTGAAAAAGTACTGGAGCCTACACATGAGGTAGGTCTTTTTCAGAAAGGACTTTCAAAACCAAGTCAGACTAGCTTATGGGGGAAATGTGCTTCTGAGCAAAACAAAATACATAAATAGATTGGCTAGATTTGAGAGAGAAAGGCAATAAATCAAGCCCCCATAAATAGCACTCAGAGTCACGTACCATACAAAGTCACCTAAAGCAGTACAGAAAGAAAAAAACCTTTGGAAAGCACAACACTCAGAAACTAGACAATTTCAAGAGGGCAAACAGTGCATAATTTATAAGACAGGTGAAACTGCAGTGGTAGCAACAAAGAAGTGAAAAATAGAAAACTAAAGTTTTTCACTTCAAAGTTTTCCCATAAAGTACAGTAATTCTGCTGTCATCAGAGGGTTGGAGGACACAAGCAGAGCCCTCTGTTCTCCTGACAGCAGCTTCTGAGGCACCTCACTGATGTAAGCACAACAGTCATGTCCAGTCTAGGAAACATCTCTCCACCAAAGGTACTTCAGTCACCATTGCTAATTAACATTAGCAATGTCATATTGCTCTAATCTGATCTATCTCAAGATGTTGTACAGAATTTTGCAAAAACATGGGCAAAAATCTTGCTGGTTTTGAAAACAGCTGAATGCATCTCCCATTTTAGCTTCAGCTTGTTCCCATTTCCTCACAGCAATACACGTGACAAGTAGAAGGCACAAAAAAACACCAGTCATTTCCCCTTGGTTTCATTCTTTTCCCTGGACACGCATTCTCCTCTCCACACAGCTCACGCAAATATTGCCTTCCAGTCTAGGGTGCGGTTATTTGAAACTTCTTGCTCTGGTTGATCTGTAGCTCTTGGCATTTCTTTGTCTGAATGTCTGTCATGGCTTTGAATCAGCAGTGGGACAGGGATGAGAGGCAATCAGCTCAGTCTGACTCCCACAGCCAGGGGGACAACGGGAGCAAATAGAATCAGAAAGTTCATGGTTGGAGATAAAGACAGGAACATCGCTCGCCAACTACTGTCCTGGGTGAAACAAACTCCACTTGGGAAAAATTATTGTTCATTCCCAAATGAATAGGCAAAGGCAGAGCTCCCAGCCCTCAGCCCACCACTGCCCCACAGCTCTGCCATGGCCTATTTCCAGGACTGGGACAGAAAAAAAAAAAAAAAATCCATGCAAATAAGCCATGGCACAAATCTGTAAAAATCATTGTCTTAACATGTACTGGATTTCATGGTTTTTATTGTATACACAGTGCAAGAGAGGCAGAACATTCTTTGGGAGTCCAGAGGAGAAGTTCTTGCCCTCTCCACCTCCATTTAATAACATTTGGTGTTAGCTTGACACTGAAAATGCCAACTGAATTGTGCACAGCAATTGCACAGTTAACTGTTAGTTTGCTTTAAAGGACACCTCTTGAGCTTATCATCTCGGGGGGGAAAAGAGCTTTTATTCTCATGGGGAAAATGGTGCTGGCTGCTACATAGCAATCACTGCCAGTGGGAAAAATAGTAGGAAGCCAAAGGCTGTATTATCAACAGTGTAGAGGGGGCAGAAAAGTACAGCCATGACCATGCTTGAACTGCTGTTAGTGTCTCTTTCTGGGAGAAGATGGAGCCTGAGATTCAGCCATGACTTTGTAGGATTACCTCAACTTTTATTAGCTTTTATAACTCAATGCAATTCACGCAGGTTACCATAAGAAGCCACAAGCTAAGCTTTGTTATATTTGCAAAAAAGAAAACGAAGTCTGCACTGCCAATGCTGCCTTTGGTGCTCCAAGTTTCCCTCTCAGAGTAGGGATTTCCTCCCTGCCCTTCTCCCATGTGTGCCTCAGCTCCTTGCAGCATTTTAAGCAGAGAGCAAGATTACAGCCTACAAGACTGCAGGAAGAGAGGTTTAGCTCAATGTCACTGATAATTCCCATCACAATTACTGCCAGCATGAGAGAGAATAACAAACACCACTCAGCTTTTATGTCCTGTCTCCAGTGACTGTGAGCTTTAGGGGTCTGAATGTGTCATGTACCCTCCACATGAACACCCTTATCTGACTTCTCAGCATTTTCTATATCAGGACCATTTCCTTTCTTTCCCCCTCCCATTGCAGTCTGTGACAGCTGTATTTTAGGAGACACTATGAAAACGCCAGCTAGTTTTAGTAGCTTTGATTATAAGCAGAGCAATTTCTTCTCCTGGGCAGCGTGGTTCCTCCTGTGAACCTGGCTGAGTCACTCACAGTTTCCAACAGTGAGGTATTTGTTCACTTTCCTCCAGAAGAGGGGACACTGAGGAACTAAAAGGACCAGAACTAATATCTACAGCTAGTGCCCCTCCCTGGATCTTCACCCACTCTGTCCTGCACGCTGAGGCAGCCTCTGCAACAGGAGGCACTGCTGGCAGCCCAGAGGGGAGCCAGGGCCCCAGAGGATGCCACTGCAGAGGAGCTGGCTCTGAGCTGAATTGGAAACAGCCTGCCAGGCTGGCCCTGCTGCCATCAGCCTCCCTCCGAGGACAAGTGGCAGCAGTCTATATAGCAGTCAAGGAAAATTAAGAGGCAAACAACTGCCTGCAAACCTTGTTTCCTGATGTGTCACCATCAGGCAGCTTGCATTTCTGGGAAGGGCTGCTTGAAACCCAACCAAGGAGGAAGCTGTTGTCACTGGCTTTGGTGTTTTGCCTTAGCTTTGAATTAGAAGTCAAGGAAGTAGGAGCAGAATATTCAAAAAAAGAGCTACTAAATGAGGCTCTTGTCAAGCTAAGTTAATTTCTAACCTACCCACTTTGACAGCATCTCCTTAATCACAAACAGAACAAGGAGACGATCAGTGCCACTGAATTAACTTCTAATTTTTTCTGAAATATTTAACATACCATTGCATAATTCTGGCTGATAAAGTATGACTATGAGCAAGCCTTTTGGAACACTGTGTTTCTATGTTGAGAAGCCCTAGACAAAGTATTTTGCCATGAAATATTTGTGGAAATACTGCAGGGCTGTGAGGCAGCATTTTTGCTGCTCTGAGACAGAAAACACAGGGCAGAGACCAGCACCTTAGTTAAATGCATAAAGCTTAGAAATTCGGAATATTTTTTTCTGTGTAGGAATCACTACATCATGAGGTGCCTGTGCCTGTGGAGCTCACCCCTGTGAGGGAGGGCTTGGCCTTCTGAGCATGGCCACAGCACAGAGCACAAGGTGTTGCCAGGCCTCAGTGGTCCTCTGGCTAACACTTTATCATCAGGGGCCTTGCTGGGAGATGGAAGAAACAACATTATGTCATGTAGGAGGTGGGTGGAACAGAGTTGTAAGGTTTTGTATAATCTCTATGTTGTTTACTTTTGTTTCTGGGAACTTGAAATATTATTGAATTGATGAGACCTTAATACCTTTCGTATCTTAATTGCATCCTCACTGAGGAAAAGTACCAAGAAGCAACAGAAGAGTATGTGAACTGTTCAGGTTTGACAGAGTTTAAGGATTAGTTTGGGGGTACATATCAGCCCACATATCTTAATTTGATTGCCAAGCTCATGGTAAGAATTTTGATAACTTTTCATGGATTTTATTGCAGGTGTTTTACTAACTGTTGAAGCTGTCTGACAGCTAGATACTTGGGACAGATCCTGTAAAAACAATACATGGAGCACACCCACAGAGCTGCAGTCTCCCACACTCGTTCCAGAATAGCTTTTCCTTTTCCCAGATGAGACTCTCCTGTCTCTTTTGGTGGAGACCCTGTGCACAGGTAAGAGGAGAACCAAACACAGACTACAGCAATTGAGGTACTTTGAAGACTGGACTGATAACCAGGTACAGGGCTGGGTTTTGATAAAGGAAGGCTTTGACAGCAAAGAACAACCTGAACAGACAAGACAAAAGGGTAGGAAAAGAGAAACGCATAAAATCTTTAACAGCAGAGAAAGGAAGACTGCTGTGTAGCCTCAAGGTTTAAACACTGCCTGAGAAATCAGTCTCTTTGCTTCAATCCATTAACAGTGTATTTCAAAGGACTGGAATAGCTTCTGACCATCAAAAGCTTTGCCGACCAGCAGTGAAAAGCCCATTCTGCCCATTCTACACCATGAAAGAAAATGTGGAGGGAAGGAAAACTCCCTGCCAACAGCTGTGTGTTGTCAAATCTGAAATACATTTCGTCTGTGACTATAAATTTCTCCAACACTTACTTGACAGAATGCCTACCTTGATAATTGACCTTAATTCCTTATACAAAGCTTTTGAACCTTCATTATACTTACAGATTCATTTGCACAGCTTTAAGTAACTACACGGGGCACGGGGGGAATGTGCTGTAATGAGAGCAGGGAAAACTTGCTTGGGAGCCACCCAGCAGCACTGAAGAGGGGCAGAAGATGATCTGATACAAGGAGGCATTTTAATTCATTCTTTTCTGAAGTATATTCAGTAGAACTGTCTATTAATATAAAGACCCTAATGTAATCCTACAAACATTGTGTTTTCTTGATGGCTTTTAAGTATTGTAAGAAAACTGATCATTGTAAGAAAACTGATAATGACCCTGTGGTGAAGAATAGCAAAAAAGAAATGGTGTCTAAGAGAAATACCTGGAGAGCAAGTAATGCCACTTTTACAGTGCAATTTGAGATGTCTATAGAGAGTGATTTGGTTCTTTCAGTGTTTCAGGCTGATGTCCCTCAGAATGGCATAACTCTGCATTAGCAGGCTGAGGGAAATCTGTATTCTAGTGGCCAAAGCAAGTTCATATATCAAAGACATCCCAGTCTAATTTTATATACATAAAAGCAAAAATATAAACCTGCAATTACCCTCATCTCTCTGTCACAATGAAAGAGCAAAAATTCCTAAGCAAAGTGTCTGTATTTAGGAGCTGCTGCTGCTGCTGATTTCTGCAGCACAAGGTGAGGAACAGAGCAAGCCTCCCCACCTCAGGGCATTCAGAAAGCATCAGGAAATGTCTGTGTCACTACTGAAGCTGCAATCAGGAGCTGAGTTGAGTGCACAGTCCTGTGAATCAGAAGCAGAGTCATTCAGAGAGAGCACAGACCTGCAGCCTGTGCTCCTCGAGGGGCAGTGCCAAGAGACAGAGCCTGCCTGACGCTGCCAGGGAAGGAGGGGACATTGCCACACCTGGAGGACAGTGGTGGCTTCACTGCTTCCAGCTCCTGAGCTCTCTCTGCCTCTCAGGCTGCTTCTGTCTAAAGAAAACTTTGACAGTTTTGTCATATCACAAATTGGTCCCAAAGCCACGTTTCTTCTGAACACTTCAAATTAAAGAGATTAAGCAGAACAAGACCTCATGCAACAGATACGGAGGAGCTAAGTAAAATAAGAATAAAACTGGTATGTACATGAAGGTAAAAAGGAGAAGGGGACTGGAAGAGAGGGACTGATGTGCTCCTTTGACTTTTAGGGGCTGCAAGGCACATTAAAAGCAAAACAAACAGGAGTGATTTTCTCTGTTATTGATCTTTTAGTCACAGGGACTCCAAGTATTCTCAGGAAAGAATCTATTGGTATGACTCACAGAAAAAGGGAATCTAAATCAGGAGAGCAAAACCTGAAGATACTGAGCCAAAACAAAGTGTACTTCTGAAGGACAATATCTACTTTCTAATTTTTGCAGCTTGCACCTCTCAAGGCTTGACTTTCTTTGCTTTCTTTTCTCTTTCCACCACCACTTCCAAAATTGTTTATAAGCTCAGCTCCAGCTCACAGTATAAAAGGGAATGTAAATCAAAGAACACTGATCAGCCTTGTTACAGACAGCTTGTGGAACAGAAATGTCTGAGGCATCCTGGCAGGTTTGTTGGTTTGTTGCAAGTGGGTTTCATTTTCATCAGATGCCATCCCAGCTGTGGATACCCACACACCTGAAGGGTGCAAACACCATCGTTCTCTAATCAGGCCCATTTATGATAAGCTATAAAAATTTCATCCAGCAATACTTACATCAAGCCCTAAATCCTATTAAAGCAAAAGTTTATTCTTTACATAAAGGTTGCTGCATCAATACTGACACCATGGAACTCTGCCTGAAGTATTTCTGATTCCCTTTATAAGTTCTACGTTTCACATCATGGAGGCAACCATGACAACAAACCCACTGAAAAAGCAAACTATTTTCTGTCACTAAAGAGAGCTATCATTGCATCTCACTCTAAGAGCTGATGTAGGACTAATAGCAAGGCACTGTGGAAAACTTACATCAAAGCTGTCCTTTAAAATTCTCTTTTTTTCCTACCCTGAGAAAAAATTAAGCTTTAAATTCATAGTAGGTGCTTTTTCAAATGACATTAAATGAATACACAATTCCAATTATTACCTCGTCTACTTTATATTTTTACAGTCCTTATTAGATTTCATAAATTAAAAACTAGCACTATATTTCTTATGGATTCCTATGGGATTGCAATAAAAATAAATTTGATCATTTAATCCTTTTCCATGGTCAGTGTCATTGATGGGATTCTGGCTCTGTCTTTTAAGGGAGTTTCAAAACTGTCATTTTAGGCTCTTTCTTCACATCACAAATTGGCCTGTGGTAATGGCACTTTCAAGGTGATACTTCAGGGTTTCCCAATTTCTTAGATGATCTCTTCTTCAGCTACAAGCTAATGGTTTATTTCAGGAATATGACAAGCCAGATAATCACAGATTTACAAGAGAAGGCAAGAACATTTTTGGAAGAAAAACAGAGCCTTAGGTATTGGAAAGAGATCAGGAGAGAAAATATCAAGTCATTACAGGAAAAAAACCAGGGATATGATCACAGCCTTCCAAGACAAGAACAAGGTTGCCTGAGGAGAATATCACTTTGTGGGGGAAAAAAACCCCAAACAATTCCCCTTGGAGAAATGTCAAGACCCTACTAATGAATGAAGTGGAGGTCTGGGAGAGAATCTAGACTGGTGGAAAATTGGGCTAGACCTTTGGAGGAGGGAACTGGACCTTTGGAAAGAAGCACAGGAATTCCCTGGACAGTAAAATCATTCACAAAAGAAAATAGCTGAAACCAAAGATGAGGCCCTCACATGCTTACAATGAATTCCACCTTGTAAAGCTTTGACTGTCCTTGAAATCCTCAGTCCTTTTCTGGGAACAGTCTCTGTTTCCTCTGATGTGACTGCACCATCTGCCTGGTCCTACCTCACCAACAGGTGGATAATATTGCTACATTTTTGTCTCTATCAAGTATATTAAACGTCAAATTTCTACTTCTCTTAATGAAATGCCGCCAATTTTTTTTTAATGTTGGTAATTCTCTTTCACTAAAATCAGTGAAAGTGGTGAATGTATTTAGTCTGTTTTGTTTTACACTGAAATAGAAAGGTAACTCCAAAGACTTTTGGATTTCTGATTGCTGTTTCTCGTGAGGTGGTCTGGGGCACTGTCTGTACATGAGACATGGACATGTACATAGAGGGGCATAGGGATGAACCCCAGCAAATACTGGGAGACTGAAAAGGAAGAGGACAGTGCTTAGAAAAAATCATGATTTCACTACTCAGAGTCCCATAATGCTATTCATTCTCTAAAAGTTATCCAAATACTCACTTACACATTCATTCCGTTCCAAGGAAGTTACAGAAATTAGGTTTATGAAACCACACGCTCCCTACATTTTTACAGTTCCTAGGCCTGACAAAATATTTTTGAATAAATGAAAAGTGGAGAGAAGAGGAGAGAAACTGCAATGGAAAAAGGATGTAAGTCAGTCTGGTGAACACAAAAATGACAGAAACCATTTTCATGGTGTAGCTGAGCTGACTGCAGAGGCTGCTTTGACCTCTGCAGTGTCTGGATGCTCACAGATTCATTCAACTGCATGGTGTATTCCCCTGAAATCATATCTATTCTTTCAAGAAAGGAATGCAGCTGATTTTCCCTCCTCATACTCCACATGAGCTCTGATGATGGAGCATTAATATTGAACTTTGCAGAGAAATCATCCCAGATGCACCATTTTCTCTCCTGTATGCACTGTGTCTCTCTTTGAGATAATTCCACAAACTGTTGTTCTCAGTGAGGGAGTAAACCCCTGTTTTTTTAGTGTTTGTTCACTGGTATTAGCCTGAGGTGATGCAGATGTCAAGCCTAATGACATAACCCAAAACATGCTCTGAAACCTCTGTGCTGAGCAGCTGCCAAAGCAGCAACATTGGGATCAGCAGGTCTGAGATGGACACAAAAATATTCCACATTAATATGCTGTAGAATATTTTAAAACCAACATAAGAATCATTAAATACTTTGGGCTAAGCCCTTTGGAGGGCATCTGGCCCAACCCCACACTTAATGCAGGGCTGACTTCAAAATTAGATTTACACTAGAATTAGAGCCACGACACCACAGGAAGGATTTCAAAGGACTAAAAAGATTCTCCAGATTATCATACACAGTTCATGAGGTTTTGATTATGCTGAAACTCCCACCATGTACGTGCACTGCAAAATATGAGCACACTGGTTTATTTCCTTCAGCCTTTCCCCCTTTGCTTCAGGAAAATAAAAGTGACTTACATTGACTTCAAGACCTTAATGGATTTCTTCAATCTTCTGGGAGAGAGAGAATTCCTGACTGTTCACATAGGAAAAATGATGTTTTATCAAGTGTTGGTGAGTTGTGAAGGAGAAAGAAAATGGAATTAATGAAAGAAGAAGATTGTCCCCAGATATACAGGAGACTATGGACAATGCTGTGGAGACTTAGGTTCTGTGGGAGTGAGATTGAGACATAAAAGATACAAAGAAAAAGATATAAAAATTATATACCCAGAATAGGTCAATAGTGCATAACCACAGAAAATGTTAAGACTTAAGCAGTTTCTAAGACAGTGAGAACATAAAATACAGGAAATTAATGCATTGAAATGAAAAAAAAGGTCAGTCTGGTTCACTTCAAAGCCAAAAAGAAAAAGCAGTGAAAAAAAAAATCTCGTTTAGCCCTGTGGACAATCCAAACATCAAAGGAAAACAGTAAGAAAACCACCAAAATACCTGAGAACAACCAAGATGAGAAATGTTATAAGCAGACCTACATGATCATATATAGTAAGAGTTTTTACTCCTGCTCAACTCGGCTCAAGGAATATAATTTGGAAAACTTCTTCAGCAAATCAGTACCTGGTGTTGAAACAAAGCCTCCCTTTAGAAAAGAATTCAGCCTTGAATTTTCAGTCATGAAGAACCACACGTTTTGGCTAATACTGATTTATTTTGAGAGTATACCTCTTGTTTTCTGAAGGGAAAATCCTGATAAATATCTATGACATCAACTCAAACAAATACAACTTCCTGAAGTCATTCTAAAATACAGCATCTCATAATCAAAATTTCAGCAGAGGCGAGCCCATATAAGAAACTGAATTGCTCTTCACTCAACAATGTGAATTTTCAAAATTAGTCCAAAAGTGACTTAGGGAGAGATTCATTATTGAAGAATCTGCCTGTTTTACATATTTCTTGATCATGAGGACATCATTAACATGATTGAAGAAAATGTTTCCCTCCCTCAAATATATTTAGCAGCAAATGTCTCATACTAGTCCCAACTCCTACACAGACTGCACTAAGTGAGGACGTGGCTCCAACCTCCAGCTCATGACTGCAGCTTCAGCAGAGTAGCAACCAAAACCAATGCAAATGATTCTGTTTTCAGATGCTAAATTATTTACTGCATGGACAAGAAGAACGAAGCCCAAAGGAATGGAATAGTAGTGGGTGTTTCATTAATGCTGATCAGGAGCAAGGAGAGCAGATGTGATGTCTGACAGGAAGAGATGGTTTGATGGAGCGGGCTCTGAGCCAGACAAGAAAGAGGAGCCAGAAACAAGGCCAGATGTAAACAAGGCTGCAGGAATTGCCCCACAGAGCAATAATATACAAAAAAAAAAAGCAACATTTAGTAAATGATACGCAGGATGTGACTTCTGATTTGACAGGCATTCAGGAAACAAAACAATTTCAATTTTCAGACGTTGTGAGTCAAGCTGAGGACTGTGAACTCATCTGTGTAGGAGAAGAAGCTGAGAGAGGAGCTGGGGGATGAGTGGGATCACTTTGCTTCAGGAACTGCCTTCTGGATATTCCAGGCTGACACATTTTGTTTTGACATGTTCTGTCATTTTTTGTCACTTGTATCATGTTACATTGTCTCCTGGACTGTAATTAAGTTTGACAGAGGAAAACAGACCAGCTGAGACTTAACATGATGTGGCAGTTAATAGATATGCATATTTGTCAATTGTTTTGCTAAATAAACCTCCTTGACAATAGACTCTGGAAAGGACAAAGGAAAAAAAGATAAGGAGTTCTCTCCTGTGCAAAGAAATAGGAGAAGTAACTTAAGTTGCTGGAACTCTCTTGAGTGAGTCTCCATGTTTCCATACACAAAGAGAGGCAGGAGCTGCTGTTTGGATTCAGGGCACAAGCTCTTCCTAACTGTACTCCATAGACTTAATTCATTGTTCCCATGGAAGAGAAAAAGGCAAGTAAAGCTGAAGAGCCTCATTGCCTTCACCCTTCCCAAGCCCATGTCCCTGCCATGCTGCACCAGAGAGTCCATCAGCTGTGTGCAAGCATTTCCCAGGAGGGAAATCTCTTCTGGCAATGACTCCCTGTGCATTAAGCACTGCCCAGACAGCTTCATCTGATCCCACTGAGAGGATCCCAGCCTCAGGAAACGCTGCAGGGGCGGGCAGGACACAGAGGCAGCTCTTCTGGATGTTCTGCTGTGGCTGTGTAAGAGCTGAGCTGCTCAGCTCAGGTCACTCCACACCCAGGGGAGCTGCAAGGGATCCCAACAGGCCCTCCAGGGGCACTGGGGTCAGGAGCATTGTGCTGCCCTGCATCCCAACAGGGCTGGAGGCTCAGCCTCACAGCCTAGAAACAGGTCTCAAAACACAAACCAAGAGATGTATTCTTGCTTTGGGTAGAACAAGGTGGAATTTTGAGTAATGTCACTGTTTAGCTCAGAAATTCAGAGAGCACGGTCCACAGTACACTCAGCTGCAGTAGTTTGGCTCAGCTCCACAAGCTTTGATTGCACATGGCTAATTTACTCAGTCCCAGAGGAAATCTCACTCCATGCCATTCTAAGAAACTGCACTACTTCTCTAGGTCTGCTCAGTAACATTTCTCATTTTAGCAGGACACTAATTAGTTAGATCTAGCCTACAACCTATTAACTGCAACTGGGAGGGATGTTCAAAGTCTCTCTCACAAGAAAGCCATGATGACCACTGAGATGGCCCTGCAGTGATGTGGACATCATCAAGAGACAGAGATGTTTCTTCAGCTCTTCCTAACTTTTTCTAGGAACTGATTATGTAACTGTTAAAAAGAAAAGGTATCTTTTACAGCAAAGCTATTCTTTTAGGAAAATAGCTTTCTCCCTAGTTTAACAGTTTAATTCTTTAATCTCTCTCAACTCTTGACCTTCATTCAGATTTACATGTTCCTAAGTGGTACCCTGAGCAGCTGGATACAGAAGATGGCAGGGTGTTAACAGGGAATCCTAAAAGGTTGTGTTTGGGTAGCAGTGTGTAAATAGTGCAGTTGGGGTGGGGGTGGAAATCACACTTGTGTGCTTGAAACTTACATAAAACGAGACAGATTCAGAAATCATTTTACATCAGGTTCTATCATTACACTATCATCATATTGCTTGCAACAAGCACATGCTGTAAGAAGCTGAGGTGCTCCTGGAAGATGCTGAATGTTCTGAGGTCTAACATCAGTGGGAGTTCTCTAGAGACGGTGGCTGGTCCTGCACACTGGGAAAGCCAGAATCTCAAGTGACAGTATCAGAACCTAATTTCTGCTTTGTAATTAAATTGGTACAGTTTAAGTTGCAAAACAGTTTAAAATGAGCAGCAGTGAATTTTGCTATAAACATTTGTGCTTCAGTACTAATTGCTTCCATTATAAACACTGCACACCACATTCTCCTCAGTGTAACTCCAGAGGGTACATAGAGTTTCCCTAGAGATAAATTATATTTCACTACCTTTGCATGGTCAAAGAACTCCCATTTACTACTGTGAGCACTGTAAAAATGGCCTGATCAGCATCATTGCCGTCTTGCAGCAAAAAGGAACAGAGTGAATGTGGTCCAGGTGAGATGTGGCTACCTCAGCACTGCAAAACCCTTGTCCAGGTATCATTCCACCCTGGTAATACAAGGTATGGACTTCAGAGCATCTCCTGATGGACTTCAGACTCTTCTCCTCCTGGACCAAATCTGTCCATGACTGGGAATCTGACACAGAGTAGAGCTTATTTTAACAGCTGTTTATATGACACCTAATAGAGCTGTTTGAAATTTGTTATGGGGATGCAATAAAGAAGAATTGTGCTTTGTCCCACACTGAGCTGTACTTACAGATTATCTCTATGTAATTCACCATAAAGTTAGGCCATAAACTGTTTCCCTTGGTTATTTTCTGTTTTTTCACATTGTGTCTACAGGGAGTAGCTCAGCCCAGACCTGTGCTGTTCTGTACATGAACAAACCTTGAAACCTTCTGACTTCATTATTCTCCTTTCCCTCATCTCTGTTGTTGGCATTTCCATATTACTTGACACAGTGTTCTTGGTGTCTAAACACTTCCTTCTCTCTCCCTCTTCACAGATTTTTTGCCTGTGTATTTATTCCTTTACATCTTTTCTTCTTGCACTGGAGCCCCATCTCCCCCTGCGCAGGTCCACCCTGTCCCTCTGACATCCAGCACCTCCTGGACACTTCTGCCTCTCAGGTGGGAGCAGGCTTTACACTCCTCATCTCCCAGGGGCTTGGGCAGGAGGTTTTTTCTTGCAGTTGCTGCCAAATCTCACAAAGAGGCACTTGCATGCAGCTGCTCTGGGACAAGAACAGCTGAACTTCGCCAAAATGTGTGTTCTGAATTAGCAAACTTGGAATTGTGAAGCACAAGACCACAGTAAAAGCAGCTCCTCTTGTGACACAGCTCTGATATTTCCTTATCCATGATATTTTTCCTCTTGTAATTCCTTGACTACAGTTTGGTTGTGGCACTATGTGGAAGAAAACTCTTTAATAAAGAGCTGAAACTACAAATAAAAACTGAAGAAGTCTTACAGATCAGAAGATTTTGTTCTTTCCATGCACGTATTTTAAAGGTGGTAGACTTTTGTTCTGCTCGATTTCTATGAGATGAATATGATGTAGTTGTCAAAGATAAGGAATTGTATTCTGGGAAATGAGATGCTGGAATGTCAGAGGAAGAGTTCTTGAGCTTTGGCACTTAAAAAATCCATAAAAAATAAAAGAGAAGGCAAAGGAAACTTCAAAGAAATAAACTGGGGGGCTGCAACTGGATGTAGACCAAACCAGCAGTGAGCTTTATTTTGTCATTCATTTTGTCATTGAGTCATTCCCAATTTGAGATTTGGACAGATGCTTGCTTTGCTGAGGTCCTGCTCATTTCAGAGCTCAACCCAGGAAGGAAATGGCCCTTCCTCCTTCCTGGGCTTTGTGAGCTTCCCCCCACTCCCCAGGGGCTCCTTCCAGCACATGGGGAACACAACCCTCATCACTAGAGACAGCTGAATAATTCAACAACTTTGTTGATTAGTAGTCATTTTCCTGAACTTTTCAAATTGCCAAAGTATCACTTAATGAATTCATAGAGGAGCCAAGGCTTTGGAAGTAATCAGCCTCTTCAAATGAGTTCTCAAATTGAGGTTTCTGTCATCATAGCTGTGGAGAGCAGAAAGTACCAAAGTTTGGTTTCACCTTTTCACCTGCATAAAATTTATTCTATGTCTGCTCCAGACAGCCCTTGGCCATTCTCATCCCACTTTGAACCAAACAAAAAACTTTCACTCAAGTTTTTTCCCCTTAATTTTGATTTTGGTCAAAACCTGGGGGCAGTACATTTTGAAATGGCTTTTTTATTTCCATGCTGAAGAATAAACAAAACAAAAAAAAAAAAAAAAAAAAAAAAAAAAAAAAAAAAAAAAAAAAAGAGGAACATATGTTTTGAGGAGAATAGAATAGCTCAGAAAGAGAGGACTAAAATAATTTCCTTGCCTGTGGAAGTCTATTCTATTAGAAAACTAAAATCTTACTCTTATAATAAATGCAGAGTAAGGCATCCCCTCCCACTGCAGTGTCCAGCACTTCCAGTCTAAGATCAGACTTGCATCTAGTCTATTAACAAATGAGATTCTTACATCTCTTAAGTCATAATGAAGCAATTTGGCTCCAGCCCTGACAGATGTCTGGACCCAATTCCACTTAAGTGGAAAGAAGAATGGCTGAAAACCCAGCAGGTTGACCTGAAATATCCAAGAGCAGCCTGAAGGATGCACCATGCCCACGGGGGCCCTAAAGCCCTGGGGAACACCAGGAGACTCCACCACCACCCTGGAGACGGGCACAGACTTCATGAGATGAAACTGCTGAAACTCCAAGGTCACTGAGCTGGGCTCTGCACAGCACCTCAGCCTGAGTGATCTCTTTAAAACCACTCAGGTGGAGAGAGAGACAGAACTCCTCAGCCAGGACCATTCTGGGGGCTTCACTGGGACCATCTCGCTTTGCATCAGCTCAGACTTTGGTTTCTGCTTTTCCTGCAAAGAGGAAGAGAACCAGATCTTCAATAAACCTCCCTTTACCAAATTCAGTCTCTGTTTATTTAGATGATCAGTAAGATCAAGTTGCCACTGTTTCCTTCATTGCCTGAATTCCATCCTTGCTGTCTGTGATCTGAAATTCATGTTTCCCCCAGCACTGCCTTGGAGAAACATGGTAGAAATTCCAATAAGGACAATGAAGTAACACAGGCAACAAAACTCACAGTTACAGCTTCATGTACATCACAGCCCACAGGTTCTGACCAGAACCAAGCCAATTAATCAAATACAATGCAATTTTTTTTATTACGTTTCATACTATCCCTTTGCCATTGACAAAAGACTGTTCTCTGAAAGGATGTTGAAAACAATTTAACATCTAACTTCTGTTGAAACTGTCTTCTACCATGAATTTAGAATTGTCCATCTTTTATACTATTCTATTAAAAAGCAAAAATAAAACAAGGTTGGTTTTTTTTCACGATTGAATAAATGTCATGCTACTTCTATTTATTTAATTTGATCAAAATATTTTGAAGCTAAATTTCAGTCAAACTCAGCTTAAACCCTGACATGTTTATATCATCTTATAACAAGTTTGAGAGCAATGATGTGCATATAGTAAAATAAAAATATTTGGGAATTTGCAGTGTAAATATAGAAGCAATAGACCTGAGTGAACCCCTTAGCTGGGAAGAAATCTGGACTTTCTCTCTTTTGCCCAAGAGTTAAGAGAAGTGGAGTGGTATCTTGTTTTCTGCACTCCCAGCAAAGGATGTTTTCACCTCACCTTTACTTGATCATTGCCACATTAAATGAGCCATGAAAGAAGCTGAGCTCAGCTTACACCCAGGCAAGTCTTAGCCACAACTGCAGGTATTGACCTAACTGTACAGATTAACTTCTCTTTGGATCTTCAGGCTCTCCTTTCTCTGTCTCTTGGGGACTATTCAGGGCTGGCAGAGACTTCCAGCAGTGCCTTGCAACACTGCTGCCTGGAAACAAAGTGAGATCTCCAAATGGACTGGGAATTTGGCAGGAATCAAGAACCTGAGACCAGAATTTCAAAAGAGTTCATTTAAAAGCAAACCCACCACAGACACTAAATATATTTAAAATTCTGCCATTGTTTAATTATGTTTGGCTTTCCATTTTCTTTTGCCAGGACAACCCATGAGAAATGATTACAGGCAAGTCACTGCTTTTACTGAGGTAAAACAAAATTTATGCAACTGTTGTGTTACAAACACAACAGTTTTGTCTCCCAAGAACAATCATTCCATAAAGAGACAAACAAATATTCTCAGTTGCTTTTCTGGAAAAACACATTTTATTTACTGATGGATGCTTCATCCCTTTGCATCCCTTTCCAGCTGCAAAACTTCTCCAAGACACTGGGACAAGTGTAGTCCTGCCATCCTCCTTTGTGATTCCAAGAGGCTAAAATGAGTCCATTATGACCACCATGTGCTCACCAAACTATTCACACTTGTTTAGTAAGGTACACAGTGACTTACTGCATCTCCAGAGAAAATTACCACTTCTTACCTCATGCATCAGATTACAGCTAAATTATTGTTCTCATAGTGCAA
Organism: Vidua chalybeata; assembly: GCF_026979565.1. Taxonomy (NCBI): domain Eukaryota; kingdom Metazoa; phylum Chordata; class Aves; order Passeriformes; family Viduidae; genus Vidua; species Vidua chalybeata. The sequence continues at coordinate 5,544,052 of NC_071545.1, read as the reverse complement.
GGCTCATGTTTTATTCAAATTCTAACCAGTGCATTAACTCTGCCACTCAGCCAAGATTACAGCTAAAAATAGAGAGCACATGTCCTACTTCAGAATATGTTTAACGTTACCACCACCAGCATCTCAGATTTCACATGTGCTCAGATTCCATGGCTTTGACCTTCAAGAGAATTTGAAGAGTGAAAGTCAGTAATTAAGTAAAAAGAGTAAAAGAAAGCCTGTAGCCCTTGGCCACATGGTCCCAGGTGGCACGTGCAGTTCTGCATGCTATAACGTGCACTTCTTCAGTGGAAGACATAGTTAGGTTTATTTGGATTGTTTGACTTAGGAATAATGGAGCACATAGGCAGGAATAACCATATTCCACAAGCAGCCAGGTCAAAATCAGAACACGTATATTCAAAACTTCTACGGATTCACAGTAAAAAATTGCACTTGAGCTGTATCCATCCTTCACCCTTGATCTGCCAGAAAATTCATGCTTCAGGTTCTGGGAGTGTGCACAGAAAGAACTAAGGGAATATGAACCTTTCTCTCTCTTGGATACAGTCAGTGGTGCTGCAAGCACCAAAACTTAGCCATGTACTGGCTTTCATCCTCACTTGTTTCCTTCTGCTCTCATCACTCAAATCAGCACTGAAGACTTTGGAGCAGGAGAATTCCAGCCCTGTTCTCAGCTGGTCCTTATCTGATTTACACCATTCCTGATGGAAGAGCTCCCCTGTGCTACAGATGCCTGCCCATCCAGTACAAAGCCAGTTCCACTCCTATTCCAGCCTAAATTCTGGGCCATCCAAATAGGGCTCAGACCAGGGTATGAGCAGAGACATGTAAAGAATATTTTGTTATTTGCATATTTTATTATTCTCTTTATTATTGATATTCTTCTCAACCACTTCTGAAAGGAGGAAAAAAATTCTAAACTCTGTTTTTTTCTATCATCATCCTTCAAATCACAACTCAGTTCTTGGCCCACATACAATTCCATTTTGACACTGAGTGCACATCAGAAATACAGTCATTTATGATTTAAAATATAGCTCTTTTTATTCCCTATTGAAAGACTTTTTTCTTAGGCTTTCTGGGTGTAAAGACTTGGACATAAATGACCCACAAAGTGTCCTAAATTGGCTTTACATAAATAAGAATTAAGCCTGAAGCATTTGAAATAAATGCTCATCCAGAAATGGTTCTACATTCATTAATCAACCTCTTCAGCTCCCAGTTTAGACACATTAGAGGTGCTCTTCTGAAGATGAAATTGGCCTGTAATATGTTTATAATCCTTTTTAAGTTTCTTTTGTGCTCATTTTACTTTTTCATTCTATTTCCTTGGTATTCTGAAAATTAAGGGGCTAGAATTAATGAGGCCTGTCCCACAGTGCTTCAAAAGATTCCAAAGCCAACACCTCCTGCCAAGGTTAAAGATGAAAAGTGAAAACAACTCCATTGTATTTTCACCTTCAGAGCTTCTTCCTGCCTGCCTGGGCTGCTGTAGTTCCCCACTGTATAACAAGGCACTTGCTGCATTTTTATTACAAAACTCAAGCTTTGTTATCTGTAATTCTATACTTTTTTATTCACTGTTTAGGTAATAGACAAACAAAAGAGAAGAAGTACATATAATATTAATGTTGCCCTCTCTAGCAGTTGTTTAAATGGAAAACAGTTAATTGGGCACTTTTTAATATTATATAAGGCACCTGGACTGGAAGGCTGTGTACCCATTGGTTCTGGAATGTGCCTGCATTTTCCTTCTGCAACATGGAGCACACACATGTCTCTTGGGAGGGAAGGGTTTATTCTGGTCATTTCAGCTCATGCAGTATTTATTCTGCACACTTGATGATGAATAAATTAAGAAGGTCACTTCCTGAGCCAGGACTTATGGCCAAGGCAAATCCATTCTTGCTTGTGGCAGATAAAGAAGGGGGTTATTATAATATACTGCAAACGACAAATGCAGAGCTTCCAACAGGAAAATCTCTTCAAATTTTCATATGCCACAGAGGGGCAGGCTTTTTCTCCTCTTTGGCAGTTCCTTTCCTAGAATCTTCAATTTCTGGTGGAGGTTTTCTCCAGCTTCCAGAAATGCATAGTAGTAAAGCAAAAGCCTGACATAAATTAGGGTTTTTTGAATAATAGTGATTTCCTAACTTCTAATATTGTCAAAGAGCTAAAGAAAGAATTGAAAGCTACAGCTGATATTTATTTCTGTGTATAAAGCTTCACACACCAGTTCCTAAAGATGTGAACTGCAAATTATGCAAGAACATGTTCTGCTCAAAGGATGTTGAGACAGGTTAAGATGCACACAGTGCTCAGCTCATCCAAGATGTGTTTGAGTGGATGGTGTTTATTGTTTTGTTCTGATTTTTCTGAGCAAAAAAACTGGCAAAAAAAATTCTTTCAGAAATCAAGGTTACTTCTAGACGGACAAAGGCTTTTAAGAAAGCAATTACCCTGAGGGACGTAGGACTCATTATCAATATTGCAAAAATTCTTCTAAAAAGAACAGGATGTTTTTAGTATCCATGCTCAATACTGGTACTGCAGGTATGAAACTCCACATTTCAGTTACTCTGAAACCAGGGCAACTTGCTTGGTGGAGTTCTGGGGCTTCTTAATGTAAATCAACAACTTCTCACTGAATTCAGTGCAGCTATCCTGACAAAAGCTTCTCAAGTAGTGCCACCAAAGCAACAAAAGTAAGTGCTAACCATGACTTATGGTACCTGGAACCTCCATAGTCCAGAAATCTGCCCTAGACAATCCATTCTTTGATTGAGTTGTCGATCTATAAATAAGAAAGCAGATTTTCTTTTTCATAAATATCTCTTACATTAAATGTTCCACCACCTTAAAAGGCTAAAGTGTCACAAAGAAATTAGCAAGAAGCAGCTGTTCGTGCACCAGTAATAAAGAGGAGAGCTCTCAGCAGCATTTTCCACTTTTCAGGACAGACAAGCAAACAAACTGATAAATACAGTATACATGAATGGTATCATTCATCATGGAGGAAGCAGGGCCTTCAAAGCAGGATCTTGCACAGGTGGGGGTAGGGTGTTTAGCAGACCTGTAAATGGCACGAATGAAATGGTTGATTGCCAAGGGGCAGGGAGGGCTCCCTTGTGGGTAAACAACAGCCTGAAGACCCATTTTCTTCTGCTGCCCATTTTATTGGCATCCCTGCTCTGAAATTCCTTTGCACTTGTTATCTGCTCTGAAAAATGCCCAGGAATGAACTTCAGACCTTTAAGAATGAATGTGGTGTAGGAAAGAGAGCTCAGTATAAACAAATATCTGTCCTTCTATCCTGAGCCACATGAAACTTGGCTTTGGAACCAACCAGACCTCATGGGTATAAAAATAAATGAATAAAGCATTATATTCACTGCTGCAGAACTGCTCACAGGAGTAAAGTTCACTGTCTTTAAAGTGGCATAGCATTTGTACTCCCAGTAGTAGTGCATTTGTCTTCAACATATATGTATATCGATAACTTTGAAGTATCTAGCAGGATTATACTATGGGATAAATTTCAGAGTTTCTCACCTAATTTTCTACTAAATATCTTTATGGGCAATTGAGCAAAACTGCTGCATTTCCAGCACTGTCTGATCTGTGTCAAATGCCTACCTAAGGGAAAGGACAGCACCTAGAACTGCCTACTTCTTCCTCAGTTACAAAGAGAATCCTGCTTAGAGAAAATCAGCTGAGACAAATCCTTTTCCAGCTGACTGAGAGAACAGGATTCAGCAGAAGTCAATGGACTATGCTCTCACTCATTAATCTTTTTTTTAATAGGCAGCAGGAAAAAAAGTATCATTGTGATAGCAAGAAAATATATAGATATTTTACTATGAGGGTTAAGAATTATGTATGCTTTAAATATTTATCAAAATTAATTAAACTAAATATTTACATGAGAAAGTAGAGATTAGTCCCCAGCAGTACTATTAAATCTTCCATTTACAGGAAGAGATAGCTGTGCACCTGTGAGCCTGGCTGCCTGTTCCCAGCAGGACAAGAGTCACATTTATTTGTGAGCATCACTCTCTGAGCAAGCAGGATGCCTTCAAGATGAAAGCTGCTCTACAGGTACAAGGTGACATTATTGCAACATTCATCTTCTGCTGAAATTTGAGCCCTAATTATCCTTTAAATTACACAGCATCTAGAGGCACAACCACAGCTAGCATGAGTTATGTGCAGGGTTGAGTTGTGACTATATATTACGAGGCATCATCCAAGCTGCAGACCAACGGGATGAGAATGAAGAAATCCTCTATCAGCTTGCCATACACTAATTTGTTAACCTGAGAGATAGATCTGTGCCCCATTGTCCCGGGAAGTGGACAGGACATAAATCCTCAGGCACTACTAAGCACATTTCAGAGCAGATCTTTATGTGATTATGAACTAAATGTGAAATTCTCCGCCTGGGGAGGAGTCACACTCCCTTGCACTACAGCCACGCTGCAAATCAGCTCTAACAGACTCCAGCTGCTGGGAAAGCCTCCCCAGAGCAGGTCTGTGGCCAGAGCTGGGCTGGGAACTGCCCAGTCCTCCCCTGCCTTGCACAGCACAGGACAGCTCTGAGCTCTCCTTGCACCCCCTCAACCCCACAGGCCCCCGAGGGGACTCAGGTTCCGGGGAAGGGTTCACAGGTGAAAAGAGATGCAGGGACCAGCAGCAGCTGTCTTGTCAGGAGATGCGACCTGGGGCCAGGCTTTGAGAGCCATCGAGGGGTCTGGCAGCCAGGAGCAGACAGTCTGCAGGCAGTAGGATGTGTGTGCTCTGCTCTGAGTCACGGGCTGCAAGGCACTGTCATCGCCAAGCTTCAGACAAAAGGAGCTTTGTCTCACCCACAGCAACCTCCTCTCTCTGATAAGTAGAGATCATCAAGGCCAGGAATGAGCTCTGACTTTGAAGATTGTATTTTTCTACTTGCAACAACACCAGGTTCATTTTGTGGTGAGAGTCCTTATTCACAGCCACACAGTGTCTACTATAACTGCCTTTGTCACATAAAAAAGTGTAAATGTTAACACTGCTGCAGCCCTGATTTTCATAATTCAGTACAAGATTTACAAGTCCAAGACCAGCAGCCATTAAAAAATATCCTGCACAAAATCTGTCCCTTTTCAATTCTATCTCTACGACCCAACATATATATTGCTGATTTTATCACACCATTAAATTAGTACCACAAAGTTTCATAACTAGTCCCAGTGACATTTAAAAATATTGTTTAGTACTATGGTAAATAACTGAAAGCTGTGCTTATTATATGGCTTTTTACAGTCTTTATCATTGCAGTGATTTACCATTTAAAGCTTTATAGCAACAATATATGGAGCGGTGTAAGTCCCATGGTGCTCACAATATTCACTCCCCAGCTGAGCCACTGGTTCAGCTGGATAGCAGAGTTTAAACTGGAAGGAAAGGATTTGTAAAGAACAGAAGCCTCAGGTACAGAGGTATCCATTTTATATCCTGCAATTAAATAAAAATTTCTGTGCTGTGTTTTTCCACAGTTTATGCACTTCTATAATCTGTGTTCCCTGTTCCTCAAGCTTCAGCACTGCTCCTCCACAGAGTTGAAGACACTTCTGCAAACTTTGGCTTATTTGAGGTTCAAATTCACTTTGTATTGCACATATCCCTTCCAGAACATATTAGTGCACTCAACCTGCAAAGCACTTGTCACCTCAGCATCTCTGTGCTGCATCCCACCAACTGCTGGGCACAATTTGCTGACACTCAGCCAGCTTTCCTGGCTCTGCCTTCCACAGCACAGAAAAATTTCCAAAAATTAACTCCTTTTTTTGGCAAACATCTATAGTCCCGCTTCTGAACAATCACTTGACAAAAGCTGGAACTGGAGGAGAGAGGAAGCTTCCTTTCCCCTCCCTGGAGGCTGTCCCAGTGCCTCTGACTGCCCTGCAGCCAGGAGAGGCAGCCCCTCATCTGCTGTGCTCTCACACTGGCAGCAGACAGAAAAGGAAGCCATAAAACAGCAAATATCCACAGCCACTCTCCATTTTTAGCAGTTTTACCCACCAGGTTTGTAAAGGGCTCTCTGTAGCCTTCCATACACCCAAATACCAGAAGGAAAATGTTGAGTGCTGTCCTGCTGGCTGCTCTTGTGGCTCCAGCAGTGGATCCCAGCCTGCAGCACACCAGGAGCTGGCATTGCCACTGTCCTTCCCTGCAACACCCCTGCATGGCTTTTTTCTCTCTCCATTTGTGGAGAAACTTTCTATTCTTAATGCTCACACAGCTGTGCTGTGCCAGGCTGCCAGCCCTGCCCCTGGGTCCTCAACAGCAGAAGTGGAACAGGGAACACGAGGGAACCCAAACATTCAGCACCAAGCCTGGTGCAGCCTTCCAGCTGGAGCCACCAGTGACTCCCACAGGTATTTCAGGGTCACTTTAAAACCCTTCACCCAAGTTGTGTGAGCCTCTGCTGAGGGATTGTGGCAATCTGGGTCCTTGTGCCAGGTTCCACACATTTTGGCTTCTTTTTTCTACCTCTGTTGAGGTTGGGATTGAAGGCACTTCAGACAATAGTTCACCTTCAGGCATAGATGTTTATTTTTTCTTATCTATGTTACAGTCTCACAGCAGTGAGTTCTGCAGTATTTCACTAACAAGGCACAAAATGGCTATCTTTTGTTACAAGGTCTTTTAAGGCTAAATTATCCAATTAAGAAATGACACCTAACTTACTTTCCCTTTTAACCCAATAACTAATCACTCAAAGTCCACAATGTGGATTTTCTGTCCAATTACAAAACATCACCCAAACCCATGAAGACGAAGGAAGGAGAGGTGAAGAAGAAGGACCAGCCTCCACCCTAAAACCTCCATCTTGCTCTTTCACCCTGTGATATCACACACTTCTAATCAACTACACACCCATAATCCCAGTGCTACCAATCAGCTTTGGGAGCCTTTTCCATGGCCTCAGGTCAAATGCAGTGCTCTCCTGGGAGTCAGTCTGTCAGCACAGAAAGTCTAAAATCCTCAGCATCCAGAACTCGGACACACACAGCCTCCAGAGCCCCACTGAGAGATCACTCAGGTGTGCCAAGGGCACACACAGCCTCGGGGCTGGTTTGATCCATCCCCCCTGCACAGGGCACAGGGTCTAACCCAGCCTCTCACTGCAGCACTGACACATGGGCTGCTGCATTTCCTCACTGCATCGACAGTTCCTGAGTTCCCAACTTAAAAAACCTGTCGAGCACAGACTTTGTTTGGCATGCTTATGCTCAGAATGCAGAGGGTTGAGCTAGTACTGAAAAAATTCTCAAGGCCTTTAAGAACTGATTTCCCATTGTTTCTGACTTCCAGACAAAAGCAACAGCTTTTGACATCTTTGAAAAATTCAAAACCCTGTAATTATTGCTCATCAGATGGTGGCTAGCAGCCCTGTGACATTGCATGATCATCTGAATTTAAGATTTTCTAATTTGATTTTCCACCCAGAGATATACCACCAAATTAAATGTGTTAATAGACACACCAAATGCCTAATAGCAATCCCATCTGCTTTTATAGATGAATAGATGACAATGACAATCTAATTTTGTAAATGCTTAGAGTAAATGAAATATGAAACACAAGTCATATTTTTAGATTTTTACATCTAGATAAATCCTTTTCATTCAGGTCAGAAAAGAGGATGCCATATTCCTGCCTGATTATCTTGCAGAGAGACAAAAATTTAATATTTCAGAAATGCTACATGTAAAAAAATTACCGTTAAAAAGTCCAGACTAAAAGACATTATATTTTTTTTTTGTAGGGTTTTCTTGGTTGGAGTTTCTGTCTATTTAACTGTGTAACCAGTGGGATTTGGAATATCCTGGCTTGATAAAATGGCATGTTCTTTTTATTTATGATAAGAATTTCTGAAAAGAAGGATCATACAATCAGCTTCATTACTTTCTCTGCTGCTTTTGAAAACTACTGCCATAGGTAATTCTGTTAAAATCAGGATTTTGTTTTTGTTTTTTGTTTCTGAGAAAATAGAGAGCTGTTCCCTTTAAATTGAATGATTTGACTCGTGTTAGAAGGCCTCAGAGTTTTATGCATACAGGAGCTTGAGCAAAAGGCCTGACAAATATGTGTGCAGCCAGCCCAGCCCCACTCCAATACTGAATAACAAACTCTGTAGACTGAGATCAAGGTGCTTATCTTCCTTAGATTTGGAGAGGAGCTTTTTTTATTTTTAGATTACACAGAAAAGCAAAAGAAAACATCAATTATTCTAAAATGTAAATTATACTCCTTCCTCAATAACTGTCCACAGTCACATTCCATCACATTTTAATCTCTAAGCATTAGTTAAATCCTACATTCAAGCAAAGGGAGAAGGACTCATCCAGGAGTAGAATTGCAAATTCTTGATATCAGTGTTGAGTACTTCTTCCACACCCTCCCTTCACCCCTCCACTAACATAATCAGTTACTCACTGCATCATCCTGACCCTCTACATCTCCTAACTTCCAGCTCACTGCACCTCCGTGGCCAAGGGAACGTCCCCAGGTGCCCCACTGGGACAGCCCCAGCTGCTCCTGAGGTGAAGCTGCACCATCTGTGAACACCAGGGTCCCAGAGGAAAGCATCAAATCCTGGCAGAGTCATTCCTTATTCACCACATAGCAGAGCTCTCAGCCAACACACTTCAGATTTCCAAAGTTCTTCATAGCCCAGTATTTGCAAGTTTTTTCTGCTGTTCTCATTTTAGGGTAAAAGGGCAAATTGAGATTTACTATTACTCCTCATTTACAGGGAAAAAAATAGTTCAAACATATAAAATATTAAACAATTTTTTTCCTTAAAGTCAAAATCCAGGGCCAGCAACAGTGCATGGCAACTTTTAAGTCTTTCTTGAAAGCAGGAAACAAGTCAAAGTGTTTTATGTTTACTTTCTGAAGAGGAAAAATTCTTTCCCTCAGCATCTCTAAGAGGAATTAAAACTATTTACTAAAGAGCACCGAGATCACCATCACAGAGCCCAGCACAGTGTAAACAGGATCATTTATAAAGCACTAACACGATCATACTGAGATCCATGCTAGAAAAATCAGGGGGAGGTGTGCAGGGTCAGCTCGTGGCTGTTGTGCTGCCAGCCTGGCCACAAGATCTGACACGAGGTGGCCACTGAGCTCCTGAGCACAGCAGCCCTGGGGTCATCACTGCTGAACCTCTGGGCTCTGCTGGCAACGGGCCTCGTGCAGCCCGAGTCCCCCACTTGAGAACCAATCCCCCTCTAGCATGGAAATAAAAGACAGATGTTTCATTTTTTTCTGCTGAAACCATCCAGGTTTGTTATTTAAAGATGACTCTGACTTCTCATAACCCTTCCTCGTGCACAAAGATCAAAGCACTGTCCCCACGGCCACGCCATGCAGGCGGGCAGCACGCACTTCTTGGGCAGCTCCAATAAATGACCTGTGACTGCCTCTGTGCCCTTAATGTGAGGAGATTAAACATGCAGCAGCTTTTCTGAGGAAGCAAAACATGATGGACCAGGCTGTGTTCAAAGCAGGCATTAATTTGTGTATAAAACCAAGATTAAAGTTGCTCAAAAGTGCATTAGGACTAATCTTCACACCTTGGCTCATACAGAGAGCTGGGCAAGTTTTTTGCACAGGAAATAGCTGCAGAAGGAAAGATAATAAGGCTACCAGATACAAATTCACCCATCTCTATGTTGCCATATGATTTCATTTGATTTGAAATTTAGGCAGGCGGAAGCTAGCTAGGACAGCTGGCAGTGCAAATAACCTTTTCTTTCCCCTTTTTAAAGGGGATAATTTTTTCATCTCCCTGGAGAGACTGGATTCTGTCTGCTGGAAAATGCATATATTCATTTTGTATGAAACACTATATAACTGGGTTACCTTTGGAGTGGCCTAGTGATGTTCACTTCTTATTTCTTTGTACTCAAATTGCCTTGTCTTCACAAAGCTGGGGCCACTCTTCCTTTCAAAAGGCACTGTCTGTATTTGTGATATAAAACAAATAAAAGCAGTCTGGATTTATTGAGACATGCCCTTTCTTCTCCCTGCCTGATAAGCTGAGCTGATCCAATGAGGTGCTGACTTTCCAGTTATAACTTGTATCTCTGGGAATTAGGACCACAAATATTTTGTAGATTGTATCTCCCTGACAAAGTCTACACTCCAAAGAATATAGGATGCCCTAACTGGCAAAAACAAGCTAAGGTAAAGGAAATGTTAAGATATTTAGATTTACAAGATTACATTTCTGTAACACTGGGAGCTGCAGTGCATTGAGCCCAGGAATGTCCTGCTGCTGCCAGCGTTGCAGTGTGATAGGAGAGAGGACAGTAGGAGGTGATGCCATTTGCAAAGCAAAATAAACCAATCAAACACACCACACTGCAGACACCCTCCGTTCTTACAATAAAACTACCTGCTAACAAATGCCCACCTTGCACAGGAGGCCCAAGCAGTTCAGATAAAGGGTGGGTTTATCATTATCATTTCCCCAAGCAGCAGCTTCAGGGGCACTGAAAGGAGTTGCACATGAGAGCAAATACCCCCGTGTTCCTTGGGGGTGAGGTAAATCACATCACTGGGAGCACAGTCTCTTAATTTTCATCTTGTTTTGGAGCCCATTTTTTCAGCATTTTAAGCCACTGAAAGACACAGATGGGGACTCATAAAGGGCAGATAAAAACAAAACATCCACTCCATCTGTGTGAAGAGAGATGCAGAGGAATATTCCTTTGAGCTCCTTTGCAACATGTAATCATGCAAGGCTGCCTCTTGGTCTGGCACAAATTGGGAGTTTTGGAGCTCCTGGACTTAATATGAAGACAAGTGGCAAAAATAACATACAAAGAAAAAAACCTGTCTTTTGGTTTCTATATATCTGCCTCTCATGGACTCAAATTTCTATCAAGTTGTTTTGACTAATAAAACTTGCAGTGAGTGGATTTCCCAGCAGTGGCACCACTGAGTGCTGCTCAGTGTTACAGCCTCTCTGCTGCTGCTCTAGCTACAGTTTGTGCAGTCCTCTAACCAAGAGGAAAATACCACCACAGAGCAGAAATGTGTCTCCCAAGAGACTCAGCTCTACAAAACTTCCCTGCTCCTATTCTCCCTTCACATTTCAGTGGGTAAGAGTCCCAAAGTACTGAGTATTTTTGCCTGTGATTACTCCCATCAGTCCTCTTCTTACCTGCCTTTGGGTGAAAAAGGTGCACAGAATTCTGCTATACTTGATTATTAGTGCATGGATAATCTGTTCTAGCTCTGCCAAATATCTTGCAATTTTTGCCTTTCTTTTTCAATCTAAATTTGATTTCTCATGGGATTAAGGACATCTCACCTTATGTTTTTACTTATACCTTGCTTTCTCAAGCTTTCCTTGGGATAGGACTTGCAGAGAATGGCTAAAAAAAAAAAAGGTGGGGGTGTGTGGGAAGCATTCTCAGTGCTGCTAAAAATTAGATTTATCTGAAGAAGTTTGCTACTACATTCTATTACATTACAATGCCAGATAGAAAATAGCCATATTCCATATGGTTCACAATTGTGTGTTTGTTTGCAGGTTTGCTTTGGATTTGAGAAGCAACTGCAGCACAAACCCAGCTGAATATCTACACCTACAGACACTGACACGTGTGATGTGTGCAGGAATTACAGCTGCTGCTGTGGCTCCATAAGTTAGCAAGGAAACATCCACTGAAATGCTGGCTGGTAACTGCAGCAGGTCAGGGAACGGAAAAGGTTAGATCATAAACTAACAGAACTCCCTGAAAAATAAAAATTGCATTCGTCTTCTCCTGACCTTAAGATGTGAGACGCTTGAGAAGGCGAAACTCCAATCTCTTGGAGTAGATAAAATGTTCTGATGAGCAGTATGTGCTCAGCCTCCTGCCGGATGGGATTACTTTTTCCTCCCCTGTTTAAACTATATGTGCAACCTCTGCAGCCTCACTGTTTGCAGAGGGATTTTAAAAACTACTTCATTGTAAAAAAACTGTATCTGTTTCGGGTGGGTTCTTGAAATTCAAATGTAACTACACCACCAAATCTTCAGCTGATGTAAAGTAACTACCTGAAAATTCACCCTCTGTTTTTTAGCAATTGAGAATGTCACTTGATCAAGGAAATTATTCTTTCTGAAAAACCAGAACTTTGGAATAATTTATCTTCTTTTTGTCCCATTCTGTTATGCATAAGTTATCATACCTTCATCTGGGAGTGTCACAGTACATAATTAAATCTTAAAATTGTGTGGCAAATGCAGTGGCTGTGAAAGTTTGGACCAATGAACGCCACCAGATTTCAATACTACTCGATCCCCATTTCCTCATAAACCCTGCACAGAAACCTGGAACAGTGACAGTGTCTGTGGATTTTAGCAAGGACACTGCTCTGGGGATCAGCCACCACACTGTGGGCTCAAGAAGTGACCCCCCCTTCAGTCCTGGAAGAGGACAGTGCTCTTCCATCAGCAATTTAAAGCTTGTGTCTTCTGCAGCATATTGAGATCTTTACATCAAGCAGCTTCTTAGCAGTGAAATCCTTTCACCAGCAAGGTCTCAACTGGAAAGGTCAATAAACATGGGGAGTTACAGCTTCAGTGGGCCCAAAGCAGTAACGTAGGAGATTCCTGATGTGTTTGATATATTGCACCCCACTGGTACTGGAGCTATTCAACTGAAAAGCTATAAAATAACATCAAATAAAGCACTGGAGCAGAAATGATTCAGTCATTAACACCACAGATTCTCAGCCATTACATCTCCCCCACCAAACACACAGCAGAGCCAGCACAGCCAGACCTCTCCATGTGTGTGGAGCCCTGACAGCCCCATGAGTTCTGTTTGGGGGCCTTGGCACATGTGCCAATGGTATTTCCATAAATCACAGGAAATTGCCACAATTTGTCACATAGGATGTGAAATCGCATTGTTATTTTGCTGCCAGCACCACTGGCTGCTTTGTTTTAAGAAACCTCTATGCCCCAGGTGTATGTTCCAGGAAAGGCACTTACAGTATTTTTATACTACAAAATAAATTCAGATTCATCTTAGCAGCTTGATAAGAACTCCTCTGGAACCAGAGCTATAACACACCTGAGCTTGTGCAAAGCACAGAGCCCTTCTCCAGGAGAATCACTTCACCCAGCATCCCTCAACCACTGCTGCTGGCAGATCCAGAACATGGAAGACAGCAATGAAGGAATTCATTGCCAGGGAGAAATGTCAGTTTACCAAGATGAGAACCAGGGCATTGAAGAAAAAAAAAAAAATTATCATCTCCTTGCAGTCACTTCACCCTTTTGTTCTAATGCAGAGGTTTGCAAAATACTAAATAAATCAGAATGAGAAATCATTGCTGTGAAGATGATGTAAGGACAATAACGAATTGAGCCCGAGCCTGAGGGGGAGAGACTTAAGGAAAGCTATGAAGCACTGAAGCAATGAGGAAAATTGGAGGAGTAGAGAGCCCATGTAGGAGCCAGAGGAATAAAGGAGGTTTTATAGCAGGAGAGACAGACCTCTGAGCCTCTCACAATCCTTCATTTCATACAGCTTTGTTTATTATAGCATCTTTCTTTCCTAAGGCTGGAGCTTCAGACTTTGATTCATATTTCAGAGCTAATTTTTTTTTTTCTGACCTTGAAACACAGGAAAAAAAAAAACTGAAAAGATTTTTCAAAACAACTGCAGGGAAGCTGTAATGCAGCCCTTGCTTACCTCCTCCAGGGCTGGAGGCATTTCAGGCTCCAAAGGCATCACAACCATGAGATGTTCCAGGCCCTGTCACTCTGCTTGGTGTGAGACACTGCTCTTTGCTGGAGCTTGAGAAAAGTATTGGCACAGTATCAAAAACCCTACACAGGGTTAGCACAGGAATTCCAAACTGCCTGGGCAGGCACCAAAACTTACAAGGGAAGTTATCATATAGAGGCAACCTGACTTTTTTCTCCCCTCAAACTAATCACAAGGCTTGTGCTGATTGTTGAAGATGGGGCTATTAAAAGAAAGGGTCTGAACTGAGAGTTGCAAGCACATGAGAGACTTCCCAACCACTTCCTTCCAAATGCTGAATCAAACCTGTGGGTAAAAGGACATGAGGAAGCCTGGAACATCCATCCCCACAGCAAACCCACTCTGCAGGGACCACATCAGCAGAATCTTCAATGCTTTAAAGACATGGATGGGTTAAATGGGTGACTGCTGGGAAGCAGCACCGCTGGTGCCACCAGTGTGGGTATCTCACACCAGAGTTTCACATCCATCCCACCAAACTTCAGGGACACAAAGAGCACAATCAGTGAAGGGAGATAATCAGTGAGCAGAGACATCTCTAGAGGGCAATTCAGCCCATGCTAGAAGCAATCACCCTGGTATCTGTAGAGGAGCACAGGTTAAGTGTGCTCCAAGTTCCAGTGCCTCAGTGAAGTGTCTGAAGTTCAATGGAACAAATCTCGTCTAAGAGGCTTTCAAAGACCCTTAATTTCAACGAGTATGGGTTAGGATTTAACTTCATCCTAATTTGGCAATAAAGTCAAATGCAGCCTTAAGCATTTAAGAGGAAAAAAAAAGTCACAACTGAGATTTTTTTTCTGAGATTGCTATCTCTCTTTCAGTTTATCAGAGTGAAAACTTGTGATAATCCCTGTTAGATCCTTTAGTGCTGTTTTCAGAATTCTCCCTCTTAATACAAATCTAAGATCTGGAGACCAACTTTAAAAAAACAATAGTCTGCCAAAAGAGAAATTAAATGGTAGTTTTAATTTCTGGCAGGAGAACCAGTACTTTTTCTTCCCCCCCAAGTTTAATGTCAATGAAAAAGATGAAATCACATTCCCTCGCATAAACAATCAAACATGATTTCTTTTGCTTTTATGCCTTCTGTCAGCAGTGCCAACTTTTTTGAGTTACTGTTAAACACAGTCATTGTAAACAGAACTAAAACCTGTCTACTCTTATTATCTCACTGCACCATAAATTGCCTTGATAGTGAAATAACAGCAACAAGACTGCAGTGTTCTTGCTAACAATGCCTGCTATGACTGAGGTGGGGAGGTCATGTACACAAAGCCAAGAGCAGGCTTTGGCCACGGCAAAGCGTTAAGGGATAGATCAGTGAAAGCTGTCATTTATGCAGTGTCAGACACAGAGCTGCAGTTAATTATCTGTATTACTGCAGCACCCAAAAACCTTAGACCCAAACCCAAATTCCACCCTTCAAAGTGACAAATAACAGAGAACATAAAAAGAGCTCAGTGAGACAAGATCTAAAGCCTGCTGTGGAATAGACAGGGCCCATAACCCCAGCAGAGAGGAGATGCTGGTGTGCAGGTCCATGGGGCAGGGAACCCCCAGCTCACTGCCTGCCCACCCACTGCCAAATGCCACAGGAACACTTTTATAAGGGGAGAAGAAGCTGGGAGGAGAGTTTGGATGTAGAGAGCTCCTGCTGAGTGCAGGAAAACCTCCAGGATACAGCTCGCAGCATTTAGCAGCTGCACTTTTAAGGGTTTTAGCAGGGCCCAGGTGAGAGCTGGTAACTCAAGAGTAATAAAAAGGATCATGGGGAGGAGGAGAAGGGAGCAGCAGCCATGAGCAGTGCTGCAAATGGGAACAGTTTACTTATTCCTGACCTGACTGGGAAGGCAGAAGCAGCGAAGGAATACAAAGAGTCAGTGACATGGTCAGGGGTACAGACTGGAGGAAATCACCTTTCCAGAGGCTTCCCAACATCTATGAGGAAGGCAGACCACAGTCACCTAGGTGAGAAAAACAATTCCTCCACTAATTGAATAGAACAAAACAGTATTTCAGGCCCTGTTTTTATATATGAAAATGGGGGGTGGGGGGAAGTATTTTGCATCAGGAATCAGCAGGATTTAGACATTGGCCAAATAAAAGCATCCACATGAAAGTCTTGGTCAGGGACAAGGCTTCAAACCCACAGACAGCATTTTGTCTGTGCTGGTATAGTAAAGCAGCAAAGTGGGAATACAGATTAACCTGCAGCTCCATGGAGCTGGACCTGGCAGCCCCAGAGCTCTGAAAAAGTGTCAGAAATACTTAGATATTCTCTTGAATGTGGGTCAGGTAGTGGGAAACACAGCAGAGAAATGGAGCTGGATTTATGCTTGCAGATGGTGTTGCAAGACACAAGGTCTGGGTCGCAGAGAGGGGAGGGAAAGAGAGGTGAGGAAAGGTCCTGGAGAAACCTCTCATCAGAGTGGGAGGAGGCTGAGAGGGGTCTGGCTGACCCAGCACTCCAAACAGCATGAGAGAACTCTGTGGCTTCCCCTGGCTGGATGCACTCAATCCCATGGACAACATAACCTTTGGGACCCATTTCAGGGGTAGGTAGGTTTTACAGACACACAGACATACTCTCTGTGACTGTAAGTATCTCACTGCTTCTTGCAAGTGCAAACAGCTTTCCTGGCAGCACTCCAGGCTGCTGTACTCCCTCATACAGCTTTTAATAACCAGGCAGAAACTGGAGTACAAAGTAGTCATAACCCGTGTTTCTCTCTCCAAAATCCCTGCGTTGCAAAGAAAGAAGTCTGTCAGAAGCTGAACTTCTATGCATCATTCATTTCCAGTTGTACCAATGCATGCTTCTGCAGGTCGGGAATTGCTTCTTGCCCTGCAGAGCAGTGAAAAGCAGGCCAATAATGCCACCCACAGGCGCCCGGGTTCATTGCTGCCATGGATTTCCAGACGGGTTCTGTGATCCTGCAGTTAGCTGGAATGTTGGTTCTAACTCCACAGTGACACAGGTGCCTGTAAATTCACCTGCACTAAGAACTGCACTGCCTGTGCTGGGTCAGGGAACTTACAGGTTACTGTGCAGATGGCTTGTTTTCATTACAAAGATTTTGTGCAGGGAGAAACAAAACCTACACAGGTTACAAAATAGAAATTAAAAATTAAAAAATCCCTCCCATCTCAGTACTCAGTGATATGGAGATCTGGTGAGAGCATTTCAAGCAATCAAATCCACTTTCTTAATTAAAAACATACAACAGGTATGTTCCCACAATGTGCAGTTTATTTTATTTTGCCATTCCTATCTCAGAGATCCTTCAATTGTCATGATAATGACTGTGATGATTTAAGAATCCTCCTTTACAGAATAAGACAGAAGACAATTAAGAGCTCAATCCTAGGTATGGCTGAAACAGGGAGAGTACTGCTCACAGGTACTGTACTCATTCTCCTATTTCTGTTTTATTAAGAATCTTGATGTTGGAAACAATATTTTCAGTAATTGTTACCTGAACATTAATATAGGAGATTATGTTTAAGGTAAAAGGGATTACAGGGTATTTATTAGTTTATTCTCCCTTTCTTAGAGAGGCAAACTACAGCGTCACAGAGAGGCTTGGGATCAGACCACTCTGCAGGGGAGGAGGGAACGCTTTCTTACACATGCAGTGAAGGTGGGCCACCAGGGGAGGTAACACCTGGCACTCTGCACAGACCTACTGCATCTCATGGAATCATTTACATCCCCAGCCAGACTCACAACAGTCAGCTCTGAGTTCTGTGGGATGTGTGATGGCTCTGAATGACACAAACCCTTCTCATATTGTGTTGTGTCTCAGCCCCTCACAAGATGTCAACTAATCTGAATTCTCCAGGGTTTTCTGTCAGTACTGACTGAGGCCGAAGACATTGGTGTACTTATAGAAAATCTTGGAGGAGTCAAAAATACAAAGATAATGAGTAGATACAGGATTTCATATTGCAAGTGTCTTGCTGAAAAAGGGACTAGTGCTAGCAGTGGATTCACTGCATGAAACATGATTTGGGTGAGTGAGATTATCTTGGGTGTCTGCATCTACTGAATAATTTAAGAAAATCAGTAAGGGAAATTTTTCTCTATTGAAAAATAAATTTGAGAACTGACTTGTGTGAAATATGTTTAATATGAGAACCCAAGGATAAGCTCCTGCCTTTGATCTTGTGCTAGGCATCTTATGTTACATTTTTCTTAGATACAGTTGTAGATATGGCAGCTACATTCCAAGCCAGCATTATCTCAGTATTAAAATCATCCTAGTTTACATATAGCAGTAAGTCTTTGTGTATTAATTGCATAATCATTATTTGAACTTATTTATTGCACAGAACTTAATCAGCTGAGGGCAGATTCAGAGTAAATTAGAGACAGGGAATGAAAAGCATGAAACTGCTCTAGCCTCAGCTCTTACTAGACACACTCACACTTTATTGATGAAGTTCATCAATACTCTTATTTAAAGACCTGGAGCTCTGGAGGAACCACTGCCATGCTATTACTGCTGGCACCAGAGGTAAGAAATTATTTCTGCAACCTAAGTGCTCTCCAAGTCCCCCAAGTTATCCAGTCTCATTAAAATCAAAGGCATCATCTACTGTCCTTAAATATTTGAAGGAAAAACCACCACCTAAGGTATTTAAGTAAATGGATATTTTTCTCATTAAAATCAATGTTTAAATACTTACAGCCTTATCTTAATTACATAAAAGATGACAAACCTACCTCTCACCACCCCAGCCCCGTGGGACAAAGCCCATTTAATGTGATGAGGTGACAGCAGGTCCTGTCTCTGGAGCAGGGCTGGGCTCCCAGCAGCAGCCCCAGACACGTCCCACAGGGCACCCACAGGCAGGAATGAAGCAGAACAGAGAGCTGAATCTGGCTTTCCCACTAAAAATATTTATGGAAGAGCAATAAATGGCAACGATTTTGAGCAGCTACAAGAGAGCAGAGGCCTAATTTTGGTCTGTGCCCATTGCAGAGGCTCTGCTGTAACAGCAGCTCCAGGTGTTTGGAGCAATTGCACAATGCTTGTGACACAGAGCCACCCAAGGAGTCCAGCTCAACCAAATTGAGCTGTCCCCCAAAATAAACATGTTTGTCTACGTTTCTTTTTATGCAGTCATTAAACAAAAAAAGAAAAAAAAATAACACACAAAAAAAAAATAAAAGCACCACCCAAACATGATTCAGTTTAAAGATTCAGTGACAACACAAAACCATTCAGTTTTCCATCAGAAGTGCTGTATTTGTTGTCATACTGGTGCCACAAAGGATTTCACCAAGCAGGCAATAACACATCTCATGATAAATAAGACCAAAACACCCTCCAGGCAAATTTATGGAAATCATCACTCACAGGCAAGTGTGATAAAAAAGCATCAAGCTAACTTCAGAAACTGCTCCTCAGTGAAGTCCCTTCCGAGGCTGCCTGGGTGATTTTGAGGACACATTACCTCCAGCAGGGCTGGACTGTGCTGCTGTGAGCCCCTGCACGTGTGCTGGCTCTGCTTGACTGCTCTGTCACTGAGCAAGTGTCAGCTCCCACAGGCTGCTCTGCCCTTGCCTCCATCCATCACAGCAGCACCATTTGCTGACTGGCCAAAGAAAATGCCTTTCCTGGGGGAAACGCCCAGGAATGTGTGCTGGTGCTGATCCTTTGGTGGTCTGGGTGCTGGTAGAGCCTGCCAAGGTGAGTTTGTGACTGGGGAGACTGGAAAGCTGGTGCATCTGTAAATACAGCCAGACTCCTGAATCTGGACAGCAATTCTCCAGGGAATGACGTTCTCCCTATGGGAGACAGCAGCACAGGAACAATAGCTCCCTCCACGGAAAGCCCTTCTGGACTGGCCCTTGACAGAGGAAAGGGGCTGCTCTAAAAGGCCCAGTTATTGAACGTCCCAGAGCTCACTGGAAGCAGTGTTACACAGAGCTCTCTCACCTACTCACAGATTTCCTGTCCTCTGGACACAGCCTGCACCCAAACACCAACCCAACATGGCTTGGGACTTCATTACTCTTTCATGAGAGAGGAGAGGGGCAACACAAGACAGAAGTTTGAAGGAGTTCAATGGAGCAATCATGGGTTAAATCTTCAAATATTTTCAGAAAATCAATTGCAACTGTGCCTGGAACCGGGCATTCTGTAATTATGCTTTCACAAATATGTCCTATAGCCATATTTACAGCTAAAATCCTCATAAATCTAAAAGAAACACTACACTGTGATGTAGTGTAGCAACACCAGCCCCTCAGTGTGCCACATTTCACTGCAGGCTCTGAGACAAATCATGGCAAGTAGCAAGGGCTGTGCAACAGGAGAAAGCTCACAGCATGGCACCAGAGCTTCCCAGCATTGCTGGCAGAGGAGAGCTACTCAGAAAAGCAATAATTGATTCCTTCTAGAAATCTGCTTATTGATACCATTTCCTTTGGATTCAGTGAAAACAGCACAAGAAAAAGAGATACATATTGAAATACACCAAAGGTTTGCTCAGGAGAGGTGGTGATCCCCTCCCCTGGGTGCTGATGGTACCCACTCATACCCAGACTGTGATCTGGAGGAAGAGCAGGGCAGGGCCTCACTGGAGGAAGGCCAGCCAGCCTGCACCAGGGCAAGCCACAGGAGACAGGGCTGCCAGGCTTCCAGCCAGCCTGGAGCCTCCACCTGCTCCCTCTCCATTACATGCCAAGTGCCACACTCGCCAAAGGCTGACAAGCAGAGTTTAAAAAAAAAAATCCTTCTTGGTCTCTTCCATGTATTAGAGCTAAATCCACTTCAGTTAAGCTACAGTTTTCCATGTTTTCCTCCCTGCAGCCTTGCTTTGACACAGCTCCTCCCTCCACATGCTGCCCACACTGGTTTTGGGCTGCTTCTTCAGGTGGGAGCCAAGCTGAACCAGGCCACAGGGTAAGGACAGGCAGTCCAAAGTGACCCCTAATTTTGGCCACTTATAGTTCAGTCAGGTGAACTCAGCTCACACACAGGAACACTCCATGACCTGCCCCAGCCTTCAAAGCAGAACCTTGCCAGAATCACCCTCCAGCAGAGACCCAGCAGGACCCCACAAACAAACAACACAAAGATTTACAGTGAGGCTGTTTAGAAGCACACAAGGATCCCATCCCACAGCAGCTCCCCAGGGAATCAGGCACTTTGCACCAGCCAGGAAAACCTGCAGAACTGCATTGCTGATACACTTTGCTGCATTGAAGGAGAATTGCAAATGTTGTTATTTGCTCCACTGGAATATCAAAAAGGAAACACAGCCAGAGCTCCAGTGAGAAACAGCTCTATACCTTAGCAGTCATCTAGCAGGGGTGCAGCTTGGATTCATTCACAGGGAGGCAACCATGGAAAAGGTCAAGCACAGATTCTTTTTCCAATTATTCATAAACCATTAAAGTGATATTTAGGGAAAAAAAATATCAAAAAGTTTTCTTCTGCAAACACAGTTCCCTCTGGCATGGCTGGCACCACATAACCCATAAAGGATGAATCTTGAGTCTGCCTCCTCTGCCAAACCCACACAGCAGCTCCCAGAAGCACGAAGAGAGTAATTGGCAGCAAACGATGACAACATGAAGGCAGCAGGTCAGAAACAAACGCTCCAGAGGAGATCCAGGGGCTGGTTTGCTTCCCCCAGCACTCCCAGCCAGCCTGGGGGAGTGCTCACACCTGAGCACGTGGTAATGAGCCAAGCTGCCATCCACCATCCTTCCTTAAATACACTACAGACCCTTAACCAATAACAGCTTCTCGCACCTCTTGGGAAGAACTCAGATTTCTGGGTTCACTCCAACAGCTGCCTGCCCTGATTGCCTTCCTTAGGAGCCCCACGTGAGCTCAGTCCTGCTCATGCAGCCCCTCCCTGTCCTTCAGGGTCTGGCCCCCACCTCACCCCCTTCACCACAGCCAGGGGCTGCTTGAGAAATTCATGGCTCTAGAGGGTAATTTTGACCTCCTTGATCATAAAGTGATGCCACCCGAGCTGATGATCAAACCTGAAGTGCTCTTAGTGAAGGAATTTGTGTATTGCTGGTCTAGTTTAGGGGTTGGCAATAATGATGTAGGGTAACAAGAAAAGAAAAAAATCTACAGGCAACTATAAATGGTGATGGGCTCAATGAAAACCTAAAAATCTGGGGGATAGATTTGTCCCTACTAGGAGTAAGAAGGGAGTAAATAGCCTGTCCTATCCAGCATCCTTGATGTCTGTATACTAATGCAAGAGTTAATAACCACAATTCTGATTTCAGCAGGCAAATGGAGGGTGCTGACTCAGATGGGAAAGGTGAAGTGCTCACTTGTGTGTTTGAGCCCTGTTAGCAGAAAGGCTGAGGAACCATCAGGATCATCAGTGATTTCTCTGGAGTAGGAAGATGAACCAGATGGCCTCTCCCCTGCACTGTCTGTGAGCTGGGTGGGTTTGTATGGGGCCTGGACTTGTCAGTGTTCAGCCATCTGAGAAAAAAATAGTACAAAAAGCTTTGGGGCATTTTGTGTCTTTATGGTATTTGCACACAGAGAGGTTTGTTTCAGCATTTCTTTCTATTTGGGAACATTTGCACTCCAGACTTGCAGATGTTCAGTGCCACCTTTGTCCCTTCTGTCTTGTCTTGCTAATCATAGAATAGTGTCAAATCTTGTAAAATTTCCCTTCCCTTTTATGAGTTTGAACTTGTCATTTTAATAACAAATGTCTGTCCACCCTTGTATAAAACCACAATTAGAGATTTCTGAGATGCTTAGATAAAGCAGTCATTATTTTTATCATGACCCCTCTTTTCCCAAACAAGCATGGCTAATCTTTTCAAAGCAAGCATGCCTAATCTTTCAAGTTTCTCTTCAAGGCACTGCATTATCATGACCCAATTATTCCTGAAAAAGATAGCTGGGAAATTTCTATCAGGGTGATTTGCTCATAGAAAATGCAGTTACCACAAATACAGGGATGCCTTCATATCAGTTAGAATGGGTTTCTATGGAGAAGATTCAGATCAGATATTTCCTGGTCTATCAGCTTGATGAAATCTTGTTTGTTGCCCCATTCTTTCCTAATTGGATAAGCACAGAGCTGCATTAACCTGAGGTGTGCTGGTGATGGCTGGGAATTGCAGGTCATGTATTTAATTTCAACAGGGCAGAACACTGTTTTAGTTTTCATTCTCTGACTTTCACTTTGAATTCCCCAGATAAATAAAAGTAAATTTCATTTAATTTCTTCAAGTTGACTGAAGAGAAAAAGAATAAAAGTGGTCTGTGCCACTCATTTTTGCACTTCTGCACCATTCTGAATGCTCTCAGCAGAGGTTGGGATCCCCTCTCACTGGTCTGTCCCAGGAAAACAAGGTCTTACCCACTGACAGGACAGGATTTACAAGAGCTCAGCAGGGCTTTGAGAAATTCTAGGTGCTTGGAGGTGTCTGAAAGATTTTCAAATTGCAGTGAGCGTATTTGGGATTGTTTCTGTTTCTCAGTGTTCTGACTTTAAAGTAGGCATATTACAAAGAATTGAATAAAAACCACAAACAAATAGACACTTCAGAAGTCGTGTCACCCCTATCAGATTGCTGTGACATCAATGAAACTGCCTTCTGGAGAGACTAGGAAGTTTGACATAAACCTGTCCAACCTCAAAACAACACCAGGGTATGTTAAAGGTAATTTTTCCTATTTTCAAGGAAGCAGCAGCATGGCCTTCTCCCAGAGACCCAGCTCCACGACTCAGCCCCAGGGACTGCAGTGGTCACTGTCCCTGAAACAGGAATGTACATTTTATCCTGAGCACTGAATGACCATTCACTTTGCTGAAATGTTATTTCTTTTTATAAAAGCTTAAAGGGGGGAAAAAAAGGAGAAGGAAGCCAATGCTGCCACTTTGGAAAGCTTTTATTGTAATCAACCTTACAACGCTTTTTGTTGTACAATACAAAGAACATTTAATCTCTCCTGGCTGGCACATTCCCTCCAGGGTTTTGCTGCTGACAATGGGAGCTTTCACTTTGACCATGGCAAAAATAGTGTCAAACCCACTGCAAGGCACTGCTTTTACTCTGGACACATTTGGGAAATTCTAAAGAATCAATGACTTCATGACATGAGGGAAAAAATAGGGGTTACAGTTGGAGAGAATTCATATATTTCCTATAAGTTTTGCTTCCCATTAATACCACCTTCCCTAAAAAGTGTTTAACTTTGGTGTTGCAAATGGGTGCATATTTTGTTTTAACTGTTTCATTAATTTAAAGAAAAAAAAACAAACCAAAATGATGAGATAAGATTTCCATAGCACTTGTTCTTCCTAAATTTCCCAAAAATCTCTGAATGTGTGGTCTCAAGGCACTCCAAGTAGAAAGGGAAGAGGCAACAGAGGTCGTGGAGTGGAGCCACTGAGCTAGTGCTGAACTCTTTGTAGAACTGAAATGTCAGCTTTTCCTTCTCTTTTTCATGTTGGTTTAAAGGAAAGTGAAACAGTTTGCACATAGCAAGTTTTTGCCTGGATATTTTCTAAAGCTCAGGCCAAATTCAACCTCTGAGTTTGGAAAAGGGTGTTAGAAAGTTGCAATTCAAGAAATTCCTCTGTACTTCCAAATTTGTGCCAAGCTTTTACATTGCTGTATGGAAACTCCCCAAAAGAATTTGTGGGTTTGTTTTTTTTTTTTTTTTTTTCACAGAGAGCCAAACAAGT
This sequence comes from Vidua chalybeata, assembly GCF_026979565.1. NCBI lineage: Eukaryota > Metazoa > Chordata > Aves > Passeriformes > Viduidae > Vidua > Vidua chalybeata. The sequence goes on along the minus strand of NC_071545.1, from coordinate 5,519,525 downwards.
GATTTCCATCTGGATGACTTGTTTGTAGCTGGGAGAAGCTAACAACAAACAAGTGTAGGTGTGGGTTGAAGCCAGCTCAGAGTGAAGGCAAAGGTTGTGGGCAATGTGCATGTCCAGCCCCAGGAGCCATAAACACCTTTTCTGTCTAGAGGAGCCCCTTGAAACACCACAAACTCACTCAGCTGGTTACATAATTTCCTCTACTCACAGCAGCTGTGTTTTCCACACTAAAGGACATTTCAGATCAGCATCCAGATTGAATCTGCAAAACCAGCCAAAGCCAAATGAAGCTAAGCTTGTATTTTCACTCTCTGCCAGAGTGGCATAAAAAAGAATATTAGAGATAGAAGAGTAAATTTGTTGAGATGTGTGTGAAGCTCCTGGTGAGGCTCATGGAGAGGGTCCCAACACTGTCCTGCAGGTCAGAGAGAGACTGTGCCACTTGTCTGCCTTGTGTGGGACAGTCCTGCACTGGAACAGCAAACAGCCAGAGTGAACACAGCGTTGGGCAGCCCAGGGACTGAGAGGCTCTGGCACAAACTGCCCAGGAAACATTTCTGCACATGGCACACACAGCCTGTCAAAACCAAGCATGCAACTTCTAGCAGTGTACAAATAAAAAATAGGTCACAAAATAGCTAAAAAAAAAATCCCTTCTGCTGGCTAGTATCTCATTCAGTGTTTTGATGAACCCTGTTTGAGATCCTTATGGAATAAAGAAGACAGAATAAGTAGATGTTGGAGAAACTGTGATGGATAAGCTCTCATTGCTCTGAGAGGTGCTAGATAGTAAATAATCCATCTTGGAGAAGCTTTGAGAGGCTGGAGAGTTTTCCCATCTGCTAGAGATGTTTCTTAGTCTTAACTTGGATATAAATGCAGAAGGCAGGTCACACCTAAGCTGCTGCTCTGTTACCTTCTAGATGATAGGTAATTACTCATAAATGTGTCCTACAGATGCTGCAGGGATCCATCTCCACATGCCTGCCTGAGGGCTGATGGTTCTGGTTGAGTTCAGAAGAGACCAGAGCTGTGTGAGGAGTGGTAGATTTAGGGGATGCTCAGTAATTCAGTTTTGCAGGCTCTGAATGGAAAATAATAAAGCAATGATAAGGCAGCTAGTAATAAAATTGCATTTATTTTTGAAACCAAAGAATTGTACGGCTGTGTTAAAAGCAGGTAGCTTGCCAAGTGGGCACAGCCAGCCCAGCCTCCAGCTCCAAGACTTATGGCCACCGTGGGGCTGAGACATGCTTGGCCATCCTATAAAGAATTCCACCACCCCTTAAGGACACATCCCTGGGCTTCAGAACATCTTTGAGTGGAAAGTGCATTTTTGTGGCCATCCATCCTCAGTCTGCTTTGGTACAACAGCGTTGTTTGCCCAGCCCCTGGCACTGGTGACCAGCCTGGTTGCTGCTGAAACTCTGCTGGTCCCTGCTGAGGGCTGCAGCCCCCTCAGCAGATGGGCTGGGCTGGCACAGCCCGCAGGGACCGGGGTGGGTGAGATGCAGGAGGTGTGTGGAGGTGGGAGCACAGAGCATACAATCATCTATTTTGAGCATACAATCATCTATTTTGACTGGCTGGAGACAACCAGGGACATAAACAAGCTCCCAAATCACCCAGGATAAGTTAGGACACTCGACTGCTTTCCCTGAAATTAACAGGGAGGCTGGCCATTAATTCAACACAAAGAGACTTGTGCACTGACCATCATTTCTCTGCTGCTGGAGAGAGCTGCTTGGCAGCTTTCTGGAGAAGGAAAACTCTGTAGCTGAGACAAAGCACATAGGTGGGCAGGCAGTTGTGATAAAACCACAGGGAACGGGGAAAATTAGAACCATCTCATGCAGGACTTAGAAATTGAACAAACAGGTTATTTTTACAAGATGGAAATGAATATATAATTCCAGGGATGAGGAAAAAGACAGCATACAGCAAGTACCAGCATTTGCAGTTCCGCATATTCCATTGCTATTAAAAATAAAGGGGGGAAAAGGCAATGAAAGAAGTATTTTGAGAAGCAGACAGGACTGTGGTATCTGTAGTTATGTACTCTGCCTTCTGCATACCCCACAGTAATGAGAGATGTGACCCTGTAATGTGCTGCAGAATTGCTGGTCATTTTCTACTGCCATTAAGATGCAGAATGGGAGCTGCTCTTGCTCTCACGTGGACACAGGCGATTTTTCTTTCTTTGCAGTTTCAGCCAATCCACACTAACAGTCTATTGGACTGGCATTTTCTGTGCCCCTCAGGATGGAAAACCGGAATTGATTCCTCTGAGAAGGAAGGCAGCAGGTATTAATTATCATAAGGTGAACTTGTAACATTCTGGTTGGTTCAGCTCTTCCCCTTCATTTTTTCAGCTCACTCCAAGTCATTGAATCTCTTGCATCTTATCCCATTGGATGGAACAGCAAATCATTCAACATTATTAACCATGTCCAAGATAATTCTTAATATTGAAAATTAGCAGCAAAAAGTGGACAATCACCTGAGAAAGCATTTCTCCACTTGAGCTTGATGACCTGCAACAGAAAGTTTTGCAGTGAACAGCTCTTTGTCATTTGGAATAGCTCTGATACTGTTGCTGCTGTACTTTTCCACCACAGTGAAATCAGTGGTACTAACCTCGAGGCCACCAGAGAGCTCAGGTCAGAGGACCAGACCTCCTGCACTAGTAAAGCACAGTAACTACACCCATTTTAACACCCCCAGTGCACTGATCTGTTCCCAGAGTCAGGCTTGTAGGAATAACTTCCCCAAAATGTGTAAGTTGCTACTGCTGGATAGTGAGTGGCCAGAGTGCTGGAGATGGCATTTGGTGCTGGCACAGGGCTCTAAATTAGAAACTTAGAGAACCAGTTGGCTTTTCTCATCCTCATTTATTTTGTTTTTCAGCACATGGAAGAAGTTCAGACCCAACTTCTTGGCTGAAGAAGTTCAGACCCAAGGCTTTCTGCACAGAGCAGTTCTGAGGTCAGAAGCAGAGCAGCAAGCACAAGGCTATCAGGAGCTGCTCTGAGCCTCTGGAGTTCTTCTCTCCTGATAAGCAGAGGCTGCATGGTTGTACCCTATTCCAGCCATACTCAAGTGTTGACAATTAAAAATGACCATCCCAAAAGTAAGATAAGGTGTCGTTAAGTTTCATATGCACTTTCTTTTCAGATTCCTACCATCAATTATTCCACTTGTCTGTAATGGCTTCAGACTCTTTTATCTTCCTCTCAGTGGATTTCTCTGCTGCTTTGCATTTAAATTCACCTTGTCTTCCTAAATGCACAGAGAAACTGTAAGCAATAAATGAGCCAGGCAAAAACAAACATGCTGTTGTTTTCTTGGCTTTCTCTGCCATCCTGAGCAAAGGATATTTCTATATCCCTTTCAGAAAGCCATCCAATGATGAATAATTATTTGAAAACAAATGGGTAGGATTGTACCAGCCACCTACTTCTCAGCCTTAGAAAGAGTAGGAAAATCTGCCCATCCATAAATATTTTTTAGGATGATAGTTCTGAAAATAAAGTAGGCTGGAACATTCCCTATCAGGCCAGGCTGCAGCATTCAGCTTATATCAATTACTGTCTATTTGACATGCTTCATGCTCTCTTCATTAACAGGATGAAAGGTTTTATGGGATAATAACCCAGTTCCAGTGAGCAAATGTATTTGTGAGACCAAAGCCTGAGCCCTTTGTCCTTGCAGAAGGAGCCTTGAGACTGCAGCAATTGGCAATGGTCTAGGATGGATAAATCACAGGAGCAAAACTTCTGTCCCACAGAACACTGTCCCATCCATGAATCACTGAGGACAAAGGAGCCTCACTGCAGGAAAGCTGAGGGAGCAGAGATTATCTCGGTGAGGCTGCTGCTACAGGAGGGAAATAGAAGAGCCATTGGCCTCAGTCAGATATTGAAGATGCTGTAATTGGAGTTACTGTCATGTTAAATGGTCCCTCATGGTTTCCTCGTCTCAATCAAGGTTTGATTGAAAACCTGTGACCTGAATTTGCAGTCATTACTTTACCAGAACTTATTGGTTTTCTCACTCTTCAGGCAGTAGGCAGATGGTAAGTGTTTCCTAAAACATTTCTCAGCTGAACAGCAGTGACACTCTTCTCACCTCAGAAAATCCCAAAGCACATTACAAACCGCCCGGACAAAGAGGACAGATGTGTTTTCCTTGGATCTGGCAGGAGCCATGCTATAGCCATTCTCACCAGGGAAGAGGTATGCTTGGCTAATGGAAAATAATCGTACCTGGCTTTCCACCCCAGCTGTCCCACACTGTTAATCTCATTGTACCTGCACTCAAATTATCAGTAGGCATCCTCTTCTCCTTCTGCATCAACTAATTACATGGAAAATCTCCTGTCCCAACACAACCAGAGCAGACTGTGAGTAAGAGTGGAGGAGGCTGTGCACTAAGGGATTGCTAACAAGAGGCAAACACTCTTTAATGTTCTCCAAATTCTCCATTCCTCACTGGGGCCAGCTGAGTTAGGATCCAATGTGTGCTCCCTCTTGCAGCCTGACTTTGCTGGGTGCAAGAGCACAGTTTTCCCCTTGGCTGTGGTTTCTGGCTGTGTGGGACAGGACTGCATGTCAGGTTCTTGCTGCTAGGTTCTATTTTAGTTCACACAACCCATGCACCATAAAAAGAACAAAAACATCCACACAGATCAAATATTATCACACAATGGCATCAACATATCTCATTGTACAGTCCTAATCTATATTCTGTATAAAAATGTGGTATTCAAAACCCCACCATGTGAGATATAACCTGAGAGGAATCACAGTAAGGACTTAAGAAGGGTCTGTACTCATGGCAGATCAAATCAAATTAGTAGTACAGAAATGATTTGTTTTAAGCTCAGACCATGGACTGAATTTAGAGCTCTAAATCAGTGTTTACCTTGTTGAATGATGGGTTCTTGCAGGAGAGCATTTACTACAAAAACAAACCTTTTTATCCAAATCAGTGAGTGTCAGAGTTTGAATTATGGCTGTAAGAGAAAGTCTTTTGTTTCTGTCACCTCCTTAGTCAATGCTAATTTGACCAAGGTGTGAATGAGTTAGTGTTGCTCCCAAAAATTCTGTGACGTGCAAAAAGCCACCTTCTGGCCAGGACACAGAGCCTTTGGAGCTCCTTTTAGACATCCTCAGAGAGTCTGGATGAAAAATCTGCCTTCAGATGATGGAAGACAGGTTAGTAACTTGCAGGATATTTATTTCAAGAAGCAAAGTCATGGCTACAACAAAACAATTGAAGAAAGGAGAGATGCACAGTGGACACACACTGAAAGTTTCTACTAATCTGCTCCAAGGTGAGACTGAAGGGCAACAATCATGCCCAGCACAGCAGAGGAACAGCATATCAGGAGATAGGAACAGCCTGTGGAATTCAGCAGCAGCAGATTTGGGAGACACAAGGTCACTCTGTACAGGGGTGGTGTGAATTGCAGAGCCACCTCAGGTGGGGTGAATATTAGCTCACTGCAGCACTTGCTCCATGAAGCATTATTTACTAAAATACATATTTTTTCAATTTTCTGGTCTGTCTTTATTTTGTGCAGACCTCACGGTCTCACTGGAAGCTTCTACTTGAAAAGTCTCCTTTAGCATCTCTCAGAACTGGGAGAGATGCTAAACTGGCATGGCAAAAAAAATAACAATCATTTGGGAGCAATTTATATCCTGCTGTTATAGACTCACAAACACTCATTTCCATACCACCTACAGTTATGTGTGCATCTCTTTGTTCTGATATTGAGAAAAAAAAACATTTGTATTCTTTCAATACAAGCAATCCTTGGCTTGAATTTTTAGTTGGTCAAATAATGCTAAAGAAGGAAATATTGGAATTGCTGCCTGTGCCATGGGACTATTCAGGCAGGCAAACTCTATTACAGCCATGGTCTTATCAAAGGAAAGCTAAATCTCCTCATTAAATCTTGGTTGTTGTTATTTTCAAGAAGAGAGCCTCTCTACTGCAGGCAAAATGATGGAGAATGTGAAAACCAGCAGTGGCAGCCTGCAGAGGGAGGCTGTGTGTGGAGCCATCCCAGGGGGAAGGGGACAGCCACCACTGCAGCACTGTGGCACTGCTCAGCATCCAGACGTGGGGACAGCCACATCTGCTGGGCCCCAGCTCCCACCAGCATCACCTCTGGATTCTTGTGATGAGACACCAAACCCGATATTTGGCACAGGCACACAATCTGGCATCCCTCTGTCTCACCTGCACAGAAACCAAGCAAGCAAAAAGCCACACACTTACTTTTGCCTCCTGCCTGTGACTGACCTCTGGACATCAGAAATTCAGTCAGGAAGGCTTCATTTGACAAGGACACATGCCAAAGGTCACCTTTCCAGAAGGATGTCCAAATTCTGAACCAATAAGTTAAAAGTAAAGCAATTAAGAGCACACTCCAATGGAAGTGGCATTGAACCTGATTTTCTGTATTCATTTTTAATTATTCTTTGCATCCTTAGGCAAAATACTTTAGTCTGAATGCAGCAGAATATCCAGCCACCTAAGTCCTACGAGATTTGAGGTGCAATGCTAAAACAGAGCCCCCACAGCATCTCCACTAGACTTTTACTAGTCTGTCATCTGTTCAAATGGATATAAAGTTAGCCTTGCTTTCCCACTGTCTTACCTGTTTGGGGAGAAGGGGAAAAGCAGAAAATATGGAGAGAGGATGAGGTACAAAAGCTTGTGACATAAGGATAATTCTGCTTATTTAAAAAAGAAAAACAGAATATTATCTTGTGAGGGTTGCAGTTTGAAAGCAGTCTAAGAGGTTTTCAGCAATTATGGCTAATGTATCTAGAAATAATCTAAATGGTTAGTAAAATGTTTATATTTATGTTATATCAATCTAGATATTAAAATTGCTTTTTTGACACTTCAAATGCAGGAAGCTGTCTACTCCTTTCACTAACACTCTAAAGAAATGTTAATAAGACTTTTTCCTGCTATATTTTAAATGGAAGAGGTGATGTAAACAAACCTGCAGATGGCTTTCTTTGCTCTGCTGGAGTATCCAGCTATCCTTCAACCCATCAGACAGACTTTTGTTTACATATTCTGCATAAACTTGTTCAAGAACCTTTAACTCATGCCATGATCCAAAACTGTGCATCCAGTGGACAAAGAGCACATTCCCTGACACCTACTCCCCCTGCTCTAAGCCAGCTGGGGGACATTAATCCAATTACAGGTGAATGTAGGATTTAGGAGTGTAAGAAGTTATATTGTGAGATTTCTTTCTTTTTTTTTAATTTGTTGGCAATACCAGAGGCTAGGTTTTTATGCCAGTCCAGCTCGAATGAACCTAACTTTAACTCCCTTCCTTGGAGGCATTAACCTCTGCCTTGGGACCTGTGATCACTGCTTGGCCATCCTGGGAGGGGCAAACCTGCTGCTCCACAAACCTTGGGCCAACAGGCCTGCCTTTAGCTTTTGATACTCTGCTAAGAAGGGAAACCTGGAATCAGGCAGGCCTTACTGAAAGCTCACATCAAAGTAAGCCTTTAATTTATTCTGAACGATTTTAAATACCCCACGCCCCCAAAACAGCTGAAGTCCCCATTGTACCTAGAGAGGCTCAATTGCCAGAATATTTAACTACGTGTATAACAGAAGACACTATCTTCACTATGCATTAAATTCTAAAAATAAACTACTAAGAAAACATTTAAATCTTTGCAAAATAAGTTGGATTGTTTTCCTTTTGCTGTTGTTCCTGTTTGGTTGCTTTTTTTCTGAGAGCAGACTGGATTTACTACAAAAGAGGAAGGCATGTTAAAAGTACAAAATCTATAAAAAACTAGTGTTCCAAGGAGCAAGCACCTGCACCTAAGAAATCTTTGTTGATTGCTGCTAATATCTATGATAATTAAGCTAAAAATACCCACAAACCAATAGAATTTGCAGAGATAAGTCTATTGTCTTAAGCAAATAATGAAGCCAGGAACAGTTAAATTGATCTCATGACTCTCATTTCAATAATAAAGCAGCAACAACTGTTAATCTATAGCACTCAGTTTAAATTACAAACCCAGCGCTGAATGGGCAATTTCATTAGAGAGAGCACAGCTAAGAGAGAAACAGCTGGCAGGGAAAAAGAGTCATTCCCGTTGAAATCCAACCTTCCTGAGAGCTTCTTGTTGCTCTGCACCCGACTCATCACCAGGGAACAGTTCTCACAAATACCAGGTGCATCTCTTGGAAGCTTTTGGTGTCCAAGCAATTCCCTTTTATTTCACCCCCAAGGCTACCAGGATCCAGGGGGCTGAAGCAGCTGCCCCAGGCCCCACGGGTGGGCACTGCTCCAGGATGGACACAGGGACCACCAGGAAGGGCAGGAGAGGGAGGGGAGCAGCTCACCCCCACATGTGCCTGGAGCCACCGCACAGCTCTGTCAGAGAGGCTCCAGGACACAAAAGGTGTGTCCCCAGGGATAGGAGCAGCTCGGTGAGCAGATGGGAACTGGCTTTTTCCTCCTTTTATTCTTGTCCCCGACATTAACACATGGTCTGCAAGCCAATCAAACTCACCCACGGATACTAGCACTGCCTAGAAGAGAGAGTTATCTTTTTAAATTAGATCCTTTCGAGCACTTACACAGATCCTTGGGTATTGCAGGGGCTGTGGAACTGAAACCAATGAACAGCCGCAGTAGGTGAGGGGAGGAAAGGCTTCCACCATCTCTCCTGGCAGCTGTACAGAGCTTATGGGAGGAAGAACATCCTGTTCTCACTGAAGGGTGCAGGCAGGACTGTAAATATCCACATGGAACATATTTACTGAAGGATGGAGTGCCATACTAACAACCATTATTTCATGGGAGGACCAAATTTCACAGGTATTAGCAGCTTCCTGAAATAAAGTCAGAGAATCAGAGGATAACTGAGGTGAGAAGGGACCTATGAAAGCTTCCAGTTCAGCCTCCTGTTTAAAGCTGGGACTGCTTCTATGCTAAGGGAGGTTGTTGAGGGCCTTTCCAGTTCTCTTCTGATAAATCTCAAGGATGGAGAGCCCCCAGCCTCCCCAAAGAATATGGTTCCTGTGCTGCATAACGCTTACTCTGAGGACGTTTCCCATATACAAACAGGAGGCATTTCCCTTGCTGCAGTGCATGATCACTGCCTTGTCTTTGTGCAGCACGCTGTGGCAGCGGCTGAATCCATCATCCATCCTTTCCATTATGGTAGACAGTGATTAGATGCCCCCTTATCTTATCTCCTCCAGGATAAATAAACTCAGCCCTCAGAGCCTCTCCTGAAACACCATGTGCTGCACTCTCCTGAGCACACATTGACTTTCTGCTGGACTTGCTCCCACGTGCTGACCTTTCTGTGGCCCAGGGACACACCAAACCCACAGTGCTCACCTGGGAGCTGCAGCCTCAGGTGCTGAGTGGAGGGAAGTGTCTGACCTGTGGCCACACCTGAACAGCCCACAACACAGGCAGGTGTCACCACCTTAAATACACCTGCAGTGCCCCAGGTCCTCTCTGCAGAGCTCCCCGAGCTCTCAGTCCCCAGCCCATGGGGCAGATGTGTCCCCAGGGCAGGACTGGCTGTGTTTTACCTCACTGAATGTCATGAGGCTCTCATTATCCTGCTCCTCAAGATTTCCAAGGTTTTTGCCTATCATTGAAAATGGACCTAGAAGGTTTGGTGACATATTCTGTGTGCCTTGATGAAAAAAAGGAACAGCTGTCTCCTAAGGTTTCTGTGCATTTAGCCTGTCTCCCTCCTGCCATGGTGGTTTACACTAACATCACACTCTTAAACCCCAAATTCCAACTGACATCACCAAGAGTTTTTAGAGACTGCAATGACCTTGAGAATCCTCCTGCACAGCAGCAGGATCGGGATGTCAGCATTAGTGCTGGAATAGGGTTGTTTTAACAGGACTTTGCTGAAAAGGAAGGAAGATTTAGTTGCTGCTCAAGCGGAGGTGGGGGTGGTGTTGAAATCTATAACCAGTATCCCTGCTTAGGATTCTGTTAGCAAAATTTATGACACACATTGAAGCCTCATTTTCCCCCTAGTAAGAATATTTCTTTCAGCTATTTATTTTGCATTTCATGAGACCTTCTGCAGATGTAGTGAGCTATATAATTTTATTTTGCTCATATAGCATCCTGAGATCTAGATGCTTCAAAACCTGGGTGTATTGTAATGACTGTATAGAATATCTCAATGAAATTCTACATCTGCATCCTTGATAATTCATTTGATTTCAAGTGGAAATATTCATTGCAGCTTTTGCAAATGCTGATATAAGCCATGGAGTGGATGTTCACAAAACTCAACCTCCTATGCCCAGATTCTTCATAGAGTTCATGGGATCTCCTTTTTCACAGGAGTTGTGTAAAACATTGCCTCCCCCTAATGAAATTTCTATTTTTCCCCTCTCTTGCTGCAGTTACAAATGCATTGTACAAGTACACCATGGTTGTGCTTCTTTAATTTTGTTTTAACACCCAGGGAATAATTAGTTCTGTATCTTCTAATACCAAACAAATATATTCATTCAAAAATTAAATATTTACTTGCCAAAGAGCCATCACAAGTTGTTGTAAGTGCTTGTCTTCATTATGTGTAGGAAATTAAATGGACTTTGTACCATAATTCTGCTGGTATAATAAAGGATTATGCACAACAAGGGAGAAGTGACCCCATTTGGTTGGAAAGCAACAGCCCCTTCTCATTAAACTTTACTTCATATTGCAACAAGCTCAGGTCTTATCAAATATAACAAGTTCAGACTGCTTTACTGTGCTGAGACACCCTGTCTGCTCAGGAGGTACAGGGCTAACCTAGTTCAGATTTGGCGAAAACCTTGGGTAGGACCAAACATCCAGTGTTAGGTGAAACACATGCAGCCAGAAGAATTCTCATTCCCTTCCCATCTGCCAACATGGCATTGATGAAGTGGGAATGCTCAAAAAAAAAAAAAAAAAAAAAAACCAAAAAAAAAACCAAAAAAAAAACCACAATTTTTTTAGAAGTCCCAGAATTGACGAATCAAAAGCTAAAGGTAGACAGGTTGCCCAAATGTCTGCACCCAACTGCAGCTGCTTTGTCCTTTCCAGCCTTTCCAGGAGATAGATCAGAAAGCATCAAAGATTCTGCTTTGGGTCTTGTTTTAACAGATCATAATTGTGCACAAGCCATTGTCTACAGCTGAAAACAGCATTGGGACTGTTTTTGTAACAGAGATGCATTAGATAAACACATTTCCTTAACATTTACTGGACCCAAAACCTAGAAGTCCCCTAATTTCTCTTTCTTGGACACATCAGTTGTAAGCAAAACTCTCTGCCCTGTAGCTGGGGCACACAGTTTACACTCCTACATAACACATTTGTTATTCTCTGTTTGTTTGCTGAGGAATCTGATTTTTCCCCATCTTCTTTGGAACATCATAATGCTGGAGGTTTTGAATTTTGACCTTTGCCTTTGGGCTATTAAACACATGTTCCAGTCCTTTTAGGTAAGATATCCCAACTTCTAACTGGCTTTAGGAGGTTAAAACACATAGAGAAGACCTTTAGCTTTTTACATCAACTAATCTATTGCTAAACCAGTGGCAGTCTCCCTCTCTCTGCAGATATGCTAACCTCCTGTCACTACATGAAAGGGTTTAACAGTTTCCTGGGCACAGAATACACTCAAGCACAGAATTTTGAACTGCTTTTCACCATGGATTTCATGTACAATTTGAGGCTTGCAAGGCATTACCCAAATGAGACACGACAGTTCTGCTTTTCCAACAAAAGTAGCAATAACCACAAACACGTGACCTGGTGACAGTGCTGAAGTCCCAGCAAACCCCTGCATGGTCAGATAAATCAGGTGTACCCCAGTGCCATACAAGTGCCAGAGCTGCCTGCTTTCTGCCCACACCTGGGGCTCTGCATGGGCACACCTCAACTCAGGGGCACGGGCACAGCTCCCTGTGGGCACAAGCCCCCACCCAAGAGCTCTGTGTCCCTTCACTTCCCTGCACAGCTCTGCAGCCTCTCAGACCTATTCCACACCTTCCAGTGATGTTATGCCAAGCTGTATAGTAAAGTCAGGTGGGACCCCGACTCAGGGAAGAAATGATGATGTCTGCCTCCAGATCAGAAGGCTGAAGGCTCTACTTTATTAAAACTATACTGTATTACATTAATATACTATTTAAAGAGATACTATACTATTCTACATACTTACTTCTTACTTACCTGACTGACTCAAACTCATGACTCTGCTGAGAGCCCGAGCCACAGCTGGATCCCACTGGTCACTGACCCCAAACAACCTTCACCAGAATCCAGCCCAGCAATCCCTGCAGGGGAACAATCTCCACACCACATTCCACATGGGGAAAACAAAGGAGCAGAGATGAAGATTGCTTTCTCTTCCTCTCTCTGTGCTTCTCCTGAGAGAAAGAATTATATCTCTCTGTCCAGAGAATGGGAATGCCACAAAGCTGGAGAGCAGAGGCAGGCCCAGCAAGTGCCCCATGCTGCCTGCAGCCAGGTGTGTACCAGCTCTGACTGGTGACTGGGCACAGCCTGGGCCAGGTTACAGCCCAGGGCATTGCCAGCATGTGAAAAAACTTCCTAAGCCACTTTTAACCATGTTTAGGATAGAGGTTCATGCCCAGGCTTTAGACAAAAAATGTGTTTTGTGTTTCTAGGCATGTTCACAATCCTGAAACACAGGGAATCTCACCTTGGTAGTCCATGGCCACTTAAAGAGTTATGACTGCATGGTGGCCCTGTGCTGGTCACACAGGGAGCTTTTCCAGGAGCAAGAAACAGCCACACAGATTTTGCTCCTTGGGAAGACACCTGGGAAAACTTTTCCAGTGCTGGATCAACTGCCTCAGTCTTCCAGAGTTGCCTCTTCTTCTCCTTACCTCTCCCTGCCTAGCTCTGGATTCAGTAATTCTTAAAAGCGAACACACGTAAAGGTTCTTTGATCTCAGCTGTTACACAGATAACTAGAAGCTAGGCCCTCCTCAAATGCAGTGATTTTCTGGAAAAACAGGCAAAATTTTGCAAGTGAGACTTGAGACAAACAGCTGGAAAGCAGTTATTTCACCAAAGAACTGCCTGTGCTCAGACAATTCATAAAAACAAACCTGACAGAGTTTGTGCTTTTGTCACTTTGGCCCTGAACAGATACAAACCTGCAAACACAGGGCAGTGTGGAACAGTCATTTCCCCCCTTCCAGAATGAATAGGAAAAAAACCTGGGTTTTGCTGATGTGCTGAATACTGAGCAGTAGATACTTCAAAGAGCTTTCCTGGCCAGGACCCTTCAGCAGGGAGTTTAAATCTGCCTCTTGGTCCTGCAGAGGAGATCTGTCATGAAGGAACAGAGCTGCTCACTCACCTTCTCATATGTCATCTCCAGCAGCACTCTGACTGTCCAGAACATTTCTATTATCCACCTGTCAGTGCTAAAATGGAGAAAAGGAAAAAATATGGTGTGTTCTGTAGACTACATTTTACTGAAAGGGTAAGGAATGGTTTCAATAGTGTGTTGAAAAGCATGGGACATTTTCTATATCAGATTTTTTTTTTTATCTCAGGGCTTTCATTTAAGGAAATAAGGTATCACTGGAACTGGAAGTCTTAATTTATTGACTATTTGTAATTAGATGTTTGATTATGTTCAATATACAGTAACTTTTGATTTGCTAGTAGCCAAATGCTGCTACAACCGACACACTGATGATGACTAGTCTATCTTTACCACAGCAGTGTCACCCTCCTCTTAGAGGCACTACAACCACACTTAAATTCCTTCTCAGCAGATGGACACATGTTTTCACATCCTCATCACCTCCATGTGCTGTCTCAAGACTGCAGACTACACACCAGGGTGGGCTTTGCTCCAAAGGGATGTATCAACATCCCTTTGGACAACAGCACCCACTGGGCTGGTCCATGCAGCCCTACACATGCACATGTGAATTATCTGAGGTCCCGAACTGGTCTGGAAAGAAGTTAAAATTAATTAGAATTATCATTAGCAGGCAGCTGCTTGCAATGCCTTATAGTGAGCTAGAGCCTGGGCGGCCACCCAGCAGGGATGACAGCCTCCTCTCAAACAGCCCTACCCCAAAAATACCTTCACATCTCAGCATCTGGCCCTTGGGAGCCCATAATAACTGTGGATTTTCCAGAGCTGCAGAGGGATTTAAGCAGCTTGCTGGGGAGCAGACTCTCCTGAAACATTGCATCTCAATGCTGACATCCCCTGGGGGAAGAATAAGTAGGAGTTGGGACTTAACCTTTTGGGATGACTGTATGTGGCATATGCTTGGGATAATCAGTGGAATTGCTGAGTGAAAAGCTGTATTATCTTGAAATAAATATGCTTCACCCAGAAAGGTATTAAAATCAGCTTCATGCAATATGAACAATTGTTCACATCCTGGAGCATGCAGCCCTGAGCGGTTACTACAACAAAAAGGGATTAAGTGCCTCTAATTATTATTACTGTTATCCAAACATTTTCCTATCAGTGAGCCTGTAATAAATAGCCACGACATCTCATGGGTACAGCTATCAAATTTACTGTCAGTAGCTGAGCTGTTCTGATTAAGAGGCAGAGTTTTTCCAGTAAATACACAGATCTCTCTCTAAGGACTGAAGAATAAATGAGAACTGAAAATCTAAGGGGGAGAAAGAAAGGGCTACCACGTGAGCCTCATTCTTTGCTCAGAATGTCATGTTGCTGTAAATATAAAAGACAGTGGTAACAGAGTCCTTACCCCACTCACAGGGACTCCTCTCTTGTGTTATCCATCAGTTATTTCACAGGCTGGAAGCAGCAGAGTGCTGTAGTGTTCATGGCACATCCCTACACTAGCACAGGAGAGAGACAGTGTGTTCTGTCCTGGAGACCTTCAGCAACAGGAGCAATCCTCCTGTTCTTTTCCAGGCTGCAGCTTTAAAACACCTGTAAAATAAGCTGCCCTGATGCTTAAATGTACAGCTGAGCTTTCCAAAATAGATTTTATGACCCTTCAGAGACAGACAATTAACACAGTTAGTTTATGTTTACTCAGCTTCCTCCATTTTTATTTTGATTCACCAGCAATTTCTGGTGAAGTTTCCAGCCCAAGTCTGCAAACATTTAATCTTTGGTAGTGAGTGGTACTAGAAGCAATCAAGGAAGAGCCACCCTCTTAGATAAGGTTTTGTACATTCTAGACATTCAAGATGCAAGTAGGTGAAATAGATCAGTTTTTTTGTCTGATAGCTTTTGTTTTCATGTTTTGTAGACAATAAATGTTTTTCCAACTTCCTCTGAGGATTTCAGCTTTGGTTTACCCTCTATTTTTTTCCTGAAAAATGTGATGAAACAGAAAAAGTATTCCCATTCTCTTCTGACATCTCCTGCTGGGACATAAACACCCTACTCCACCTCAGAGCCTGCCTTAAGCCACCTTCACTTGTACCCCACCATAAGTGCTCTTCTCTATCAATGTTAAATGTTCCATTGCCATATTCCAGTGCTCCTCTCACTGCTGCCCTCACTCCCTTCTTGCTGGTGAGCTGGCATCTCTTTCCCATCCATTACCTCCATGGATCTTCTGCACTGGCCACTGAAGCCTCATGGCAAGTTGGGCTGATTTCATCTGGACACCGTGAATTGGAAACTTACATAACTGGAACACAGAGTAGCCCTGTCATCCATGTCTGGAGCTCTACAAGATTCCCTCAGGTCTGGGAAGGTACAAACTTCAATGGGAGCTTTCTCTGTGCCTGGGGCACTCACAAAATCCAGGTGGACCCTCCAGCATCAAGTGAGACCTGGCTCTATGGCATCTTCTCCTCACCTGAGGCAGCAGGGATTTCACTGCCCTTCTCTCACTGTGAATCTTACAGGAACCCCATCTGTAAGCCACCATCCCTCTATCAAACTGGCGAAACTGAAAGTGCCAGAAGCTTTTAGGAGGGATGGACAGACACACAGAGTCCGGAGAAGCAACGTCCAAATCTGTACTTTGAACCTGAACTCATGAAAGCGCACTCTGCCTGGGGTACAGAGAGAGGTCTCAGGGGTTTCACCTCTTCTCTAGGACTCAGCAGTCCTGAGATGTTTGCAAAGGTGTTGTTTACTGTTTGCTCCTCCAAATAAACTTCTGTTTCCTTGCTATGCTGTGGTAACCTCCCCTCAGCAGATAAAGTGGCTCCTGCTGATCTCTCCACAGGGCCATTGTTGGTTGCTGTATCAATCAGAGGAGCAGCAGGAGGGGTTTAAACAGCACACACAGCTCAGAGAAGATGGGAAGAGAGAAGGAGATGGCAGAGGGAGGGGTAAGGGAGAGCACAGAAGAAAAGAGAAGGGGAAAAAGAAGATGAACAGGCTCATTTCTCCTCAAGGTCCACGGTCTCCCAGGAAGGATAGAAACGTTATCCCAACTGCCCTGATAAACACAGCACAGGACAGGCACAGGGACACCTGACTCCTTTCCTGCTCCAGGCAGCTGAGTAAAAGAAGCTGCTTCCTGAAGAGCCATAGGAACTTATAGGGTTGTTCCTCCTAATAGCTGAAAAGGATTCTCACAGATCAGAAGCTGTTTCAAGTCCCATCTCACTGACTTTCCAGGAAGATCTCTGAACATCCACCAGCAGTAGCCAGAAACTCATTCCTTGGAGCCAGAGCAGAACAAAGAGAACACAGACAGGCAGGAGAAAGTCAAGGGGAAGGAAGGCTTGGCAGAAAATAAAGTAGCTTCTTTTCTTGCTGGAGTTCTCTATCCTGTAATTTACCTACAGCAGAACTGTGCAAATTTGCAATAATGGCTGGGAGACCCATTGTGAGCTACTGAACCTTATGAATTACAAAGTAATTGGAAAAACACAAAGAAAACAATGTTTTGCTCCATAAAGCATTCCTAGTTCCTTTACTGGGATGGCTACAGGTCTAGTAATTTAAAAGCACTCTGAAGTATGCTGCCATACTTAACAGGAGATGCTTAGCAAAGAAACAAACAAATGCTGAAGTCCTAATAAAGAGAGATTTCACTGTGAGCAAGCAGATCAAAACTATTACAACAGTAAAAATTAGGTCTAGGAAGAAATATCCAGAACCAAATGAGCTGTACCGGATTTTACAAGAGTGCAGGTTGACGAAATTACATTTGGGGCTGTTGTGCAAACCCTCACTCAGTCCTCTGTGCTTTAGGGAAGCCCCCTTGTCCATGTGCAGGTGGCACAAGGCAGAGCTCAAACCCCTGTGGTGTGAGCAAGCACCCTCCTCTGCAGCCTCTCCTCTCCTCCTGCAATCCTTGGAGCACTCTGGGACAGACTGTGTTTCTGAGAGCTGGCTGCTGCTGGGCATGCATCCTACAAAGTCATGCAGAGAAGACAAAATCCTCTGCCATAACACTGGCAGACCTCAAAATGAGTCTGGGAATGGACAGCAACAGGTAGAGTTCACCCCAGGAGCTCTGGCTGGAGCACTGAGGGGCTGCACGGGCCAGGCTGCACCTTCAGGCCCATCCTGAGCCCCTGACAAGCCTTAGAACCAAAATGAGGAGAATGTTGCTCTCCACTTTGTCACTTCTCTCTATTTCCAGCTATAATACTGATACTCACCCCTTATGTGCACAGTAATAAATTAGGAACACGTACCAGATGATAAAGATGGTTGTTTACCCTTCCTTTTCATTTTTCTTTCTCTGGATTTGCTACCGATGTGCTAATTAGTAATGAATGAGTTTAATCCTTGCCCTTTTTCTTTGTTGATTATTTCTGTTTATTTATGTTTATTATTTCTGTTGTTTGATTATATCTACAAAAGGGAATTTTTTAATATGTAATGTCTATGTTAATGGGATTTGGGGCATGTATAAATCATCTGACCCTGATAATCATTGTTGAATAAGTACTTCTGAGATGGATAACTGCCCACAGCCCCCTTCAAAATCCACCATGGTGCTTTTTAACCCTCTTATTTTTTTGGACCCTCTATGAGGAGCCTCCCTTCTCCCACTAAAAAAACCTGTGAATGCTTTCAGAATTTGAAGAAACCAAATCCTTCTAATGGTTTTGCTAATGATTGGCTTAGGGTTGTAGTTCAGCTTCCTGAATTTTAAATCTTGATGTTATTTGCATTTGTATTACATTAATCAGAACAACAGGCTGGCCTTACCCCCACAGATGTCTGATTCCCACAAGGGTGGGGGTTTGCTTTGAAATTGTTAAAAATTCCTGTAAGTCTCTATCATTGAGTATGTGCCTAATTTTCCTACTAAATTTCCCTTTTTTAATAAAGTCATAAACATAAGAGGTTCAATATTTGCAGTGTTAGGATACACCTCCCCCAGCCTTTTTCAATCAGCATCATCAATCAGTACTTGGCCACAAGCCTGGTCCACATAAATCACGTGAGGCAGGCAGTCACCCTCAGTGCTGTCACACAAATATAGCAGGATGCCCTTTAAAATAACACTGCAGTGATCCCATTTTGCATTTCCAGAGATGTGTTTATCCTAAAGGGATCCCACTCCAGCACAAGATGCACTGACTGCTGCTGGGAATCCAGGATCTCCAGTGCCAGCTAACGGGCACACAGCCTGCACAGCTCAGAGAGAAGAAAGATTTGGGGCATGGAAACCAGCACAACCCAAAGATGCCTGTGAGCCTCTGATTCAGTCTGAACAGAATGAAATCCTCAAAGTTTTCCTGAGTAGCTCCCAGTAAACTCAGCTCTGCCGAGCACAGGGGGGATGAAGGCAAAGAGGTGAAAGCCAGAGTTGAGCACAAGAGGAAAACAATGGCAGTTCCTCAAGTTGAGGTAGGAAAGGAAGAGGGAATGTAAGTCTTTGAGATAAGTCTTAAGAATGGGTGCAAGGAGAGAAGAGAAATCATCTTGGCAGGTAGACACAGCTGTCCTACAAGTTACATTGTCCCCTGAGAAACACTTGTGCACCCAAAGGTTTGCCTATTCTTTCTAAATGTGACAGAGATATTCCCTCTTCCCACACATCTTACTCCAAATAGAAATTAACTTGAAATTGAGTGACAGGGGATTTCGTTCTCTTACAACATCAGGTTTTCTATCTGACTCATGAAATGGCAATACATCTTGGATAAAAGTTTGGGAAGGACCGGTTACTGCCAGACAGAGAAAATTCCGGCTCAGGAGTCCATGATGCTTCTGTAAAAGCCCTTTTAACTTTTAGCAAATAATTAATGTTTAAGTAAATTTTGAGTGAGGATGACCTTGGAAATAAGAAGAGATTTCTTCTCAGTTTTAGCCAAGTTTTGCTGCCTTCTCAAAAAGTCCCCTGAACAGACTCCTCATTTACCCAGAGAAGACACTGCCCTTCACGCAGAGGGTAAGAAAACATTGCCAGGCACCACGGGGAGAGTTTACTCAAGACACCCACATGCCAGAAAGCAAATGCAGGGTTCCCATGTTTATATGGATGGTGCATCTGAGGGAAAGCCCAGGAAAAAGCTGTGATGGGGACAGGCTGGGCTGGCTTGCCGCCGTGGGGCAGCGCCGCTACAATAAACACCTCCTCAGGAAGCCCCTGCAGCATGGGCTTGTACAGAGCTTTAACAGAATTAGTCCTCCTTAAAACACAAATATCAAACAAACAAACAAACCACGAGTGGCAGCACTTTCTCCTTCACCACTGACATTTTGATCCATGAGACTGTAAGCACCATCCCATCAAACTCACTTTGTGAATTTTTAATATGTGTGTTTTGAGTGCTCCAGATGTTCCCTAAGTTCCTTCCAAACTTCTTTTTGTCTCCTGGTGAACCAGGTTTGGTCCTACCACAGCAGTGCAAAATGCAGCTGACAGCACCATCGCATAGATGAAGTTCTTAGAATTTATCCAAGCTGTAGAAAAGAAATAGCATAAGTAGTGCTGCTTGCTGTGTGCTGTTTGGGTGGAATACATAGCAGCATCAAGCACAGAAAAATTTGATTTTGTCTGACTGGAAAACATAGCATTCAGAATGGAAGATTAGAAGGAAAAAACACGGCAAAGCAGCAGATATTTTGAAACATCTACCAGGTGTTAAAATCTGTTTGAGGATTGTTATTTCCACAGATCTAAACTCTAACATAAAACACAATGTTTTTCTGCCCCAAGAGAGCAGGGTGGCTGGATGAGACAGCTACACCCTTTTCAATAGAATATCACAGGTGGGAATGCACTGGTTTTTCACCAGAGTGACACTGGTAGCACACATCTTCATTACCCAATGAATATAAGGAGAAAATAAACATTATTAAAGGGTTTCAGTCTTGAAAGTGTTTTGAATGTTTGTACACGGAGCTTTGTTCATATAAATAGGCAGCAGAATTGTGGTAGTCAGTACCTGTATATAAACACACACACAGAAAGCTTTGCAAGGTCTGGGTCTGTTCCTCCCAGCTCTTATCAATCCATGCTAATAGAAGGCAAAGGGTATTTCTGACTCAACAGAAGAAAATGTTTCTTAACTTTGACTGAACCAAGCACATACACTTTTGGTGAGAAACAAGTTTCATTGGTAGCAGAACCACTTGTAATTTTTTCAGCTCTGTTGTCCTTTCATGAAACTTCAGCTAAAACTTCATCTTTTATGCTGAACTACCACAGAAGATGCTAAAATTACAATAACTCCTGTTAAGTTCACAACTGCTTTCAAGATGCACAAGTGAACAAAACAAAAGCTGCCTTCCTTTACCACCCAAGATGCTGCTGCATTTCAAAGGGGTGATAGCCAAATGCATTCAGATGATAAGAACAAACTGTTCAAGGAATGATTCTCAGCAATGACTAATATTCGATAATAGCAGCCATGAAATGAAAGCAGCGTTAAGTTTTATTAAATGATTTTCCACTGCCTCCACACTGAAGCATTAGCCTGCGCAGCAGAGAGCTCAACTGAATTAACAGTTGAAAAAGAAGCTTATAGTCTTATAGTCAGGAGCTATTACAAAACATATTCCCAGTGATGAAATTCAAAGTCCATGGGAGCAGTTGTTTTATGGATATGGAAGGGGGAAAGAAAGGCAATCCTTGTCAGTAGCCCATGAGAAATGAAATACCAAACTCCCCCACTTCACCCTCCTCTGCAGAGTCCCACATTAATCCTTCCTGTGCTGAGAATGAGCACAGGACAAACTGGGGGCTGAAAGGCCAGGAGGATCCAGGCTATGTCCCACTGCCATCAAACCAGAATCCTTCCAGTCCTCATTCCCACAGAGGTGTAAGTGCTTATTGCTTATTCTGCAGGTGTGGCCTCAGCAGGGGCACACCTTGCAGTTGAAAGCTGCTTCCCACCCAGATTGTAGCCTAAGTGCATGTATTTCACAGCCAAATGGACTCACTGCAGATGTGAAGGGACCCCTGGTGTCCCCGTGGTACAGGGGTGTTGCCAGTCAGCTCCAACAACAGAGTGTGCCACCAGCATGTGCTGTGGCCTTGGTTCTCAGCTCAGCTCAGAGACCCCCGAGACTCCAGCCCCCCTTTCCAGACAAGAAGGGAAGTGTTCCCAAAGCACTTGCTCTAGATAAAACACCTTAAGGTTTGGCCTGCCCAGATGAAATCACCCATAGACAGATGTTTGGCCATCCTGCCACATCCCTGGCAGTGCCCAAGGCCAGGTTGGACAGGGCTTGGAGCAGCCTGGGACAGTGGAAGCTGTCCATGCCATGGCAGGGCTGGAATTAGATGAGCTTTAAGGTCCCTTCCAACCCAAACCATTCCATGATCCTCTGTCCCTGCTGAATATGGCCCTGTAGTGGGGTGAGTGTATCACCCACGAGGAACCCAGCAGAGTTACAAGGACTGAACTACTGCAAACAGTTTGGAGTTCCCTCAGTTCAGACAAATAAATAAAATAAATCAACATGGTGCAAACAGAGTGACCCAACTCCTCTTGCTCCTTCCTGTTAGGCCAGTGCTGGTACCTCTGATGTGCTCTAACTCCCACTGTTTATTCATCTCAGAGTTAATTATACATCTAGTCCTAAGTTTCTTCTATCCATTATTTTTACAAATAATTGAAAGAGTTCAGTCTAGAAAGATATTCAAAGGAAGACCCCTTGTTCATGAGCTATAATTATCAGCCTAGAGAAGAGATATCTGTGGCTAGAAAATTTCAGTGGGGGGAAAAAAAGAAAATTGAAACCAAGATGCCATGTCTGAAAAATGGTCAGCTACATTCACAATGAAAATCAAATCTAACCTTCATGCAAGTAAACACTGGGTAGACCACTCACAGGTATTGAGGATTTTTCAGCAATTGAGCATCTAAATTAGAAAGCACAGTGTTCAACCACAGGTTCTCAGACTCCATGTAGGAAACACTGGATGGAACTTGTGGTCTATTAATGAGAAGGTCACACAAACTCCTGATCTTAGTACCTTTAAACTGTTGACAGCATTCCCCAGCCAATGCTGCCATCCTTACTGAAACTCCAGCAGTTGGCCAGATGAAAAAAACAAACCTTGCATGATAAAAAGTGAATTTACTACCCAAAAAGATCAGTTACAAAGGCTGGTAGGTCAGAGACACTACAAAAGATACACAATTTGAAACACGGGTGCATGTTACTAAAATATGAAAAGCCAGTTACTTTTTTTAGCTGTTCAGCTTAGTCATTAATACCTGCTCTGGGATCACTTTATGCCACAGCAAATAAAGGAAAGATGACAAGGGAGCTCCAGTCACTGTGGCTGTAGGAAATGACAGGCTTTGCATCACCATCTTTCTTGCCCTTCCTACTCTCTGCCTCCAGGGATCTGAACTCTCAAGTCTGACTCTGATTAAACTCCATGTGTAAACTCCATCAGAAATATCAGTTTACTAATATTTTCTTGGTGAAAGAAGGGAAAACAAACCAAGATGTGTGTATGCATAACAGCAAAAGCCTAATTCATGTGAGGCTTCTGCTGTGGCACATCTGATGATACAGAGATCTCCCAGATCTGAACCTATCTGCCCAGCTCCCTTGGCTGGACACACAGCCCCAGGTGACTCCCTGCTCTCCCCACACAAAGGATGGATCATTCTGCTGCCTCACGCTCTCTCTTCTATGCTTGCCTTGTCTGAGCTTTCATCTGAGCCATGACTCTGCTTCACACAGTTATGGGGCAAATAATCCCTGCAGTGCTGCCCACAGAGCCTGCACAGTCACTGGTGACAGAGAGAAAGCATTAACCAGCCTTGGTGCCAACAAAGAAGGCAGCAGTTGCCCAAGTGTGTTTCTGTAACAGGCCTAGGGATGCCTGCATGGTGTTAAGAACATTTGTAAAGCTTCTTCATGACTATTAATTACTTGGAAATACAGGAACCTAATCAGCTTACAGAGCCAGTCTGCCTTGGCCTATTTACACAACACGTTGTTTTGCTGCCAGTTGCTGTGCCTGAGCTGTCACAGCACATTTCCTTCCCCATCCGAGTCCGGATGTGCAGTGACGGGCATGTTTGTGCTGGAGCATTACTTATGCAGGCCAGAAGGTCTCCATGCCCCTTCCACTTCTTCAAGGGCATCTTCCAGCTATAGCTGTCTGTGCTATAAATACTCCAACCTGGCCTCTCTTTCCAGCCCAGGCACACTGGCTGTCAGGGTACAATAAGAACACACAAAGGTATGGAATGCACTCGGACTAGAACAGACCCACCAGCTCCCAGAATGGCCACAGACCACTTGAAAAATTGTTTCATGGTATTAAAACTTTGTATCTCATTCCCTTCAGCTCCAAAACATCACAACTTTTTTTCCAGCATTGTATAGCTGGTACCACCCTGTTCCAAACACCATCACCACCTGACCTGAACTGATCACAGATAAGTGTGCAGCCCTGCTGGGTGATAACCGTGGACTAGACCCCTCCTGATACTCACTACCTCCTTTTAGCTCCAAATCCAAAATACAAACAAGAAATCCAAGCTAAGAAAATATTCAAGATCAAAATCTATTAATAAGGACCTGCAATGTTGGTTATGCTCAGCACTAAGAAATCTACAGCTTGGAGATTTAAGTGTGATCATCGATTAAACCTGGTCCTGGTTTGATTCTTGAGGTACACTAGAGATAAACTGTGAAAGAAGTGACATAAACAAAATGGCTTGGCTTTAGTGGAGGACAACTCCAAGATTTAGATGAACTCTATAGAAATAATGTGACTCTGTTTTTTTCTTTTCTCTGGCAACTCTCCCTTCTGTTTTTCTTGCCCTCTGATTGTGTCGCTATTTTCAGTAGTTCCTTGGAGGGGTACAGAGGTCTCTAACTAAGGTATATCAGGCTTTTTCAAGCACTTAGGTGAGCCAAAACATTGCCAAAATAATGTACTCTGATTTGCCTTTCCTATCATTTCCCAAGCAGCTACTTTCCTTCTTTAAGAACCTAGAAGGATTGCAGTGCCTAAATTAAAGGTGAAGGCACAAAGTTCAAAGACACAAAATAAGAACTGCATTCTTATTTCCACCAAGCCTGTTTTTCCTTTTGAGGAAAGATGCATTGACAAAATTATAACCACACAGACCCATTCATGAGAATCAACAAGGAGGCATTTCCTCCCTTTGCCTTGGTGTCCTTGCTCTTTCCAGGGGATTAACACACATGCCCAGACAGACTGCATGGTCACTTCCCTCACACACTCAGTTCAGCAGCCCCCAGATTTTCCCCCAGTGCTGCCTTTAGGTTTGCTGTCTCTTCATTTTATGACTCTCCCTCTTTCCTTGGCTTCTTTGTGCCTTATGAAAACAGTATGCAAATTTCTTCAAATCTATGTCCCAATTCTATCTAAACTCATCAGCAGGTTTTATTCTGTTAGTTTGCTTTTCCCTCTTGGAGAATGGCCTCATCATCCCTCTCATTCTTGAAACAGATCTCATCTCCAGTCCCAGAATATCTTTACAAACAGCAATACATCCTGTCTCCTTGCAGAGCTCAAACATCAGGAGCTTTCTCAGGGAGGTTTAGAGTGGAGCTGCCCAACTCACCCCACTCCTGCCTGTGCACATGCTGAGCCCCTTACGTGTGAGGGAGGTGTTTGGTGGCATGTGTGTAAACTGCTTGCCAGGTAGCTTTTACAGGCAGAAAACATCACCACTGAGAAAGGGGGAAATGAATGAAAGGCTGACACAGCTAAAGCAGTTCCCAAAGTGGTCTGGAGAATCTGTGAGTTACATAAATGTACTGACCTGATCATTTGGCACCTAGACAGCCATGGACACAAACTTCTCTGAAAACCAGTAATAGCAGATGTTAGTTCTTACAGGATCCTTGAAACCACTACCTAAAACCAATGTAAATCTTGTGAACTAAAGAAATGATGGAATATTTTGAAACATTTGGATATCTTGTGCATCTTCTAACTCTTCTATCCTGTATCTAGCAGAGTGCAGCTGATACCCCATCTACTCTCAACAGGCAAATGTCTGCACTGCAGCACTTTTTAGTTGACTTCTACAAGAAGAGATGGCAATCTGAGCCTGTCTACATCCTTCAGCTGCTCGACCAACTGCATCTTTCCACACTGAACCTCCAAGAAATTCCCCAAAAAGTAAATTCAGCACATCCGAGAGATTAAAAGACCCTCACATCTAACTGCTACTGGAGGTTGGTACAACCTGTGGCTGGGAGATGTTCCATGAGTTCAAATATCTGAACTCCACTCCTGGCTTTCAGATCTTCATAACCTTGAGTAAGTAATTTTGCTTTTCTTTTTCTGCTCTCCAGGTTTGTGTTTCAGGTGAGAGATCCCTTGGGAATGGCTGTGTCTCACACAGTGTGCTGAGATAGCAGAGCCTTAAGATGTAGGACTGCAGACTTGACTGGGCAGTACACCTGACTAACAAAGGAAATAGCTGCAAGGAATGTTTCCTATCAGTTTTTAAAGTTTTGTTACACATGCTTTTTGCATAAGAATTGTCTTTTTCACTTGAAACTAGACATAAGAAAAAATGTCCTGAAGCTCAAGAGATTTGGATAGATTTGTCATTAACATTCACAGGGGCATATTGCAAGGTCTGGTTCCTGTGCTGCCTATCATCTTCTGGCTGCTGTCCATTTACAACAGATGGGCTGGACTCCCTTGAGACTCACAGCTACCTGTCAGGCCCTGATATAGCTGTGGAAATTGTTCTTGATCCTCTAGCATAACTCTGCCTCTTGTTTTCTAATGCCTTCTGAGAGAATATCATCCCTGCATGTCCCCTTTCTGCAGTGATCTGACAATTCAGAGTAGCAGTCCATGTCCTACCTCCTGTTTGCAGAGACTTTGCTCCGAGGTCAATGTTCTGTCTGGCAATTTGTTCCCATCAATACTTTTTTGTTTACTGCCTAGTAAAAGTGTCTCTGGCAAACCCATGGTATTTCACAAAAATCCAGGGAGCTTTAGTCAGAAAAGGGCATAGTCGTTAAGCAAAATTATTGGAAGTATGTTCATCTCTCCCAAATGCACTGTAATATTTTCTTACTGTGACTTACACATTGCAACACTGGCTCATGGAACAGGTTCACACTTACATATTTTAAGACATATCCTCTTCTAGGTCACTGCAGGTGACTTCTAAAGCTCCTAAGAGAGAAAGAAATTAGATTTCAAGGACACTTTTTGAAGGTACCCTGAGTGATCTAAAAGGCCTCCTGTGGATTCCCATCCTGACACCAGAAACTGCAGGTTCATGGCAGGTTCATGGCATCGTGCTCTCTATGAAGACAAACTAGTTGCAGCCTGGCCAGAAACAAGCAAAACTCTGCAGTTCAATAGAGCATAGGAACATGCTCTATTGAACATGAAACAAGTAGTTCAATGCATAGGAACAACCAACACCTAAGAATGAAACAACTCTTGTTCAAACAAGATCATTCATTTCCCAGATAGGCCAAAGTGCTGGTGCTTTAAAGGAGTTTCCATTGTATTTCAGCTCCAGGAGCCCAGGTGGTGACCAGCTGCCAGTACAGCCCCAGCAGTGACTTTGAAGGTGACTGCTCTTTCTTCCTTTTTCTTTCTATGAGGATCCCAACGACCTTTAGAATTTTAGTATAAAAATTACATCTTTTTCCAAGATGTAACCTTTAAGAGCTTTTATCTACTCATAAGGAACACTTACACAAAACTGAAATAATTAGCAAGTACATCACTGTGACTTAATAAAACCATCAGCATTAACCACAAACACACACACAAACTCTAGAGCTCACCTGCAGAAGCAGGTGTTGTTATCTCACTGAGCCAGTCCCTTAGAGATATCCACATATATCCCCAAACCTATACTGTGCTTCAGAAGGGGAGAGCAATAACCATTTTTGGTTATGTGTTTTGATTATTTTTATTTTTGCATTATCTCTGAGGTGTGTGGAACATAAGCAGCTACATTAAGCAATTACCTGTATGTGGGCCAGTAGAGCAGCAGCTTTGATGAAATCCTGAATTCATGATGTAGAATCACACCTCTGCAAAAGACTCTTTGATCATACACAAGCCAAAGAATAACCATTTCAGGGTCTTTCCTGCAGCTGGTAAATGAGGAAAACCCATGCTTACATCCTTGGGGACCTTCTTAACTAAAAACAGAAAAGCTGCAACAGCAGCAACACTGCATGGTGTGTGTAATCTGCTTAAGCACTGCATGGGGGTGCCTCTGATTCCAAAAAATACTCTTGACATAACCTACAGGTACTTTAAAGACCACTGGCAATGTTCTTGAAAGGATTATAAACCATTGCTGCTACAGTCCTGCATTTACCCCAGCCACATGGGAAACTGTCTGCAGATTGGGAAAGAATTAGGAACAACTCAGCTGACACATCCAAAGCTTGTGCAAACTGGAGTCAAGTGAATCCAGGAGAGGAAGGAGAGCCCCCAGCAGGGTTCTGAGGCACTCACTGCTGTGCTCTCAGGGCACCCACTCTCCAGCAGCTGCCTTCAGTGACCCAACATGACAGCAGTGCAGCTCCTTAGCCTCACCCCTGCCTTTCCTGGACATGTTGCAGTGGCTTCTGAGTCCAGTTTAGTTCTGTCTCACCCCACCAGGATCCTCACCTGTCTGGGGCCCAGCTCCCTGAGCCAGTTTCAGCCATGCCCATGGCACACACAGATCCATCAGCTCAGCAAGCAGGCAAACACCCAGGCCTGGCTCACCACAGCCCTTGTTAGGAGACAAAAATGTGCACAAGGGACTGGGAGATCCTTCACCTCCCAAATCCCCTCAGAGCACATCTTCTGCCATCTAACATCAAAAGCAGCCCAGCTGATGGCAGCTGAAGGTATCCTGCAAGAGCTCTTCCCTTTGTCTAACGAAGGCTGCATTTTCCCAGCACCTTGGAACAAGTCAAAAACCATTACCTCAGTACCAATTACACCTGCATGAAATGAGAGCTGGAGGAGCTGAGAGTGAAGTGGTTCTATTCCAGGGAGCAGCCTTCAGCAGCTTTTCCACACAGGGATTTTCTGCACAGAAAATTGCCCAGTGGCCACAGAGACTGGAAACTCTATTTCTGCCTTACTGCATGGAAGAGATGAATATCATAAGTCTGAACTATTAAAATAAGCAAAGCCATAAATTGTTCAATTAACATGAAGCAGTCAAGGTGAGAGTTCTCTGGAAAAAGTACTGAGGCACAGCTTGAGTTCATAGCAAGGATATGCTGGAGTGAAGATATGTGACCCATTTGGAGGGAAAACAAAGCATGGAGTAACTTCCCAGAGTGTGTAAAAGACATTTTCCTCAGGTTCCAGAGCTAAATACAATATGTAAGATTGGTTAGTTCAGTCTTTAACAACACTTCTGGACAGATGAAGCCTTAGTACCTACATTCTTGGAAAAAAAAAGGTTTTGCTACAGCCTAGATGTTAAAAAATTATTCTACTTCAGATTCTTAAAATTCCAGTTGAATTTCAGACATTTGGAAAGTTGAGTAAAATTAATTGGTGCACTTTCAGGTTGAGAACAAAGGCTCGGTTACAAAGAGAAATGCTGCAGCAGAATTGACTTGATGTCTTTTCTTGTCAAGCTGCTTTTAATGTAATAAACAGTAGCATCATTAATGCATTTTACACCACTGAGAACCATAGAGATAAACCGTGCTGGGGTTATACAAAATCTCAGATTTCTGCAAAGGCAAAGCAATAAATATCAACACTTTTTTCACACAGAAATACACAAGAATTCCAAATGTGAGAGCAATGAATACCTGTAAACAGCTCCCTTACTCTTTTCTGCTTTTTAAGGTAAAACAACAATAAGAGAAGGTTCTTTACTTGCAGCATCCCCAAAATGTGCATCCACATTTCTCCAAAGAGGGTGGATGGGGGATGGAAAGAAGACAAGGAGATGCAGATGGCAAAGTGTTCCCACTGTTGTTCTTTACAGCTTTCTTGAGCTGCTCGTGCCTGAGACACAAACAGCAGGTCTGGCAGCTGCCCAAACACTCACCTGAGCCCAGGTACAGCCTCACAAGGTGTTCCAGCAAAGCAAACCCTGAGTTTTACCTATTCCCAAACCCAATTCCCCCTCCCACTGCTCCAGCCAGCAACAATACCTCAGTCACAGAGCACTTCTTCCTTATACACCCAGCTGCCTCCAGAAGGGAGGCGCAGATTATTCACCTGCACACCCAGACTTCCAAAAAGGGATAGACATTTCCATTTTAGCCCTAAAGACACAACATTTTCCTTGAACTACTGAATGCTTCAGTGGCTTCACTTGAAATCCTGAGCATTCAGCAGCATTCCTCTTCCCAGGGTCACGCAAAGTTTATCTTTCCAAATCACTCAGTGCATCTGTAATCAAGCTGTATCTTGGCTGTAGTCCTTAGGTTTACATCTTACTGTCTGTCACTTCCTTCACAGGTTCACAGGAGGTCAGAGCCCCCTGTCCTTCACATCTTCTCTCACTGAAAACATATCTAGTTAAAGCCAAAAGACAACTGATGGAGCTTCTCACGCATGACTAGAAGATTTAAGATATTTTCCAGAGTGGAATGTTTTCCATGGTGTTTTTTTTTCCGCTGCCAAGTGGTTGCTCATGCAAATTAACTGTCTCATAAGTGAAAGCACTTCAAGAGATGCTCTCAGAACCCCTCCAGATCATTATATGTAAAGTTGCTATGATATTTCTGATTTAATTCAGTTCTTACTGTGAAAGATACTAGGTTAATCAAAATATGAGGGAGCCCACCATCTATTTTTAATTAATAAAGTACAAGCTATTGTGAAATCAGTAAGATTTCATCAAGGTTAAATGAAGTGCTCATCCCCCAATACATGAACACAATTTTCAGCTGAGGATCATGCAACAATGCCAGAAGATGAAGAATGGAATTCCAGGCACAAATGTGACTGTCCCTGCAGCACTGTAATAAGGTGGCCTTGAGCTCACACAAAAGCTTTCAAACAGTAAGGCTGCACTTTTTCAGAAAGTATTTTAAAGTGTGTATAAAATTCAGCACATCTTTCAGTCCCATTAATAAAAGGAATGTCTTTTAAACATATCCATAAATCTAAATACAGACATCAATTTTTCCCTGACTAGATGATTTAATGAAAAATTTATTTTTCTGAGCACCTCAGGAAAGCAGCAGCACAGGCAGCAGCATGCAGAGCCACCCACTGTGCAGAACTGCTCTTTGGCCAAAGGTCCAGGCAAAACCTTTGCATAATCCTAGAAATGCCTCCTCAGAATCTTGTTTTGTTTACATCAGCCTCCTCATCAGCCTGAAGAGAGCTGCTGCTTTCTGTAAAGTGAATAACAAATCTGTAGGCTGGAGACTGATGTTTATATTGCCTTCAGTGACTGACAGGAAGAATTAAACATTCTGTCTTACAATGGCTTCATCTCTTTGACTCCCAGTGTCAAGGCAGGGCTCTGCATCAAACATTCACTGCAGGTACTCCTCAGGTCCAAGGGTGGCTCTAGAGAGGTCTGAAGTGACTGCATTTCTTTAAAGATAACTCCTAGTTAAGGAAAAGCTTGTAATTACTCGTGCTGGAAGTCTGAGACTATGATCTGCACACAGGGAACAGGACAACGAGCACGATGGTCTGCAGGACAGTCTGTTTTGCTGAATAACTGGATCTTGTTGTGACTCCAGTTTAGATAATCAAAATACTTGTTCAATACAAGAACTGGAGCCCTGACACCCATAATGTGACAAAGCAGCCTCGTGGTGCATCCTCACAGCACTGGCTGGGTGGGCTGCACAGCTCCCCGGGCCCAGCAGAGCAAGTTCTCCACCACAGAATGTGCTACTCTAAGAACCAGCCTTAAAAAAAGAAACTTGCATAGAACTCCCAGTCACTACAAAAGGTGTTCACACATCCCAAGTATACTTACGAATTGTGCTGATGAAGAGAAAAATTCTTACATTTAAAAAAAAAATTAAAACTGCGTTTGAAAAAAATTGTTTTTAAAAGCAAATCAGGTTCTGAGTCCTGATATTGAAGGATATTTAAAAATTAAAGCCAACAGATAAATATTGCAATTGATTTCAGTCATGGACTAAAATCTCTCTGATGTCTGGGGGAACTTAAAACTCACCAAGTCTTTTGAAATAAATGCTGATACTTTCCCCCCAGGTTCAAAGAAATTGGAGAATGATACCAATTCTGTATTCAAATCAGCCCATGAGGATTAGGCAAAGGTAGCTATTATCTCTGCAAAGCATGTGCATAACAATGAACATTTAAAGAGAAGAATCTTCCATTTCAGTAAAATTTTATGAGAACACGAAAAATGGTAAAACCTTTATCTCAGACACCTTATGCAACATCCTCCTCCTAGGAGCACTTTTCTCTCTGATGGGTTTTACAATATTCTTATTCAAGAAACCATGCTTTCCAAAATGATTAATTTGCAGAGATACATTCTCATTTTGCTGTGTTTTAAAAAAGAATAATTCTGTTTGAGAGACATCAATGTTTTTTGATACTTGAAGCATAGACAAGGTAAGATTCAGCATGTTTTATTGACTCAGTTTTAAAAGTCTTGAAATTCAACAATTCTCACTGATTACAGCTTGGTTTGGGAAAATATGATTTTTATTTAAGGCAATAGCTAATTCTTCAGCTACTTTGCAGTGTAACATTGGGATTTAGCTCTGACAGTGACCGTAGGTCTTTATTATTAGGAAGTTATTTGGACAATTATTCTTAAGCTAAATCCAAACAAATGCCAAGAACAAATCCAAGTAATTTGTAAATAGAAACAAACCCATACTGCAACAGCTTCCAGGAGCTCCCAGGACAGCATCATGCATTTCTTCCAAATCTCTGCACTGGGAAATGCATTCTGTCACCTGTGACTGCAAACACAACCTTGAAAATGCCTCATAGCAGAGCAATAAGTGGGTCTAAACCCAGAAAACAGCTTTTATGTCTATTTTTTTTTTCAGTCAGTTCCATAATTCCAGTGCTTCACTTAGAACAGGTCAAAAGTTTTAAAGCAAAAGTTTCTTTCCAAACAGAACAGTTGAAAAAAAGCCTGGATGTGGCACTCAGTGCCAGGGTTTAGTTGATGAGGAGGTGTTAGGTCATAGGTTGGACTTGATGATCTCAAAGGTCTTTCCCAACCTAGTTCATTGTGTGATTCTGTGATTCTGTTACATTAAGAGTTCTTGCATCACACTTGACATTTTCCATATTCCAATTCTGATAAAACCATAGCATCAATTAAAAAAAAATACTGAAATACAATAAAATTTTCTTCCATTTAAAACAAAGTAGGGATTTTCCAAATCCAAAACTTCCAAAGAGTTTCCCTGTGGCACAAAGTGAGGTTTACACTTCTTAGCTCATCCCCCAGTACCACCAGCACACCAATAGCTCCCTTCCAGCCCTGCAGACCAGATCTGCAGTGAGTCCCCTCATGCTCACCTGCCCTTACCAGCTCCTCTGATGCTGACAGAATGGACAGCCCTGCAAACCTCTGGGAAAAACAGCATCAAATTACGGGCACATGAGAAAATCTTCATTTTTTTACTGTTAAAACTTAACCTGTTCCTCCTTTTGCATGGATTTTTCCATTTTCCCTAGGTAAAGTGATCCATTTTGGCTGTCTGACAGCATGTAGAGCAAAAAAAAACCCCTTTGATCTACTCTGCTATGGATCTGCTTGTTAGAGTACCTTTGGAGAATGTTTATTTCTCTGGAAATAGAAACATTCTTGAGGATATGTTTTTCTGCAGAACTTTTTGCTTTCTGCTGAAAGGTCAAAATCCTTCAATTTCTTCATTTCCTGGATTCTCTATCACATACCCAAGGAGTGCAGATTACCATTGGCACTTCCTGATGTTAGCATTTAGAGGCATGGGATGGCTCTGAGTGGGTTTGATTGCTCTAAAACAGATTTCCCTATCAGCTATTGAATTCAGGATTCAAATTTTTAATCCTCTCCTGGAAATTGCCTTTTTTGGGTTCTGCTTTCCTAAAGCAAAAGAGAATGTTCCTAAACTGTCCTTCCCTTTCCTACAGCAGGGGACTGCTCCTTTTTTGAGGAATTTGGTCTGAAATTCAAAGGTAAATTGTCATGGGAATGGTACCTGCAGGAGCTTGCTCTGAGCTGGACCCTGCCAGCTCCAGCGATTCCCCACAGGATTTACTGAAGGATGATGAATGTCATCCCTCTCCAGACAGAATGCAGAAGTTCTGAAAGGAAACTGTGGAAATTGATTTCCCCTTTACAAAAAAGGTTAATTACAGAGCCTTGGGAACGTGTTTGTTATTTACTACAAGCAGTAAAGAGACCACCTTTGGCTGGGTAGCAGCTTAGCCCAGAGATTAAGCATCCTACTATTCCAATTTTGCAGCTGAATAAACTTAGATGTGGAGAGGGGACAGAGCCATCCCACCGGCCCCCAGTGACCTGCTTGAGGAAGGTGGTGTTCCCAACACCCATCCTGCCCACCATTCCCAATAAATGCACCCAAGGGGATGCAGCCAGCCCAAGGGATGAAGCCAGCTGAGGGCACAGCCCACTGTGACCTGGAAATCAGTGGCAATGAGCACAGCTTGTCCCTGGATGAGCCACTTGGGCACAAGGATCATTCCTGGTCCAAACACAGCCTTGGCTTTTGCCAGAGCTTGTAGGGCTGGCTTGGTAGCACTGCAGCATTCCCAAAGGCAGCCAGAGCCCTCTGGCATGCACCCTGCAGACTTCAGGGACCAAGTTTTGGGCCAGCTGAGCAGGCTGGCAGGAGGCACTTGAACCATTCAGCCAACTGGTTCGACCAAACACCGCCCTTCTCTTTCTCCCTACTTTGTACTCACATCTCTTCTCAGCCTGGCTGAGTTTCATGGGGAGGAGATTTGATTTGTTTGGCTTTGTTTTTTCTCACAACAATCTTTAGGAGCTGTTGAATACAACACTTTCCTTTGTGGCTGTGCTGACACCCATGGACATGAACCCTGAGGGCAGATGGGCTGCAGGGACCTCGACAGCCTGATGCTCTGGGGAGGGAAGGGTGAGAAGCCCTGCCTCCACTCCTGCAGCTGTGGGCAGCTGATGTTTCTATCCTTGGAAAGGTCAAATGCCTCCTAAGAGGAGCATTAGGAAGTGGACAGCACTCTGCAGAGCCCAGCCCAGCTCTGTGCCAACACAGCCCCGCTGCCCTGGGGAGCTTTGGTCCTGCCACCGCAAGGATGAAACCCCACACCAACAAATCAATTCATTCCTTTGATCAGGGCAATAACCAGAAGAGAAAAATGGGAGAAAAACTAACCTGACCATACGACATTTGTGACCCTCTGACAAGAACACAAAATGGCAAGAAGTCCTATTTTTAAAGGCCATCATCCTGCTGCTGTCGGACCATGCCCTCCACAACACGCCCTCAGAAATAAAAGCTGGGCTACCACCTAAAATCACTGCAACATGCCTCTGGTTTAAGGTCTCCCTCAGGGAAACTGAAGTTTGTGGGGAAAAAAAGCTATCCAGTATTTATTTTCTATCTGTGTGCTTAAATTTAGCCATGACTGATTCTGCAGAGGAGCTCTGGATCTGTCCAGAAGAGAAACAGAAGGCAGAACCAAGATGCCAATAAACAGCCAAGGTGTAAATAGGATTTACACACTCACAAAACCATAGAAAGATTAAAAAAAATAGGTTCATGGTCTTACATTGCAAATGAACAGTTATAAGGAAACTAGTGGGTTTTTAGTCTCTTCAGGTTAAGAATATATTTTTAAGACTTCAGATTAATGAGACCTAGTGCACTCACTTAAAGCAGGAAAAATTCTTCCTTAATTACTCGAAAGAAAAACCCATAAATTACTCGAAAAAAACCCCAAAAACCTATAATTAATAGCTACCAGAAATAATAAATCAGCCAGGGTAATCTCATTTTCATTATGCTTATTCACTCAAGAGATTGGTCAAATCAAACCCAATTTCCTTCTTCCAGAAATAAATACACTATTATTTTTAGCTCATTTCCCAGGACTATGCAGTCACTGTGCTTGGGCTGCCTGCCTGTTTGTCCACCCTGATAAGTTTGGAGCCTGCTGGCCAAGTTCAACTTGAATTAATGACAACATAGTAGTCTAAGAGATCTTATTGTCAGACCTGTTTTGTGACCAGTCTCTGGCCACAAAGGAATCAAACAAATGGCTCTGCTTTGGCAGGCAGAAGCAACGTGGTGTGAAACCTCCTTACCTGATTGCACAGGAATGGGTGGGCACAGGGAGAGAGGGAATGCAGAACCAGACATGAGGATACAGACAGGTCATAGAGGCACTGCATGGAAAGCCCACACAGTCACCAAATAGCCAGTAAATATATCTGGGATTTCAAACAGAATCACTTATTATCATACCATATTTATTTATCCTCCAAAAAATCAGATTATTTTAATACTAAAAATATTCCATTACCTATATGGCAAAAAATATGTTAGAAAATTTCCTGACATTGACTCAAAATTCCCACAAATTAGGGGGGATAATCCTTAGCAAGCTGGTGAGCAGGTTATGTTCTATGAAGGAAATTCCTAAGCTGTTGTTTACAACCTATTTCATGTTATTATTAAAATATTTACTGAATGGATATGATGCAATATCTCCTTCTCTTTGCAAAATTCTCCTAAGGCCAAAAATAGGTTATGACTTAAAAATAACACGCACCACATTGGAAATCAATTACTCTCTGACCAAGATCCAATAACCAAGTCATGAGCTGTCACACTTCTATTTTTAGGAATGGGTTCTGTTTTTTCCTGGGCATTGGCAATGACTTCTTTCCTTATGTATCAATTCTGTAACGTGACCGACCATTTACTAACTGAGATGTTTGACACACAACCTTGTGACAGTTTTATGGCAAATGCTGCAAAATAAACCAGCATTACCCAGAGCTTGGGCTGCAATACCAAGGCGTGCCTTAGGAAAACACCAAACTTCTCCCAGGTGACTCTTCAGCTGAAGTGAACCAGCAAAAGGGGATGACAAAGTGGATCACAGCCACAGGAGCCAGCTGCTCCTACAGTCCCATCCATGCTCTTCCTGGTCAGAGCACTTGTGGATGAGAGTGCTGGACTTGTACCAGGAGAGAAAAGTCTTTGATCAGCAGGAAGGAATGAGCAAAACCCACAGAACATCTCAAACCCCTGCATTTAGGGCAAAGACAGCACCCACCTTGAGTGTTGCATACACTCCAAAGAAACAAATGGGGAACAGGAGCAGTGGAGCAGCCCAAACCAGCTCAACAGCAGAGTAGCTTGGCTCTTACCATTTAGCAGTTGAACAGAGCTGGCAGTGAAAGGGTATAAAAGGCCCTAACCACCAGGAAAACTTAACAATCCCAGCATCAAGGAGATTCCCAGTCTGTGTGGCAGGAATGGTCTGGGGAGGGACCATGCTGGGGACAGTGGCTGGCTGGATTTCCTCTGCCTTGACTTGCCACCAGGGATCAGAAAGCCACTGTGAAGATGGAGTGAGAAACTGCAAGAAGAAAGAAGAAAATCAGTATTTACAAACTCACAGGGAAATTTTTCATGAGGACCTGTTACATTTCTGCTCAAAGCCTGCTGCACTTTATGTTTGCTTTTTTTTTTTCCCTTCATTAATTCTGATGTTGACCATTATCACATCCTCCTTTCTGTAGTAATTACAGCAGACAAGAGAGACGAGCCTGAAACATCAATGGATGCAAGTAACACTTGACTTTATGGTGTTCCAAATCAATTCTCCATAGTGTGGGCTTATCTTGAGCAAAACAAAAGAAATCTGTGAGAAACTAAGTGCAGCAGAGAGGGAAACACAGGTTGGTAAGCACTGCAGATGAGGTCCCTGGTAGTCTTTTGAGGAGGATGTGACACATTAAGGTGCAGACACCTGAACTCTTGCTGAGTGCACTGGACAGTGTAAGCTCAGTGTGGTTCTCAGCCCAGACCCAGCATGAGCAATCCCACAACAGCTTAAATATATGCTAAAGGGATTACCTGGCCAACATGACATTTCATGTGGTGCCAGCTCACCTTCAAACATGTGGCAAAATACAGGCAATAAATTCCAGGATGCTGGCACAACATCCTGAATGCCACCAAGCACTGAGCAGCTCTAGCTCTGTCAGTGTCACACGCTGTGACAAATTCAGACTCACCTCTTTTGCCCCTAAGGAGCAGCTGACAACTAAACAGCAACCTGCTGAGATACTCTAAAGTATCCTAGCCACCACTAAGATGGGGTGTGACTGAAAAGTCCTCCTCACTCCAGGTTTTGGGATTTCTCATAGACCTTTGTCAGTTCTGTTATCAGAGTCCTGCACACATGTGACGAAGCTGGGGACCAGAAGCTCAGCAGCAGTGTGGCACTGTGCTGAGGGAAGTGCTCAAGGCCCTTGGTTCTCCTCTTGAGCACCTGAGTCTACAACTTGCAGTTCAAGGCTCAAATCTAATGATTTCACTAGTGACTCACCAGCAAACAAGCATTTTCTGCACTCTTTAGTCCAGCAGGATATATACTTTTCAAAAAGTAAAAACTTGTCTTTCTTTGACACAAGGGAGTTATACAATTACTTAAAAGGAAGTAGATAAACTCTAAAATAATGCCTTTTTTGCAATTGCTGTGCTGGTTACTCTAGGCTGATGCCTTTACCAGCTGATTGCAAGTAAGATAGAGAAGAAGATGCATGAGCATTTGTCAGAAAAAATACTTTTTGATTTCCCTTAAAACTCTCATTTATCAATACTTTAGTCCATGTTTAGCCTTATTCCACATAATCTTCATTAACTTTTGCCACTAACATTTCATTAAGTTTTACTATCATTATTGCTCACCGAAGTCTAAAGCAAAAGATGAACCTAGGAATGGAAAACACTTTATTTATCCCTTATGCAGCATGCATAAAAGGAGTGTGGTTTCTGTTTCTCTGCCTCCCTGGGGGATTCACTGCTCCAAAGAACCCCACCACCTGATGAAAACACCTTATTCCTTACCTTTCTTATTTGCCTGTAACTCTGAGAAGAAAAGCAACACACTTTTGCAGGACAGCCAAACCTCAAACTGACCTGGTGAAGGGGGAAAACTCCTCTGCAGCACTTCTGCTCCCCATGGGAGAGATTTTGACTGCATCCTCACCAGCAAAACCTTGGTAGGATTTCAGTGTGGCAGAGCTGTTATAAATTCATGAGAGCACAGCAGAGCTCAGCGTGGGGCCTGTCTCAAAGGGCAGTTTCACACAGCATCCATGTATTGCTTCCTAAGGGGCCACCTCCTAAAGTCTGTGAACAAGAGCACGCTGCCACTGCCCCCACAGAGGCAGAGTGATCCCTTCTGCCTGATGGCATTCCCCAGAAATGCAGGAATTCCACAGACCAGAGACAACAGCTCCACCTGGCAAAGGAAGGGAACAAATTAAACTCAGCAGCTCTGGGAGTGCTTCAGCATCTACTTGCAGCAAGTCCTACAAGGATATTTGTAAATGGTTTGGAGTTATTGTAGTAGGAATGATTTAATAGTCAAATTGGTTTTGCACAGATCATTGTTATAATGGTAGCATGAAAAGGAGGGAGAATTATGCTTCCTCCTGAGCCTCCTGTATTAAAGTTAATTTCATCAGGATAATCATTACCTGGAGTACCCAGTCCTGTGAAGACCTTTCTTTTCATGCATTAGTGAATTATGTTTTAATTCCTCATTATCAGTGATGGAAATACTACGCAGAAAACCCATCACACACAGATAATTTGGGACCATGCACCCATCTTTGCTAGCTGCCTCCAAGGAGGAGCTGCTGTGCTCCACATTGTCCTCACACACCTCAGCAGCACCTCAATTAATAATTCTGTGTATCATTACCTGGACTGAAGTTATTCTTGATCTTTGACTCCTCAATACAGAAAAATGCAATAATATAGTGCCAGCCAGAGGGCTGGCTTTCCACAGATCATTCAGAATGTTTTTCTATTCCAAATCTGAAGCCTTTACAGACACTCCTACTCCACTGCTTAGTGAGTCCTGTGGATGTTTCTTA
Organism: Vidua chalybeata; assembly: GCF_026979565.1. Lineage (NCBI taxonomy): Eukaryota > Metazoa > Chordata > Aves > Passeriformes > Viduidae > Vidua > Vidua chalybeata. The sequence continues at coordinate 5,480,053 of NC_071545.1, read as the reverse complement.
TCTCATCTGATTCTCCTTGTCTCATTCTGTTAGAGACCCTCCCTGTTGGATAAAGTCATCAGGTCTTTGAATAAGGAGAAACAATTTCTTTCACTTGATTAACTGCATGAGTTAATGCTATCAGCCCCATCAGGGGACAGGAGCATGAGACAGGCTATCAGGGAATCAAAGTCAGTCACAGCAACACAAATCTCTGCAGCAGCAGCATGAGGTTTGAATAATCAATTGCACATTCCCAGGGAATTTGCATCCAATAATAAAAATATTTCTTGCAGCTTTCAAAGTATTGTGTTGCACAGGAGATTGGCAGTAAAAGCAAAATTCCTACGGCATCACTTCTTAGGTTATTTGCAGAGCTTGACATGGGTAAGGTGCAAATTTGGGGCAATTGAGGTATGAGAATATGACATTATGATAGAGATATTTGTAAGTAACTGCAATTATTAGAACAAGATAAATTAACTTTGGCTCTATCCAGGTGCCACTGGTCAGGAGAGCACCTATGGCAGAGTGAACTCCCAGCTGCCTGAAGGCTGAGAGAATCCTGCCCAGGCTTTCATTAACTAATACCTCAGTAAGTGCTTCTTGGTAAGTGTGAGGCCTAAGGCAGTGCTAACCTGCTCAGTGGTTGTTGAGCATTTGAGAAAGAGCTGCCCACTGCAGCAGGTGAGTGATTTCAAACCCACAGCTCCTGTTGGAGGTGGCCCACAAACCCTGAGCTTTCCTGGAGCTCAAGGACAGCCAGTGCAGCCCCAGTGCAGCCCCAGTGCAGCTCCAGTGCAGCCCCAGTCCCTCCTGCCTTAGCCATGACCTCCTGTGCCTCCAGCCCGTGAGCTGCAGGGCAGGTTGGAGCTTTTGCTGGGGAGGAGACAAAGTGCAGCACGCTGGCCAAGTCAGATAAGGCTTTTGCTTTTAAACCAAGCAGTTTGGTTCAATTGCTGATACACACAAGCTATTTTTGTCTGATGGGATTCATCAGTCAATTCTGGTACATCAGTATCCACATCAAAACTGTCACATGTGGTAGATGTCTCAGGGAAAGGAACTAGGACTGACAAAGTCTCATAAGGCCAACCAGGACTCCAGAGAAACTCTGGGAATTTGAAGCCCAGGCCAAGAACCCAACTTGGTAAGTTCCTGTCTGAAATTAAAACCTCTGTACCACCTCAGTCCCAGAAGCTTCCCAGAATAAACCTCACTACAGCTACCAAGAACGTGGAGTGAACTGCAAAATAATTACACTCATCATGTGCCAAGGGAAACCTGACTGATTGCTGCAATGCTGATTAGTTGCCCCCCCACTCTGGAGAGCATTAGCATGAGAGCAGAAGACACCTTTGCTAGGCACTGAAATATCAAGGTTATCTCTTTGGCAGCGTGGCTGAGGCTATAGTCCCAGGGAAGGCTTGTTTCATCTCACTAGCAGAGCCTCTTCCCCTCCTGCTGCCCATACCTCTGCGAGGGTGAGGCGTGACCACCCCAAGCAAGAAACCAGCCCAGTCCTGGGCACCTCCAGGCAACCACGATTCTTCCTGCCTGCTGAGCACACTGCTCTCACACAGCTCGATGGTACAGTAACTTGCTCCACTCTGCAGCAGCTGCTTGCCAGAGATTAGGGCTTCCAGCACTTTTTTTTTTTACTAAAATAATTTATATCTTCAATTCCCAGTCAATTCTCAGCCCTGCTGCAGTTCAGCCATCTGACAGGAGCACACCAAATGTCATGTTTGGGAAATTCATGTGTATATATATATATATATATATATATATATATGTAGGATATTAATATATCCTACTTGGGAACTTTTATATATATATATATATATATATTAAGTTCCCAACTAGGATATATTAATTATCTGAAGCCCAGCCTCCAGGCCTTTTTCAAAGCTGCTCAGCTCCAGCCATCACATGGTGCAGGAGGAAGCAATAGGTCTCATACCCAAGAAGATTAACTCTCCAGAGCTTTTCTAATTAGAGACACTAGCTCCTTGCCAAGGAGATGTGCTTGCTGCAGCTTATTTTAGCTCTGCAGTTCTGACAAACCAGACACTTTTCTTCTTATGATCTTGTGTAATTGGAAGACAAACTTTTTCTGAATAATGAATGCTCAGAGGCACCACTGTTCATGAAGCAGCATACTCTCATGATAAAAACAGATCTACAAAATGATAGCTTAACTGTAACAGAGAATTTGCCCCTGTAAATCCCAGAAGCAGTGAACAGTTGAGGTTGGCAGGAATCCCTGCTCCAGCCCCTGCTCATGCTGGAGCCAGCCTCACCCTCAGGTCAGGCTGCTCTGGGCTGTGCCCAGTGAAGCTCTGAGGGTCTCCAAGGACTGAGGTCTCCCTGCCTCTCTGGGTCCCCATGGCAATGCCTGACCACTCTCACAGCCAGAACAATTTTCCTACCTAACAATTCCACTTGCTGCCAACAGCTCATCATTGCCCTTTGCTACACAGCTCAGAAGGGAGTCCATCTCTAGTCTCTGCAATTTCTCACAAGATTACATTTATTATTTGAATTTATCTTTGGTGCTCTGCACATTCTAAGCTTTTAAAAAATGAGTGACTCTGGAGCGTGAAGTCCCTTCTGCAGGAAAACAAGTGAACTAGGACCACAGCCCCAGCAAAAACTCCTGCTAGGCAAAGGAATGTACATTTTCCAACTCACCTTTCCTTTCTGCCATACTCTGAGGGGTGTTTGATAGAGCTCCCCAGGAGCAGAAGCACAGCTCCTGTCACCACAGAGCACCAGAGATTCAGTGACTCATCCAGACTGAGATGAGGATTAACATGCTTTCCTAACTCCTTTTGAGCTTCTTCCTTGTACTGGGACAGAATTCACAGAAGTTTATAGTCCTTTGTTCTTCCCCATAACAAAGGGGGAGAGAAAAACCAGGTCAACAAAACCATTTTTCTTCCTCTTCTATCAGTTTTGAGCAGCTCCAGGCTCCCTGATGTGCAGCATGAACTAATAGCACCTTCAATGGAGGGCTGAGGAGCCAGCAGATGGAGGTTAGGGGTGTACTGACCTCTCAAAAGAGCAGTCCAAGAGCAGGACAAAGCCAACACTTAGGTGTTGTGGAGATTTCCATTTGCCCTGATGGTTTCACTCCATATTACCTGTGTGCCTCAAACCTCTGAGCTGAAATCACGAACAGGACCTGCAGTGCCCACCCTTCCCCACAGCTGACGTGTGTCACATCACAGAAACCAGGAAAAGATGGGAGCAAACCAAAGGTCAATGCAATATAGAGGCTTTAATAGAGTTTTCTGTGCTTTTTCCCTTGGACAACACTGAGGGCTCAGCCCTTTGTCTTAACACAGCACTACAGGCTTTGGCAGGTATGTAATAGAAAAAGTACCACAGGGACATTTTATTGTGTTTCCTTTTCTGCTTCTCTCCTTCCCCCCACTGTCTTGGGAAAAAGTAGGTAGAGGAGTTTCAGCCATTGCCAACTGCTCTATTAGAACAACAGAATTTTGGGAAGCCCCAAAGCATTATTTGTAGCCACAAATAAGCACAGTTTATAACTAAGCCTTTCACATCAGCAGGTCACAGCAGGGCACTGAGGAAGTGATTGTGTACCTAAGCATGTTTGCATCCCACCTAAATATCAAGCATTAATTTAAAGTGTTAAATGCCCACAGCCCACACACAGCACCCTTCAAACTGCAGAGGGAGAAAGAGCTGAGGTGAGCTGAATAACAACCCAGATGTTACCTTGGTCTCTGCTTCCTGCAAAGTGAGCCCACAGGGAATGCTGTCCCATCCCATGGAATAAATGTCAAACCTCAGGTGAGATGAGCCCAGATCCCCTTCCCAACAGCCACTACTGCCACCCACAGCTCCCCAGGAGTCAAACACTGAGGCTCTTCGTCATTCTGCATTATTTAAAAATTCAGCTGTTGATTCTAGCAGTCTGTCACATCATGGCATATTGCTCGTCTCTCTTTAGAACAGATAGTGTGGGGTGTGTAAAATAACAGACACCCCCTTTTCTCCTCTATTCAAGCTTTAACTCCACAGAAGAAACACTTGTTCCCCAAACCTTTGCACGCTGCTCCTACAGGCAAGGTACAGGCTAACACACTGACCCTGAACGAGCTTCTTGTAGCACAAATTCAGCAGCAGCACCAAACCACACGGCAGCTCTTGTAATTGCTTTCTACTAATTTACATTATACATTAATCTAACATTGTACATCAATCAATAGGTGAGAAGATTTCACTGCTCACTGGTTTTGAGGAACCGATTAAAGGAGTGATGAAGAAGATTAATTTATTACAGGATCTGCCAGGAGGCTAAATGCTTGCAGGAGGAAAGGAAATATTGACTTAGATTTACCAGAGGAATAACTCCCATTCATATATGTGTACATATATATATAGAATAAGATGCAGGAATATGTGCACCAAACAGCTTTGGCACGTGCTGTCGAGTGGGTTTGCTGGGCACAGACTGGAGATGAAGGATGGAGAGAAGCAGCATGGAGCTTCCTTCTCTTGCAACCCTCTGCACTGCTGGAAAAGCACCGCTGGAAAAGCACCGCTGTGATTCTCTGAATGCAGAGACTTAGAAGCCTCTAAGTGGTAAAAGGTGATAAAAACCCACCTGTGAGCCTCTGTGAGCTGTGCAGCCATCAATCCCACAGGCTCAGCAGGGGCATGGCAGGGGACCGGACAGAGTGGCCCTGGGTGGGTGGGTGGCAGCAGGCAGGCCAGCACAGCACCACACAGGACACAGCCCAGCGTGACCAAGCAGCAGAACCCCATCCAGCAGCTGCACAGCTGCTTTTACCACCTCCAACACCCAAGGTGGCTGTTCAGTGTGCTGGGACATGGATGTGCCCCAACAGCATCTGCATCACTTCTGCTCACAATGCCAACCTCCAGGGCCCACTTCTGCATCTACCAGCCCATGGTGGGCCTGCCCCTTATTTCATCTACCTAAAAAAAAAGACCCGTTTTCCATGGGGATTTAACTGCAGCCTCACAAAACCCTGACACACATGTGGTACCAGTGCCACTCATCACTGGGAGTTGGACCACACCAGCACAAGGAGGGACACCGACCCTGCGGGTCAGGGTGGTGGTAGCAGCCCCATTAAATGGTGGCTGCAGTCCTCCTGAATGGCAGAGAATATTCACACACAAAGGCAGTGGCTGGGGGCCCGATGGGCAGTGACTCACCCGTGGCTGTGTGTCCCTGTGTGCCCTGTGTCCCCAAGGCTGTGTGTCCCTGTGTCCACTGTGTGCCCTGTGTCCCCATGGCTGTGTGTCCCTGTGTCCACTGTGTGCCCTGTGTCCCCAAGGCTGTGTGTCCCTGTGTCCACTGTGTGCCCTGTGTCCCCAAGGCTGTTTGTCCCTGTGTGCCCTGTGTCCCCATGGCTGTGTGTCCCTGTGTCCCTGTGTGCTAGGCTGTGTGCCCTGTGTGTCCCTGTGTGCCCTGTGTGCCAGGCTATGTCCCTGTGTTCCAGGCTGTGTCCCTGTGTGCCCTGTGTGCCAGGCTATGTCCCTGTGTGCCAGGCTGTGTCCCTGTGTGTCCCTGTGTGCCAGACTGTATCCCTGTGTGCCAGGCTGTGTCCCTGTGTGCCAGGCTGTGTCCCTGTGTCCCTGTGTGCCAGGCTGTGTCCTTGTGTGCCAGGCTGTGTCCCTGTGTTCCCGTGTTCCAGGATGTGTCCCTGTGTGCCAGGCTGTGTCCCTGTGTCCCTGTGTCCCTGTGTGCCCATGGCTGTGTGTCCCTGTGTGCCAGGCTGTGTCCCTGTGTGCCAGGCTGTGTCCCTGTGTCGTTGTGTGCCCATGGCTGTGTGTCCCTGTGTGCCAGGCTGTGTCCCTGTGTCCCTGTGTGCCCATGGCTGTGTGTCCCTGTGTGCCAGGCTGTGTCCCTGTGTCCCTGTGTGCCCAGGTCTGTGTGTCCCTGTGTGCCAGGTTGTGTCCCTGTGTTCCAAGCTGTGTCCATGTGTGCCAGGCTGTGTCCCTGTGTTCCTGTGTGCCAGGCTGTGTCCCTGTGTCCCTGTGTTCCAAGCTGTGTCCCTGTGTTCCAGGCTGTGTCCCTGTGTCCCTGTGTTCCAGGATGTGTCCCTGTGTCCCTGTGTGCCAGGCTGTGTCCCTGTGTCCCTGTGTTCCAAGCTGTGTCCCTGTGTTCCAGGCTGTGTCCCTGTGTCCCTGTGTGCCAGGCTGTGTCCCTGTGTGCCAGGCTGTGTCCCTGTGTTCCAAGCTGTGTCCCTGTGTTCCAGGCTGTGTCCCTGTGTCCCTGTGTGCCAGGCTATGTCCCTGTGTGCCAGGCTGTGTCCCTGTGTCCCTGTGTTCCAAGCTGTGTCCCTGTGTTCCAGGCTGTGTCCCTGTGTCCCTGTGTGCCAGGCTATGTCCCTGTGTGCCAGGCTGTGTCCCTGTGTCCCTGTGTTCCAAGCTGTGTCCCTGTGTGCCAGGCTGTGTCCCTGTGTCCCTGTGTGCCAGGCTGTGTCCCTGTGTTCCAGGCTGTGTCCCTGTGTCCCTGTGTGCCCATGGCTGTGTGTCCCTGTGTGCCAGGCTGTGTCCCTGTGTGCCAGGCTGTGTCCCTGTGTGCCAGGCTGTGTCCCTGTGTCCCTGTGTGCCAGGCTGTGTCCCTGTGTTCCAGGCTGTGTCCCTGTGTCCCTGTGTGCCCATGGCTGTGTGTCCCTGTGTGCCAGGCTGTGTCCCTGTGTTCCAGGCTGTGTCCCTGTGTCCCTGTGTGCCAGGCTGTGTCCCTGTGTTCCAGGATGTGTCCCTGTGTGCCAGGCTGTGTCCCTGTGTGCCAGGCTGTGTCCCTGTGTCCCTGTGTGCCAGGCTGTGCAGTGCCTGCAGATTGTGCACGGTGCTTGTGGCACAGCTGGGATGGAGCAAGAGCCACCGAGTGTGAAAGGATTGGCATCTGCCCAGCAGGCTCTGCTTAATGGACTGCTTTGGATGCACACATTTGGACAAGGAGCAATCGATACTGCACAGGACAGCGCAGCACAGGCATTGTCTGCAGCCAATTATGCTGCTCTCTCTGCTGTACAATATTCATTTTAATGTTACCCTGAAGGGAGGGAGCACGGCAGGTCAGCCAAGGAAAGTGGCAGTGCTGCTGTACAACCCAGCCCTCCTTTCTTTGAAAACTCATGTCAATCCAGTGCAAATCCTGTCAACCAGGCCCTTACAGAGCATGGTTCGAGGAAATCCATTAAGCTCTCCCCTGTTCACTGTCGCTGCCTTTTTGTCTTGCCAGTGCCACCAGCAACAGCTCCCCAGGGAAAAGCAGGACAGAGTCCCAGGGACTGAGGTCACCCTCCTCTTCCTGACCAAGCACAGGTTGTTTAGAGCAACAGAAATGCCTAAATTGAGCCTGGATACCTGGAGACCTTAGCCTATGCCTTGGTATCTGACTATTGGTTCACCCAGCACAGGGCAGCACCAAAAGGAAAGTTGTATTATGGGACCAAGGATGCTGCTCTGAGCCAAAGAGCCTGTCTTCAACACAGCACTGCAGTCTGTTGCGTCACAGCATCCTTCATCTCTTTGCACATCAAGTCAAAATCTTTGAAATGCCACAACAATCCCTTTCTCCCCACCTTCATCTGACTCTTCTTCAAGGCTGAATCTCCCCTTACAGTATCTTCAGTGCTTGGAACTGAGTCTCATACTAACAGGCCTCTGTTTTAAAGCCTCAAAATGACAAAAGAAAAAAAAAAAAAAGACCAGCACCTGGAAAAGCAATTAGTTTAATTGCTCATTCTGGGTGCAAAAAGACCCTCAGTTGTTTGAAGCCCTTGATTCAAAGGAATGGCTGTTATAGGCAGCTGACCAGCACAGCACACACTGCTGCCATGCCCTCTGCAGCACCCGGAGGTGCTTCTCTATCCCAAATTACAGGAAATTAACATTTTCAAAAGCTTTTGAGTGTTCCCAGGCAGGAAGCGTTACAGGAGGCAGCAGAACCAGTATTATTTATATAGATCCCATTATTACAAACTAGAACTCCACCCCGTCACTGTAATAAAGCATTACCCAGGAGGCCACTGAAAAACCAGAATAAAATCCTGTAATACAGGATGAAATAAGAACAAAAAGGAGGCAGCCTTTCAGATGCCTTGATGTTATCCCTTTAAACAGAGCTGCCCTGACATATGCTGTACATCACAGGGGACTGGCACGTCAGCAGAGCGCTCCACGACAGCCACAGGGCTCGAAAATCCACCTTTCCCTTCCCACCTGTATTTTCGGGTTTAATTCTTCCTGTTTTGTTTTTCTACTGATGTGAATGTCTCTTCTGTTGGGGGATTTGGCAGTAAGAAATCCCAGGGGATACCCCTGGCAGGTACTGCCTGATTGGAAGGCCATACTGAACAATCCTCATGCAGAAGATCCCTAACAGGGACAGATTGAGGCACATTCCTCCTGAAAAAACAGGTTACTGCTCTGTAGAGCCCCACAAGCTATGATGTGCCCTCTCTTTCCAAGCAACCAGCTACAGAAATGACAGCAGCAGCACGTGCCACAGAAGCAAAGCCAAGTATTGCCTGGCTCTGGAGCCTGCCCAAAGGATGAGCAGTTCCCACCTGTGCAGCAGCCAGGGTTTGCACTGTGGCTCCAATGTACCAGTGCTGCTGACTTGGGCACGGCTGCAGGCTTGGCTGGGGCTGGGTTTACACCCATGGACCAGGTGGCTCTTTATTTTTAGGCACAGGCTTCTCAAATGTGGTGCTTCAGGAGGCGGAGACCCCTTCCCTCAGCTCCAAGTGAGCCTTGCAGCACCTCTGCAACAGGCGAGGCACACCCAAGGGACAGGGAAAGCCAATATTACTGGTGCTCTTGCTGAGGGAGCTGCAGAAAGAAGCTTGTTAGTATTGATACAGAAACCCAAAACCAGGACACCCTGCCCCTCCTATTTGTGGAAGCAATAATTCTCTGGAGGTGCTTAAAGAATACAGAACAAACCACGCACAAAGTAACCTCATTTCAGAGCTGGATCCATTCCAGGACAGTTGTGGACAATTATCAACATCTGGTGATTTGCAGCAGAACTTTCAGTCAGCATGGAGATGCCCATGTGAGACCCTGAGGAGCAGTGGGCTGGCACAGTGAAAGGCTGAGCTGGAACTCTGCAGCACTGACACAGCCCCAGCCCGTGCCTGCCCGGCAGTGACTGACCCCCTGAGCAGGGTCTGCCAGCACTGCCCTCCTGCCTGTCAGGCAGGCTGGGCACACAGCCAGCTGGGACAGGCACAGGCTGGCCAAGCCAGCCAAATTAAACCCATCCAGAAGCACCCACCCAGTTGGGGCCAGCTAAAACTGCTCATTGCCACCAACAAGGTTCCTGTATTTTAACTCTCAGTGTGTTTCACAGCACTGCTGGGACCTGCACCTCTGGCCAGAACCCCTTCTCTTATGACAAACTCTCATTAAACAAACTGCTAAACAAGCAGATTTGTATGACTTCCCAGCAGGTGAAGGAGACCCCTGAGCATACAAAAAAATATAGCAAAATCCACCTGAGGACTGTGGATAAAGCTCAGTATAAGCCAATACCTATACATAAATGGAGTACTGGGGAAAGATCAGCTGAAGATCAGCTAATCTGCATGTCATCAACCATGGAAAATAAAATGTCAAGTAAACCAGGTGTTTGGGTTGCATCAGTACTTTGACAGACCTAAGCTTAAAGCAGACTTCCAGGTGCAGCAGCTTTTCAGTCTAAAAGTATTTTATAAAAGAAAAAAAGGCACTCAAATTATTTTAAAATTAGTTAACCAATAGGTACTACATGATAAACAGACATGTAGGCAAATGGTTTCTGTCCTTGATCCAAGCCTATTCAGTCCATTACTCAATTATGTGGGGAACTCACAAAGCCATTGCTGATGCAGTGTGTGCACAGCAGTACTGGGTGCCAGGAACAGCATTAATGATGGCAACAGATCTGGAAAGCTGGGCAATATCCGTTTATTTGAGCAAAGTGCTCTCAATAGCTGCAAGTGGCACAGTGCCTGTCTAAGGACTGAGTACAGGGTCACACTAATCATATAGATAACAGCAATTAAGGAAAGGAAATGAGGAGGTTTGTACAGAACCAGCCGTACGTGAGCTCCTCATGTGATGCTGTTACTGAGGGGAAAAGCAATCCAGGGCTACATAAAGAGGAGATTAACCAGCAAGCACGGGGAAAGGGTGTTATTTCAGCATCCAGTATCCAAGATACCACTGCTAAATGCTGTGAGCAGCTCTGGTGACCATATTGCAAGGATAGGCCTGGAAATTATATGAAGGATTCAGACAAGACTCTGAAGTCATATTGGCTGTGGAAAAGTTGCCTCATAGTAAGAGGCTTTTGTGACTCAGGCTATGCAGCTTTCCCAAGAGGTGGCGGGGATAATTCAGCCCCAGTCTGCAATTACTTCTGAGAGGAAGAAAATCTGATAGCAGGTGACTCCTGGCCCAGCCAAAATGGACATACTGCAGAAGCAGCAAATGCAGCAAACATTTTAAAGCAGAGCCCTGGGCTGTGATCAGCTCCACTCCACTCGGTGAGAAGCGTGAGTGACGTGTGGACAAAATGCCAGGCTGAGTCAGGAGCCCAAAGCAGAAGGTGCAGGTGGAGTTTGGATGTGCAAAGCAGCACCTCCTAGCTTGGACACACAAGTGAGAAGGGTGTGGGGGTCCTGCAGGTGACAAACCTCTCCCAGTTAATGGCCCTCCCCAGCTGCCCCATCTCTGACCCATGTGTGACACATCCCTTAACAGTATCAAAAATGAGGTTAATGGCAGTGGGAAAATTAAAGATGCTCCATGGAGTGTACCTGGGGAGCCAACAGCTCAAACTGCCTGCCAGGGCCATTTGCAGCACAGGACACTGAAATCTTTGGGGTTTATTCCTCATATTGACACATGGACAACCTGAGGATGGTTTGGGGCTGTGTTACTGTACCTTTCCACTAAGACCACTGCAGGATTCAATGAATTTTAAAAATGACAGATGATACCCAGGACAGTGCCCCCAGCTGCCTCAGCACAGCTGCCCAGCAGCCTCACAGCCTCCCCCCAGGTCCACATGGTTTGCCCAACACCCACAAAGCCTCAGCAAAGTCACCAGGAGGCAGGAGCAGGACAATCCCCTCCCCACTGGCCACCTCACATCTGCAGAACTGCAGATTCTGATGCCAGCCTGAAGGCAGAAATACTCATTTCTGCTCACTGAAGAGTGCACTGGGGTCAGGTTATTGTGCACAAGAGGAGTACAGGAGGGTTCATCAGGCCTTTATGCCCAGTTATACATAAATGAAGCACCCTCTGCAGTCACACGTCTGTTGTGCTTCCCAAACCACCACAAGCACTTCCACCCAAACCTGTGCATGGATTAGCTGGGGGGGACTCTGCACATTATCCAATTAAAAGGAAGGGGGAAAAAACATGACATGAAAAACATTTCACGTGTCAAAACAGCAGATTTAATTCAAGTCTGGAATTTGTTAGAACGCTGCAACTAAAAAGAAATACAGACTGGCATTATGAAAGAATATATTGTAATGGAATCTGCAGCATCAGATCTTTTCCAGGCAAAAACTACTTGTTACAATAAATGATCTAAAAAAATCAGTATTCATATAAGAATCTGTGTGCATCCACAAAACAGGAATTGCAAATACATTAGGTTTAAAACAATCTCAGAAAAAAACTCATTTTCAGTTGAGTTCCCCCATATCCTGCCCTCTCAAATGACTGCAAAGAGTATCCATACAATCTCAGAAATCCCATTATCTCCCTGTTCTCATCATAAATTCAGCAGTGTTTCTTTAGTGTTTCTTTGATGAATTACATTCCTTCCTAACATATTATTTTAGTAAAAAGTACACATCAGAGCTCTTAATTAAAGCCCACATCTGTAAATTGGATTTTATATATATATATGATTGGAATATATACAAGTGTAGAATATAAATATAGCACATGCATGTAGAGATGGGATCAGGATGTTCCATTACCAGAACAGCACTATCATTTCTACAGCTCTAAAAGAGCCTATTGTGATCTGTGATTTATGTGTTTGTGGGAGCTGTGCTTGTCACCCAGAGCTCCATGCCTCCTTCATTCCTCTGGTCAAAATATATTAATTTTTTTAGTTTGTCTATGTGATAAGCTATTCTGGAAGAGTTATTCTTGTGTGGATGCCCTCAGTCTGAAATGAAATACTTTATCATTTTGATTTAGCTTTATCCATATGCTCAAAATTCCCCTATTCCACACGAGGAAACCAAAGAATAAACTGAGCAGCAAGTCTGCTTCCAGTCCAAATGTCCTAACACTGGTGTTGGGCTGGAAAAGCTCCTCGGTAACAAAGTGCCCTCACACACTGGCTGTACCCGTGCACCCTCCCGGGGCAGGCACTGCTCCAGCCAAGAGGAGAGGTGCAAGGGAAGAGAGAAGTCTGCACAAACACCATCAGGGGATACAAGATACCCACAAGATACCGTCACTGCTCTTGTGCTCATCACATCTGTGAGGTGCACTTGCACCTTTTGCAGAGCAGCAGCTGAGGTGTGTGTGGGAATACAGAGAATTCCTGTATCCAAGGGATTTGGGTGCTCTCATCACAGACTTCCATCAAAAGCCCACAGTGGTTCCAGTGACTTGCCCAGTGCAGGAATGGAGCCTGTGACAAGGCAGGAAATGAACCCAAAAGTGGCCTAAGTCCAGCTTTGGAACTGGCCTTTGCAATGCTCCCACTTAACACAAAACTGGCCTCTTTAGGAAAAGTGTCACTACAAGACTCTCATTTTATATGACTTCACTTAAAGGTACCTTATGCCAGGCATGTAGGAAACAAGAAATTAAGGCAAAGCACAGAGAGGCCAGCCATGCAGTTTGGATTTGTTTGCAGCAGGCGATGGGAGGGCGATCCCTGAGCCCGCAAAGCCGTGGGGTGCAGCTCCCCCACTGAGCACATCCCCGAGGTGTGGGCTGGCACAGCGACCCCTCCCCAAGCCAGCGGCCAGGGCAAAGCCTTTGGCACAGACCCCACAGAGCTGCCAGCGGGGCACAGGCTGACCTCTTCTCCATTAACAGTGGGTCTGGCCAGGCTCGGTGCCAGGCTGGGGCAGCAGCACGGGAAGCAAAGCAAACCCAGCGGCCCCAGCACAGAGCGGCACAGGTGACAGGGCTTTGCAGGGGCTGGATCCAGCTCCGGAGGCTGCAGGAGCTGCCCCGGTGAGTCACGGCCGTAGGTAGGTCAGGCTGCAGCCCAGCAGCCCCTAAAGCATCCCCGCGGGAGACAAGCAGCCCGTTCACCTCTCTTTTCCCAGCCGGCAGGAATGAAAAACCCAGCCAGGAGCTTTACAGCCTCTTTATTTAAAAGATAAAATGGAAATAAACTTTAGAATGACGTTAACTAAAACTTTCTAAAATAAAACTTCCATTAAAAGGGGAGGCTGAAAGCAGATATTTCTGAAGCTGCCGCATCCTCCACAGCGCTCGCACTTCGCGCATCCCGAACCCCCGCCCCCGGAGGAGCCGCTGCCTCCCACTGCTCCAGCCTCGCGTTCCCTGCTCCAGTTAAAATAAAAGGGAAGGAACCCTGCCTGCAAACACAGGCTTGCCCGGAGCCCAGGCTCCCAACGATCAACTCGCTCTGTCAGGTTAATTAGCACATAAATTAAGAAATGCTTTGCTCGCAGTAGTACCAGGCACAGAAGGAAAGCTGTGGGCATGGAAATGAATGAAGCACCAGGGAGCCAGGACACAACTTTTTGTCATATCTATGGCCCGTGGTGCAGAGTCTCTCAATAACCGAAGCAAATTTTAAAATCACCCTGTTTCTATCATAGTGGCTATTTCTTCCTTGGTTACATTTCAACTTTTCTGCTTTATAAGTTAGGACACATTTCCCAAATATTTCCAAAATGGGCATCTAAACTATACTTCAACCTTTCTGGAGCCAGACCATAGCTGGGAACCATCCTGAAGCTCCACCACCAGGTCAACCCCTCCATCTCAACCCCTGCCACCACATCAGAAGAGACTGGTACATCTACAACCACCTTCCATCCCACATTACCCCCCCTCACACCAGGCAAGATCTTTGGACAACGACTATATCTTATAAATACATTTTTTAAAATAATTTCTATTATTTTTATGAAGAACCATGAATTATATACATCAGTCAAAAGAAACCTAGAAAGCAAGGAGGTCAAAATGTCAGTGTTCACAATAGTGAGCAATTCCACTCAGCTGCCCAAAATTTTCTTGAGGTTCCTTCTTACCTGAGGATGCCACAGTCACAGAAAACACTTGAAGAAACTTATTCTTCTGAATGGAGAAAAATGAAAAAAAAAATAAAAAACCTTACCAGTAATACTGAGCCAGCCTGCCAGAAGAAAATGGAAGACAAAAAAAATATGATTAATGATGCCTTAATCTTTTAATGCAATAATTTCTGCCTTCAAGGGACTTCTGGTAAATAGCACAAAAAGTCTCACCAGGAAATTCCCAGACACATTAATCTTGCTGCTGTGCCCTGGCAGGTTCTCTGTGCAGTCAGAGGCTCCTCAGTGCAGCGAGGGTGTTGCTGGGCCAGCAGACAGACATGAAAACCTATGTCAGCTCTAAAAGCAGCACAGGTTCAAAGCCTGCTCCAGCTCGTACCATGGGGAACCCCATCTGGAGCTCTGCCACCCCCTTACACACTGTCAGAATGCTGAAATTCCTGTTGTCCCCACGTCAGCAGCTCCTCCATGGAGCCTGAGGTTATTTCTGGTGCTCCACCATGGCATGCTCAGGCCACCTCTGACTCACTACCCCTGTTTGCTCCATGTCAGGACAGCACAGTTCCCAGGTGACTCACATCCTGCGTGACCAGGCCTGTGGTCCATCCTGTGGTCCATCCAGTCACACCTCCCAGCCACCATGATGAGTGACAACCCACCAGAAGTGTTTCCATCACTCCTGCCTTCATCCCGTGGGACAAGTAGGCCTGGGGGTAGCAGACACAACAGAATTTAAAGCTGTCCAAAGCAGGGTCAAGCAGCTCTGAAGAAATAGTTGGGTTCATGTGAACACACCATGAATTGTGCTTTTCAGAGCACCTGTTAATTTTAGGAGGAGCATCGAGTGATGCAGCTGAGGGCTGGAGCTGCAGGTCAAGTGTCACACAAAACACAATGCTTTGTGGAAGGGCCCCTGGCCAGGGAAGGGAAGGATAGGGATGGAGAGAAGATGGGTACATGCAAGTAGATAGGTAGGTTTTCTTTTGACACATCTTTGGTCAATAGATACCATTAGATTATGTAACTTAATTTACTTAAATCTCCTGATTTACATACATTTCATCCTCTTCTGCCTTGCTTCAGATAGCAGGCCTTGAGGGCATGGATTTGAAGGACTGGGCAGCAGCTTTACAAATCCATTCCCCAGAGATCCTTAGCCTCAAACAGGCAACAATCAGGTGAACACTGAACAACAAACGAGGCACACCTGACTCTGGCAAACTGAACTCACATTGGCAAGAGTCAGCTGTAAAAGAGCTGCCCACGCTGGAGGGACAGAGATTAAAGGGTAGAGCTTTAGGAAGTGCTTCCAGGCATGCAGGTAATCATCCAGACATGAGTAATGGCAGGGGCAGGAAGCAGTGGGAGCTGGTACAGGAGCATGTGAGCTGTGCTCCTACCATCACCCCAGGCAGCACACGTGGGCTCCCAGGGCAGAGCCACACCCTGGTGACAATGGGCACGGGATTGGCAAACCCTGCTCTGAGAGCTGCCACCCAGCAAAGAGCTGCTCCTGGAAAACATCTAAGCAATGTGTGCTGGGGATTTGTACTTGGCACAGCCAAGTGCCCCAGCATGGGGAAGGAGGGTCCCTGCAGCATCTTGGGATGCTCTCCAAGCATCCCATTTAAGCCAATAAACTCCACAGTTTTACAATAAGTTATATAGGGAGTTGCATACATGTCTTGCATATGTACCCTGGGCATCCCCAGATATCTGCAAAGATTAAGGAACTTGACTGTCTCACATTCTGAAATGCATACCATGAACTCAGACCATTGGAAAAATGGCACCATTGGCATTCTGCTTCTACTGGGGATGCTGCCATTTCAGTACAGTTTAAAAATGCATGTTGCTGTTCCCACCTCCTCCATCTCTCTTCATACTTCCTCACTGCACTTCCCCCAGTCATTTCAGCACATCCCCATACATTCATTCATCATCCCCCCCAAGCTGCCTTTATTGGATCCTGCTTTGTATTTGGTGCCCTGAGACATTTCTCTTCATGCCCAAGAAGAGCCAGGAAAATAAACCTGTAGAAGAACATAGAATTGCCTTTAAAAATAAAAACGTATTACTTTGAGACAGCTCAGCAGTATGTCAGTATATAACTAATGAGCACCCTTATTTTCTAACCCCTTTGCTTTATTTGCAAGCCTTTGAAAGCCAGGCTGTGTGACCTGGGGGTCAGAAAGGGCCAACAAGCTCAGATGGACCAAATAGCCAGTACCAGAAAGACTCAGAAGTACCTTCAAGGACAAGAAATATGCAGGTGAGAGGTAGAAGTGGTTAAGGAGAATACTCAGCACGTATTATCAGGCGAACATTATGGCACCAGCACCTGCTCCAGAAGAAAAGACTGTTCTAAGTTCCCAGAGCCCATAAACTCTAAAAGGTTCCATGGATGCAATTTTTCTCCCCTCTCTCCCCTCCCTTTCCTTTCCCTTCCTGCCCATTCATGGAACCAAAGTTTGACAAAATTGCAACTAAAGTTCCAGGCTCCCGGCTGTGACTGCTGAGACCTCCCCTCCGTGCTCATTTGCACAGGGCTTTAGCAGACTGCAGAGTGCCATCTAGACGAAGGAAGGAGGATGTGCTGCGAGCCAGCCAGCTGGAGGTAATAAATCCTTCAGGGGTGCATCACAGAATGCCTACAAGATGCTTTGCAGAACACCTCTTTGCACACTTCAGATGTTTTGTGGCAGTTTTTTTAAAGTACTAAAATCCTCCGGTGGCTGAATGAGCAATGGTCTCAAATGGCTTGTGGGATGAGATGAGAGCCCTTTTACTTTAGCATTTGAATATTTATGCATTCTCATAGAGAAACATTTTAGCTCCTTATTTTTTCCAGGCTATTTAAGGTTCAGACGACCACTGAATCAGGACAGTTTTTAATGCTGGGCTTCCAGACAGAGTCTCATTAAAGGACACATGGACCTGAATGGGTCGTTGCATGCAAATTCATGAATTTTTTATGTATGTGCAAATATTTGCCTATGGAAAGGCATTGGAAGGCATTGACTCCATGAGCAGTGGATTTTTAGCAGGGTAGAAATCTTGCCTGTATCATAAGTGGAAAAATATTAATCTGAGATGACCACAGAGATGTGGTGGGCAGCAGCTGCTGCAGGGCCTGCTCCAAGGGACAGTGTTCCCACAAACCTGCAGTAAGAAACCAAACCACATCAACACCAAATTTCTGCTCTCTTGTCTCAAGAAAACAGCATTCTCATTTCTGTAATAAGTATGAAAAGTGCAGCAAAGTCTCTCCTAAGCTCATACATTTCCCTTATACCCAGCCATGCACAATCACTGCCAATCCCAACCACCCCACAGAACACCAGCAGCTCCACAGCCCTTCACAAACAATGCTGAAATGCAGAGACCTCCTAAACGTGCTTGTGCAAGACTGAAATGTGCCTTTGCTGCCCAGGACAGCCTTCTGGTTTAGATGAGCCTGAGGATAAGCCAGTGCTTGCGCAGGTCATCAAGGAGGATGAAGTTCCCACTGACCTGCTTGGGCAGGAAAGCAGGTCCTGCTGCCCCATTACCTTTGTTAAATCCAGCGTGGCAATCACTCCACTGCACCTTGCTGCCTGCCCTTGTCCAAGCTCACAAAATAACCTCAGGAAAAATTCAGCAGAAGGCTGGGCTGGGAACTCAGCAAGCAGAATAAACGTGTTCACCTTTCTCCTGTCAAAACCCGACCTGACAAATTCACCATTTAAAGTAAAAAGCACTGAAACAGACCCGTGAAATGGTTTGGGTTAGAAGGAACCTTAAAGATCATCTTGTTTCAACCCCCCTGCTATGAGCAGGGACATCTTCCAGCATCACAGGTTGCACCAAGCCCCTTCTAACCTGGCCTGAGACACTTCCAGGGATCCAGGGGCAGCTGCTCTGGGCACCCTGTGCCAGGGCCTCCCCACCCTCACAGCAACAGCAGCCAAAGAATGCCTCGTATCAAGAGTCCATATTTAAGAGACAGCAGCACAAAGCTGCCCTTGGAAGCATGATCATTTCTTTGGGAGTTATAAAACCTGGCACTAGCACAGCAATGTAATAAATAATAGAACCTGGTGAATAATGCAAATAAAACATTTTCTCTTCCTATTTTTCATGTTTTTAAATATATTTCCTTCCATTGCTGTCAGGCCTATTCTGCTTTGCCTTTCACAAACCTTCATGCAAAGCAGAAAAAAATTGCAAAGGACTTGGGAGAGAAGCAAAAGGGCTGCTGTCACCTCTGCCTTGTTCCCCCTTCCTCTGCCTTATTCTCCCTTCCTCTGGCACACTCTGTCAGGACCAGGAAGCCGGGGGCTGGATTTAGATTCAGCAGGAAAGCTCTCCCAGCCTGTAATTATGCTGACAGCTCCATGAAAGCTTTACTTTGGGTCTAATTAAGACTTATTAGATTTGAAAACAAACAGAACTTGGTTCTTTCCTGTATGATAGACCCTTTACATGTGCAAAGCAAAAAGGGTGAAGAAAAAAAAAAAGTATGGAAATTCAAGGAGGAGAAGGAAAAAAAAAGAAAAAAAGGAGGTCTGTGTCCAGCATTTTGAGTCAGGGCATGGAGCTCTTCATGAGCATCACCATTGGAGATGGTGGGATGGTGGCCAGAGGGACAGAGCCTGACTCAGAGCTCCTCACCCAGTGATTAGGAGCCACTTGCACATTGCTCCCCAGTATACTGTGGTTAATGCTGTGAAGCAGGAGGGAAATTCAGCCTTTCAGAATTTCCCTTTCAGAGTGTTTGATGGTTGAGAGATGGGGCAGGAGGGGAGGCAGCACACACAGGTTCTTGGGGCTGCACTTCCACAGCTGCAGGAGAGAATGCACAACCTGAGCTTGCCTCAGTCAGCATGAATGTCACCTTAGTTTGTGTACTGAATACCTAATGTCAGTGCAGAAAAAGGACACTAATGCAGAGCTTTTCAAAAAGACATTCACAGGAGCTGCACCAGACACCAGCAAGTTCAAAGTTCCCACCTGGTGCAAGTGGATTTCCCTGTCCCCAGACAGACACAGACAATAAATGCAGTTCATTCACTCTTTTCATAGACTTTGCTCACGTTAAGAGCAGAAGATGATGAGAGTGTGTGTGCTGAGCTGCAGTAAAAAGCCGTCCTTCGGCAGCGTCCGGGTGCTGAGCCCAGCACAGCTGCTGGAGTGCCAGTGCCCTCTCCTGTTCAGTGTGCACCAGCTTCCCTGTTCATTTACGGCATGTCTGCCGCCTTCAGCGGCTGGGGAAAAACATTCCCAGCCTGACATCCTGCTAACAGCCCATTAAAAATGGTGTTTATAAGGTTAAGGGAAATGTGAAAATGCTGCAGAACTTCTGTGGACGCTGTGTCCTCTTTGCTGCAGTCCAGAAGAGTTATCGCTTGCATCGGGCCATTTAGGAAGAAATAATCCTCAAATTATCCCATGTCATTATGTACAGCAGGTTTGCATCTTCTTTCCAGAGCACATCTTCAATGACATCCACTTTTACTCTGTGTGGCTGTAACTTGAACTCCAGCCACTGCCAAATGTATTCACAAAGTCACAGAGGAGGAAAGCGAAGCCAAAGGGAGTCATCAGGGACTGACATTGGGGTTTATCCTCCCACCCTACCTGGACAGTTTTCCAGACTTTTTACACTGTCATGTACTTACAACAGCACAGATTTGTCCTCATTTTACCACAGTATTAAAAGCAGTGGTGCTGCTACAAAGTGTTTCCAAAGAGCTGTCTTCTCAGCCCAAGGATTTCTGAAGGGCAGCTGTGATGAAGTTTTCTGTTCTGATATTATTAAGCATCCTAAAGCAACTGAAAGAATTAAAAAGAATGAGTAGCAAACCTTTTCACCTATTGGAAAGTGGGAATATTCCCAGGGACACTATCCCCAGATGCCTTTAGAATTGTTATTGATGTGCCAACAGAGGGAATGTTTTTTCCACCTTCTGAATCACCACTGCCTGGAGCCACACTGTAATGTGGGAATTCCAGCACCAGGCTACTACAGTGAATGAAGATCTCCAACTCCCATCCTTGAGAGAGTTGTCACTTAATGACACATGACAACATAACCCTTAATGGCTTAAAACTAAGACAAAAATAACCCAAGGCTCCTCAAAACAAGCTCAGCTGAGCAAGGTTTCTGGCAAGGGCACTGCAAGCTGAGCAGTGAAGGCCCCCGATTCAAACAGAATTTCCTAGTTCCTGTCCTTATAACCCCTGCAATGACCTTTCCTCCTGCCTCCCCTCACAGAGTTCACACAACCTCATATCCCCAGGGCCCAGGGCCACCCAACAGCTCAGGAAGGAGAAGGGTGACACACAAACTGCTGAGACCATCTCAGCCCTACCCAGAGCACGTTAACGAGGCTGACAGAGACAAGCCTCATCAGCTGATGGAGAGCAAAAACCACCCAAGTTAAGCAGAGCAGGAACACGTTTAGCACATCTCAGCTTTAGGAAGCTTACAAGCACCCTTGAGCAGGAAGGAGGAGCCCCTTGAGACCCTGCTGGGCAGGGCACAGCTTTGGTGGCACTGCTGTCACCAGCACCAAGAGAAATTGCCCTACAGGGAGCCAGGGGTGGACAATACCTCCTGGCAGAGTCAGGCTCTCCTCTGGCAGATGCTGGGCCATCTGAAAGCTAAATTGCTCTATCTGGAGCAATACCAGTTTGCCCAGCTGAAAACCAGGGCTCAGGTGAGCTGGCAGAAACAGCTCACCCTGTAAAGTGGCTCTCCTGCCCCTCTCACTGTCTCAGTTATTCTCACCAGCACCAACCAGCAAGAGCAGGGTCTCTGTGATCATAGATGGGCAACCTGACATGATGTGTTATTTCTTATATTTCCTCTATGTTTTTCTCCAAGTAAAATTAGTAAGATCAGACAAAATTTCATACTAAAATATTGCCTAGGATGTTGGTGGCACTATATTAAAACAATATCTCTCACCTTAAAAGATGTATTAACCTGTACAATAGCTTAAATTAATTCTGCTTTGTGTTCTGGTAGCCAGAAACAACAAATACAGCTGCTCTGCTATCAGCTGCCAGGTCTCCTGCCACTACCCTTCTATAAACCTATTTGCTGGCAGCTCCTGCTGCAAGCAGAGACCTGCTGTGGTGCTCACAGGGGTCACAGAAGAGCAAGGCCACTCTGCAGCCACTGGGTGTTAGCAGGGTGACACCAGAGAGCCCTGCTCCAGCCAAAGAGCAAAGCTCAGAGCACCTGTGCAAGGGCCTCAGTGGTCACACCCAGGGGGTACCCACAGCTCCTCACATGCACATTTGGACATCTCTAACTTCTTTCTTCTGCAGCTTAGATCTATGAAAGAAACTAATCTGTCACAGTTTGGGTGCTCACACAAAACCCATCCGTATACCAGGGTTTTTCCAAGGATGATTTTGGGTTTTGTCTGTTCTTTCCATAACACGTGCTCACACTGCAACAATTAGGACCAGATCTGGAACATACTGAAAGCCAGCTGGGAAATGGGGATTTATCCAGGAACAAGTTTTGGGACTCTTACAAAACAAGGGAGATGTTGCAGCAAAGTAAACTGAAGTTCAGAAGACACTAAAGGTGTTTCCACACCACAAACTGGATTGGTTGGAGTCTAAAATGATTTCTATGCAATGACTTGTGGCTGTTACTCCAAATTCCCAGTTTATAGGAGCCCTACTAGAGCACTTTGAGGAAAAGCCCATCAAGGCACTTCCACACTCACCACCTGTGGATGCCAGACAGACATGCCAGCAGGAAGCAATGCCCCATACTTCTGAGCAAGTCAGTCCTGAAATAAAATCTGAAGGGAAAGCCATACATCCAAGAGCCTACCTCTATTGAAATGCACTTTCATCAGGCCAACAATGGCCAGTTTCAGGCCAATTTCATCAGAGAAATCATCTTTTTTATGTCTAAACCATCAGGTTTGGGGTCTTCTGGCCTGAAGCAGCAGCAGCTGAGCTGGAGCTTCCCAGAGCTGGTTCATGTGCTGTAGGTGTGGGTATCCCCTCCTATGCAGGGCACCAGCCAGGTTAGCCCTGGGGGGGATGGGGCCATCCTTCAGGAGGTGACACACACCATGACACTCCAGGTGGGCACGTCCTCTGCAGCTGAGGCTCCTGCTGTGGCTCCACATCACACAGTGCAGATCCAGCACAGGCTCTGTGGCAAATCCACCCCACAACTCTGCTCCAAGCTCTCCATGGCTGCTAAGGGAAGCTGCTGAAGGTTTCCTTTCTGTGGGACAGAACATCAATTAGTCAATGACTTTAAAGCCATTTATGGCACTAGAGGTCTCTGCTGAAATTCCTAGTTATTGCTGATGCCTGTACCTAGCAAGCTGCTTTTCTCTCTGCTGATATTCAGTCTTGCTGAGGTAGTGTCACCATTGCAGGGACACCACAGTCCCCATCCAGAAAGACTCCCCAGTGCAGCACCCACTTCTCTTGTTTTGTGGCCCAAAAGCATCACTTCAGGGTATGATATAAGTCTGTAAATAAAGATACCATGTATAATACCTGTGATAACCAAATTGCTTTCATAACAAATTGCTAGCAGCCTCTGAAATCTCTAAACACCCAAAAGTAGAAAGCATTTAATTGCACTCTGAGTCACTGATGGATTTTAGTCCATCTGTAACACTTAAACTGAGCAGCTACCTCCAATAGCTACATCCATATTAAGAAATAAGAAAAAAAGTCAAGTCCCAAGCACACTGAAATCAATACAGCTTTAAGTGTACTCATTTGAGATGAATCTAAAACCCTCACACATTAAAAAGTGCCAGCTCAACATTTTTCTAGGAACTGAATCACCTTCCCACCAGCCCCACAGGACTCCAAAGAGTGTTTCAGAGAGGGGGGAAATGTCCAAGAAGCCTTAAAAAATAGGGAAAAAACTCAGGGTGGCAACAATGAGTAATTTCTGCCATGTACTTCCAAAGGTAAGGGAAAAACAGGGGCTACCCAGAAGAAAATTCAGGGAACTACCCAATGAAGTGCTCTGTGCAGCCTTCTGCTTTCTTTCAAAGGGAAGAATATTTTCTTTCAACTTCACATAATTTTAAGACATGAAAAAATAAAAAAAGAAACTAAAACAGCCCAGCAAGTCAGCTAAGTAAATACTGGCATTAACTAAAATTTATTGATGGTAAGTAAATAGTGACTCCCAAAACCTTCGTGTAAAACCAAGTAGCTCCCCCACTGCAAGCCACAGACATGTTCACCCCAGTATTATTTTGCATGTTTTAAGTCATGCCTCCACTCCTGAGCACACTCTAAGGTTTGATCAATCCTACACTTACATCAAAAGAGCAAAAAGTTGTAATAGCTGTGTAAAGAATCGATTTGTAAGAAATGGAGGAGGGAAAGTTACCTGCATGGACTAATAACTTTATAAGGCTTCCCAAAAGAACATGTCAAAGCATTTTAAACTACAGATCTTCTAATATCTGATCCATAGTTCATTCTACAGCCACAGCACATGAAAAATATGTCAGAATCTGTGCTCTAAGTTGCTGAAACTCATCAGAATCAATAGGAAACCTGGAACAAAGCACAGCTCCCACTGAGATGAAAACACAAAATTCCTGTGGACTTTGTCTCACAACTCTACACTAGGGACTATACAGATAATATAAACACAGACTTGTTTAAAACAATGAAAAAATGAGAGGATGTGAGGAAAGGGAAGAATGACAGAAAAGGTGAGGTATTGCTGAGTGAAAGCAGAGTAAGGAGGTACCACTGGGGGGCACAAGGGGGAAACGATTTGCCAGAATAAGATGCAGATCCACCACTTTGGTTCTACTCATAGAAATGGTTAAAAATAAAAAACAGTTTAAGAAATGTACTTGCTTGTTTGTGGCAGCCGTGTCTCCCGTTCTGAAGTCCACAGGCATCTCAAGGGCCATTCCTTCAGTCAGGAGGGTCACAATAATACAGCAGTGCTATTGATCTGCACTACTCAGTGCCTGCTTCAGCCATACCAAGGGTGGCAGACAGCCCTGGCAGCCCCTCACCTGGCTCCAGGACATGGGAGGGGTTTCACACCCCATTTAAATTTATTTCACCAGGAATTTGAGCTCAGAGCTTTACCTCACCAAGGTAAGCTCAGGGAAAATCCACGTGGCGTCAGCACGCTCAGCCAGGCTCCAGTTTGCTGCAGAAAAGTGAGTCCTGTTTCCTGGGCTTCACAAACGGAGTCTGTGGAAACAGTCTGTAAAATGGGATTTCAGTTACACCTGAGCTGGAACTATTCAAAAAAATTCCTTTTGCTTTGAAGTCCTCGATGCAGGGCCAGAGCCATTAGTGCAGATTCAAGCTCAGGAATGATTTTGGTTTGGAGTGAACATCTGTTCCCTCCCTGTGCCCCTCAGGCTGGGCAGGAGCCAGCCTGGCTTTAGCTCACATTCTCTCTAAGTGTGTGTAAAAACTTCTTGGGTTGGCAGACCAGACCTGTTTGACACAAAAACAAAGGTGGCAGTACAGCCCAGGTGGAACACAAGTCTGCTTCAGAGGGGCTTCAGCTCAGAGACACCACGGCCATCTCTGACCCCTTCCACGCACCCTGCCAGTCTGCACAGGGACCTTTAAACAACAACCAAGCCAACCTGCCCAGCCAGGGGCAAGACCTGCTGTGAGCCCGGGCTCCTCGCCAGCCCCTGCAGTGTCACTGCACCTGCAGCACACCTGGGAGCTCATGGCAACAGCAGAAACCAAACCCTGTGTCCCACACCACAGTGACACCTCAGAACACTGCTCCTCTGCAGTCTGTCTTCGGGCAGTAAGGTGCCATGACCATGCTTAACCCCAAACGTGGCTCAGCCCTGGCAGCTGCGGTGGGCCCCGGCCTGGCTGCCATCAATCCTTCAGAGCAAACCCTGCAGGGCAGGCTGTGGGCAGTGTGATAAGGCTGTGGGACAGTGTGATAAGGCCGTGGACAGTGTGATAAGGCCGTGGACAGTGCGATAAGGCCGTGGCTGCCCGTGGCCAGCACCGAGGCTCTGCTGGCTCACACCCTAGATGGCAGCAGCACCCAAGGAATGGGCTGGGAAACCCAAATCTGCCCATGCCTGATGGGGTTTCACGTTCACATAAATCCCATCTGAAGGCTTCTATCTAAAAAGAAACTCCTCTGGAAACCTGAACAAAAGGAGGACGGTGTGAACACAGAGTGTTTCTGGAGGCTGGGAACCGAGGTGCCAGATCCCCTCACGACAGCCCAGCAAGGACAGAGCCAGCTCTGCCAGGCAGCCTGCAAAGATCACACACACAGTCTGCTCTTTTCTGTCACCAACACACTTTTCTGGCACAGTAATGGCAACAAACCTGCTGCCAAGGAGTAACTGGGAGGGCTGGACCACCGGGGAGGGATGACACCCTCGGCATGGGGAAAGCTTGGCCTAGTTCTCTGTGTAATCCTTGCGAAGTCATATGCACACCTTGCAATAATTGTACTTGTTTCAGTGCTGGTGCACGTGTTCCCAGCTCCCTGATGGTTTCTCACTACCCAGACTAGGGGACAGTGCCAGTGCAGGAGCACAGCCCTGGCTCTGGCACACAGGGGGACATGGCTGCGTGGGACAGTGCTGGGCAGCAGAAGCTGCAGGGCCATTCCCGCTGCTCCTGGGTGGATGCACACCCTGTCAGGATTTTTCCAGGAGCACGGGGTAGCAGGCAATGCTGGGTCCCATTCCCATGCTGACACACAGGACAGGCACTGCACAGCACCCATTTCACTCTGCAAGGTGTCAGAGAGTGCACAAAAGTCAGCTCACACCAGACCCTTCTTTCCCTGCCCATGCTGGCCCTACCTCTGCTCTCCAATGCTTTTGCAAACTCTGCAGCGCTGCAGTCAGGGCTGCTGTGAACTCCTGGGAGTTCACTCTATTCCACCCCTCATTCTGAAAAAACATTAATATTTTAGCATCAATAAGTATTGATTTTCTTTTTCCATCTTGCATTTCTTGAGCACATCCTGTATGGAAACAAACTTGAGAGAGAAGAAAAGAGAGCAAATAATGTTGTTTAATTTGCAATGTATTACCAGCTTCATGAAGTGAAATGCTAAGCCTTGACTTTTCCACATGGATTAAGTGTCCCTGTGGTAGATAATGGACACAGTAGGTCGACAAATGAAAACCAGAGTGAGATACAAGTAGCAGAAGTGGGAAAGCACCACTCCATCCACTGCCTCATGCATCTCCCTGCAGCAACCAAGGCACCAGCCTGAGCCTCACCCTGCTGGGCTGGGCAGTGCCACAGCTTTTACCACATCTCCTGAAAAGCATCTTGGCCATCTTGTCACCCATGTCACTGCTGTCTGAGAAGAGTTAACTTCGGGCTAGATATTCAAGAGTTATTCTTGTACGATAAAGTCATGATTATGGAGATTACACCAGCTCTACTGATATATTCAAAAGTTTAAACACAAGAAACACACAGGATTAACAAAAAGTGACAGTTTCAGCTCCAAGGGCCTGCAAAGTTGCCTTCAGCCATGGAGAAAGTAGGCAAAGCAGGCTGTCAGGATGGATTTTGATCTTTATAAAGGCAAGATGACAGCACACTGTGCTTCTAAGGATACAAATAATAGCTAGTAAATTCAAGATTTTATGTTGCACAGTTCTGTTCATTTGATAATCTTAGGAGTTCTTCACCTAAAAAAATAATTGCTTCCCCACCAGTCACAGGAGCAGGCCAAGGCACAGGGAAGCAAACCCACAGGGGAGGGATGCAGTCCTGCCATCACACAGGGCAGAGCATCTCTTGGCACAACGTGCTGGATGCCACATTCCAGAAGAAAATCTGGGCTAAAACACAAAAAGCAGAACTCCAGACCCTGGGAGAGCCAGGATTCCTTCCCCACACCTTGGGCTGCCCATACCACCTTGCCTTTCTCTGCCTGCTAATATGGGGACAAATGCTGCTTTTCAAAAATATTTACACAGTAGCTGGGTCACTGCCACATTATGGGCATGCTCCAGAGTGAGAGTCCCAAAAAACCAGGGGCTCCACCACCACCTGGGACTTATGGGACACGAGATCTCTGTAATCTTGGAGAGGATTGTCACCTGCTCCTCTCTACCTGCACCCTGCAAAGATCAGTGAGCTGCAGCACAGCCACCACTGGCACGTTCACCCCTCTTCTTTCCTGTGAGGCTCCAGCATGGGAAGAAGCTCCTCCAGTTCATTCCCAAGCAGGGGAAATTGGCATGGCTCCATAAAGCTGCTGAAGATCTGGCTCCACTTGACAGTTTTATCTGAGATCATGATGAGCTTGACTAGAGGGTGCCAGCTGGATTGCTCTGGGGAGCCCTATTTATAGATAACACTTGAAAGGGCAAATTCAAGGTGATGGCCCCTGGTGGGCCGTTTTTGTATTTCTTCAGGAGATCCTTACTCACACCTACCCAAGTGCTTGCCAGGCAGGTTGGAAAGGCAGCAGATGAGAGCTCCTGGTGCTTTGTGCTTTCTCCAGCCTCCTGGCAGGAGCTCTGCTGCCATCTTGCCCTGCACCACAGGCCCTGGACAGCTGACACGTAGCTGCACATTCTTCAGACCAAACCTTCATTTTTGTGGTCAGAGCAGTTTGGGGATTTTTTCTCGGAACAATGAGATTCTCAGTGCAGCAACAGCAGATCACCACTTTTTAGAGCCATCACCTGCTTGCCTGTGAGCACAGCACTTGTTACTTGACTCTAGGCATTTTGTTTCACAAAGAACATTGCAAAATCACTGGCAAGAATCACCTGAGGAATTATTTTTGTTTGCTGAAGAACTGGTTTTCAAAGGGATAAAGGGACTAGGCGTAGCATCTAAATAATCCCAAGGGCTCTTTGCATTGCTTTAGAAAGCTTGGGAGATATTTTAAAGCATCAGCATCACTCCCATGAAATCCCCTGTGACACAGAGATGCCTCCACTGAGCCTGAACCACGAAGCAAAGCCACAGACTTTAAAAAGGAGAGAGGATTCCCCTCCATACCATTGCATCAGGGCTTTATTTGGGAACTTAGGCCACTTGGCTTTGCATAGCTCTAAGTAATACTGCATGTGGACCACTGTAAAAATGACTTTTTGAAGTCACCCAAGTCATCCATTGGCAACTACAGCCAATGCTGAACCAGGAACACAAACCTACAGGAACACAAACCTACTCCATCCAGCCTAAGCCCAGAGCTACTGCAGCTGAGGGCAATGAGAGCCCACAGGAAAATCCCCTTCACCTTCCAAGGCTTCTGTATCACCTCTTGCACATCACATTATTCCTTCTGGTTTTCAGCATCTTCTGCTGATCATCTGTGCATAGTCTGGGCTCACTCAGGCATTGGAACAACTTCCAAAAATCTGAATTTCTGGTGATTTTAGGCTGAAACAGAATAACTAATCTGGAGTCTACTTTTCAGGCAATATCCCAGGTTTATGTAAAACAATTTCAAGAAGCCAACAGCTCACTGGGTGCTTTTCTGAGACACTGTCCAGTAAGTAGAAAGTTGTAACAGGTGTAAGTTCAGAGTTAGGGTTTCTCCATAAGTCATAGAAGAAATGGACATAACACTTAGAGCCTTAACTGACTGTGTATCTAATCCTCAGTGTTCTGCCCTTTCCCCCATATCGAATCACATCAGAATGCACACTAACAGAATCCAACGTATACAACGTTTCACTCCCCAGTTCACTGGCTTGGCCTTAATTCAGAACCACTGAGAAACTTTTAATTGGAATTTCAGCCCTTACAAAATGGCATTTTTATGCCTTTATCAAAACCAGGGTCGGTCAGATGTTCTTCCTTTGCAGGCAATGGTTCCATCAGGCAACACAAACTCGGCACACACCTGCTTCACAATCCAGCCCAAACCCACCCAGTTCCTTCAAAGCTCATGAAATGTGCAAGATGGAGACAAGAAATCCACATAGTCAAATTTGGGATTGGTTTCTGCTTTGAAGGGCTACCTGTACTTTTGTTGCAGTTTTGATGACAATCTTTAAGTTTCCAGAGGAGCATGTGCCTCATAGGAAAGGAAAATTCATCTGTTCTTGCCAGTGGTCAGTGTTTTGAGCAGCAGATATGGCTTGGCAGCAAGGACAGCAGTGCCCTTTACCCCCTCACAGATAAAACTGTGTTGAGAAGGTCAGGAGAGAGAAAATCTTAAGACTAATTCAGGTGGAAAGTGAGCCTGGGAGGTTACCTGCTCCAATCTCTGCCCAAAGCAGGTCCAAGAACAGGATGGAATCTGCAGTATCTTCAGGGCTGGAAGCCCCACAACCTGCAGGCAATCCATGATTATGTTAACTTGGAAAAACCACCACAAATTATATAAAAGCACTTACCAGAAACACCTGGCCCTTCAGACAGGCTGTGTTCAGCACAGGGAGAAGCTTCTTGGGTAGGGTCACACACGGGAGGAAGAAAACCAGATGCAGACAAGGCTTGTGGGTCAATCAGGAAAGATCAAGTCAACTTGGAGACTTACTCTGAGGGAACTCTTAGGTCTTGTGTTGAAGGTATTAAAGACCCAATTGTTGAAATTGAAATATGTAGAATCCATTTTTCTGGAAAATTTCTACACAGGACAGATGAACTGTTCATAATTTGGGATATGCATCTAGGCCTAAGGAATTCTGAATTCTGGCAAGACTACCTCAGAAGCTGTTGTAGAGCAAGGAATTGCAGACAAATCAGGTTTTAATTAATAATTTCAGACTCCAAATGAGCTACATCCCTGCACTGTCATCTGGAAGCACACAAGCCTCTGCAGCTACAACATTCAGCATATCTTCAGCAGATTCCTGCTCTGAAAACCGCAATCACTCAAATGAAAGACTTTAAAATTCCTTTTAGCAGTAAGACACGCATCTTCAGTGATTCACATTAAGGACAACAGTTTCTCCAGGGAGAGGAAAAAAGCCTGCCTACCCCATGGGAGACCACAGATGCTCTTTCACAGGAAGTAATTTAAATGTAGCCAGGAAAAAAATAGGTTTCACTGAGTGAGCTTTTTCAGCAGAAAAGCTTAAGAGATGAAAGCAAAAATACAAATTATAGTTCCCTCAGTAGAAAAAACAGTAGAATTACTGGCAGGGCATTCAATGCAAGTATCTAGAAGATGGTCCCCCTCAGCTGAGAAGTTCACTCACCTCTAAGCATAAACCATGTATTTCTTTTTGTTGGGGCTTTCAGAGAGAATACAGGTGTTATTTCCTCTGCTTTCAGAGGAAAACAGGTGTTAGAACACTTTTGTTGAAGACAGCATTAGTTATCTTCAGCTGTACTCCATGAAATAGATATAGCAATATCACTCTTGCAAACTCATGGCAAAGCTCTCTCCCCAGAGCTTTGAAATTTGAAATATATTCAAAAAAGCACAGCAGGTGTTTTTAAAAACAGCCACAAGACTGGCCTAAAGCATACCAAAGATGCACATATTTTTGTGGTTTGCAAGTGAATCTTGCAGAGAGGTAACACTAGAGACTATGAGTTATTAATTACATGAGATCAAGTAATCTCTCACTTAAACAGCAGAACTTGGTATTTTCTCCCCATCTTGATCTTGCATACCCCATTATAGATGGTACTCAAGGAGTTCACTTCAAAACAAGAAAGCTAAGTTTAAACAGCAATATGAAAATGGGAATGCCCAGAAAAACAACAAACTAACCTCTGGACTGGGCAGCACTGGCCTGTTCTGTGAGCAAAGGTACACAGGGCTGCATGGGCAGGAGCTGGACGTGGTCCTCTCAGAACTCCAGCAGAAACAGAACAAGGTTCTGAGCACACCTACTTTAAATGCAAACATTTTGTATCTTCTGCTTTGATGTTTTATAAAAAACACACCAGGTGTTCAAAGTACCAAAAAAAAATTCCTATGGCTTGAGTTTCAGAGCTGGAAAAGCATTGTGAGTTTTTCTAAGATGCAATGTTGTTACTCCATGACAACACCAACAAGGGACCCCAGGATTCCCCTTCATGCCCAGCTTGCTGTTCTCTAGTACCCAGAGACAACTTCACCTTAAAATAAATCTGATAGAAGAGCAGTGAAGTATTACAAAGCATGATGAAGACTGGTCTTACAAGCTGTTTTAACCAGCTGATTGATGCATTTAGTATTGAATTGTAAGGTTTTCTACAAGGCAGTGTCTGCCCAAAGGGCTCACAGCAGATTCCAAGGAGATCCTGGTACCTTGTGCACTCCCCCTTCACATCCCACTGTGGCCAATGAACAGTCCTGGTGTTCCACAGCCCCTGGTAACTGCTGGGACAGCAGCACCACCAGCCGAAGTCACACGGGAAATGCTGCAATCTCACCAGCCACTGAGGAACATCTGGCTTCCATCTCTTTTACAAAACCCCAGAGCCAGGTGATGCTTGCCTCCTACACAGAAGGGACCCAGGTGGTTTATTCACACAGCCTGTGTGCGTTATCCTTTTGGGACAGTCTGAGAGGGCCCAGTGGGAGCAGGGCAGCACAAAGCACCAGTGTTGGCTCAGGGCTCTGGGGGAATTGCCCAGGTTCCATCTCTCCCCAGGAGCCCCAGGCTCAGACAAGGAGTTCCAGGGCCTTCCCCCTGACCTTGCACAACCAGAGGCTCTGAACGAGCAGCCACAGGGCCCTGTGGCCACCCCACACAACCACATCAGCCCCACCTGGTGTAGAGCACCCCACAGAACACACCAGGCGTGCATTCCTCATCTCTGCCAAAGGATTACTTAGCTCTAGGCTAATAACTGAAAGATGCTGGGTTTTAGAAGCCATTTAAGAATCTTTCTAAATTCCTGCTGGAACACTTTGGTGGCAAAGTAAGTGAAAAAATGTTAACATTAATTAAAAAGATACTTTTTAAACTTGAAAGCCCCTATGAAATAAAGCTTTCCTTCATAATGGAATTCTAAAACCTGCTGATAAAGCAAGTGGAAAATAGTTTCCAGGTTTAGGGACACCCACATGAAGCACAAAATGCCGCTAATTAAAGCGCCTGATTTCACTTAAGTCCAAAGAGTCTGTTGCAAAAGACTGGAAAGCTCTACTATTGAAGTCAACACCACTTAACTTCCTAAACTATGCCACTTAAATCTCTTTAAGATGCTTCTTTTAAGTATTAGTGATGTTGAAGCCTGCAGAACATCTTGTACAAATGTAGTACGCCCCAATTTTCTGTACCATCATTAGTCCAAAGGAGACAAAACTAAACCCTGTTTGGTGTAAGCTACACCAAACAGCTACCACCAAAGTGCATTCAAGGAAAGTCCTGATCTGCACAACCAAGGCAGCCTGTCAGCTCACACTAATCACATCTTGTCTGCGATTATTGGACTGTATTATTCAGAAACTTAAAAGAACTACGAAGCAGCCTGATTAGTTGTATTTTTTTTATTAGGTTTATTATGACTTAGAGTTTCTGTTACTCCAGCTGGGTAAACCACATTTGAAAGTAAGTTTAACTGCAGGACTTCAATTTCAACCAAAATCATTTTTGCATGACTTTATTGTAATATAGATTTAAATTGAACATTTAAAACTTACTTCATTAATAAGCAAGCCAAGCTCAGTAGCTTCAGTGCAGGATGTACTTTATGTAACTGCCGCACATTCAGGTTCGATTGGATGTACACGGAGAAGAGACCGGGCAACTGCACGACTCAGAGGAGAAAGCAAAAGTAAGCACCATTTTTACCAAACTAAACAGTTCTCCAGTCAGTGTTCCTTACTGACAATCAACTCACTTCTGGCTCCAGGAGCTACAGTTTGGATATAGCTGAAAGCTATTTCCAGAACATCAGTTTTCTACACTGGCACAAGAAATAGTCTTCAAAGCAAGAGGTACTGGACTTTTTTTTTATTTTTTTTTTTTTTTTTAGAGACAACCTGTTCTCCTGTGTTTATCAGGTGAATACATGCATTTTTGATCACTCTGGCAGAGGTTAAAGAACAAACAACAGTTGGGGCTAAATGAAAAACAATCAAAAGTTGCCAAATATTTAAGATACAAGCAAAAAAAAAAAAATTAATGCAACCAGTTTAATATCAAAGTCTGCTTTCTTTCAAAGAAAAATGGCACAAATTAAATAAGAAGCCAGACAAATTTAGTTTTAGATGGTAATAGACTGAATTAATGCTTCAGAGCATTAACAGGATTTATTTATTTCACTGCAAGAAAGGGGAGAAATAATTTGAACAGGCTCTGTATTTGGGCTAGAGCAGCAGCACTGCTACAGTTCAGTCCCTGCGTGCAGGACTGATACCAGTACGATGTCACCTTTACCACACCAAGAATAAAGTGTGTTAGAAGTTGCAGAGCATAAGCATCTTACTTGTACAAGCCAGTTAAAAAATAAAGAGAAGAGCTGAAGAATGGTTCTCACACCTGTCCTTTCTATTCAGGACTCCACCTTTCTTTTAGAACAGAAAAATCCCTCTGCCAATAGTCTAATAAATACTAATGTATATTCAGATACCATCTTCAAAATCTTTGCTGAAAATGCAGTCTCCAAAAGAAACGAGCTTTATGCAGTATTAACATCTTACATAAACTAAACCTTATGAATTGTAGTTAATAGCAGTAGCTGAAAATAATGTATACTGAGTCTTCAAGTGATGTGCAAGTTCAGCTATGTAACACAGGTGGGGGTTGGAGCAGTTCTTAGCACTTTTCTTTGGACAGTCCTGACAGCTGTCCATGAACTACAGAGCCTCTCTCTACAGTACTGTGCAACTACTGACATCTTCAAGGGCTCTTCAGTGTAAAGAAATGTGATGGAAGCACCACAAGGCAAGGAAATAAGGCTCAAGTAGAGAGCCTTGAGTATCTCACACAGCACTGCTGTCTTGCCTTGACTACAGACATCCATGAGAGAGTATAAAGGGCAAACCTACCGTGAAGTCTGCTTCGAACAGCAAAGATAATACAAAAGAGATCTGACTCTACAAGCACGTAAGCAAAAGTCTTGAAGAGCTGTGTATTAACATGGAGCTCAAGGTGCCTTAACTTCATCAGAAACCACAGTTTTTAGTACTGGGAATCTAGCATAATTACATTTAATCCCAGGATCAGCCTATGCTTCCAGTTAAAGCATGCACACCACCTCTCTAAATACCCCTTTCTTCAACGTGCAGGGTTGGAGCTCTTAATTTTCTTATTCTTCCTGTATTATCCCTTTCCAAGGCAGAGATTTAGAGGCCCTAAAGCCAGAGTTCTCCACCAAACACTTCCTCCCTCTACATATAAAAATAGTCAGGACACTCTGAGACTGACATCTGTCCTTCCCCACTCTGAAACAGATTTGCAGCAGATCAGTCTTGATCTCTAGTTCAGTTTTAGACTATGCTTAAGTTACGGCAGCCAGAGTTCAATCCTATGAATGTAAGCTAAACACAAAAAGAAAGCCATTTATCCTTTTTAATTCATGCTTACAGCATGTTTATCCAGAGTTTTATAATCAACTTCCAGTTTTAAATTATTTTCTTAGCACTTCACAGAACCTGCACATCACTCCCTCCTGAAGGGGATGGCATCACAGAATTTTGTTTAAGTTAGTCCAAGTTTCCACATGTGACCAGAAGTCTTACTTGTTAGAACACACCCCTTTTCCAACTATTCCCCACATTCCCTCTCCTCCCACCCCTCCCCAGCAATGGGCAATTACTTCACAAGAAATGTAAAATAGGATATGGGTGTACACAAAACCTACCCTTCACTAATACTGAACAGAAAAGCCTATTTTCCAATTACAGGACATTTTTCTCTAAATTTAGGTCAGCACTGGTGCAGTCTGCACTGTGTATGATTACCACAAGGATAATACCAATAAGTACATATATTTTCTCAAACTGATTTAAAAGCCTATGAAGTTAATTGGGGAGAAGTTTAATATTGCTACTTCAGAGCACTAGAACACACAAAGTGAATCCAATAAAGATCCTTGTATTGATTCAATATTAAGTATTAATTGCATGACCATCATAGCACCTCTTTACATTATCACACAATCACCAGAATTATCAACTGCTTTTAAAACTAAAAAGGGTACAGTCCAATATTTATAACTTGCACACTGTTACTATACAGAAACTAGGTGCATGGTACAGTGCTGCAAAAATGGAAGCCTGCAGTTTTGACAAAGATGCCAAGTCATGTTGTAGACAATTTCAGTCAAACTGGCAATACTGTTTAAGCAAATACTCAAAGCAGGAAATAAAGGACAAAAAAAAAAAAAAGAATTCTATAGCCAAATAAACATCTGAAATTTCCTTTCCCTTTAATAATACAAGTAAGGTCACTTTTAGCCTTGGAACAGATACATGTTCGCCTATGATGATCTTGCTAACTACTACACAATATCTGATGTCCTCTGCTAAGAATATAGTTTAAGAAAGCCGCAGTTACAAGAGGCATCTAATGTAATATCTAAAATTTCCTTTATGGCATTTATTGAATTCTTTGTCTTAAACAGTGAATATGGAAAGATGGCCTCATGTTTCCTTTTCAATAGTACTCTGAGGATCAAGTGGCTTTCAAGCAGCATGGTGGGTTTGAAATTTTTGCAGTTTAGATCATTCTGTTGCGTTTATGAGTTGGTGAGTCTGTAATGACATCGCCACACTGGGCTGAGGTACGCTTTCTAGTTCCACCATTGTCCAAGTGGAGTGCCATTTCTTCTGATATGAAAGTGTTCAAATCAACATCATGGAGTCCATTTCTCCTTCGACTAGCATTGGAGCCACTGCTCACGTGAGTAGGCGAGCCTGGGGTACTCGAGCGAACACTTATACTAGCCATTGCACCACTAAGACCTGGGGAGAGAGAGAAAAAGGGCTTCAGTCAGACAGCACAGAAAGTTCAGTTCCCACGTGTGCCACACAGGATCGCACTCAGCCAAATTCCACTGAGATCTTAAAGACACTTCATCCTGCTATTTGTACCACTCCAGTCCAGAGCACACCTTCTCAGCTTTCAGTCCGTGTAATCCAGTAATTACCAGAACTGCTTTTTCTGCCATTAAAAGTGAGCCTATACATCAGGATGTAACAGCACACTCTCACAAAACATTAACTCCACAAGGCAAGACATTCTATTCAGAACAGGGACATACTCGAGAGCAGATAATTCAGTTTATAGGCTTCACACTGAACCAGAGCTACACAGCCCTGCGAAGGACTTTTGAGTTGAACTGACCTGGTCTTGTGTCAATACCATCACCATGCTCCCTTTCACTCCCTGAAGGAAACTGCAGTACGGCAGCAGGTCTCAGACAGGTGTACACCACGGCTAGTTTATAAATACAAACTTTTATTTCATGGCTAACACTAACAGCCAACACATTAGTATTATTAAATTCAGAAATGCACTTGAAGAAAAAGCAAGGAAAACCACATAACAATCACCCAAAATTTGTTATCAACAGATCTGATACAAATCACTGTTCACAGGTACCCTGCAAGTACTTTGGTCTCTATTCAGATTAATGGTGTTCAATTCAAATTGAAGTTTATTTCTTGTAGAAACAAGGCCATAAAAAGACAATAATGAACTTTCATACTTATTTAACCTCTGCCTTCTGTAACATTACAATTTTACAAAAGTGGGACATTCTAAAACATAAATTTAGTGAGGACTAATACACAGAAGTCTAACTACTTTTCTCAATTTCCAATTCAGGCTGTATTTGGAAATAAACAGGAGCTCAGAGATAAGACACACATCTTTGCTATCATAACTTTTTCAAATCTCAGTATTAGTAGAAGAGTACTGAAACATCTGTTGGCCCTAGGAAGGATAAAGATAGATCTGCATATTTTCTAACAATAAGAACAAGGAAATGTTGAACTGTCCAGGAAGATTCCACTCTCAGTAACCTTCAAAATCTTAAGAGTTCTCTTCCCCCATCTCAATTATTCTATAGCTCTGGCCAGCCATCACAAATCTTGTGTGTGCATTAATTCACATCTCTGTGAACTGTCAAATGCGTAGCCAAAAGTCACTGACTGACAAGTCAAGCCTAACAAAACCCAATCCATCAGCTGCTGGCAGGCCAAATAGGCAACTTCAGAGGCTCTGGGAAGAGAGGACTGCTAGAACTACAACATCAGTCACCAGAAACCTCAGAAGCTGAAGTCTAAAAGCCATCCGCAGCAATGGCAGGTTGATACACAAGTCAGGATGGAGCAGCCCAACCAACTTCACTCTATTGAACATTACTGAATGAACACTTAAAGCTTCCAACTTGTAACAGCACAGGAAATACTTTACACAGATCTGGCATTACACAACAATCAGTAGACACAGCCACTAATCACAGATTCTTTCTTAGGGCTCTTGCTTACAGCTCCAAGTGGTGTTCAAACAGGGCCCAGAAGTACAGTATGAACTCCACGAGGCACCCTGCAGATTTTATTAATAGCAAAATCATTGTTCATTCACAATGGCAGAAAGTATTTAAACAGAAGAAGCTGTTTTAGTGTAAAGGTAACTCAGAAATGAGGTTTGTGACAGCATTCCCAGGATTAAGGACAAGCTTAAATTCAAATCCATTAGGAAAAGAATTTCCCATGCATCCACCAAATAAAGCAATGCAGCTAAACTTGATGACAAATGTATGATAAAAAGCCAATTCAGATACCATGTCTTGGATAAACTACTAACATACACAATTTGGGCAGGTAACAAATCACAATTCAAAGACATCAGTAGTTTAATTTCAACTGGCATGACATACGTTAGAAAAAACATTAATTCATCCTGTACATTTAAATTGCAAAAAATCTGACAGCATACAGGTGACATTTCTTCAAATCCAAACTGATTGTAGAGATTTCCCCCCACATCCCTATTCCAAGCCAAACTGCTGTGACCACACAAGTTCAGTCATTACTTACACTTAAGAGTCAACAATTTACATCACTTATCAGTCATTTACTGTTATACAACTCATACCAAAGGAGCAACATAGTAATTCAGTTTTAGCCTGACATCTTTTTACTACATCTAGTGCCCAAGTAAGGGAAGAAAAATTATTCTAAATAAACCCCAAAACTGACCTGTGATGTCAAAAAACATTTTTTGGCACCACTCAACAACTGTGTTTTTAAGTGGAGCCTTTTCAAGTAACAAGCATTCTTTAAAATAGTTGATACAGTTAAAAGATGTATCTCTAACACGCTGCAGCATATTCTAAACCAGACTGCCAAAGTTCACAAGCAATGCCTAAAGCAGTCACTGACTTCCCAGTATTCAGGTAATGCTGAATCACTGTTCATTTAAATACACAAACAACCTTCAGGAGATAATTAGAAGTTAAAATCTTCAAGCCAACTTAAGTGTCTAAGGCAGGAGAGTAGCTTTGAATTAATTTCTATAGATCAGAATACAAGGATATTGCATCACAGCATGGGCTTTGAGCTACAGGTTAATTTTGCAACTCACACAGGTATTTAGTACCAGTAAGAGCCATGGCTGGATACACTGACAGACTGAGTGACAGCCTCAGCTCCTGGCAGTTAGCCACATGACACAGCACTGCCCATCCATCCAGAAGAACAAAACTGCCAAATGAAACACTCAGATCACAGTTTGGATTGGCTAATTGAGCTAACATGGAAAAGTCAAAGCAAACTCAAGGCATATATTAAAATATCAAGATGCCACTTCATGGAACCAATATCTCTTGAGAACAATCTGCAATGCTCAAAAAAATCTACTTTTGGTCAACAGGGAAAAAAGAATTAAGTTTTACCTCAAGAAGCTGTGGCAAGGCAGAGGAAATCTCAGAAAAACCATTTACTGTGAATTACTCTAAGTTTAAGCTTTCAGCAGACTCAGAGCTCTTCCCAAAGCATTTAAAGCAGTAACTGACACTAGGAAGTGGTAAGATGACACGACTGTCAGCAAATACCACTTCCCAACCTCAAATTTCTATATTGTGATTAATATGGCCTAACCACAGGCACACCAGTTTTGTCCATACAACAGGACAGAGATCCAAAGAGCTGCTAAAGTGGCTTCACTTTTCCAACAATCTCACACCCACCTCTGAAGTTTCCCACTCCTTTCTACCAGCGACATCTCCTTTATTCTTAGAGGCCTTTAAGAAGGCCCACATGGCTCTTACCCCTTTTTGAATTTGAAAGGTTTGAAGTGGAAGGCGTATCTCAAAGATTTTGCAGTACCTAGTACATTCTCTTTGCTGTCATATCTTTCATCAACAAAATGACATTTCATAGACAATGATTTTACAAAGAGTTATATTCTAAAGGTCTTAGAGTACTATTAGAAAGAGCTGTGACCAATACTAGCCAATTTATAACTAAGTACATTCCAAAATTATCAAGATATTAGAATGCTTGACTGGAGTATGTTTCATGCATTACAAAATACTTTAAACTGTCAACTCAAAATTATCAAGTTTATCACCACTGGCCTAACAAACTGTAAATGCTGTTTCATCTGCACTACAATCATGCCCATGTACAACTTATTCAGGTCACTATCACAGCATAATATACTGGGTAGCTACTGTTCCACAGAGTAATAGTACTAACTATTGTTTCTAGAAGTTTTAATCAGGAAGTATCAAAAGGAACATTCATGCTTAGGTAGTGTGACTAAAGCAGGAATTAGTTAATAACCCCAGATACATACAAAATGGCAAGCAGAGAGATCCTTGTCACTCTTCTGTCATATTCACCCTTTCATAATACTGGCTCAAAGAGCAAGTTTTAGCAGCACATACCAATACACAATTCCATCACAGCTATATATATATATATATATATATATACACACACACACAGCTTTTAAATTAAATTGTGTCAGACCAATCGGAACTCTGTTCTCCCATTCCCTCTTTCACCAACTGCTGCTCCTCCACTCTGCTAAGTGCTCCCATTTTAAACTGCACTTCAATATTCTGAGCAGCAAATATGAAGGCCTAGTGGAAACTCTTAAGGGGCCAGGTCACACACTTCTATGTGCAAGTGCTCTCCCTACCCCACAGAGACCAAATCACATGAATTATACACATCAACATTAAACCTAAGGAGAAGAAGAACTAATGTTCTCTCACCGTACTGCTGCCCTATTTTTTTCCTAAATTCACCTAATATTTGATTAAGAATGCTTAAGTCAAATGCATTTCAACATTACCTTTCCAAGCTTTCTGCTTTCCCCTCCTCATATCACAGCATTTTCTCCCATGATGCTGGGAGGACAGTCTGTGAAACATGGAGCACACCCCACAGTGAAGGCCACGGGCTGTGCACCAGACTTGGTACTGCAGCTACAGCCAGGCACAACGTGGCCGAGCATGTGGCAGTGTTTGGGAATCTTGTACTGTTAGCTCAGATTGATGTAATTGTGCCATTTGAAACTTCTCTCTTACAGAACTGGAAATGTCAATACACATCCAGAGAGTAAGTGAAGATACATCCATACTCTCCCTAGCTGCAATGACACTTCAGGGACTAATGGAAGTTAAAAACCCAACTCTGTAACTGAGATGTTGGATAATAAAGGTATTATCTTCTACTACCACATCTTAAAACACCAAGATCAGACTGAGATTTCATTAAAGTTTCAGAAAACTGCACTGGCACTTCAGATAAAAACCTCATGTATTACCTTGAAATAACTACTCAGCTTTTCTAAAAGGCTTGAACTTTTCAAATATTCACAGTTCAAGTCACCAGCCGTGCTATATTTCAAAGGTTACCCATCAGCACGCTAACAGCGAAAAGCTGATAATAAGGGAGAAGATGTTGTTTACCGAAGTTTACTCTCTCAAGAGTAAGGTTCCAAAGTCTCATTCTCACTAAGTAACACTAAAGATTTCAGTAACAACTGCAGAGCATAGGTGCCATGGAGTTAAAAATAAAAGGGAGATCACAAACATCTTAAACATTCTCATGCCTAACTTTTTGTCATGATAATTTTGCTTTTAGCTACTGTAACAGGTTCTTCTCTGCTCTTCTGCTCTCAAGTTTTCTTGCAGTAGGAAGACTTGGTAATCAGTATCACAAGATTAAATTCTGGGGTCAATATCCTGTCAAAAAAAAATTGTGAACCATCTTGCAGAGATAAAATACAGGTTAGACGTTACAGGGCTGGAGACAAAAATCCAGTTTTAAGATATTTCTTTTCAGATGAAGCATACAGTTTCAAGATTGCACTGATGCCTAAAGGATGCTAACCTCTAATGTTTTAGTCTAGGGCATACACTTAGAATTCTGTTTGATGTTCCAGGAAATACTGAATTATTAGCTATTTTGTTACCACTGCTTCTGTCAAAATTTTCAGATGTGCTTATGATGCATTTAGGGGTTACATGATTAAAAAAGAGGTATTTTCCACCATCAAAGGGGAAGGTCAACAAGCTATAATGCCATGATCTTTAGACACATAAGTACCTATTTCTGAGAAGTCAATATGCCAGCTCTGCTTCCACTGAGCTTTACTTGGTGCCATAGGCTATTCATACCTATCCCTGCTTTACTATAAGAGGTCTTGCTGCAAGCAGCGAAGTTTTAGCATTATCCCCCAAATCTAATTCAACCCATCCACATGGCCAGTAAAGAAATACTCTATTCCCACCAGGAAGCCAACCAGCACAAAACAGCCTCCCACCTTTACATGCCAGTTGGAAACTCCTCTCAAAACCTCTGGGCCTGCTCCTCACTATGATCAGGTTCTCATGTTCCCTCATGATACTTAGAAGCAGCACTTTCAAACAATGTGCCAAAAATTACTATAAGCACAAGCCTAATGAGGACAATTTACACACACCTGAAGATCCTTGGCAGGTTTCAAAATCAAAACATAGTTTTGAGAAGCCCTACAATAAATAGGAAATGAGTTCATGAGATTGCTTAATCACAACTTCCTTAAAGAAACAAAAGAAAGGGGGAGAAGCTGGAGTAATGCAGACATTGTAGGCAATAACCTAAAAACAGTTTTAAGGCCCAAAACAAGCCTAGTCACTAAAGGATTAGTACAAAAGCATTTGTGTCAAGGACCAGATTGAAACTGATATGAGGAGAACCTAATCCAGAAGGTGACTGACATGTAATCTTGTCAACCAGCTGATGAAGGGGAAAAGTACATTCTGAGCCCCTGTTGTGCCACTAGAGAGGACAGAACTTCCTCACGACCCTGCATTACATTATGAAATACGGGAAATTTTATACATCATTGTTCAGATCCTCATCCTATAGAGAAGTTACTTCCATAAACCACCTCTGTACAAAGCAGATGCTTGGAAATGATACATGGACACAAAAAGAGCCATATTACCAAAAA
The DNA here is from genome assembly GCF_026979565.1 of Vidua chalybeata. Taxonomy (NCBI): domain Eukaryota; kingdom Metazoa; phylum Chordata; class Aves; order Passeriformes; family Viduidae; genus Vidua; species Vidua chalybeata. The sequence continues at coordinate 5,437,497 of NC_071545.1, read as the reverse complement.
AAAAAAAAAAGCCTCCGAGTTTACTTAGAGAGCTCACTGTGCTGAAGTGAGCATACCTAAGCTTCCTCTCACCTGAGACTGAGCCTTTACAGTTAAATGCAGCTCCACAGATTCAACTATATTTTCAGAATAGCATTTTTACAAGGGTGCTCACCACAGTGAGAGCCAGCTTCTGCAGCTGTTCTCATGAAATTAATTTTATCTACACTGAGTAAGCAACAGTGGTGCACAGAATTCCCTAGCCCCCTTCCAGTATGAGACAGGAAACTGCCAAAACCAACGTGACTGAGTGGGGAAGCATGTTTGGTTTAAATGGCTGTCACCTAGACAGTAACAGTGTCTGGACTAGGCATCTTTAAAAGCCGTCACAGCACAGCAGAAGCCAAGATGCATTTTCAGGAATTCATGCTTCTAATTAACCCATCAATTCTATCCTCCCACTGAGAATATCCAGACAATAAAAATTTCATTTAGGTTGCACTTCTAGATAGCTTAATTTTCATTTTTAGAATGTCCAGGGTTTGTACCTCAAGGTATCTGCTACCCTTTTGAATTTTAGAAGGCATAAAACCCAGAGGTGAACTGCCTCATCTCACCTCAAGAGCAATTTAAAGCACATCTGTCTATCCCATAATCCAATACAGAATAAGCTACTGAATATTCATGTCTGAAAAGAGATACACCCAACATTGCTGGTGATGGCAAGGAAGGCAATTCAGTATGACACTGGAAGACATGTAAATCTGAAAGTGACCTAGAACAAACTTCTGAACAGGACTCAGTTATTTAAAAAATGTATAACTAAAACACCCTTTCCAGGGTACTTTAAGTAGAATGCTGAACTGCATTATCCAGTGCCTAACAAAGGTGCTAGAGACAGAGCCACAGACATCAAATTCCCTCCCCCTAAGCCCTCAAAAATTTGCTAATAGTCAAATCTTAATATTTAAAACTAGTTGCTAGCATAGCATTGCCATTCTCCAAGAATTCTGTTTACTTTAGCATTGGTATGAATGCCAAGTCTCTTCATGCTTCAAAAACACTACCAAGACTTGATACTTAACTGCTGAGTTCACAGCTCTGCAATATTACAGACCCAAATTTCATTTTTATTCAGTACCTTTTCTTCATTCAAAATACTCAACTATACAAATTTCTAGCAGCCAACACATGCCTTGTACTTGCAAAAGCTCCCTTAAAGAACGAAGGGGATACCTTCAGCTGGAACACCAGGTACATGACACATTATCATATGCCAAACATGCTTTAAGAACCCCCACCCAATTTTAACCAAGTAGTATTGAAAAAGTGACTGTTACCATGCAGAGCTATGGCTTCACGGAAGGGCTGCAAATCAGTCTCTACAGATGAGCTAGTTTCTGTTGAAGTAGCTCGGTTAGGGGATACTACAGTCAGTCTTGGGGGAGCTCTAGAATTTCTTGGAGGAGGGACTTTTCCACAAAGGAAGCTGATTAAGTCTTCTCTTCGAATAGTTCTTCTGCGTTTTTTAACCCAGGCTAACACATCCTTATTCCGACGCTGATAGCCAATCTGAATTCCTAAATCAAAGCTTCGCTGGTGGGCATCCACACTCTCTGCAAGAGGACAGAAAAAAGTTCTCTTAGTGTTACACAGCAATGTAAAGCATGGCACAGCACTGATGTGGCCTCCTGCCAACCACAGGAAAGAATATCTACATCTTCTACAGGTTACACCATAAGGCAGCACCAAGGTGGCTGCAGCAGCAAAGAAGAGTTCCATTAAACCTGAAGAGAGTATTAGCCAAAACATTTCATCCTCTTTACAAGTCAGGTAGTCAACAGCAACTCCAGCACCACTTAAACAGCATTTACTATACCTCAGGTCAACACCACAGCACTGTTTATTTACATTAAAAACACACTCAGAGCTTGTCAGACTGAGGAAGATACTTAAAACAATGGACAACAGAATTAGACACACAAAGTGCATCAATACAGCCAGGAAGCCCTAACATAAGAAAGGAGTAACTGCTTTTCATCATTCTGACACGTAAGAAACTGCCAGAAAACTCAAGATTTCTTTCAAATTCTTCTATTTTCAGCTGGATTTCAAGTACAGAGGCAATTCACAGGCCACAGTCCTGAAACTAGTTAGAACACAAGTGTCCCCAACGTCTTTCAATTAGCCAACATACCATTTACAAAGGCTAAGAAAGTTTTCTTCTCCATTTAGGATCCCATGGCAATTCTGATATACAAAAGTATTAAACACACTATTTACAATAAATCCTACTACAAAATGCAATTTCCCTCTCTGTTAAAGTAACTAGTCACCTGTGCACATCAGTTATAACCGTGTCTCCAATGTATTAAGTTGCTTTCAAACTTCGGGAAGTGTATTTCTGGCTACCAGTTTGAGTAAGTTTCAAACCACAGTAACAGGTGGGACAAATCCTGTTCACTACACAATTATGCTCATCTTGTTAGTCATAAGTTTGCTATCAGAGCTTTGACAACACCTATTTCAGTTTCATGTAAAGTACTGTTATGTTGCTCTTGCTCCTTAAAAGACATGAACATATCCTCTCCAATTTTGTTTACTTGAATTCCATAGAATGCTTTTAATGTGGCAAAGCTGATTTAAACAGCATTTTATATTGTTGTTTTATTAATGAAGCCCAAGACAAAAGCCAGAAGATAAAGGTATTTCTTTAAGAACCGCTATCCCAAAACATTGGTTTACAAACAATGATGTACACATCTAATGTAGTTTTGTCACACTCCAGAACCCAAAAAGTACTTCTATTAAATGTTATTCTTGGACTTTTATTCTAAGGCACCACTGCACAGACCATGAAAGACAGCACTGAGGTCTACACTGCCAAAGAGCAGCACTTCAAACCTAACACAAAAGACTAAAACCACCTCTAACTGAGCTGAGTTAAATTTTGGGAGCTTTCGGAGTATAAACTAAACTAGTAAATAAAGTACACTTAACCTGTTATTTTTATCCACTCTGTACTACTTTGTAATCTGAAGGCTACATTTACAAATGCTAATTCTTCTGAAAGCAATGGTAACATGACAGATTATTCTTCCTGCCATTTTGTACTCCACAGCAGCCCAGACTTCAATGCACTGGCAGTAAAAGCTGCCCAAACACTCTGGAGCCAACTTGGAAACTGAAAATACTCCTTTAATCACTTCCTGAAATACCAGGAGTGTCCTTCTGAGGCTTGGAGGCCGGCTTTACGTCAATACCCTGCTTTCTTTGTGTATGAGAATGCTTTACAAAGTGCTAACTGTGAACTAGGTATGAGGTCAAACACTGACTGCTGATGCAGCCCAGAGAAGTTTCAAGCATCATTACCCCGGGTAGATTAGATTTTTATGGTAAAAGCCACAACTACTTTGTTTACAAAGTTAAGCTGGCAAAACCTAAGCAGTCAAGCTGCATATATTCTCAAATTACTAAGTCAAAAATCAACATTAGAAAATATTCAGGGTTTTTTTTAATAAAAACAAGGTAAGTTGTAGGCTCAGAAGTCTTATTCTAACATATACCTAGAACTTCCCACAGTGGCCTTAAATTCTAAATCCTACATCACAAAGCCATGCCTTCACTTTTTTCATGCAATCAAGATAATGAAGTGCCTTGAATGCAGTCTCTATCACCAGCACCAGAAATTCAGGACATAAGACCATCAGTGTTGTGTGATATTAAACTTCTAATCTATATTCAGAAGAAATGCTGACATTCAAAACATCATGGCATTCTCATTATGCACCATTCCTCGGGTTGCTCTTGTTAAAAAGATGATGCCTCAAAAATCCAAGTATTTATCAGATCAGAAAGCAGCTGACAAGGCAAGAGGCAGTTTGTGGTGTTCAGTTCACCACACCAAGTATTCCTCCAGTATTTTGATAGAGTCCTCCAAAACAAACAGTACTGAGAATGTGAAAAACAGGAGTTTTTTTTAAGAGCCATGTTCACCACTAGGGAAAGCAAGCTCACAGTAAGAGACTCCAGCTTGTCAGATATGACAGTGTTCAGCTGGTTCTACCATGTTATCTCCAAATTTCTACTGACTTGCAAGTTAACTGAAAACTGAAAGACGGCATTCCTGAGTAACTCAGGTACTTTAGGATCAGTGTGAAGAAAACATTTGTTTCAGGTGCTGGTTTTTGGTTTTTCTGACCTAAGTCAGATTCCAGCTTATTTCCCCGATCACCTACTCATTGGTTAATCACATCATTGTCAACAAAAAGGCTCATTTTGCCTAGAGCACAAGTAATCTAACATTTTAAGCAGAAATAAACAGCCAAAGTATTCATACTAAAGATGCTGTAAGGGAGAGCCATGCCATTTGAAAAGACAGACCATAATTATTCCAGACAATTTATTAACACTACCTGCTGCTACTCTAGCACCATTCTCAAATGACTGTTGTCCCCAGACATGTTCTAGTAACCCACTCCCTCAGGCCAGCACCTTCCTGCTCTGAGGTGCTGCCCCTTCACATGACCTGACACATGCACAAGCATTCAAATGCACCTTCTGCAGGAGGCAAGACTCTGGCAGTGAGGGCTGTGCACCTACATTTCCTCCTTGCTCTGTCCACATCTGCCAGAAATCTGATCACCCATCACAAACACATCAAGTTCAACTGCTTAAAGCAAATCCAAAATGACAAAACTGGAGGCAAATGAAGGAGCATAGAGTTAGAACTACAAATAGTGCTGTATAGACCAAGGGGAAAAAAGTCAAACTATAAGCCAGAAAAACAAACATCTGGAATTTTAAAGCGCTTCCCTTCCTTGGAATGGAAGGCAGTGACAATGGGAATCACAATGTGCCAATTTCAGCCTTCACTGATATGTATCATTTTAGCACAACCTTTTTAACAAAGTAAAAACCACTGAATGATCCTTCCGCAGACAAGAATTCCTGGGACAACCCAAAGAACTGCAAAGTTCAGAAGCACCCAGTAAACCAGCACTAAAGCACAGCCACATGCAGAGCACACTCCTATAAAAGTTCTGGCTAACACTGCCTTCTTACAGCCACACTGCACACAGACATAATGACATTCTAGTGCTTAAAATAAACTGTGAGGCTTACTTAAGAAGCCTCAGTGCCACAAGAAGATAAAACTTTGTCACATAACAGCTATGCAGAATTTTATGAACACTAAACCCAACTTCGCTTCACCACAAAAGAGAAGGAATTATACTGACACCCCAACATCTAATGCACCATGAAATATAAGCAACGCAGGGAATTTCAGTAGTTTAATGAGCCATTGTACGCTTCTCTTGAATTCACAAGAAAGAGACACGTGTTAAAATACCCTTTTTCAAGGGTCTCAAAGTGAAACAGATTTTAAGTTTATGAGTCACTGACATGAGGCAACAGAAAAGATTCAGCTACCGTCAGCTAAAGTGGACCAGGGAAAACCTGCAAGATTCAGGAAGCAGTCTCGGGTTAGATTTTATCAGGGTGAATAAGAGACATTAACAGGCCCTACTTATGAGTAAGCCGGGGCAAGAGGCAGAGTGGGGCCCGGCTCGGCGGAGAGGGCTGCCGGGGCAGCGGGGGGCAGCCCCTTACCTTTGTAGAGGTTGGTGACCGCAGTGGCGGCGTTCTGGAAGGGGACCCAGAGGGAGAGCCCCGGCTGCTGGCACACCCGGTCTGCAGGGAGGGAAGGACACACGCTGTTTATTTTGGAGTCACCCGCTCCGAACGGCCATGTTAGGTTTCGCCATTTTGTTCCACCTTCCGGAGGCAGCTCCGGATCGGGGCCGAGCGGGGCGGGCGGGCAGCGGCCCGGCCGGGGCAGCGGGCGCGGTGCCCCCAGCGCGGCGGGGAGCGCCCGGCCGCCCCCGCCCCGGCCCCGCCGCACAATGAGCCCGGCCCCGCTTCGCCATTTTGTCGGGAGTCTCTTCCCGGGGCTGGGCGTCGGGAGCCGCCGGTAGGGCCGGGCTTCCCGGCCCCCCCCCCCACCCTCCCCGGCACTCGGGTCTCGCCCCCGCCGCCCGGACCCTCCCGGCGCGGCCCCCGCCGGAGCGCCCCGACACCCCGCGGCCGCGCTCCGAGCGCTCCGGCAGCCGGGGGAGGGGGTGCGGCCGGGCCGGCGCTGGAGCCGCCCCAGAGGCCGCGCCGGGCGCTGTCCGGGCCGCGACCGCGGCTCCCCCTCCCTCTCGCCATTTTGTTTTCCCGTCCGTCTCTGAGGGCGGCCGCGGGCCGGCAGCCGCTCCTCCCGCCGCCTCGGCCCCTTTGTACCGCTGCGGGCACCTCCCCACCCCGGCGACTCGACGCCCCCACCCTCCACTGCCCGGGCCCCGAGCCCACCGCGCTCCGCCGGCCGCCTGACCGCAGCCGCCCCAGCTGTGCCCTCCCTAAGCCCCCGACCGTGCTCACCCTTGTAGAGCTGCGCCACGGCGGTGGCCGAATTCTGGAAGAGGTGCCAGAGCTTCTGCTGTTTGTGCTCGGGCTGCGCCGCCGCCTCGTCCTGCAGCTCCGGCGCCAGCGCCTCCTCCTGCTCGGCCTCAGCCAGGCACTGCCGCTCCCACTTGCTGAACCAGTGCTCGGGCCCGTGCTCCTGGATCTCCGCCTCGCCCTCCTCCTTCTTGTCCTCCATCCTCCGCCCGGCTCCGCGTCCCACCGCCGCGTACACCCGGTCCCGACAGCCGGCCGCGCTCGTTCCGTGCGCCGGGCCGGCCCTACCTCACCCCCATGCCGGGCCCGCCCGTCGCTCCGCCGGCCCCAAACACTCCGAGCGCCGGCACCGCCCCGAGCGCACTGAGAGCCCGGCCGAGGCGCCTGGGAACGCGCAGCCGGCCCGTCCCGCCCGCAGCGCCCGATTGGCCACCACCGCCCCGGCACCGCCGGCCCGTGCGGGATTCCCAACGCTCATTGGCCCGTTCACGTGTCCGTCAGGCGGGACACCCCGGGGGGCGGGGCTAACGCAGGTTTGGTTACGCCGTCACAGCCCCGTGCCGGGGGCGTCGGCGCGGTGCGCGTGCGCAGTGCGCTGCCTCGCGCGGCCCCGGCCCCGCCCCTGGCGTGAGGCGGCCCCGCCCGCGCCCCCCCGGCAGCGCCCCGGGGCCGCCCCGAGCGGGCGCGGCGCTCCCGGCCGCCGGCGGCCCCGGCAGGCGCCGTCCGCGGCCGTGCCGGGAGGTGGCAGCGGCCGCCGCGGCTCCGCTGAGGGGCAGAGCCCGCCCGGGAGGCACTTCCCTTCCCGGCCCCGGGGGAAGATGGCGGCCGCACAGGGCCCGAGGGCCGAGCCCTGTGACACGGCCGGGCCCGGGTCCAGCGTCCGGCGGAAACGGCTGAGGGGTTTGGCCCGAGAGTTCAGACCCGCCGCATCACTTTTCTGCCTGTTTTACACATTATTTACCGTTTCTTGATTCTGCGCTGTAGTAGGCACAGTCCCAACAAGCAGACTGAAGCCACAGCTGCTTTGCTCACGTTTAAGAGCGCTCGTTTACCTCGCGATCTCGTCACCTCGCTGCTGTGGAAATGCACTTCCCAGCTGCTCCAGCCGCACTTCCAGTCACAGCGAATGTCCCCTGCTCGGAGCGAGGCCCGGCACACCTCCCTCCACACCTGGGTTTGCACCCGCGGTCCCCAGGCTGCGCTGCCAGCGCTGCCCGCGGTCAGCCGGCTCCAGCTGTGCCGCCACATCGCTAAACCCAGTACACACGCTGGGCTGGCAGCCTGCTGTGCCCATCCCACCCCGCGGGAGAAGCACTCACCGCTTTATGGGCTCTTCCCTCCTCCGACAGGCTGTATGATCCAGTCCGTGCTTGTTCCCTTTTTCAACTTGGATGTCCTTACAACTTCGTAAAACATCCAGGAATTCAAGCCTAAATCATATATAGTGGGGAAAGAGGTGGTATGAGGATATAATTGGAACTGTTGGGTTGGGGTTTTTAATCTCTGAGGACAACTGAAAACTAAAGCTGCAGCTACTGCATTTCCCAAACCATTGAGACTAATTACTAAGGACCTCCTACTTGTGGCACTCCATGGGAGTAGAAGGGGTAAGAGCAGCCATAACTTTGTGCATGTCTCCTGAAGCTGAAATTGTGGCACTGGCTTTTAATATAAGTCTCTCAGATCTATGACACAAATGCACAAAGCTTTCTTCTTTTCTCGGAAGAAAGCCTTCCTTTCGAGGTAAGGCTCTGTCCAATTCTTGTTTAAGATTATGAACTTCAGCCAAATTGGTTTTGTAAATCATCCATTGATCAGAAGGGCAGTAAGTACATATTGTGGTGCAATGTGGATTTTTCTCCTGTGCAACTGGTTTAAAAAAAGCAAAGAACAGAAGAGATCTTCTCTATTGAATAGGATTTCTTATAAAGAACCTATAACTTGGAAATACTCATTCCTTATACCCTTAAATTGTTGAAATATTGTAAAGCATCACACAAGAATGTGTTCTAGTATTTTCCAATAAATCAAGTACTGAAATTCATCTCCTTCATCAGAAACACAGCAGAATTTCCTGTCACCTTTCATGGGTTTTGCAGATGCTCTCTGAGATCAGAAGTTAGGGCAGGGAGCTTGATGGAAGAGGAGGAGACATGGCTTTTTGTACTTTGTGTACCACACATCTGTTTTTCTGACCATTTCTAAAGAGTTGCATAATGTTGGCAACTGTGAAATAAACAGTTCATTCCTGCAATACAATGTAGTGTCAGTTGTGATTTATCAGGCAGACTGTCCTGAAATTTGGCTATGCCTGATGCCCATTCAGTGCAAATCAAACAGGGAGCAGTAATGCATCTCTGGGCAATCCTGGGTAAAAGCTTAGCACCCGAATTTCCTGCTTTAATTTAGACAAACCTGGCTACACACTGTTCTCAGGAGTAGCTATGGCTGATAGAAACTACTGGGATTCTGAGGGTTGTTTTCCTTTTACACGTTACACCAGGTGGGGTGGATAATGTTGGAGTTGCTGTATGAATTGTTTTTATAGTTTTGTGAAGTGGCCATTGGTGATTTCTGGGATAGTAATGGAGAGAGGCTTAGCTGAGAACATAGGGATACTGTATTTTGAAACTAGAAAATGTTATTTTTTGGTAGAATAAAGAAATTTAACTTGGTCTACAGAGTTCTTTATGCCACCTGAAGATAAAAAGGGTGTTAGGGCCTTGGGAAAGGAGCCAAGCACTTTCTGGGACTAGAAGAATAATGTACTCAATGAGTCTTGCTGGTAGAGAAGGAGAATTAAATGGAGAAGGAAGACAATATTGACTGACTTTTTGAGGTTATTTGCGGTGGAGGCAGCAAAGGAGAGAAGAAAAAGGAACAAAAGCACTGTGTGAAAACCCCTTAACATACCCAAACACTCTTCTTTCTTCCCTACACCTCCTAAGCAGCTCTGAGCAACTCTGATTCACTAAAAAATCTTTTCTCCCTAGAAATAAAGAACAAGTTTTGTGCTTTTGACCTGCTGTCAGTGGCCTGGCACAAACACAGCTGTGCTGGTTTTAGTTGCTGGTTTTGGTTTGTTGGCCAGAGTCAGGTGCACAAAGACCATGAGGGCACTGATGTGCACATGGCAAATGTGGAATCTGAGTAATCTTAGTGTTTTGCCTCTTAATTTCCCCCATGGGAATGCTGTAGTGATGAGAGCAGTGTGGCATCCCAACTGAAATATCAAGGGAGATAATTACTGGAGCATGATGAGAATATGCTAATTGTGGAAGGCTCTGAAGACTTGTTTTATTCCCTTATGTAGACTCTTACTGGGAGTTGAATTTAATGATAAATAAGGGAAAGTGGTTGTTTTTTTTTTTGTTATATGAAAATATGGAATGGGGGAGGAGAAAACTTTCTTGATAATACAATCTATCCAAAGTGAACACTAAAATTTTAAATTATATAAAGGTGTAGATGGCTGAATATAAACATGGGAATGTTTTCACAGTGCAGCAGCCAAACTTGGACACTTGTATAAGAGAACTTTCATGATATTTTAAGAGGAGGAACTGAAGGGAGTAGGTATTCATTTCACCAAAGGAAAAAAACATCTGAGTGACAATATTTTCATTTCTCTTCACCATTTGTCCTTTGGGATCAGACTCTCAGTATGCTGTCGTCCAGAAAAGCAGGTCAGCAGGGAAGGCAGATACTCAACTGCAAATTGTAATGTTTCTCAGACAAAATTATTCATCCTCGGGAAGTCCAGCATAGTGTGGCTGAGCAGGCAAGCAGCAGGTATTTATGAGAAGTGTGGCTCACAGAGAACAGCCGTGCACTGGCTGTTGTATATCACATAATCAAGACAGTTTAAGCTGCTCCTGATGTGCTCAGATGAGTTTTTATGTCTGCTGGCTGTTACTGCTGTTCCCAACTGAAAAATGTGACGATAGAGCACCCTTAGTGCAAACACTCCATCAGTCTGAAACAGAAACCAATTGACAAATGTTGAGACCATCAAAGTATGAGGGTTCCTTATGGTTGCAAGAGCCTCATATTCTCCTGGTTTTGAGTCTGGGAACTAGAAAAGTAAGGAAATTGGGTTAAAGGATTTCTTTTCTAATATGTGCTCCTAGGTAATGGTTTGCTCTGAAAAAATAAAACACTGCAAAAAGGTTAGTTGTATGCTGTTTTGGATTTTAAAATGTTGATAACTTTAAATAAAAGATGTATCAACAGTGTCTGCATCATTCCTGCAATTTCCTGGGAGCACTTTAGTAACAGCACTTCTAAGACTATGATCAAAATGGTGTCACATAAAAGCAACTTGAGTAACACTTGGTCAATTTGGTTTTGCCTAAAATAGTGATCCAAAGACTTTGCCCAAAAGCTGTTCTCAGTTTGAGAAGGAAAGCAGTTTGACTCTGCAAGAACAAGAATCTCCAAACCCCATGTCAGGACTCTGATATCAAAATCATTAAACAATCCAGACAAGGAGCAAAATTCTCCTTTTGTGGGAAAGACCACATGACTCCTATGAGATACAGATCATTTATGTGTGAATTCAAACTCTACCAAAAAGAGTAGGAGACACAGTTTTCAGTTTTGCTGGGTAGTACCTCACTACATATTTGGTTCCACTGAAATGAAAGGTATTTCTTGCATAACAGGGTAAAACATGAGGTGAATGTGCAGTTGTCCTCCTGCTCAGTACTTCAGAGCAGCCTAATCTTTCTTCATGCCTTAAGAACTGCTCTGAAAGGAGAACTTTACTTGTCTATAAAACTCCTCTAAACAGTTTGTTTGTTTTTCTCGAAATTCAAATCTCTAGTACATCATCAAAAATAGAAACAGTTTCTACATAGCACACCAATCAAGATTTGCCAACAAGGTCCTGTTGCTGAGGGTTGTATACAAATGAAGGAGATGGTCTTTGCTGTGAAGAACCAGCAAATAACATTTTGATGTTATACAATGAATGAGCAGATGACTTCTAATAACACCACCCTATTTGTCTGTGCACAAGCTGGCAGTCCTTAGTGTTGTCAGCACTAAGACAGGTCTCCAAGCTGAATTCAGTTTGGGAGCTTGTGCTATGGTTATGGTTAGCTGGCCCAATATGCAAATTTTTACCCAAAATTGAATCCCAAAGCCATGTCCAAGGCTGCAGGAGAAACAATATCCCATAATCTCCAAGTGCTACAGGTCATATTATAACTGTAAAACTTTCTTAATTGCTCACTGCCAATACATGACTGTATTAAAAAAAAGTCAGTCTTGGAAAAAAAACAATGTGGAGCTCATCTAAGTGTCTCTTTTCTTAGTAGAGTAGATTATTTGTGTAATATAGTATAGTACCTTCGTGAGACAGGAAACCAGGGGGTTTTAAAAAATCTTAATGAAAGCAGAATTTCTCCATGTGAGCTTGTGGTGGGATGTTGGGATATTTGTCACTGTGTAAATTACTGCAGCTGGCAGGTGTTTCAGCACTTTCTGTCATGTGTTAGTTGGAGGAGGAGCAGGATGCCAGAGGTCTCCAGCAGGTTGCCTGCATGCTCCCAAAGGCAGTTCTGAGTCACTGCAACATTTAGTTGCTCTCTTTTTATAGAGCATCACAGACTATGAAATAAAGCATCGTTTGCTGTATCACTCTTTGCAGAATGCTTTGGAGTTGCAGATTGTAAGAGTGTCTCTAAAGCTAACCCTGTGCTGAGGTGGGTTTGTTTGTTTCTAGGCAGAAAATCTCCATCGAATGGCTTTCTCTCTGAGCTGTCAGCAAACCTCCACACAGCCAGTACTGTCACATAACCCACCACTTCTGAAACCAAGAAATGGGGTCATAGGCAGAGCACGAGTTTATTACTTGCTTTGGTTGGTGCAGTCATGCAAACACTCATTTTGTGCTGCTGGAGTTGGCTTTGGACAGCAGCATCTTCTCATAGCTGATATCGTTGCAAATGAGAAAAAACTCCCTTTCTGGTACCCACACCAGTGCTAGAGCAGAGCCTGCCTCAGCCTGCCCGACTAACTCACACTGGCCTGTCATAGTTGAGATGGTCATGGTTGAGACAGGGACAATACAAAGCAACACACCCATTTTCAGAAGGCTTCAAAACCTGTTTTTATTCTAGCATGCATGCTTTTTATACATTCTTACAAAGCTCACAAGTTTACACTTTACTCATTGGTCAGAAGAGACAAAAAAGTGCTTATTGGAATAGCCAGTTGCAGGTTTCTCTTATTTATCCTTCTCTCTTTCTTGGTTTCTCTTTCAATGACCTTGGTGGGAAATTCTTTCAGAGGTAAACATGGATCATCTTATCAAACTTCTCTCTAGGTCAGAGAAGTTGCTGTGAAACCTCTTCCACACTGGCCTGGACACACACCAGCAAGAGTGCTGCAGGCTGATTCACTTGTACCCCTGGAGCTCTGTAGGGAGTGATTTTAGCAGGATTAGATGGCTGAGTAAGCCGTGACAGCCAGCTCCCTGATCCAGCCTCTGAGGCTCAGCAGAACCCCCACTGAAGCTACCAAACTTTTTGCTTGCTCAAGGACAAATGAATATGAAGGTTTTCTTTCAAAGAGCGAGTGGATATATTGTGCATAGTTGTGGGCAGACAATGAACAGAGGTTAGACATTGGATTTTGGATACAAACTTCAATGTCCTTTCAGTTCTTCACTAAATTATTTCTTTCAAAAAGTGCATCTCTCCCCACACTCTTCTAATCAATTGAGTAGGAAAAATCCAAACCACATACTCCCGTGTTGTTATGTATGTAATGACTGACTGCTCAAGTTTAAAGAATTTCATGTGCTAAATATATTATTTGCAGTCCTGCAGCTCAGCTATTGGAGGATTCAAGAGCAGTTGGAATACCAGTAATATCTTGGGACCTTGGCCAGGGAAGACTTCATTTAGTTTGTATGGGAGTAGGATGCATAAAACTTCCCAAAATGGGTCCTCTTGCTTCTCTGCTCAATTCTCCACCTATATAGAGGACATAATACATTTCTATGCCATCAGAAGAATGGAATAATACCTGCACTTCAGGGATCCCCATAGTGTCAGTTCTTTAAAATCTTCTTAACAATTTGTCCTGAGCAAGCAGAACGTGAGCTGGGGAAGGTAGTGGAGTCGTTCAGTCTCACTGGATAATGTATGTGATTTCTCTTCTGCAGTGACTGGTTTTCTAGCTGAGGAAAGGAGAGGGTGATGTCCTACTGACTCCAGAAGTGCTTAATGAAATACCTTGTCTCGCCAGGCAGACTGCATAAGAGTTTTGCCATGAGGTGTTAATAAAATGTTTCAAATGAAACAGAATGAAAATAGTAAAGAACACAAAGTTTAACAGAACAAATTCTGGTTTGTAGATGTAATGTGACATTATCACCTCTAGCTGTCTGGCTGGCGTTTGCCAGAAGCCTCAGCCAGGGCAGCAGGGGTGGCAGGGCTGTGGCAGGGGTGGCAGGAGGTGGCAGGAACCCCAGCACCAGCTCCCCCAGAGCAGTCTAAAATCACTTCCCCCAGTGCTCAGGCCATGTTCTGCGCTCCCTTCTTCATAGTGAGGTAGTGGTAGGGTGGTAGAGGGCAATGCTGGGAGGAATCCAACCAAAACTTCAGCTCAGGTCATTAAACCTCTCCAATACTCTCTATAAAGAGCGAATGCTGGGCCCCAAAAGGTTGCTGTGTATTGAAGAAATTGAAAATACTCTTTCCCAGGTTTGACCCCATTTTTCAATAGCTCTCTGCAGCATGAGAGAGCTGCCGCTCCTGTTCCCAGTGGCTGCTGTTGGATGGAGTGCAGGAGACTTTAAGTGCCACTGGAGCTGGGGCTCGGGCTTCAAGTGCTGCTTCAAGTCCTGAATGCATCAGGCTCCTTTGAGAAGCAGGGGCAGGGAGAGATGGGTGTTGCAGAGTGCAAGCCTTCTGTGATGGGGCAGTTTTCTGGGTTGCCATGGTGAGAGCAACCACCATGCTGTGCTCTGTTGTAACAGCCTCCAAAATACAATGGCCAGAGTCTATTCCAGTGCAGATTTATGAGGATGCTGAAGCACTTACTCTAAAGCACATTTTTCTCCCCCCATTGCTATAGTCAGTTGTTGTCAACAAATGTTCTGTAACTCTTCCTGTATTTTACTCCTGGGAACAGACAGAAACAAACTCTAAAATCTAATAAACATGGAAATGGGGTATGCTTTCTCTAAAAATCAGGGTTTTTTTTCCCTATATTCTCTTTGCCTTTTATTCCAGATCTGAAATTCTTGCTGTGGCCTTGCAGATCAAAGCATTTTGGATCATCTCTGCCTACTTTTGCTGCTCCAGCTCACCCCATGTCATTGTGGGCAGCGTCAGCCAAACAGGGACAAAGTACAGGCACTCACCAAAAGGTCCTCAGCCAGAAGTTTCCCTCCCTTTCTTTAATGTCAGCATTCCCAATTGTCCGTCACATGCCAAAATAGATCAGATTGAAGGCATTTTTTTCATCTTACTGTGTTTGTAACAGTACTGCTTTTTAGTCAGATTGGTTCCCCAAGCTGGTCATTGGCTTTGTGCAGTGTGGAGGTGCTGGGACACATTACAGTGACAGAGCAGACATGAATCAATATAATGTCATCAAGCAGCAGCAGCTAAATACTGTGTTCTAAGTCATTCTTCTCTTCTGCAGGTAAAATATTAGCTGCCAAATTCCTTCACCTTTAGCTTGTCTTTTGGGAGGAAAGAAGAAAGAATAAGCTAAGGGAAGGAGAGTTTTTTAAACATTGGCCTTCCCTGAGGTAAAAATGTCTGCTGAAATGGTGAGGAAAAAATCATAAATAACCCCAGTACAACTTGTAGAACAAATAAGGCATTCTAAAACTCAGCTGAAATTTGTTTTAAATTCCCTGTGCCCCCACTGGCACACACTGGCTTTAGCAGGCTGTGTCAGCTGGAGCCCTGCCAGCCCAGGGGTGCTCACTGCCATCCATCCAGTGGTTTATCTGGAATAAAGTACGCTCGTGCCAGCTAGACGGTGCTGTCTGTGGTTGGTGCTGGGTGCCAGGTGGACAAGAGCCTGTGGGATCTGCTCAGGCTGGGAATGCCTGGGCTGAATCATCATTTGGAGCACTGGGTTGGTTTCCTGTGCTGCCTCAAGTCTGCCACAGGTCTGAAGAGACTGAACTTGCCCATTCAGAGCAGAGCAGTTTTGGTACCTTTGCAATGAGTGCAGTGAGTTCTACCTGGCTGCAAGGTACCTATGATGTGTTTTCAGGGGCAGCAGATGGGTCTTGTTGGATATTTTATAAAGTGTTTTTAGGCCTGGGGTTTTCCTGTACCCAAAACCCAACAGTTGTCACAGAGCACAGCAATGAGATCAGCTATTTGATACATTTCACTTCTTCCCAGGAATTCTTACTATTCTTCCTCTGAAGTCATGCTTTCCTGCTGCCACCTCTCTTGTTGTTTTGTTAGTTTTTTTCAAAACTGAATTGTTCTAGTCCACATGGCACATCATATTTTCTACATCATGTTTTCTCCATTTTGGAGGGAGCAACCATCATATATCATCATATATGCCTTTCATAAGCTTCATTTGTATTTATTTCTGTCAACTTAAGGTCAGTGTGCCAGGTCCTTCCCTCTGAATCAGTGGAAACAGATTGTAAAAATACATATGGGATATGTATTAACATTTTCTTCTCTGGAGCAGACTCGGTGTCTTGGCTCATGCTGTGCCACAGCTGGCAGTTCAAGGGATATTGGGGATGAGGATGGAGAAGAAGGTGTGTGTCAGTGCACAGATGTTCAAATATTTGGGAGAAAAAGATAATTATTCTATTTTAAAAAGCAATATGTTTCTCTAAATAGCCTAGAAACCTCACATTGAGTTAGACTTGGGAAGGGATGCACTGCTGGTTTTCATTTGGGGAGCTTAATACTGCACATATGCTTTTTACAACTGCTTTATCTGAATTCATGACAGTTAGATTATCCCTTGGCTTTATATTAGTGTCTAATATATTTAATATTCATAGATCCATAATTCAGCATGTGTAATCAAATAATTACAGATGCCATTAGCTGAGTTATCACACTAATCTGGGTGTATTTCTATGGATAATAATTTAATGAAATTATCACTTAATTTCTGGAGCCCTCTGCACAGAAATGAAAATGAAATGAAAGTGCCGCTCTTTTTCCTTCATTAAGAAACTCCAGCCTTGATTAACAGGATCTGAACATCCAAACATTTAAAACTTGGTTTCCTGAATTTCTACTCCCAGTGGCATTCACAGGAGGACACCAGATTAAAAAAATAGAACAGAAACTCCCCATTTACACAAAGGCTGTGTGGGAGGGAGAAGGGAGCAGTGGTGCCTCCTCCTCCTGTGCTGCACTCCTGGAGCAGGGAGCACTCCAAGCCTTTGCATGGCAGGAGCAGCCATGGCAGGAGAAGCTACAAGGGGGAGGATCTCTGTTGTAGGTGGGTGCCTTCCACCCTAAAGCCTATCTGTGGAAGATGTTGCTCATCAGAAAGGCCAGGACGGCAAGAGCATTGGGAAAGGACATCTGAAGGGGAGAAGGGAATGGGTGGCAGAGAGGCTGTTCCTGCAGAGCCTCAGCACTGACAGAAGGCTCAGCCCTGGGTGTGATGGGGCCTCACCTCTGCTCTGTGCAGGGCTGTGTCCCTGCTTTACATGGTGCAAGTCACACAGTGACAATAAATGGCTCCTCACTGTCACTGACAGCAGGGGTTGTTTCTGCACTGCTTTTGAGCCAGCTTTGAACTCACATTCTCTTTCTCAAATAGACTTGAGAACTATGATATGAGCTCTGTGCTAGGCCAGCAGCTGCAGAGCAGTTGGATCTCCAGGCATTCCCTCCAGATGTTCTCTCTCACCTTACCTGATCCTCCCATCACCTCAGTGTCCATACCCTTTACCCCTACACACCCTACAAGGGCAGGGCTGGGATTCTCTGGCATGCACAGGGGACAGCAGCTGGGGCAGTGAGCCTGGCACCAGCAGGGCAGCAGCACCAGCTCCTGGATAACCCAGCCCGTGGGGCTGCCCTGCCCTGTGGAGCCACAGCTCCCCTTGGACTGGGAATGCTGCACTGGGAAAGGCTGCACCTACCCAGTCAGGGGAGATGGAAACTGCCAGGGGTCTCATCAGGAATACAGGAGAAACAAAATAAAGGGATTAAAGAAATTACTGGATTCATTATGAGCATCACAGTGGTCTGGGTGCTTCTGACTTAGGAGTTCCTCAAGTTCCCACTACAAAGCCTGCAAGAATCTGGCAACCATCTTCAGCAGTGAGGCAAGTACAGAGAACAGCTCTTCCCTGGTGCACACCCCCACAGCAATGGTTTATGGACTTCCTGAGTCCATGGCTCTATCCATTTCCAATAACAATAATGCTGATCTTCCCCTTTATAAATAAAAACAAAGCTGTTGGGAAGTTATACGCTATGGGACCATTTTCAGCAAACCAGACTGTAAGCAGCCCTTTTTCCTTCTGTTTGACCTGGGAGTGAGTGCAATCTGATGATGCAGAAGGATGCTGTGGTAACAAGGTGTGAGTATGGGGACCCTGCCCTTCAGCACATATGACACCCCCTGGTCTGAAACTTTGTGGCTGAGATCCTCTACTCTGTCATATGCAGAAAATCAGATTTTCATAACAGAGTTTCTGGTAAGCAGGGAAAATAAATTGGAATTCTAGATCAAGGTTTTTGTTGAAGCACTACCTTATTTCTGGGTTTAAATCCCTCCTCATTTTCAGACCTACCCTTGGAAGTGGTTCTTCACTTTCTATGCTAGGTATTGCTGTGTGCTATTAAGGGAATGTTATGTTCCACTTGAGAGGTGGTAAAGTGAAAATCACATAAATACTCAGAAAGAGCTCTTTAAGATGCTTCAGGACTTAAAGTGCTATGAATTTGCAAGCTCTACTAGCATGATCTCCTTTTATGGCATATGTTTGTATCAAAATATGGTATTTTTACACTCAGATTTGACACATGGATTCCTTCCAACAGGAATAGAAAGAAGGCATCAGTCATCTGTATTTAAAATCCAAATGGAGGATGTTGCATGTAATAACTGGCACTGGGTAATGAGAGGGAAGTCACCAGTGACTTCTATTGATCCTCAAAGTGTGACCCTGAGCAAGTCCTTGAATCTTCTGTGCCTCAGCCTGTGATGCTCAGGCATGATTAGTGTGTGTACTTTATCAGCAAGGTTGTTGTGCAAGTTATTTAATGAGTGCTTGCAAAATGATTTGCGGCATTTGAATGGCAGAGGCTGCGTAATTGCACAGCACTGCTCGGGTGTATAATTGCAGAGGCTGCAGGGAGCCTATGGCGAGCCACTGGCTGCCTCCCTGCTGAATAACCCACGGGCAAATGAGCATCTTAGTGCTGGGAGGAAAATCCAGGTACCCTGGAGCATAAGTGTGGATCCTCTGCATTTCTGGGCAGTTCATGCTTCCTTGTGTAAAACTCGGGGGTAGAAGTCTGCTGATGAGCGCTAAGCAGATTTTCCTAGTGCAGTCTTCTGACTTGAAGATATTATTTAAGCAGAGAAAAGTCTGTCCAAGTCAGCAACAATCTCAACAGCAGGGAGAAAATACCAAACTTTGAGTGTGTCTCCATCAGGATGAAGATCTTGCCACTCGAGGTATCTGTGTCCCAGAGAAGGAGTGCAGTCCTTGCATGTATTTTGTCAGGCCTCTCTCTAGCCCTGTGCTCCTCACATGTCCAGCTGGAAGGTCAGCCTGTGGATGACTCTTAGCTGTCAGATAATACTAAACCCTGCCAAACAAAGATGCTCAGCAGTGAGGAAATTGGGCACTGGATCTCACACAAGAGCCAGGATCCTGCTGTGCTTACCTCTCCCTCTGCCACCTCTGCCTTCAGGGCTGATGTCCTCCCTGATGTCCTGCCCCTGAGGACAGCAGACACAGCTCCAGCCAGGGCTTTGGCCTTCTGTCTGTGTAAATAGAACAGTTTTTTTTCCAATGTTTGCACTAGAATTCCCGAACTGCAGCAGTGCAGAGAGGGACTGATTCAGCTGTCACTTTTGCCACTCTTTTTTCTCCTGAGCAGGTGCCTTTACAGAGAGTTCTTCTAGTTTAAACTTCCCAGCTGTGTTAGGAAGCTTTGACATGCACCAAAAGACATAAAATATTTACTGTTAAAAAACATCTCTAGGACCAGCTCCAAGGACCAGCCTGTGCTGAGGAGATGAATTCCTACTGATTTAGCCTTTTGCCCCATACCATACCAGTTTTATTAAAACTTCCTCCTCACCTTTTGAATTGTGCTTTCCTCTGCAGAGCCAGGGCTGTGTGTATGTCTCACCCCATGTATGCAAAGCCCTCAGGCTTTAACCCTTAACTCAGGGTTAAAAACTAGCATGTGGATCATTTTGTTCCGTGCAAAGGTACATGCCCATTAATTTGAATGTGAGTATAAAGTCCATGGATTCAATGTAATCTGCTTCATTCCTCAGTAGGGATTTCACTGGGATGGAAGGAATAAAGCTGCTGCCCACCCTTGGACACAAGCTGACTTTGGAGGGGATTTCCTAGTGTTTAAGCTTTAAGGTAGCACTAAGACAAGAAGTTTGGACTGTTGTAGCTATCTTACTTGGTTTTATTTTCAGTTCATTTCCTTCAGGAACTACTTGTGAGCATAATTTGAATAAGCAGCCTTTAGTAATAAGCCCAGATGTGCTTCTGATCATAGGTGATCTGTTTCTATAGTGGATGTTGAGTTACTCTTTGTGATTTGGGAAGAAAAAGACTCCTGAAACAAATAAGCCCATTTCTTAGGCAGATGCCAATTTAGGTTGTAATCTAGAAGTAATTATTCTTTCTACCACTGCAATTTAAAACAGCTATGGAATGACATTGTGAGCTGTGCTTTGGACAATGTTGTTGAAAACCATGCCCAAAGTCACTAAAGGCCAGAAGGCTTGTTAAATGGAAAAATCATGGGCAAAACTCTCAACATCTTCTAGAAGGAAAGAAATCTGTGAGAGCACTTCAGGTTTCTTCATTCTAAGTGCAGATCTAATTTTTTAGGCCAGCTGAACAAAATGTCTGTCTAGAGAGCTCCAGAAAGAGCAACAAAAGTAAACTATAAATATTCAGCTCTTGATTTCAGATTTTAATAAATTATGAGCTCTGGGAGAAGCAGTTTTTCTTTCAAATAACAACTGGCTTGATTCGTTTGATAATTTGGTTGTATAGTGCTTGTCACCTTCTATCTGGATACAATCCACAAATATCTGGCAACACTTTAAGATGACACATCCCAGAGGAAATTGGGTCCAAGGGTCTAACGAGGAACAGCCACCCCGGTGGAAGGCGCAGTCTGTCTCTGTTCCCGTGTCTCCAGCTATAAATGAAGTCTCCTGCACGGGCAGGTCTGATGTGACACGCTCGAAGATTACCCGACCTATACAACCATCAGGGAGTGCTCCGGTGCCAGCCCCGGGCTGGGGGCGGCCGAGGCTCCCCGGGCTGTGTCCCCGCAGCCCGGCCACGGGCAGGGCGCTGCTGCCAGCCCGGCCAGCGCTCCGTGTTGCGGGAGCACAGCTGGCACACCTGGGGCTGGGCACACCGGGCACCCTGCCCGCCTGTACCGCTGCCTTGGGCTGACAGTGTGGGCGCGGGGACTCTCTCAGCTCTCAGGGAGGTGAAGCCAAAGCAGACATGGGAATCGTTAAGTTGCCCCTTGTTGGTGTTCCCCAGGTCACAGCCGTGGCCGCGGCCAGCGTGGCACCCCCCGGGCCCCCCTGTCGCCGGGAGGCCGAGCAGCGGCGATGCTGCTGGCTCCCTCCGGGCCCCGCAGCGCTCCGGGGGAACCGGCAATAAATTATTATTGCGCCAGTTTAGAAATTGCCCATTGATTTTCAGTGCTCAGAGGCGGATTTCTGGGTGGGTAAAACCAGGCGCGAGCTGAGCTCTCCCGGCGCCCGGAGCACTCAGCGGGAGGAGGGAAGGAGAGGCTGGGAATGCCAAGTGCTGCACACGCAACCCACGGAAAGACATCTGGGAAGGTGAATGACAGGGCACTGGCTGCCCTCTGCTGTCCCCTGCTGCCCGCCGCTGTCCCCTGCTGTCCCCTGCCCGTCACTGCTGTCCCGGTTGTCCCCTGCAGCCCGCTGCTGTCCCCTGCTGTCCCCTGCCCATCACTGCTGTCCCCTACCGCCCCGTTGTCCCCTTCCGCTGCTGCCAGGTCCTGCTGTCGCTGCTGTCCCCTGCCGTCCCCTGCCCGCGGCCAGCCCCGTGTCCCAGCCCGGCTCACAGCCCTGCCCAGCGCTTCCCCAGCTCCCAGGGGTGTCTGCAGGGAGCTCGTGTCCCCGAAGCCACACGCTGCCTGTGAGAGGAGAGTTTCTCTGGTGACTTCGAAATTATTTCATGTAACTTCAGGCTAAGCAACATTTCCTCCTTTCTTTAGCTTAACGCCCACCTCCAGGGCAGGAGAAGGGTGGCCACGCTTCCCCGCAGGCTTCCACCTACTGACCTTCCAGGGCGGGTTAATTATTTTAAGATCTACCCCAAATATATTTAGAAATTCCAACAAATAACTTCTCTTCCAAAATAAACACTTCCCAGCGCTGCGGGGTTTACCACAGCATCACCCTACACTTCAAAGTGAAAACATGAATAACTAACCATAAATGTGACTCTCGCACTCCACTGAACGCATCGGCAAAATTTCACAGGGAACCTTTTCCTTTAATAGAAACCATCAGATTAAAGTCTCCCTGCTGCTTTAAGAGGGGGAATTCAATTTACCCTCAAAGATTATTAAACACTAACGCAGCTCTAACTTCGGGAACCTGTTTAAGAGTGTTTGTTTCCAGGAAAGAAAAGCCTTTTGGAGTTAAAACAACGAGTTATGTAAGGAGTGACTTAGAGAAATACTACGGAGAGAAATCCCGGAGTATCAATCACTGCTCCAGGTTACTTGCAGGGCCATCCAACCCCTCTTCGGTGTTAATGAGGGAAGGTCAGCGGCTTTTGTGTGGGGCACAGAACGGATGGGCTGCACGTTAGCACTTGCCTGGCGTCGTCAGTGCTCGTGGCGGGTGAGGCAGAGGCAGAGTCGCTCACGGTCCCGCAGGCATCAACAGCAATCCCTCGTTCCCTGGGATCTGCAGCTGGGAGCAGACCTTTAGCACAGGTTCTGGCCCACACTTGTTTTGCATCTTATTTCAAGCTGCTGCATCCACTTCTCTCGTTCCGGTCGGTGCTGCGGCACCTTTGGCTCCTCAGGCTGGAAGATGTGCTGGCAGCGCCTTTTCTATGGGATGGTGCCAAAAATGTTTTTCCTTCCTCTGGATGGAAGGAAGATTGCACTCCTACCACCACACTCACTCCGGACATGACAAAATAACCGGGCTGCTGCCCTTCCACGGGACACGTTTTGCTCGGGAGTGCCCAGGAGCCGCTGGCCGCCTGCACAGCCCGGGCTGGCTCCCCATCCTCGCCCGGCTCGGCCTCTCCATCCTCCATCCCACCCTCCTGCAGGGGAAGCAGCAGGTCTTTTTCCCTCTTGTCCCTGTCAGACGCCGTGCTGTGTCTGCCCACCTCATCCCCCAGATTCCCGGGTTTTAGGGAAGTTGCTCTTCGGGTTGATGGGGCTGATCCCGAGCTCAGGCCGTGATTAGGAGCACTTTTGTCGGGTACTGCCTCTAAAAGCACAAAGCTTCCCAAATCACCTTGTCTACCTCTGAAAGAGCAAGATACGGGTTGTGAAAGAAAATTAACTAAAACCTGGGTTGAAATTCTCACGTTTACACAATACCAGCGTGTAAAGCTTAGGGAAAAAAAAAAAAAAAGGCAATCAATTACACAAAATATTGCGAAATGCCTCATATAATAATTGAGAATTAGCAACGCCGCAGGAACCTGTGTACCTGAAAGGCCTTTTCTGTCCCCTGCCAGCCCACTTTAGGGACAAATAGGTGGTTGTTATTAAAATCGGGAGATTAGGGGGAGCTGCCAGAGGCCAGGAATGTGGTCTGTTAAGCAGACATCTCCCATCCATCCTGGCTGGGGGTTGGGCCAGCAGCTGCCCACACAAAATTCACCTTTTCAGCCCCAAAGCTCCTCTCGGATTTGCAGCTTTTACAGAGCTTTAGCTCTGCATTGTTTTTAGCTTCCACCGAGATGGATCATGGTTCACTCGCTCCTGAGATTGTGTCCATGTGCCTGCGCTGTGCCTTATCCTTCTTCTGCTCGGGCTGGCAGCATCCACTCGCTTGATATAAAGGGACATGGTTTTTTTGGCTAAAAATCTCCTGCAGCAAGGGGGACTCGCATACAATACCTGGCAGGAGCTCCTTGCAGGCTGACTCTTAACTGTCAGAAATTCTTGTTAAGGCAAGGCTGCAAAGTTTTAAATACAATCTTCTGTCCTCCCCATTCCTGCTGAGCGCTCAGATGTGCTTAAATCCCTCTTGGTGACTCTTGAAGTATGCATGTGCTCAGATACAGAGTATTTGTCATTGTGCACACTCAATGTTTGTGTCAGTGCCATCGCCTGTGGGCAAAACAATGAAATTTCCTTTTCTCCAGAAGTGGGAGCAGAGATGCCCCTCTGTGAGCTCGTCTCTGTCTAACATCAGAGAGCGATCCGCAGATTTAAGATGCATTCAGCAGGTCTGAGGAGGTCCCCTTCCTGCATCACTCTTCTCACCTTGGAAATATCTCTGCAGAATTGAAGTTTTTTGGGTGGGGCTCTCGGGAGGGCAGCCGTGGCAGCCACGGGGCCAGAGATAGGCCGTGCCTGGGGCTTGGCAGTGAGCCCTGGCCCAGCGGCGGGGTCAGGAGGGAGCTGCTCCCGTCCCGCGCGCAGAGGAAGAGGAGAGCACTGGCACCGGGAGCAGCTCGCTGTGACACGGCGGCTGATACCCACATTCATTGGGAGCAGGTTGAAGGTAGCAGAGTTAATGTGGTGTTTCGATAATGGCCAGTTCCTCATGGGCACAGCAGCCCAGAAAATCCCTTCAGCTGATGCCAGCGAGGCGTGTGCATGGCAGGCTGTGGCAGCCAGCAGGGAGCTGGGTCTGTGCCGGGAATGCTGCGCGGCTGCTGGAGTCCAGCGGCACCGCGGAGAGGCCGAGCACAGGCTGGTTTGAGCACTTTGTCTTTAGAGCACTTTGTCTTTAGAGAAGCGTGAAAGGTCTCAACAGGCACCTTCGCACCAGAAACACTCTCCTGTGTGTTTGCCTTTAGGCGCTGCATGATCTCTGTGTCTTTGGTGCCTCTGTCCCTGTGTAGTCTATCTAAAGCAACATTCCAAATTCAAATGGCGCACCTTATGGTCCTAATTGGGTTTGGTTTGGTTTTTTTCCATTGTGCAGCTTTACAGCTATGTCTTTCTAATGAAACAAGAAAACCAAACCGGATCCTGAATGACCAATGTCATTGCAAATGCTTCAAGAGCAGACGCTCCCGGGATAACCAGTGGGTGTGTTGCTTCCTGGGAAGAAATAATTTTCAGGGACCTTCATGCTGATATTTAACATAAACCTCTGTCTAACACCTGTTAAGGGGAACAGAATCTCCGCTGAGGCGGGGAGGAGGTCAGGGTGCCGGGAGAGCGGAGGGATGGATGAGCTGGCCCGGCTGCGCTCCTGCTCCTGGTCCTTGTCCAGCCTCCTGAGCACTGCCTGCCGCTCCAGGGGCGGCGGGGTTAGCTGGGAGCCAATGCAAACCGCAGCCTGCGGCTTGAGCGACGGGAGAAGATTGAAAAGGTGTGCACAATAACCTGAGTGCTTCGGAAATCACGGCCATCAGCTCAAATTAGCATTAAATCGCCGCCCTGAGCAGCGCCCGGAGCTCAGAGCGGGGCGGGGAGGTATCTGCGCCCAGCTCCCTGCCCCCAGAGCCCAGCATCCAGCTCCAGTATCCAGCTCCCAGCATCCAGCTCCAGTATCCAGCTCCCAACATCCAGTCCCTGCCCCCAGAGCCCAGCATCCAGCTCCAGTATCCAGCTCCCAACATCCAGCTCCCTGCTCCCAGAGCCCAGCATCCAGCTCCCAGCTTCCAGCTCCCTGCCCCCAGAGCCCAGCATCCAGCTCCCAGTATCCAGCTCCCTGCTCCCTGTGCCCTGGGCTCCTCTTGGAGCCTTCAGCAGCCACAGAGGTCCTGGCTCTGTGCTTGGAACACTCACACCTGCTCTCAGCTTCCCATCCGGTACTAAACTTTCATGAAATAAATAAATAAATGAATATTGGCCACCGGGAGCTGAGACATGAAACATCAAGTTACACAATTTGTAATGTCCATTTATCTTTTGGCATTTTTTAATAGTTACAGTCCCTAAAGGAGAGCAGTGATCTCAGAAATTCCCTAACCCACACGGTCAGTGCCGTGCTTAGCAAGGCAAGAAGAGTCTTCCAGAGGAGTTACATCACCCCCCTCTGTCATCCCGTCATCAGCCTCAACATGTGGCTAAACCAAAGCCAGCCCAAGCACGGTACTCGCCCCTCATCTCTCCCACGGACCCACACGGGGTCCTGCACTCTTAGTTTTCAGGTATTCCCAAAGCTTTATCAGGTGTGTGTAATTTATTGCAGAATCCTGCTGGATGGGCCCGGGGGCAGTGAGTGCACTTTTTGCCCTCCCCTCGGGTGGGTGCAGGGCACCCCAGGCTCCCCACGGAGCCACCCAAAAAGGGGGTGCTGCTGGGGGGTCAGCAGCTCTGCCTGAGCCCAGGGAGGGGCTGTGAGCAGGACCAGGCTGGCCAGCCCTGCACTCAGGGCTCAGAGCAGCCTGTGCTGCACTGACCCACGGCCCTCTCAGAGACGGATTGAGGTCACCTGGAGGGGACTCTGCTCTAATCTCAGCAATTGTCTGGTGCCCGAGCCCTGGCTTGGAGCAGCAGCACTCAGACCGTTCACTTGAAGCTTTTTAGAAGTCAGATCTCCAGAGTGGAGGAATGGCTACTCTCTACAGGGCGGAAACGGCAAAAGAGATTAATCTTCTCCAAGGCAAGTAAGCATTCAAATAAAATTCATCACTTAGTGAAATGGCTGCCATTAAAGCAATACCCTCTGAACCTCATGAGAGTGGTTTTGCTTTAAGCACAGCCTGAACTGACAATTAGGAGACCTGTGGCTGATGTAGCTGAGACCCCAAAGGGTAACACAGACCACAGGGAACTCAGTCAAACACAAGGACAGGAATTCCAGGACTGGAATCCCCATGAAACCAAGACAATCCTATTAGACTTCCCTACTTATTTCCCAGTAAATCCATGGCAGTCCTACCGCATCATTTTTGGAAGTGGGAATCAGTAAAAGTGCATGAGATGTTTTCCTGTTGGACAAGGAGATAGCAGAAATCACCAGTGCTGCCCTGCTAATCCTTAGTGCCAAGACTGTGCTGACCTGCAGTGCTCACCACCGGGGCTCTGCTCTTCCCCCCTCTGCTGGGAGTTACACAGGAAAGGCAGTGAGGCCAAGGATGGAGTGCATCCCTCTGCTTCGTAGCACAACTCCATATGCTGGGACAGGTTGCAGAAAAACACTGAACTTTATTTTATAGCTATAGTTGGAACAAGGTTTAGGAAACACAAGTAGCTCCACTTCAGAAAATTGGAAAAGTGCCTCCTTGGGAATAGGGCTGCATTAGCAGGGCGTTTTGGCTGATTAAGTGAATTTGCATGCAGATTTTGCTGTTTCAACAAAGAAAAAAAGAAAAGATTTTTCATCCTTCTTGGCTGTTAATTTTTCCAGAATTTGCCTGCCAGGGTAATTGTTCAGGATGGCGAGCGATTAAGATCTGTTTTGCAAACAGAAGTATAATGAGGTTTTAATATCTGGCATTTCCACAGCAATACCCTCAAATCCCCATAAGATAAAATACAGTCAGGAAGAACAGCAGACATCTCCTGGGTTGTCACCAAGAAGTTTCTGCCTTCGGTACTTTTGTATGGTTTTCTAAAAAAAAATAGAAATAAGATGTAAGATTATAATTATCCACGATGGCAACACAATGCTCATAATGAGAAAACAATGCTCTTTGGACTTCCACCCAGGGCAGCACCCACCTCTTCCTCTCTGCATCCCTCTGAGTAGCTGAATGAAAAATAAAATATGAGCTGGAGGAGGAGGCACGGTGCCCTTGGGCAGGGGGAGCAGCCCCAGCCCCGTGGCCCTGCTCGTGCTCGTGAGCGTTCTGGGCCCGCGCCAGCCCGGGCAGGAGGATATTGGATCATTTTTTGCTCTGACAACAGGAAGCCCGAGACAAGGCATTTCCCATTCTTGTTCCAGCATTAAATAAATGGCCTTTAAAAAAAGGAATGTCCCACAAAGGGGTGGTTTTAACAATGCCCCTGCTCTCTGTGCACTCAGCTGCAGGGCCGGCTGAGCGCTCCTCACAAGCCGGAGCAAAGCTGCCCGTCAGCGCTTCCTCGGGCCCTCCTCTTCATGGCACTGACCATGAGACCCCCTGCACTGTAAAAACGGCCCTTTATCTGGGGCTCTAGCCCTTACCTGGCACGTTTCCAACAGGATATTGGAGTTTAGATCCAGGTGCTGCCCAGACCAAGTGTTTAAGGCTCACTGCAGTTACAGAGGAGGGAGAGGAGGGAACATCCCAGCTGTGCTGGGGTCTCACTTCTGAGGTCCCACCACCTCCTAGGCATGGCTGAAGAGATTTCTGCTATCCTGGATGCCCTGGAGCCTCTACCAACTCTGACCCTGCTGTCTGACTCTTACTGTCTCCTTTCCCTTTTCTCCCACCTTATCCTCTTCTGCAAACCCCTTTTCTTTCCAAATCCCTCTCCCTACCTTAACCCTTCTGACACTGTGTCTCAAGAATACGGTCTCATGCTCAGTACCACAATTTACAGAACAGCTTAGCCTTCTCCCAGTCCTGTGTCAACAGCTTGACCTATGAGAAGATAAACTGATGCTTTCACTACTGCCCATTCCCTCTTTCCCTGTAGACATGGATCCTGGCTGCCTCCAGACACACTGTCCATTAATCAATGCTTAGCTAAGTCATGAATAATCCCTTTAAACTCTTCTTGCAAGTCTTCCAGCCTTTGAACTGCTCTGTAAACTTTGCTCCAGTGCATCGTGGAAAGAACCTTTAAATGATTCAAATATTGCCTGAATTTTTCATGGGTCCTCTGCAGAGAGATGACATTCATTTGAACAATCAGCTTTCATTCACACCACATGGGAAATGGGACAAGGAAAAGTTAGATGTTCCCCTCAGGTTCATGCAACAGCCTAGACAGAGATGTAGTTCCTTGACCCTAGTCCCAGTCCTGCCCCCAAACCACGTGGCAAGTGGATATCTATCTCTTTAGGAGGATTGCCATGCTGATCTCATCACTGGCATCTCACCCGCCTGCTTTTTTATCTCTAATTATGTACTGACACAATTATCCTTCATTACAGAGAGTGCCCGCTGTGCACACACAGGCAGGGAAACAAGCTCTGCACTGCAGCTGGGCCATGCTTTATTCTGTCTGCAGCAAGATTTACCCACCAGCATCATTTTTTAACTGTTGAGTGTAACAGAAACCAGCGAGGGGGGTGGGTTTTTGTTCTCTGGATAGAACTGCCGTGGTGTTGTAGTTTACAGTTCATCCACAAAGATACAAATTGTCTTCATTTCTTTTCCCTTTTAGCATTTTTTGCAATATTAAGTTTATCATTACACATGATAAAACTGCTATCACTAAAGCTTTCTGCTTGGTTCAGGGCACTTTGCCATGTCATCTACCTGTATTTATTTCTCCTTTATTATTTATTTCTCCTTTATTTATTGTTATTTAGGATATAAATAACAAAATGTATGACCTGAGGCAATCTGGGTATGGCAACCACTTTTGAAATCACCAGATGGAAATCAATCAGATTCTAACTGCATAGGAATGAATAAGGATCCCTGGCCTGATGACTGCCATGCACTGGGTCTCATCCATGAGTGAGATTTTGGAGGGAGAGGGGACTGCAAGTGAGGCTGAGGTGGAGCCCCACCCCTCCCACTCTCGGTGCTGTTCAGAACTCCAGCCTGGTTTCCCCCAGTGAGGTGTGGCTGGTGGGGATGGCACCAGTCCCTGGCTGACCCTACTGCCCCAGGCTCCTGCAGAGTCCTCACTGCTCAGTGAGTGCCTGTGCCAGCCTGTCCTGCCAGGCTGCACCCAGTCAGGGATATTCCCTGGCAGTGAGAACAGCTCCCTCCTGCCCACAGTGTCCCCCTGGCACCTGCAGGAGGGGCCAAGGGCTCTGGTTTACAGGTGCCCAGGGTCTCTTGGGTGGCTTCTTGTGCCTCTGGTTACAAACAGCTCCAGCCCAAAGCCAGTGGCCTTTCACTGGCACAAGGCACCTTCAAACAACAAGGACATTTGGTGACAGGAGTTTATTTGTCCAAATCAGTCACAGGTCAGTGCTTAAATAACTCTATTTGTATCTTGGTTCCTACTTTGTTTCATCTTCACTTTTGGAGTCAACCTGAGAAAGAGAAAGTTCCTGGTGTAGTATAAACCTGTTTTATCAGCTGAGGATGTGAGCTTTATGTCTCATACAGAAGGGAACTTCTCTGCTGTCAAGAACTGGCTCTCCCATTTAATTCAGTCCTCTGTACTGCTGCCAAGGGAATGGGTTTCAAATTCCTCTGAATTTTCTTGGATGGATGGCTAGACCATGCTGGTTTGCAAACTTACTAAAAAAAGGAGGCAGGGCTGTGTTTTCATTTGCTTGTATTGTTTTAAGCAAGTTGATACATTCCACAAATAAAGATATTCTTTGTTTTATTCTTTGCATAACAGTAAAATAAGTTTGAAGCTCCAGATGAAGCTCCAGAAAATCCATCAGGAATTCCCCAGCCTGGTTTTTAATCTGTGTCACCTCACCATGAGTGAGGTGCTTCGTGACTGATTCATATTTTGATAGTGCTGCATTTTATGGGCCATTTATCAGGTTTTGGCACAATTAGGAAAGTTCCAGTGAAACATTTTTGTGGAGGACAGAATGGGAGGAGGACTGAATGGGAGGTGGACAGGGAGATGATTCTCCCCTGACTTGGTGGAAGAAATGAAAGCTATCTCCCATAAGAAAGAAGTGAATCTGTGAGTTCACAGGGATGTAATGCAGTCTGCCATGTGCTGTGCTCAGAAACCCTAAAAACTTTTTTTTTTTCTTCTTCTTTTCTTTTAGAATTGAGAGAAGCTGTATAATATTTACACTCTTCTTGAACAGAGCAGAGGAGTGAGTCATCACGCTTATCTCACCCAGTCCCTGACAGCAGGCTCTGAGGCACTGGGCAGCATCACTGATCCAAGCAGGGAGAGGCAGCACAGGGGCAGCCTCTGGAGGAGCAGTCCCACATCTGGCTGCTGGGCAGCAGTGACACACACAAGAAATCCTGCTACAGCAGAGCCTGTATCAGTCTGTACACTTTCTTAATTTGGGGCACACTATTAAAGGACACACTATTGAGGACTCTTCAAGCTGTTTTTGTTTTTAAAGGAGCTTTTGAGTGAAGCCCAAACAGCTTCGGCTTAGTGAGTCAATGTTTCTTTCAAGCTTTTCACCTCATTTGCCACTTGATTGGTAGCAAACTGTACTTAAAGGACTATTTTCATATGATCCTTGATGTTATTCCACCAGATCAGTGTAACATTAGTCACCACGCAGAGCAGAACCAGCTGGAAAACAGCACAGAAGCCATGTGTTGCTCTTGTTCAGAGTTCAGAGAAACACTTCAGCATCCAGCTCTGTCAAAGCACCTCCAATCAATCTTTTGTTCCTAATCCTGCCTTCTCTGGAGATAAGGTCCAGTGAAATTGCTCTAACCTTATTTGTGTAGGTCTAATGCTGATCAAAGATCAGGATACTTTCACATACAGAACATTATGAGATAAAGACCAATCTAAGAACCAGAGAGGGTACAGGGCATGCCATGTCCTCTCATAATGAGCTGTGACAGGGAAATAAAATTACTTGCCTAATACTTCTGAATCTGGGAGTACTGAAGAGAGGTTCCAAAAAGGTCCCTGTGTTATTTTGTTCAATGAAAATTACATTATTTTATCATGTTTTCATACTAAGAGATTGGTTTATATCCTTTTGCATACCAATAGCAACATTTCTAGTTCAGCATTCACGACCTTTTGTCTCCCCTGCCATTCCACTCCACATATCCATTTCCCCACTGAGAAGCTTCCTCCACTGAGCTGTGTTATCACTGTCAAGCAACCACCTCGATATTTGAGTGTTGTTTCACAGCTGCCTGTAGCACAGACTGAGCTGCTCAGCACAGCCCTGCATATTTAGAGAGTGATTTGCCTAAAACAAGGGAGAAGAGATGGGCTCTGGTCTCTGCTATTGAGCCTTCCCACAAACTCCTACCAGCCCTTCCACCCTCCTTCACTGCTGAGCTTTGCCTCTCATTTTTTCCCCTGGAGCACTGTGGATCCCTACAGTCTCCTAATAAAGCAGCACATTTTGTTCTTCCTCCTGCAAGATGTCTCACAGTTTGGGATTTAGGAGCCCAGGCAAGAGGTAAGCAGGCTGGTTTTGAATGGTCTCACAGTTTGCCACTGTGCCAGAGCTAATGGAAGGTTAAACCAAAATGAGAAGCAAATAGCACTAAGCAAACTGGAGGTGATGATGGGAGGGGGAGATGAACACTTTGGGGGCTGCCAGATATTTTTTGAGCCACTGTCAACCTACAAGCTTTGCTTTCCATTGATTTATTGCTCTTGGTATCAAGATGACAAAGACTCTCTCAAGCCTCTGATAATGAGGGAGAGTCTTCCATGGTCTCCCACGCACTGCACAGCTCACACTGGAGGCCCTGCAGGCCGTGACAGTGTCCTCCTGCATGTCCCCAAGGAGAAATGACAACTGAATGTCTCACAGAAACTTTGGTGACATCTCTGAGCGTTGCTGAGAGGTTTGTGACATTTGGCATGCCAGGGGCTTGTCCCTGCGATACTCCAGGGTTTGATTCTGGGTCTGTCTGAGTTCCTTGTGCTTGGGCAGTGCATCTCAAAGTTTGCCTTTCTATCCCCCACCTGGCTGTGGCTTGGGCTGCAGTGCAGAATAGAAGCCTTTCTCTTAAGGAACAGGGTAACCACGCACTGGAGACTGGTTCTCAGGTTCGGGCTGTACCTGGCATCCACATTTGCTCTGCTGTACCAGTTCTGAGTATGCCCCTCTCATGGGAAGGGTCACATGTTAAGAAACAAGCTTCCTCTAATTAGCCAAATTCAAACTGTAGAACTGAGTGGTTTTTCCACAATGCATCATTTACATTTACCCAGGAGCAGAACCCAGGGTACTTGGAAGCTGCCAAAAAGGTTCTCACCTTCACTCTGGGAAGAGATCAAGTGGCCAGTTAATATAAAATTTCCTTTTATCCTTTTATATTTGCTTATTGCCTCTCTCTTTTCAGCCCATTAGGAAATAAGGTCAGCATCACCTCAGAGAGTACCTGTCATGCTGTTTTGCTGTACCCTATTTCTTTTTGTGCACCAAAAGCCATCCTGATCTTGTCTGAGCTTTGCCTCAGCCCTCACATCTGGAGGGTTCAAGTAGTGAAGAGCCAGGAAGACTGCATAAAGAAAAGGCACATTCACAAAACAGGAAAGGTTATTCCCCTTAAAATTCTTCCTGTTATTTTATTTTCAGTGAAGATTTGAAAATTCTCTTACAGAAAGACCCTGGCCACGAGGCAGTGAAGTGTTTTCCCAAGTCTCTTCCCAAGCTCTTGTAGAATATTGAGTCCTTCTGCTGTAAGGGCTCCATTTTCCCTGATGCAATCAGTGGTCTTTCAGATAAGTTATCAGTTTGATGCTCCCAAATTCTCACTGCTCCCTAGGCTCTGCAAGCTTGGTAATAATGTCCAGTGAAAAGTTTTTCAACCTGCAGAGCTGCTCTCTGGTGTGAACTTATCGGTCCTGCTGCCTCTCTGGTACCGAGTCCAGGCTTGGCAGTAAGTGACTCTTCTTTCAGGAGTCCTACATGCTGGAAGCAGATTTAGTTTCATGATTGTTTCCCATGAAACCCGGATGACTCTCAGTCCTGGGAAGAAGTAGGTCGTATTAGCGAGGCTAACAGGATTAAGCACAGTTCAGTAGGACACTCAGATGGCCACGGATTTCTGCTCTGCTGACGAGCACCGTGCAGCACATCAGGAGTGCCAAACGTCCCTGACAAAGGAAAGTCTTAAATACTCCTTCCTTTGGCACATACCTACTTCTACCTTGAATGAAGAACAAAACCAGGCAACCCCACGATGGGGTCCCGGGAGCCCTCGGACAAAGGATGTAAAACGACTCCCATTTTACCCTTGACTTGTCTCTTTCTGCATTACTGCTCGAAACACCCACCAGCAGAGCGGGAGCTGTGAGCGGGTGGGGGATGCGGGCCGGGCACATCCCACAGCCCCGACTCCCAGTCTCCATCAGCTCCCAGAACAGCAGCGATTACATCCTCGCCACTGCCCCTAGAGGGTAGAGCAATCATGAGTCTCCACAGGGGCAGGCAGGCTGAACAGTGCCATTTCAGGCTCCTAAAAGCTTTAAAATTTCCTTAGCAACCCTGCACAAAAACTGCCAGTCAGTGCAGCCAGCCGGCAGAGCCGAGACTGGTGATGCAGCAGTTTCGCAGCGCGCTGCCAGATCCATCCCGCTCCAAACATATTCATAGCAGTCTCATGGACGTCCCAGGACTGCTTTGGCAGCAATTGTGCGGGATAAATAAAGCTCCCATTGTTGCAGATGACTCTGCTTTCAATTGCAGGGGAATCCAGGCCAGCGGGACTTCTGCCTGATAAAGGCTCGCCCATTTCGCACATTTGCGCTGCTCTGGTAATGCAGGGCTCAGCTGCAGCGCTGCGCTGCACCTTCCCGAGTTTATTTCGGGACAGCTGTTTCCTAGTCACTTGCAGCACTTTTCTAAGCAGCTACCCCTCCACTATAATGTTAAATTCCTGTGTCCCCAGCCTCACTGCACTGCCATTTGAACAGGCAGGAGTTGATATATTCTCGGCCATAGGTAGGTCTGGCTCTGCACAAAAAAAACAGAGGGAGTCTTTGCCTCAGAAATCTTTACGGGGAAGAGGGGTTTATATCATGGGGTATAAGTCCATAATCAAGGGCATGTGTGATTTCTGAACTATTGAGTGGAAGGGTGTTCTTTCTATGGCATGCCTTAACAGAAAGTCTTTTTGTAGTAGAGTTTGAACTGTGCATGCTCACTTACAGCAGTCCCGATCATGACCTCTGAACAAACTCCTGAAAACTCCTTGGATTTCACTAGCTCTAAATATTCCTTTCATAGAATAAATTAAAAGGGCCTGATGCAGATGTTTGCATTCTACCTTAACTTTACAACGCATTTATTTGCCCCTCCAGCGATCTATAGAACAATTCCTGCTCCTGACTCCTGTACAGCCTGAAGAGCACAGAGATACAGCCTCCTCAGAGAGAAATACCAGTCCATCTTCATTTGCTTAACTACCTTCCTCCTAAAACACTTCAGAAACTGCATGCAACTTCCCTGGAACAGAAATTTCTCACTAGTAGGCACCTGAATAATTAGAAGTCTCATTGAAAATTTTATTCCTGCAATCTGCTCTGCCTATACAGCATGTGTGTTTGAAGCTAATCAGAGCTCAGAAGGCAGTTTATATAAATCAGCCTGGGGATGGTAACATGATAGCAGCCGTGCTTGTTTATAACACAGCCTTCTACATGGTGCAAAGTCTCAGTTTGATTGTTTATAGCAGCAATGAAAAGCCATGCCTCTGCCTTGCCCTTTGATTGCTCGTCTCATCTGAAACACTGAAAGCTGCAAAAAATTCCAACAGCACTTTTTTGTGGATGTTTAATTCACTATGCTGCAGCCTGTAGGACAGGAAAAAATAAAAAGTAGTAAAGTTAAGGTAGGCAGTTTTTCAGGAGTCTAAGCTCTCTCACAGGGGCCAGAATGAGTGTCAAAGCACGTGTCTCTCACAGGAGCACTGGGACAAAGCTCCCCATGGCCCTGCAGGGCTGCCTGGCTGCAGCAGCTCATGGCCTGTGCACAGCCAGCACACAGAGCCCAGCTGGGCTCACAGGGAGCAGAATGGAAACTGTGAGAGAGTCGTTTGTTTTCCCACTTCTCTGGATGCCAGACGTCTCAATCTGCTTGCAATTTGGGGAGGGAGAGATCCCCAGGGGAGCAGGAGGGAAAGGAATGGAGGAGGCTGCTTCCTATGCTCTCAGCATGGCAACCCATTGAGAAACAAGGGAAGACAGACAAGAAACTTGATAAAATACAGTCAATTATGTCTAAAGACTCTACAAAAGGGAGAAATGTTGCTTATAAACAATGCTCTAGGAACAACAGAAATGATGAGACATGGTTTCTGCACATTGTCCCGTGCAGACCGGATTCTCTGATGCCTGATAGCACAGTAGTGCTCTCCTTGCAGCTTTTATCACTGGGGAGGCATGGTGGGTATCTCCCCTGGACAACACACTATTGGAGTGACACATGGAGCACTCTGGATGTATCCATTTGGGAGCTAATCTCCTTGCTGCTTTTGGAAAAAATGGCAGATGTGTAGGGCACAGCCCGACCCCTCACAGACACGCTGAGGACCAGCACAGAGGACACTTCCTCGCTGCTGGAAGGAGGGGGCACACCTGACCTTGGTCCCAGGCAATAACAAGTAACACCACGTGCCAAACATGGGGCTCACCTTTGCTTTTATAAGGCAAACAGGAAGCTTTTCCCTTACAGGTTTCCCATGGCCCTTCTCCAACCACGCAGAGCACACGTGGCTGGCCAGGGAAGCAGGGAGCCCTTCCCAGCACTCCTGGTTCATCCCACACTGAGAACACCCAGACCTCAGGTCACCAAAGGAGCACCCCAGCACTTACCCTTGTAAAGCTCCGAGTGAGCAGATCACTGCTGAGTGTATAAATGAACACCTGATGGGCAGGGCTGGCCCTGCAGGGAAGGTGGCTGTGTCCCCACAGGGTCCCCACAGCAGGGTAGGTGACACAGGCCTGGTTTATGGCTGTTGTAAAGGCTACGTGAAAAGCTATCTGAGGCTGGTGGCTGAACATGACCATGGTTTATGGCATATTGTTTTCCTCTTTGCTGTGATTCTCCAGGAATGTGGTGTCACCTGAGATTTGCAAGAGGCACCCAGGGGTGTAACAGCCCCAGAGCCTCCAGCACACTGAATTCATGGATTGGCTGTGCTGAACTGCTCCTGTTATAGAACTTGAGGATGTCTCTTGCAAAGCCTTTAGCATGTTAGCTATGTGAGCTTTGCATTTATTTTGTTATCAGTCTCCTGTAGCTCCTGGGTGCAGGACTGTGCCCACCCATGGCTGTCCTGGGCTCTTCCTGCAGGATGACCTGCTGCTGGAAGGTGAGCTGCTGTGTGATCCTCTGCTCTGCTGCTCCAGCCTGTGCCCTCTGTGAAAGACCAGCATATTCAGAGGACATGCTCTAGTAATTTTATTGGTTCCCTTTACCAGTTTTCAGCAACCATCTTGAACCTTAATTATATATTTATATTTCTGGTGACTGTAGCAAATGCCTTTCCTTCTCTCAGTATCACTGACAGTAATAGTGTAGATACACAGATGTATTTGCCTCCTTGGTGTACAACAATGAGTTTAAGTCCATAAAGAAAAAATCGACTTACAATTCCTCTTTTGGTGTTGGCCTTTTTCATTAGAGTGATATACAAATCACAGAAGTCTTAGTTTTCTTTACACTGCTGTCCAGTCCCCTCTGTTCACGAATTAGCTGGCATTTCTCCTAGCTCACCATCAGTGTGCTGAGATGATGATAAACCTTACAGCAAATTAATTTGGGAGTGGGTGTAGGTAGTCTGAATTTGTGAATTTTTAATTCCAGATATATCTCAGAACCATTTTGCCTTTCTGTGACAATATTCCTCTGGGACAAACTGAGATTGCCTACAGGTTACTGCTATCATTTTGTGCTTCTTTCACTTACTTAACCTATTTTTCTGCTTCCTGGTTTCAATCATTAAGTATCCAGTCCTTCAAGGAATGATTCAAACTTCCTGACAGGGAAGTCATTGATATTCAAAGACCTGTATTTCTTAGGAGCAGCTGTTCTACAGGGCCTCTGCAGTACCTATATGTATTTATTTATTTCCAGTGTAAGGGTTAAGGAAGTGTCCCAAGCAGCAGAGGCCACATTGGCTCTGCTGGCTGCAAGCCACCACACAAACACCTCCCATTTGTAACATCCCCATTCAAGTGTCTTTTGCACACTAAAAACATTTAGTAATGAACACAGGGCACAAGGAGTTTTTGTGAGTCACTGTCCGACAAAGTAAATGTCAAATGTGAGCATCTGTTAAACTGCAGGGGGTTTAAAATGTCACCAAAAGTGTTTTTGGAAAAAGAATCTCCATGAGTGCTACAGTAAAGCAAGGTGATAGGTCTGTATGGGAGGATGTGGTCGACACTCTTCTTGCTCTAACAGACAGTCTTCCTCCTTTTCACTGACATGAGCCTGATTCATGTAATTTCCATGGTGAGTTTTCTGTATGCAAACACACAATTACTACAATATGTCTGTAATTGGTTATTCTGTTAGTTAATCATGTGGCTAAATCATCTCTCCATAAATAAAGCAGGAAGAATCACACACCATCAATCTAGGAAAACAAATGAAAATAAGATTCTCTCCACAAAGTTTTGTAAAAAGACTTAATTCCTTCAGTCTCAAGAGGAGACTGAGAGCTCTGTCAGCCTTGCTGCTGCTGAGTCTGGTCATCTCCTGCTCCCCTCTGGTGCCAGCTGGTGCTCCCAAAGGGACCCTCCAGTCATGGCCATTGTCAGATGGGCTCTGGCAGTATTTGCTTGGTGTTAGGAAACCTGAGATTTGTTATTTTTTAATTGATCCACTTCACATGCTGTCTTTTGGAAATGGAAAGAAGTGGATTGAAAAATAACCGGGAAAAAAGGAGGAAGCTCCTCTGGGCAGAAACAGTCAGAGAGCAGATGGAGCCAGAAGAACAGGAAGAACAATAGGCCTTTGTCCTTCTCACAGGTTATTGCTATTTTGTTTTCCTTGAAGTCCAATATCCCAAGAAATGACTCCCAAACCAGTCTTGGTTCCCTCCAGTTGCCTCATATGATGTTTTCTGGTGGGTATTTCCAAAGTGCTCTGAAGAGTTAAGCTTTGAAAAGTTTTGGCTTCCCTGACAGTTACAAAATGTTGCATTTTTTTTTTTACCAAAAAAGTGATTTTTAACCAAAATAACAGGGAAAGAAAAGTAATGAGCCTGAATTTTATGTAACAGAGAAAGAGGAGAAGGTGACTGTGGGAGCATAGGCAGTGCAGAAAGCACATGTGTTGGCACAGGTCCCCCTGTGGAGATGCAGCTCCCTGGCAGTGCCCAGACCCACCAGAGGCAGAGAGCCAAGGCTGGGCACACACTACCCAATGGCCAAAGGAGGGACATGCCAGATGCACAGATCCCTCCTGGAGCTGCACCCTGGCACAGCCCCTGGGCACTGCCCGGGCTGCCCGGCTCTCAGGAGCCCATCCACACCAGGACCTCAGCCTAACCTTGGAGATTCTCTTCCCCTCAGGCCTCGCTTCCACTCTGCTCTCCTTCCACCTCCACACCAAGATGTAGCTCCCCCTGCTCAGCCACCAATTCCCAAAATCACAGCTGTTCCTACAGGTCCTCAAGAGTCAGCTGGAGTCCTTCCAGCTGTGACTCCTCCACGTTTCCTTGCTGCCCTGCTGCTGTGTGTATCTACTTCACTCTTCTGACTCTCCAGTGGGGCAGAAGACTGAGAGTGTCCCATGGATTTCTAGTCCTCTAGCTTTTGCCTGGCAGGATTCAAAAATGGCTTATCACCATGTACAAGCTCTCCACAACCAGCCAAACAGACCAAAAATCTACCTGGCCTCTAGTCCCTGCCACGTTGCCCAGAACCTCTCCATCACTGCCACTATCTGATGCTGAACCAGGCTCCAGCATGCTCGGGCCAGCAGATTAAATCAGCAGTCTGAGGTTACACCACCCTCAGCCTTGCTTCTCTCCAAGGTAGAGACATCTGATCCTCTGGGGAACCAGGTCCTAGATTGCCACTGTCAGCCCAATACACTGAAGGAAATTAACTCCAGCCTGGATTGGCCTTAATACAGAATTGCAGCAGCCCCTGTGCTGACTCACAAATAGTTGTCCTTGTTTTGAGGGCAGTGACACCTGCCAAGAGGATGGGAAAGGTGAGCACAGTGGTGACATCTTTAAACATACTGACCTTGGCAACGTAATATTTCTGGGATTGTGTGACACTGCTATAAATTATTATTCAGACACACAGGAAATGAGGACATTGGACTGAAAAAAGTGTCCTACTCCCTTGAAACCAGTGCCGAGCTATTGGACTGAGAGATGATCAGCAGCAAGTTGGAAGAATCTTTGAAAAACAACCTATTTAAACATCAAGTTGCTCTTACATTTAGACAGCACTCCCTCTACTATAAGTAATTTTCAGCTCTCAAATGATAGGCTATAGAGAGGAAGAAATCAATTGCAGTAGATTTGCAGGTCTGCAAATGGCCATGTGTGAAGTTATGCACAGGAATATCCCCTTTGGAAAGCTGTGTGAGCCTGAGGGCATCAGGGCTCATCCTCTTCCATCTGTACCTGTGCTGGCTGAGGCATTGTCTGCCTTCCTCAGGTCCTGAGTGTCTGTGTAGCTTGTGCAGGACTGCTTCCTACTATTTAAAACCCCTTTAGGCACGGGCTTCCCCGTGGAAAGGTATGTCCTGGAAAGGTATGTCCATGATTTAATGCCTAGCACTAATAAGGCATTTTTCATATACTCAGTCTAAAGTTTTTGAAAATATTCTTCCTCTTCTCTTACATTTATTCAAATTCCCAGAACAAATAATAACTCTTTTTTTATTTTGTACCTGTGTAAATCTGAAATATTCCATAGAATAACCCATTTTTGAATTAATGTATGCATGGTTTTTCCTAATTGTTGGTTTGTTCTTTAATTCTGGTTAAGTGTTAGTGCTGTGAATGCCTGGTGAGATCTTATAGTGCACTAGCAACACCCAAACAGTATTGACTGTGGAATATCAACTCCTTAAAAAATGGTTACTGTTGGAGGAGAACATTCAGATCCTCATTTCAGTGAAGATTCTCAGTTCTATATCTTGACTTCTCAGAATGAGATAAACACAAGCCTTTACAACCCAGAGAGGTGGTGGCTGGGTACAAGTGCCAAGCACAAACAGGTGGCCTCCACAACTGGATCAGCTGCTCCATGCAGCTCCCAGTTTGAGCAGGAGTCAATGTTTTACCAGAGAAATAAATCACAGGGCAAAAAATAAAAGAGGATGAGAGTGGGAAGGAAGCCTGACAGAACAATACAGAAGTTATAAAATCAGTATCTTATCAGACTCTACTGTTGTTAAAGGACAGGAGTGAAGAGTCTCT
Organism: Vidua chalybeata; assembly: GCF_026979565.1. Classification (NCBI taxonomy): domain Eukaryota; kingdom Metazoa; phylum Chordata; class Aves; order Passeriformes; family Viduidae; genus Vidua; species Vidua chalybeata. The sequence goes on along the minus strand of NC_071545.1, from coordinate 5,396,603 downwards.
TCAGGGAACTCAGCTCTAGTGAGTGGCTGCCCTTTCCAGAGGGCTCTCTGGACTCTTACCCTTTGAGTATCAGGAGGTGACAAAAAAGAAGCTACAACTATGAGGAAAACCATGTCAGGATGGAATTATTGGGAGAAAGGGATGGATACAGAAGCCAAGTCATATTTGAAACAAAAGGTTTAGCTCAGAGAGATTTCCATCATAGCACTGCATTCTCTGAAAGATGTATGCAAGGTTACAGCAAAAGCAACTCAGAGCTAAGGAATGTTATCCTGAAACAGACAAAGTTTCTACTAGCTTGAAAAGCTTGATTTCTATAATATCAGAAACAATTTCCACAGCACTGGATGACTAAAATAGGAATTCTTGCTGTAGACCAAATATAAAGCATAATGGTTTTGTAGAGGCATGGAGAAAGTCCACATAGCTCACTTCAGTGGCCTTTACAACTTTACTTCTGGTTGTTAAAAATTTAGAAGAGGGCTTCACTGTAAGATTCAGAGTAAAAATGGCAAAGTGTCTCAAGTCTCCTCTTTGCAGGGACTCTCAGATGAGTTCTCTGCAGCATTCTACCATTTAAAATCTAAAAGATGATAAAGAAGTGACTGATGCATGAAACTCACTTACTGTCAGCAAAAAACTCTTTGAGAGATCAGACATTGATTGGATCCAAGGAAGTCAGCAATAGAAGACCCTCATAAAGACCCTAGAATAGAACTTTTTGTAGCAGGTTTCAAAAATACCCATTGCCATATAAACTCACAACGAAGTCTTAAGATTCTACCTTGGAGTAATTCAGTTCAGGTAAAAGTTTTTGGCATTTTTACATCAAGGAGCCAGACTGCCTGGATGTGCTGCTTCCCACATGCATTGGGGAAGGTCAGTGCCTTAACTTTGTGCTATGATGGGCTAAATCACCTAGGAATCATCAAATGAAAGCACCAGTTCTTCTTCACTCGCAGCTGTAGTCTTCCCAAGTCTGAAACCCAGATGATCACCACTCAAAAATCTTCTTGTTCTGATTGTAGGGCAGAAGCAAAAGATTTGTCTTTGATAGAAAGCTCCTGACAAGAACTTTAAATACTCCAACCTACTGGGCCTTGGGCTGTGCTGAAAGATGGTGTTTGCTCCTTCAGCTTCTGCTGTGGAGGATCCCTGAGACTGATTTCCTTGCAGCTACTCAGAAGCATAAAATCCTATTAATAAATAAGAACCCCTGACCCTGATCATTCAGATGACTCTGTGAGTAAACCCCTTGGCAGAAACATCCAGTTTGATGGTGAGAGTTTATTGGGCCTATGGACCAAAACATGAAAAACTGTGCTACTGAGCCTTTAGAAGCACCAAATTAAGGCTTTTGTAGAAGATTCTGATTGTTAAGATATTAAAGAAAAGCTTTTTGAAGTATCAATGCACTCTGAGCATTGAGGCAAGAAGTATAATGAGCACCACCAGTCTGCCAAAACACTGGAATAGCCTCCAGAGCAGCCAGGGAAATCAAGTTCCAAGCAGGTTCCTACATGCATCACAACACTCCAGGCAGCAGCCTTCACCACTGGCAAAGCTGTGGTGATTCAGTGAGCCCTTCCTTGCCAGGCACAGTCAGGAAGAAATTATGAGGGACATGAAATTTTCATATACATGTACACATATGCTTGCTGAAAAGAGTACAGGAATCATAGGAATACTGCTTTCTGTTTAATGCAGCAACTGCAGGATCAAGCCAAAAAGTTATTGAAAAAGTATCTTGTCTTAAACATCCCAGAATACGAAGTGACTTATGCTGAAAAAATCGCAATTCATCTTCTGTGCATAGCAAGTCTGAAAAATAAAAGTGACAATTCTCTTTCCTTCCCATGCCCTTCTACTACTGATCACACCATGCATCAGAAGTGTTTCAAATATGATATATCTAAAACTGCTCCAAATATCTTCCTCTGACCCTCCTCACAAGCTTTCTCAATAGAAAAAAATGGTTTTTTTATTGTTAAAACCCAAGCTCAACCAAAATGTAGCCTGAATGAAAGGCCACTTCACTCCCACTCCAGTGGCCATAGGAGGGGCTGCCCAGAAAGCAGGGTGTGCTGAATCTGTGCAGCCAGCTGTAAGCCCCGATGTCAGCACCAGCTGAATGTCTCCTAGACAGATAACAAACCAGCTGGATTAAATACAATTCATATTCATGGCTAAATATCGAGCACAAATAAAGGTAGTCAGATGCCACACTTGGCTTTGACTTCACCACCGTGCAAATGTTAATTCATGCTTAATTCTTGCTTCCCACACTATTGTCAGTTCTCCTTCTTTGTTCTTGAAAGTCCAGCTTCCCAAACTCCTCTGAATGTAAACTGCCACTGACTATAGGAAGAAGTACAATTACGTGACTCCACCAGCAAACAACTCCAGTTTCAATTCCATTTCAGAATCCCAGTTAAATGAATCCCTCCTATTTTCAAGTCTTCAAATGCAATTGCCTGAAGGAGCTCTCCAGATGTTTATCTCTGTGCTCCAAGCCCTGTTCTCTCTATTACTCTAATTGGTATCTTCCTCCTCTCTGCAACATGCTGCAAAACCCAGGCAAAACCCATTGCTGGGTTGAGAAACTCCTCCTCCTCCTCCTCCTCAAAAAACAGTCAGGAGCAGTTTTCTAGGAATTAGTACTCAATTCCTGCTCAAATGTCTGCAGCATTTACCTCTGAAAATTACCTTAAGGAGGAGGTGGCAAAAAAAAAAAAAAATTCTTATTTGTTTCTCAAGGCCTTTATGACAAAAGACTAAAGATACCATTTTTTATTCTGTCCTGGGTTTTTGGCTGGCTTGCACTTTGACCTCTCCAGCTTTGCTGGCTGGCAGATAGCATAGGAAAAACAGGAGGGTGACAATGTCAATAAGGCTGATATCTCAACAATAAGAGGGCAATCAAACAATCAAACTACTTCTTTCTCCTACTGAACTCTTATTCTTAATAATAGGAGAACTTACTCTGGGCTAAATTAAGCAGTCACATCTTTATCAAAAGTAAAAGGGCTTTTACTTCATGAGTTTCATCTAGGAATTATGAAGCTTCATAACTCTGATTAAAAAAAAAAAAAAAAAAGAAAAGGGAAAATACTTTTGTTCATTTTACTGTGAATTTCTGACCTGAAATAAAAACTTGAGACTCTGAAGGACACTGCATTGATTCTTGGATCTTCCTGCCCAGAGCTCCCTGCAGGATCATGGCTCTCATTTGAAAGTGATAGAAAGAGAGTTCTGTCTTCTAGGACCTAGTTTTATTCACTTCAAAGCAAAAGGTGTGTCTTCCCAAGCTTATCTTTTAAAAGTTTCTCTCTGTAACTACTTTCACTTCTTCTGTTTTATTCTCTCTAGGGTCTTTTCTCTGCCATTTAAAAATGGATCAATTCAGCCAATGCTGTGACACTCATGTGAAGTAAAAATGCCAACTACAGATGTCACTTGCCTTGTTTATTTAGTCATTCTGTGACTACAGATTTTGTGAGGTTTGCTTGTTAAACAATTTACAAGAATATTCTTCAATACTGGAATCCGATCCATCCGTGCAGACTCCACTGACTTCATTGGGTCTGCTGGGGCTGATCAAATTGCAGGATCAGTTCCTACATTTGTACTGAACTCTGCCAGATTGTAAATAACACATTGGAAAAGAAATCAAATCTACCTCTCATTATACAACAGATTATTCTAATATGACAGATACAGATTGGATGTAGCCATGGCATCCCCTGGTTATGCTGTCCTTGGCCTGCATTGGTTTGTTAAAGTGTGGGCATGAAGTGAAGACCAGGGTGAAGAAGAACCAGCATCAGAAAGAAGGTCATCATTAATGTGGAGCCTTGAAAGTAAGAAGGGATTTGTGAAGGCGGGTTTTTCTTCTGAGGAAGGAGAAAAGGAAATTGCTGGAGTTAGATGGCAGAGTGAGTCTCAGGCTGATGCCTGGGCTGTCAGCTTCACAGTACACAAAAGCTAAACTCAGCATCCAGGTTGGGATGTCATGTGCAGTCAGGCAAAAGAAGCTGATTTCTGACCTGAAAAGGCTCAAAAGGAGAAAAGGCTCAAATTTTAAAAACTCAGATTTTTCATGTTTTATTTTATATTCATTTTTATTTTAACACAGTACTTTCCTTTACAGTTTGTTTGCAGAGCAGCACTAACACCTGGCAGAAAAAAAAGCATTTTGTTTAGCAGAGACAGTACCTGCTTATCTCTGTGTCCATTTCCTGCAATCAAAGCAGAGAAATAGATTTGTGGACACACAATTAATGCCTCTAGATGGCAAGATCAACTTAAAGGTGTGCTGTGGTCTTCTGGGTCAGCCATTTGGTGCTTTGCAGAGCAGGTGTCACAGGTGTGACACAGGTGTGACACAGGGGTGACAAAGACAAGAGCTGAAGTACCATCTCTTAACTCTCAGTGTGGTACCTTAACTGGAAAGTTTTTGTTCTTGTTGTGTTCAAGAACTCTCTGGGAAAATGCACAGAAATTCTTTGGTATTCTCAGTTGAACAGAAAAGTGGGCAAATGCCATTACAGGTGATCCTTGCTTTTAATGTCAAAAATCCGGAAAATTAAAAATTAAAAAAAATTTTAGCAGCAGATGATCAATTGCTATACTAAATGAAGAATTCACTTCATTTTGATCCCACTACTCTGTTGGAGTGTGCGATACAGGGATGGACAGAACACACAAACCATTATTTTTTCAAAAAAGCCACTAACTCACTTTAATATACCCACAGCTCACATTCTGGACTGGTAAAGTACCTTCCATTCCCCTTTTACTTTGGATGTCTATCGCTGTAATACTTGACTTTATACTTTACAGTGTCCAATAAAATATGATGAGAAAAAAGAATCATTGGACTTTTCAAAGATGGTAAACAGAGACTGATCACCACCTACCAGCTTAGGTGTAAACATTCAAGTTTTCAACAAAACAGTCCTGGTTTTATTGTGAGAATTAAAGTTTATCCATTCTTTTTTTTTTTTTTAATAGTTGTGACATTAGATGTCTCGATTGCCTGTGAAAGCCATATAAAAATTTTGGCTTTGAAAAACTACTATGAAATAGTCTTCAAATCATGTAAATATTTGAATTACAGTGTATTCAGTTGTAATGGGTTCACCACCTTTTATTACTAAGGAATAAGGATTTATATATTCCCTTAAAATATAGTGTTAGTGTGATCAAAGAGAAATCATCAAACCAAAGATCTCTGTATTGTGAACATCCCTGAAAATGTTGTAATTATGTATTTTACCCTAGTTTTCTGAGGAAACAAAGCTTAGATTATTGCATGGTCTGCCTGTCCATCAGTCTCAAAAAAACCACCAACCAGTAAAGGGATAAAAAACTGAAGTGGCAAATACCTGCATACTTTGTGGAAATTGCTGGCACATTAAAGAACCATGGAATTATTGCAGCTTGGAGCAACTTTCAGAGGTCACTGAGTCCAGCCCTTGCTCAGAGAAAGACTGGGGTTATTCGGTGCCATTTGCCACTGGAAAGAAAAGCCATAAAAGACTGAGGTTATTGCAGGATATTGAGTGTTACAAAACGTAGAAAATATATTTACAGGGCATGAAACTTCATCCATCTCACCACTTCTGCAACAAGTTGCTATAGCTAAATCCATACACTGCAGTCAAACAAATAACCTAGTTTTCCCAGCTCATTTTGAACCTTTAACAGCATTTTATGGCTTTTGCCTGTTGGCTTCCTGTCTCTTGCTGTAGGAGGCTTGTGATTGTTTCTTTCCCCACACTCAGCTCGAAGGGGTTTGAGCCACTGATCACCTGCTTCAGCTGGAAGGTCTCTGGTTTGCAATTATGTTCAACTAGAGCACCTGGAACAATGGATATGATTCTTTGGGTCCCTAAATAAAGATTCCTTTCACTCTTTCCAGGTACAAAGCAACGTGGGTGGCACAGGCAGTGGGGCAAAGCATTGGAAGGATCATGAACAATGGAATAGGGGGCTTCTGGCCACCATGAGATAATTCAAACAACTTTTATCACTGTGGCAGCAAGTGTCTGATTGTGCATATGTGAGATAGAGGAGAAAAACTATGAGAGACCAGAAGAGGCTGCCTGATTGGGGCACACTCAGTGGCTTGAGTGTGTGTCAGTGCCTGCTGGCACAGAGGCACGTCTGCATTAATGGATATTCATCCACAAACATAGCAGAATAAGCTGCACAAGCAGCAACCCCAGTTCTGCTGGTTTAGTGCATCTGTATTAAGGGTGTGTGCTGGTGTAATTGCCCTTCTGTCATTAAATGGCTATACATCTTCTTAATTATAGACACGGCCACCTGCACACATTATGGAGCACCATCCGTGGTGCTGGAAATGAGTTCTGGCCAGGAGAGGCCATCTCTAGGCTGAAGCCAGGGCAGCAAATGGAGCCAAGTGGGAAGCAAGATTTCCTGCAGCCGAGAGGAAACAAGCAGGCTGGCAGAAACACGCCTGGTCTGGCTGATTCTGCCACAGGGCACAGGATGGGCTGAGCACCCTCCTCCTTTCCTTCACTTTTCCACAGTTCCCTCCCACAGTTTTCCAAGCCGTGGCCATCAGGCCCTGCTGAAGATGGGGGTAGCCCAGACCAGGACAGGATGAACCTCTCTGGCTCTGCCACGGTCAGGATCTCTCTCCTGGAGGGCAGAGGCACAGGGAGACACGGGGCTCTCTCTGGGTCCTGAAGGCTCAGCCTGGTGCACAAACACGAGCTTGTGAGTGTTTTAAAAATAAACAGCCTGACTTGGATTTATTTTTACATTTCAGGGAGGCTGGGGAGCAGGTCAGCCTCACAAAACAAAGCCCATCTCTTCAATGGCATTTTAAAGGCCCTAGCACCTCTAACTCCGTCTCATTAGGATGACTAATGTGGAGGGAATGTGGCGAGGCTGCAGCCAGTCCCAGCCCTACTGACCCGGCACACACGGGAGCCCCTTTGCCTGCTGACCCATGGGCTGGACCTGGGAGATGAAATCCCGTGCTCAGGTGCAGCTTCACCAGCTGGCCCAGTGCTCTGCGGGGGACCAGGGCCAAGAGGGACTGGGCTGGAGACAGGACAGAGGCCAAACTTTAGAGAAGATTCTCTTAGTGGGTGTCAGAAATGAAAGGAAGGAGTGAAAAATCAAGGACAAGAATGAAAGGAGTGGATACCTATACTCTATTCACAATGTTCCTGCTAATGGTATTTACTTTAGTTTCTTGTAAATATCAGTAACCTATGCCACAGATTTGCCCAACTTTCCTGCACAAGGAATTTGCCATCAGAACTACAGTGGACAGGAGTCACTGGAGGATGTGGTGTGCAGTGCACAAACAGATTTGTAAGAAAATAGGAGGCATTTATGGATCAGCTGGATGAGTAAGTGATTTGGAATCAGTGCTGGAATGGAGGCAGTGTGAAGTGCTGGCAGCAGCGACATGGTCAGGTGGTTATACAAAGGTGACCATCCTTTTCTTCAAAGGACAGAGCCCTCATGTCCTGTGCTGGAGAGCAGAAAATTTCAGGAGGGAGTGCTAAAGGGTCAGGAAAATTCAGCAGATGTATTATTCATGTATTTAGGATAAAGTGTTAGCATATGTTGAGATCTAGACTTCACCTTAGGCTCAACAGTTAATAAGATTTCTATTTCCTGCTTAGAAACAATCAAATCACACTGCTACAATCAGTGGCTGATGGTATAAAATGCCTGCTATTTAATGATTTCATAAATGCATTTAACATTACTATATACCCATACTTAAAATTTATTCCCTCTTGAATGTAAATACTTGAATCAATTCTTAATAGAATTTTGCTATTTTTGCACAATATAAATGACACATTTTCATATGTCTTTTCAAAACATTTTAAGGTACTTTAGACCTTATTGTAGCTGGACTCTCAAAAAATAAAGTTGATTTAAATTAGGAATATACAGTCAAGTGCTGGATTTTGATATGTTGCCCTGATGATGCATTGCTCCCACACACAATTAATGACAGGAAAATTCCTGCCTCTCTTTCAATACTACGCTTTACACTCTTCCACAGTATAGGATTTGTACAGATGAATTTTGCACATTTTTTACTCACCTACAACACCAGGAATTTTGGAATATTATTTCAACAATTTTGGAAAATCTACTTTAAAATGAACTGAAGCTCAGAGAAGTTCTTGCATACAAAACAATGTTTTTAAGGCTTATGATAACACCAGCCTACAGTTAGTTCCAGGGACTTGTTCTTTGCAGTAGTGAAATTGTTTTCCTCAGTTGCTCCTTGCCCACAAGTGCAGTGTCCGTGGCTGAAGAATCAGGCAATAACCTGTAGCCACCTTCCTGCTGTGACATACTGGTTCATCCTGTATTGGGGATCACTTGGAAGGGAGGATGGAGGGATGAGTTTAAACCTGTGTATGATTTAGGAGGTTGGAATGGAAGTCATTAGGAAAGAGTAATTGTTCTGGAGGTAATTATAGGAAAAGACTGGCAGTGGGGAATTCAAAGTTTAGGACATGAGGAGACTAAAGATACGTGCATCAATCTCTGTCTGAACATCTGTCCTAATCTCCCTCTTTTGCTGAGACACTTAAACCCAGATTTGGCAGATTTGTCATGTTTTTCTGCCTGGGTCAATCCTAACAAATAATTTCCAGTTCTGTAATTTATTTTCCTTTAAAAAGCTTTTGAAACTTCAGAAGACCAACAGGGAAAGTCAGAATATACTTTTTGAGAAGCAAATTACCAAATTAAGTGCTTGTAAAACCTGAACCTCCCACTACTATCCTCATCTTTGCTTATTTTTCTATTTTCTAGACCTGGAATTTACTTCTTAAGGCAGGGTTTCACACACCACAGTTGGAAATTATTTTCCTCCCCTGCCCACCGTGTAGACTCCTGGGCTGCTGAGAAGCCAGACACGTTGAATTTTCCCCTCAAATTGATTTTGCTTTGCTCATTTTATAGATTAGAAAAATAATTTTTAAAAATTCATTTATCTACTTGCAGGCAGACCAGCACTGCCTGCTTAGGTACATTTTCAGTCCCTTCAGGAGGCCCAATTTTGCATGTTCTGAGTCCTTCCCTTTGGAGACTATCCCGCTATCTGTTTCCCAGGATCCTGAAGTAAACACTGGACTGTTTAATGGAACTCTGCACGGTCTTCCAACTACTTTCATCCTTAAATGAAGTTGCTTCCTTCACTGCTCTAACGGCAGCCTGGACCAACCAGATATTATTTATTCACCCGCACCCCTGCCTTCTCCATCCATCCTGGGTAAACAGGTCTCTTCCCTGAGAGCGACTACCTCCTCCAGACAAGGCCCATGAAAAAACAGCGGCATGCAGGCGAGGAACAGTCTTGTTTACAGCAGATTTTTTCCCTTTTCACACATCACGCTAACACGTCCTTCACCCGCCCGCCCATGCCGCACAAGCAGCAGAGGGTGCCTGCCACGGACGGGCCGAGCCCCGCGCAAGGCCCACCCCGGCCAAGAGCCCCCGGCGCGGCCAGCCCCGGCTCCGGCTGCAGCCCCGTGCGGGAGAGGGTCCGCCATGAGCCCCCGCACGGCCACACACCCGCGGGCCGAGCGCAAGAGGCAACCGAGCCCACCGGAGCCGGGCCGGAGCCCCGTGGGTCCCGCGCGAGGCGGCCGGTGTCGGTGCGCGGCCGTGCGGGGCTCCCTCCGCTCCCGGCCGGGCCCGCACGGCGAGCACGGGGCGCGGCCCCACCAGCCAGAGCCGGGCCGAGCAGCGGGGTCTCCGCCGCCGCGGCCGCGAAGGGCCCGGCGGGCAGCGCAGAGCCGCGGCCGCGGCGCTCCCCGCGCAGGTGGCGGCGGCCCTGCGGGGAGGCCGCGGCGGCAGCGCCGGCCAGCCCCTGTCCCCGCCCCTCTCGGCCTCCTGGGGCGGCGGCGGCGGCCGCGGCGCTGTTCCCCTCCCTCCCTCGCTCGCTCGCTCCCTCCCTCCCTCCCCGGCTGCGGGGCTGTTCCCCCTCATGCGGATGTGACATTTCACGGCGTTACCGCAGCCGCCATTTTGAGGCACAGAGCGCTGGCGGCGGCGGAGCGGCAGCAGCGCGCCGGGGCTCGGGCGACGGGGGCGGCCCGCGGGCCGGGAGCGGCGAGCCGGGCGTCGGCCAGCGGCGGTGCCGGGGCGCCGGGGGGGGCGGGAGGGCACGGCAGGGGCCCCGCGGCGCCTCCCCGACTTCGCAGCGCCGCGGACACCTCGCCGGGGGAAGGGGAAGCGCCGGGCGCCGCCGGGCCCTGACTCCGGGTCTCCCGTCCCCCCCTCCCGGTCCCCTCCCCTCCGGCCCCCGGGGAAGCCGCCGCCCCCGGCCGGACCCTCCTCCCAGCCCCTTTTCCCCGACCGGGTGCCGCCGCCGAGATTGGGCGAATAGCGAGTAAATACGTGCGCGTCTCGCTGCCTCCGCCGGCGCCTCGCTCCCTACTCGCCGGAGCCCCGCCGCAGCCCCCCGAGCCGGGCGCCCAGTCCCGGCCGCTGCCGAGGCCCCGCCGCTCCTCCGCCCCTTCTCCTCCCGACACAGGCCCGCAGCCCCCCGCGGGAAAGGCCCAGCCCGCCGCCGCCGAGCCCCAGCCCCAGCCCGACATGAACCACCATCAGCAGCAGCAGCAGCACCAGAAGCCCGGGGAGCAGCAGCTGAGCGAGCCCGAGGACATGGAGATGGAAGGTAAAGCCGGGCAGGGCCCGCGCCCTCAACTCCGCGGAGAGTTTCCCCCTCGCCCCTCTGCCCCGCTCCCGGGGCTTCCCCCACCGCCGCGTCCCCTCGGGGATCCTGGGCCGCTCTCCGCGGTAAACACGCTCTGCCCGGGCCGCTCCTGCTGGCCCCGGCACCTCCGGGGCGCGGGGAGCGCTGCTCGGCGGGGCTGCGGGGGAACGCCGGGGAAAGTTGCGGTGCGGGGCCGGGGGAGACGGCCCGGGGGGCTCCGCAGGAATTTGCACCGCGGGAGGGGGAGGGCGCGGGGGAAGCGCCGCTACAAAAGGAGCCCCGCGCCCCCGGACCCTCGGAGCTTCCCGCCGGGCGTGGGGCGAGCCAGGGAGGGGGTACGGGGGTCCGGTCAAAGTAGTTGCCGTGATTCTGGGGCAGGGTTTTGCCTGGGGCGGGCGAAGGGGACGCGGCTGTCGCGGGGCTCCCCGGCGGGGCGGGCGGGGGGCTGCAGCCCTGCCCTGCCCGGCCGCTCATTGTATGCAGGCAGCTACGCTGCTCGCCATTTTTAATTAACCCTCCTCCGAGGGTTATTTACAGAACCCGCTGCCGGCCGGGCCTGCGCGGGTCGGCGGGCAGCGCTGGCCATGTGTAGCGCCTGCACAGCCCGCGGCCCGCATCCTGCACCGTCATGCAGTTGCGCTGGCTCCATAAAGGAGGCACTACGTTTGCATGTTCCCTACCCCCGTCCGGTGTAGTCTCCGGTGGTGCCTTTTGCGGGGCCTTTTTTTTTTTTTTTTTTTCCCCTTTCTCTTTTTTTGCATTGTGGTGTTGTTTTTGCACGCCCTCCCCTCCTCTGGACAACACCTTCCATCTGAATTCAATGCTGTAAAATTATTTTGGGCAAATGTGCGGCGGGGTTTCGTTCCCAAAGGAAGGACGGCCACAGTGAGCTAGCTACTCGTACCGATTGACTTGGAGGTCAAAACCACCAACTGCCTAAATATCCTTTAGAACGCCTGGCTGTGAAGATGACAATTCTCATTCAGCCGTTTTAGTCAAGAATGACATAAATACTCGCCAGCACAAGATATTTTGCTTGAAAACGGGACAATCGACTTAGTACATGCATCTTTCTGCTAAATAATAGCCATTGAAATTGGGAGGAGTGAAGGTGTTTCAGTGGAAGTTTGTCACAGTGACTATGAGATTACATTTCAGTATTAGAAGGTCATTACATAAAACCTGGCTTTTTAAAACATAGGTGTCTATTTCATACAATAATGGCTAGAACTTATTAGCTATCTAAGTTACTCTTCAGTTCTATTTTAGTAAAATCTTCAGAATGATTTTTCTATACAATGGGACAAATAAGTAAAAGGAGTCAAAACATACCTCCTATTTGTATACATACAAGTATTAGCATCTTTTGGGTTACAGTTTCCAGCAGATTGTTTGACAGTCATTAGTAATCTGCATTTTCTCAGTGTTTTCTCCTTTTTAAGTCCTTTAGAATATTGACTGTATTTACTGTGTTTATTTTGAATTTTGTGGGCTGGATGCTCTACTATGCTGGGCTCGCTGTGACATGCTGGACATTTTAATGCAGTTTAAGGGCGTCCTGAACTTCTCTGGATTGCACCCCCTCTGCCACTGGGAATACAGGAGTCCAGAATACTTGCAGAAGTCACTGATGGTTGTGAAAATCATGCTGGTGGCCACCTCCTTTGGAGGAAAGAGTCTTTGCACATGTCAACATAGTGACACTGAGAATACATCATTGTCTCAGAAATCTATTTGAAATCTATTAGACCACACACAGCTGATTCCAACTGATATGACATATTTGGCAATTTTTGAGACTTTACAGAACTGTCCATTTATGTAAAAACAAAACCAGAAAAGTTTAGCCTGTGGAGATTTTTTCTCATACTTTATTTTTCTTAGAGAAACATGTTAATTTCACTGGACTGCAGAGATCAGATTATTGCTAACTTTTATTAAAAGTTGACATCATGGGTAGATACTAATTTAATGTGTAAAACAATGTTTGTCATCTTAATATATGGGTGTTAGTGCTTTCTTTAGAGGTGTTTTCAAGCAGTGAGGAAAAGGCTTAATAACATGTAGTTAGCTTAATTTTAACATGCACAGAGCAGTATTGGATGCCATTCTTCAGTGAGTGATCACATTAGATTTAGGAGGCATTTGAAGAATGCACAGTGGAAAATTGCACATCTTGATTTGAAATTACTTGAAGGTTTGCTTAGTCTTTGTACTGCTACACCAGATGAACGATTTTTAAAGAGTGACATAGCAATTTCAGACGTAGTCAAAGTGGAATTAAACTCTTTGGGGTTGAATCAGATAATGGTATTTTGAGTGTTTGCTCTCATGTCCCTATTTTTTCCCCTCCCCTTTCCCTTATGACTAATTTACTCTTCCTTGATGACCTTATGGGCACTCTGTAAATGAAAGTACTACTGGACAGGGCTTTAGGACTTCATAAGGGATGAAGACATTTGCTTTAGAAAGAAAAACTTAATCTCTGCATGACGGAGGAAAGCAGCAGTCCCAGCTGCGGTAAGGGCCAGGCACACGCTCAGCAGCACCAGGGTGGTGCAGCCTCACCTGCTTGCAGGACTCGCTGCAATGCTGTCACCCCCTGTGTATTTAGTCCTGTTACCCGTGGGTGTTAGTAATCAGCTTTAGCCTTACTTGGGCTTGGCAGTAGTGAAATGTGGACAGAGAAACTTTAAATTGCAGAGCACAGTAGGGGTTGTGTTTCTGTAGCTGCAGGCAGCTACTTCCAAAGCCAAGGGGACACTTGGACATCACAGTGTTTGCTGCTTCTGGTTGTCTCCTCATGTACCACACCAGTGGTTGGGCTACTGCACCTTCCTGGGACTATTACAAACAGAATGTGGGGGGTTAAGATGCAGTTCAGGTTGTTAATTTGGTTCACCTTGCAGTCCCATTTAACACTGTGTGAATGTGGTGAGGGCATTGGGGCGGGAAGGAGCAAGAAGAGCAGCTTGAGGTAGCACAGATGCCAACAGTTACCTGGCCAAATTCTGTCACTGCTCCTGGATTCTGTGTGCACCCCTCATTTATTCACTGCTGCATAAGAGCATGTGATTCTGGCTGCCTTGGCTGCCTTTGGGCCGAAACAGAGTGGGAGTGTGCAGATGAGCCGTTGGTGCCTGGGTGTTAGATAAATTAACAGTTTGGGGTGGTGATTAGTAAATTATCCTGTGGAAATTTTGAGTTTATTTGTATGCTAAATAAATTTAGTGGAAGAAATAAATAATAGGTTTTTTGTACTGAAAGTAGGGTGTGTAGTTTGCTTTATCATACAAAGAATTAGGGCTGTAGCATTGCTAGTGAGTTGCTCTATAAAGTGTAATTGAATCCAAGTCTGATACTTTATATATGCTTGCTCTGTAACATCTTTTCACAAATGCGTGAGCTTCAAAGAACTCGGCTTAATACAAATCTACAGTTACATGTTGCATAGAGTTCTTTCATGAAAAGTCTCATTTGCAGCTTAATAACTGTAGGTTTCTCTTGTTTATAATTTGAATCTGTTTTTTTTGTAGGTTCAGCTTCTGCCCGTAGTTCCATAGGTACGTGTGTTTTTCCTTAGGGAAGTTTCTTTCCTGAAGTAGCCAGCACAGGCTTAGCAACACAGTGTCACAGGCAGGGAACATGCAGTGACTGGTAGTTCAGGTTGCACACTTGTGTTCTGTCTTTGTGTCAGTTCTGCAGCCTCTCAGGCAATGCCATCTTTTATGTTTTCCCTTAGTTTGGGCAATTTAAAATAGAGACTTGAATTGCAGGTGAAATGATGCAACATATGTACAAAAAAAAAAACCCAGGAAAAACCTGTGTGTATGTGAAAATTTTAAAATCACACTATTTTCCTGTTTCCATGCAGCTGAAAGTTTGTGCTCCTTGCTCATTCCTGTTTTGCTCATTACTGACAGAATTTGCTACATTTCAGACCCACTGTGGAATACTGATCTCAAATACTTAACTTATTTTTCTGACTTCTGAATGCTTGCTTCCCTCTCATATTTTGTCCTCATTAGCTTTCTCAATTCCTGGCAATTTAATATCATTTGCATATATAAACCCGTGTTCACTTTTTCTGCTTGTTTCTATGCCTTCCTCCTGAAGGCCTGTATCCCACTTTTACCCTGCGCTCCTTTGCTGTCTTCAATGTTGCTTTTAGCCAGGTGGTGATAAAATGGGGCTGTGTGTTTGAGAGGAGGATATGCAGACTAATTTCATGATACAGCTGTGGGTATCTGCTTGTTTATGTGTTCTTCCTGCCCCTTCCCCTCTCCAGCATTTTCCATGAAATAGATGATGGTCAAGTGAGGGAATATAAAAATGCTGATGGAGTGGACAATGAGCAAAATTAAGTTAATTTTGGGGTTACACCTACAGCAAAGAACCAGGCCTGACCTCTTACTCACAATAATGATCATGTTTGGTAGCTCTGGAAACAGCTTGCTTAGCCTTGGGAGAAGATGTGCTTTGGATCATTCTCAAGTAGGCACTTCATGCCAACCACAAAAACGGCCTTGGTGGCTTCTGAGGAGTGCAAGCTATGTCTGGAGTTCCTTCTGTGCATTCTCCATAAACTGGGTTCTCACTAAGTTGTCAGATTTAGTAAACTCTGCGAAGAAGTGGAATAGTGGAAAATGTGTGCAAGCTTCAGAGGGAAGTGCAGATCCCACACTCCTCAGGATGAGCTCTGTATCTCAGACTTCCTTAGAGCACTCCAGTTGTTCCATGCTGTTGGCTGAATTCGGAAGTGGTAAAAACTGCTCCCTGTTGTTCCTAGGGAGTTAAACAAAGTAATGTAGCAAGCTGTCAAGTTGTGTGAGGAGAAGCAATAAGAGCCCAAACTACTGTAAAAAAGCAGGTGGAGATAGTTGTTTAAAACTAACTGAATCAGTTTCATTGCTGCAAAGTAATTTATCACAAGAAAATCTAAACAGTGCATCCAGCCTGTAGCAGTTAAACCAGTTTAGCCAGTACATCTTGCATGACATCATTTGATATTTGGGGTAAGGGTGAAAATGAACTGGTTTACAGCTTGTGAAGCATCCAATTCTTCTTGAATGATAATAAATTAAAAATAGGACATTGTTTGTGTTAGTTTGTGCCTTTGAGGTTGCTTTAGTTTGACTTTGTATCTTGGGGCTGTAGGGCTTAGGGCTGTTGATTGTGAAGGAGTAAAATACTGAGAGGCTTGCAATACAAATTATTAGTAATCCATAGCAAGTATGCTTTTTCTCTTGAAATACATATGTGTATTAATATATTCAAAATCTGCTACATACTGATTTGACATTACCAGACACAAGGTTAACAGTTATTAAAAAGCATTCTGATAAGTAGAAGGGGGGCTGGAGATGGGCCATCTTATTTGTCAAGTTATTAAATATATAGTGTTGTTTTCTGAAACATTTCCATTGGCCTCTCTAATGTATTTTGCTGCAGTGGTTATAGCATTTTAATTTCATATAATAGCAAAAAGAGTGAAAGTGCACCTAATAAGTGGCGATGGCTGTAGCATAATCTGTGTAACATTTTAATATTTCTGCTAATCCATTTATTTTTCATCTTGCCTTGCTGATTGTAGTAAAACTATTTCTGTAAGTTTAGAAACATTGAATAGGGTTTGAATGACTAGCCAGCAAAATGAAGAATGGTTAACTTGGAAATAGTGTCTTATTCTGACTTTGATTTGCCTAGATTCCCTAGAAGGCTGAGATTTTGTCCACTAGAAATAATTAGGCTTCTAGAAATCAGTAGATGGATTTTGAAAATACTGTACTATTTCCAGATTGGGGAAGACTGTGTTAATCTTACTGTAGTGTGTAAGAATCTTGGGGATTCTCTTCAGAATTTAAAAATACATTTGAAAACTGTTTTATATTGGATTTGATATGATCTAGAATATCACAATTTGTTTGTTCAGTGTAACAGCATGGGCATATTTGTTAGGCAAAATGTGTTAAAAATATGGAGATTAAGTGATAAATTTTGAGAAAATTTAAATTCCTTGCTGTAATCAATAGAGCATAGCTCAGTTAGTGTTTTTAATTGCTGTTTGGCAGCTGTTTGAAACATTACCAAAATAAGTCATTCCTGACCCATATAATAGTGAAGATTTAAACAAAACCATCATGCTCTGTAGCATCAAATGTCTTAGGAGAACAGGATGTTCACTGTCTGCAAACCTGAGTTCTCCCTGACTGCAGCTGTAAAGTGAGCTTCAGAGTGATGCCACTCAGAGAAGGTGTGCCAGGAGCACCCTGCTTAACTTGGGGAAGAAAAAACACTGTTCCCTCAGCCTGTTCTTGCATATGTGCTGGTCTATGGATCTAGACAGTCTTCCAGGAGTCCTGAACACCATCAGCTTTTCTGCAGCAGAACCAGCCCCTCGGCTGGCACTCCAAAGCATATTGCAAGCCAGAGGAAGATGATGTGGATAGTGAGCTGGGATGTCGTATGAGGAGAAAGTTCAAAATAGATTTTTTTTTTTTTTAGCAGTACTGCAGTATTTTGAAACCTAGGAGAGGTGATGAATTTTTTTTTTAATATAGTCACATCTCCTTGATATGAAACATAAAATTGCTGGGAAACAGAACTTGGAGCTTTATATGTTGTGTGTTAAGTGGTTTAATGCACTTCAGTAGAACTTGATTTAAATGCAGAAATCTGTGAAAATTATTAAGGTAATTTTTCATAATTCCCCTTTTCTTAGTGTAAATAGCAAAGGATGTGTAGGAGTGTCATTGGTGTTCACTGAACTCTTATCTTGATCATCTGATGATTTCACAAGGCGCAGCGTAAGGATGTTTTTTAAGAATATGGCATCTCCAGCTGTGCATGTGTGTTTTGGTAAAGGTTTAAGGACAGTTCTGGTTTAGCCTTCTAAATGTGATGTTACCCTACTACAACAATTGGATGAATTTCTGCCATGTTTGAAAAAATGAATGGTTGTGTATTCCCAGAACAGAGATTTTCCTCCCCATGCATTTCAGTGAGTTTTCTGATATTCCTGATACTGCTCAGCAGAACTTTGGTGGAGATTTTGATGAAGTGTGAGAGTACCTATTAAAACTTGGTGATGGCTTTAAACTCCAAATACAACTTAGGAGGTTAATAGTCCTTCTGATAAGTAGATCAATCATTAGTGGTGTGAATTGGTTTCATAAAATACGCAGACAGTGAATTAAAAAGGTACAGACATTACATCTATCTTTAGTAGATAAGGTAAAAAATAATGTTATTTATTTTAATACATGACATTTAAGAAGGGAGAAATTACATTTCTAAGAAGAGAAACAGACTTCCCAGTATACAACCAACACATTGTTGTGGGAGGAAGCCACCCTGTCCAGGCACTGGGGCGGCTGTGCCACTCCCTCTTGTTGCTCCCATGTGCAGCTGAGCCTGTATCCCTCAGCAGAGGAGGAGGACTTTTGGGTGGGTGCTTTGAACTTGCCAATGTTCTGCAGTTCTCCCACTGTGCTGGACATGATTGTGGCAATGGCATAGGCTTGTATACCAGCATTCCAGTGTGCAGGTATTAGGGTCTAAAGGTTGGCCACCCTGTGCCTGGGATCTGTATTTCTGTGCATTGCTATTTTGCTCATCAGCTGTGATAAGGGACCATTATGGATCTGGTCCTACCAGGCTGCCTCAGCCCCCCTGTATGACTGTGCTCTTTAGCCCCCTGTATGGACAGTAACCTGTTGCATTTTTTAGTCGTGGCAGTTTCTGATTGGAAAAGAATGAAGAGATTGAGAAATATTTGGGCAGTGAACATTTTCTTTTATTTTTATTATTTTTTCCTTCCCCTCCCATCTAAAAATGCATATTGTCTTAGAGTGGAATTCTGAATCCTAGTACAGGGCCAAGGTGATTTCTGCATCATATTTGGTTTTTTCCAAGACCTGAGATCACTTCATTTGGAGGTGGGGCAGAACTTGGATCCTCCCTTCCTGCTCACAAATCCAGACAGTGCTCTTGATGCAGCTGCCTCTTTGCTGCTCAGTAGTAGTGTCTCAGTTACTTATAACCAGGTATTTCTGGTACCTGCAATCAGGTAACAATTTTTAGGCACAAGTTTTCTTTCAGAGCATATCTTACTTCTTCCAGTTAGATAAATGGTTACTTTGCTTCTGTTACAGATGGAGCTGACTGGACACTCACATGCTGCTGTGTGGGTATACAGGCTTCAGGTCCTAAGACAATGTGAGGTGTACTTGCTGTAAAAGGAAATTTGCTTAAGCAGAGTCTCTGTGAACCTTTTATTGTTCATTAAAACAAGCTAAGGATTAGTTAGATTTCCTTCTCCCTTGGGAATAGCAAGGAACTGACCTCTTCTAAAGAATTCTTCACCTGGTTAAGTTTTAGTTGCTTAATAATATCAAGGCCTGAACCTAATTCTAGAGAACAGGAGAAACTATTAGAAGTTGAACACAGAGATAACTCAAATATGTCTGTATAGTATATGGATTAAATAGTGGGTCACAAGGCACATGCAAAACTCTCCCTGCTAATAGCAATTAGAGTAGTGGTATTTCATGGTTTTCATCTGCTTTCCTCTCTTTCTCATTCTTCCTGTGTGGCTTTCACCTCCTCTATTTCAGTCTGACTGCTTTAAATACTTCTTGCACTCTGCATCAAAAACCAGTCCCCTTAAAAACGAATATAACACTTCGTAGTATTTTTGTTATGCCACAAAGGTAACCATAAGCTTAAGTGTTGGGTTTTTTCTTTTTTTTTTTCTTCTTCCTAAAAGTGTCCTTATGGCTGAAGAACTAAAAATAAGCAACAGTAAAATCAACCCCAGATCTGCCAGAACTAAAAACTGACTAATAATTTCTTTAAAAGTAGTTAGTTCTGAAAGCTTAACCACAGAATTTTATAATAATTGGTTTTTTTCCTTCAAATATACTGCTTCAGATCCATATTGATTTAAAATATTTCCTTATCCTCAGCAGATTTGTACTGTTTTTTCAACTTCTTTTGTTCATCAGGCTCATGCTTTGACCTAATACCTGTGCCCTGGAGTGTATTACCCAACGTAGGAGAGAGGGCTGGTGTGGGAAGGATGTGGTCCTTACTGGAAAGGATTCTTGTGGTTTCCCTCTGAAGGAGGGAAAGCTGTGCAGCTCCTTTGCTTATCAGCAGAGCTCTGCTGGGGAAACCCTCTTGATTTTGATAATAGCACAGATTAATGGGAAAGTAATTAGGAAGTTGCACAAGAATGGATCTCGTTGTGCCTGTGTCAGTTGCCTGTTGATAAGCCATGGCTGCTGTGTCCCCTGTGCTGGGCTGGAGATCAAGGGTCAGGCCCAGGGGCTCTTCAGTCCCTGCAGCTGAGCTGGCTCTGGGGCAGGTTGGGGTGTGGAGGTGGGACTGACCATGTTGGCATTGCCACTGAAGGAAAGGTGTGTGGAACCTCGGCATCTGTCTTCAGGCTTTTCAACTCGGGATAAAAACACTTCAGCTTTATTGGTCAGTGACCTCTCTTGCTGGATTAAGAAAACATCCCAACTAATTCTATAAGACCTTTCAGCATCCTGCAGTTACAATGAACTGAGTGCAGTGAGAGCCCATGCCTCAAGTGGTTCTCCTCAGTGTGTTAATCTGTTTCTTGTCTTTCAGATCATACATACCCCAGAAGTGTTTGTGTAAATCTGTATTTCAACTAATAATTAAGATTAATAAAAATTTAGGTACTTTATGCCACCTTTGAAGAACAAAACTGAGGTCAAATCCAAGAATATGGTATGTGATTGCTTGAGGTAAAGCTTACGCAAGATCTGAACATGAGCCATGGGAGCCTCGCTTATGTGTAAACACTTACTTTTGCTGGTGAAGTTGTACCAGTAGCACTGAATTCAACACAGCCTGCATCTTGAAGGCCCATTTTGTTCAAGTTTATTATTATTGTCACCTCTCTTTTGTTCAAATTAGTCCAGCAGAAGCCCACTTAGCAGCTGTGTGTGTTTGACCTCTCTGGAGCTAGAGACATCAAAGGTCTCCCACATCCAAGGAGTCTCTTGGCTGGTACAGTGTCAGGTGGCTATGCAGCATTCCAGCTGAGAATAATGCCTGCAAGAAAGAGGAACTTAACCCAAAATTGAGCACAAACTGCATGGAAGGTCCTTGATTCTGGTCTGGGCACCAGACTTCATGATATCAGATGACTTTTACATGCTGCTGAGAGCCAGGGGAAGAGTTGTGTCTAGTTCACTTCAATGTTGCTACAGAGAAGAGGTTGTCTTCTAGAGCAGGGTTTTTTGACCTCTGTGCTTCCCTTTTGCCTCCTTGCTCATAAGGAGATGAATGAAGAGATCTGAATTTAAAATAACTTCCTTATTTTGTGTTTATTTTTAACCTAGCTCAGTTCACTTGTTTGGCCCTACAGACAAGTGGGTCAACTGTACTGAGGAGGCAGGAGGATGAGAAAATTCTTAAGCCATTAATGGCATCTCTAACTTGTTTTTAAAACATACCCAAGACCCTTTATTGGGCACCTGGGCCTGTCTCCCCCAGGAAATGCCTTGCAGGCCTGTAACAAAGTTCCAAAGGTATAAAATCCAAGTTTACAGAGCTCTTGTGCAGACACATGGTTTTACCATTATAAAAATTGAATGTTGTTCAGATGCAAACCACTTCTGGGGATGAAGTTGTTCCTATTATATGTCTGCTTCTGCATGTCTTCATTTCTTTTACTTATTTTTTTTCTTTTCTTCCCACAAGGGTATTCTTTGTAGCTTAATATAGCTTCTTCCATTTTCTAGCTTGGAGATGTATCTGAAGGGTTTCACCTGTACAAAGTGGGTTACTATTTTCTGTTTCAAGTACATATTAAAAAGTCAAACAGTTACCTAATTTAAATTAATAAATTTAAATAATAATATAAAATATAAAATTAAATAATAATTTAAATTAAATTATTATCTAAATTTATTTGTGGGTGTTTTAGTCTCCTGTCCAAGTTGTCTTTTTGTGTGGGATGAAAATTTCCAGCTTGCATTCAGACCTGGAGTTAGTATTTACTGCAGCTGTTTGATCAGCCACAGTTTCTGGCCAGTGTAATGGTACTAATTTATACAGGAGACACTGATTTCTGGAAGATTGTTAGATCATAAAGGTTTTTAGCAGTGTGTTAGAAGCAGAGAGTTTCAGAGTTAACCTGCTTCCTGATCTGGAAAGTTTGCAGAAGAAGATGCATGAAATTTGTCATTTTGAATTCACCTTAAAGTGTGCTTATTGCTATTAGCATCACATTCATAGGTTAGACCTAAGAAGGTAAAACTGGCTTAGAACTGATGAGCTTAGTGCTAGACAGGGTCTAGTTAGCATAGCTGGAGCAAAATGTTGGCAGAGATTACCTGGGCTAATGCTAATTTTTGATCTCTCATTTTTAATATACCTTGAAATGCACATTAACCACCTCAGATGCATGCTTTATTAAATCAAAGGATGGGTGTACAATAGAATTATTTAAAATGTTGGCAGCATACAGCTTTGTAAATAGATATTTGTGTTTTCTGCAGTAAGAAATTTTTAAAGTGGAGTTGTTGAGCAATTATGGTTGATTTCTACCCTAAATATGGACCGTTGCTTTCTGTGAGAAGCTAGTGTTGTAAACCCACTGGTGTTGTAAACCCACCGCTGGTAGTGTGCAATTTTGATTTCTACATCATGCTCAGAAATTTGGGGAGGGGTTATTCATTTGGTAACTTGCTTCTCCAGAGGGGATGTACTGCAGCCCGTAGCAGTCCTGTTCCTGACAGCACTTCCTTCCAGCTGGGTGACCTGTTGGGATGCCAGGACACTGCTCTGTGCTCCTGTGTTTCCCAGGTGAGGGTGCACCAAAGGTAGAGGAAGGGCTGCCTTGGGAGGAGAAGCTTTGAAAATATGTAGCTGCTTCCAAAAGAAAAACTGTGCCCTACCTCCTGGACCAGTTCAGAAGGGCACCTGGAGAAGTGGGCAGCTGGGAAGAATGCCTTGTTTTGGCTGCAGCCTTGTCTAGGGGCTCCTTGGGCCTGAGCAGAGGAGAGGCTGGAGGGATACCTGCTGCTTTTTCCTGCTGCCACCGAGAAAGAAGATGGTGTGTTAACTGCCTGCCAGGCAGGGAGTGGTGCCAGCACTCGGCTCACATGGAATTTTAAGTGGTATATGTTCACTTCAGAAGTTCAGCTTATATTCAAAAGATAGCTGTATACTTGGCTGTGTTGAGTGGCCTTGAATTTTCTGGGAGCTGGAATGCTTTCCTCACCATACTGTTTTTCTTTCCCATGTTGATTCACTCACCAAGATCTGTAACTAAGTTCTGTAGTGGTTGAATGCATGCAGCTGCCTCCTTGATCTGCAGAGAAATTTCGGCTGTCTCTGTAATCTTCAGCAGCAGCAGAAGCTATTTTAAGATGCTATTTTAATGATAGTCCAGCACCTGAATATACCTGAATAATTTGATTTATGGCCTACTCAGATTGCTTAAACACTTTGTGTTGTAAGATTTGGAAGAAAATACAAATTGCTGTAGATATACCACTTGCAGTGGTGAGAAATACAGTCTCCTTTCCACAGAGTTCTACCAGCTCTTTGAGATGTGTTCTTTCAAGCAACAATAAATACAAGGATTGGAGTTAAGTTGTTGGAGCTATATTGAAGTGCATGTTACCAGTTTAAAGAGTTAATAGAGCACCAGTGAGAGAGCAGGAGCCAGCAGTGGCAGGAACAGCTCTTGTGTGCACATCATGTACCTGCTGAGGTTTTCACTCATCCTCTCTGTATTTCTGAACAAAACTCAAAAATTGAAAACCCTTAATGCCCTAGAAGTCCTGCTTTTCTTTCTGTTTCCCCCGAAGATAAAGTATCATGAAGTTTATGGACCTGTGAGAGCACAGATTCTGATTGTTGGATGTTGAGAAACTGCATTGCTGGCACTTGGATTGCTGATCCTGTTCAAGATCTGGCCAGACCAAGTATATGAAATAAAATGTAGGGTCATTTCTTTGATCTCAGATAAGGTATTTATGTAAATCAAGTATTACAATAATAGTGTCAGTAATACTAAAATAATGTAAATTCTATAAATGATACCAATACTACTGTTTCTGATTTAGTCCTCACAGAACAGAAAGTGTGAAAGCTGTATCTTGTTGACCAATCTGATTGCATAGTTGTTAAAACTGATAACAAAAATCTCATGGAAACTCTGCACGTCCAGCAGACTTTTTTTCCTAAAAAAAAGTCATAATTGTCCCTAGAACAGCAGTTGTAGCTTGCAGTTAATGCAGTGCAGGCAGTGCTGTTGTGTAGCAGGAGTTTGTCAGTCCGTGCTGGTTTTTAACCTCAGCTGCAGAGGGATGCCAGGATTCTGCTGGAGTGCTTGGGACCAGTGTCTTGAGTTTGTCTGTATGTGTGCAATTGCATGGGGGTGCAATTATTGGTAGATGTGGAATAATCTTTCCTCTTCCCCAGTAGCTGGAGCTCAGCTTTCAAGTGAAAGTTCCCTGTACAGCTCATCAGGCTGAGTTCAGAACTGTGCCTGAGAAGGAAGCTTGCAGGGATTGGGAGTGTGCTCAGACTTCAGGATTGTATTAGGGCAGGGAATAAGCACTTTTGGCATTGAAATCTTTACATTTGTAGCCTTTCTGTATGCTTGAGAAATTTGTGGAGTTGATTGCTAATAGGATTTGCAGAAAATAACGAAAATATCCTTCCCCCCAATTATAAACCCAAATTTGGCTGTGAACACTGTATGTGTTTAGGTATAATGGTAATAGCAAGAGCTAAAGCCAGATGCCTGTAAGTTAATTGAAAGGTGTTTCTCTTTGTTCTGGGGTCATTTATTCTGTGTCAGCTTTTGAAGTAAATATGTTCATTTTCAAAGAGAGAGAGTGGCATTTGCAGTGTTTTGAGCACTGAAGGAGCACCTTTTTGTCTTGCATTGTGCAACCCAGCAGTGGTGGATGTGGTATTTTTCCTGTGTGTGCAGCCTGGTCCTTGGGGTGCATTGCCTCTCTCCTGCAATTCAGCTGCAAGTGGCTTAAATCCCAGGGCCCTGCCTTGAAAGAGCAGGATGGGGAGATCCTACAGCTTGATAGAAGTTTTCTGATAAAATCTCAGAGGTCTCTAGAATCCCACAGATTATCATCTAGATGTTTAGTGAAATATCTTGTTTACCCAGATTGTCCAAGTCAAAGTGAGACAAAGATGTACTCAGCCTGTCCCCTTGTCTGTGTTTCTCTCTTTTTGGTCTTGTGGGGTTTCTTTGATCTTAAAGCTTGCTGAAAATGCATCAATAATAACACATCCACAAGGGACATTAAAATACCTGAGCGTGGCCATATGAATTAACAGTGTATGTTTATTTTAACATTTTTATGGTCAAAGGATGTAACAGGGGGAAAAAGGTACGTCTGCTAGGTAAAAATCTAGACAGTGTGTTGTGTCTGATGGGGTTTGTGAACAAGCTTAAACAGGTAAAGACTCTCCTGTTACATGTGCAGAGATAAATTTCCTGTTGTGTAGCTTAGCTGTTTGAAGTATGCCAGTGTTGTGTTACCACCCAGATAAACACAGCACTGCCACTTGTAGCCCACCTGGCTTCCGTAGGTAAAATAAGTGAATATTCTTTGAAAGGGGCGCTTTGGTTCTTTTGCTGGTCTGAGAGCTGTGCCCCAGAGAGCAGCTTCTCCTCCCTGATAACCTCCAGCAAAATAACCACTAAAGTAACCATTCTCTTTTCAGTCCCTGTCTATTTTATCTTCTCCTTTTTTAAAATTGTCTTTTATATCTCTTCTTATCCTTTATTGCAAAGGCACAGTGTGTCTCTTCCTTTCTTTCAGAGAAAAAGTTTCCCTCTCCGGAAGGGATAACAGTTGCAGTTAAATTATCACTGTCTCTAGTAATTCTTAAATCCTGCTCTAATTCTGATTTTGACCAGTAACATCTGGAGCTTGTTTGAGGTTTGGGTCAGACCTGACTGTAATGGCATTTAAATTGGAACTCTCTGCTTCATTTCAGTTAGTTTAATGAATAAAAAAAAAAAATAGTCACTTTTCAGTGGAAAAACCTGCAAATAATGCACATTAATTACAGATACTTTTTTTTTTTGCATGTACTTCTATTTCTTCAGCAAGATCTCTTAAATCAAGTCCTCTCTGCTTCTGAAAGAAGGAACATCCTTATGGCTTCTTAATTGATTTTTTTTTGATGAAAAAGGTCTGGAGCTAAGGAAGTGCCAGGAATTACATACTAGACAGTTTGTGGTGTACCTCTGTGTTTGGTTTATTTTTCTCTTCTCCCCTGTGATCCACTGCCATGCACTATCCCATGCTCACACCCCTTCAAAGAAAACTGTTATCAGTTCCAAAGTCATGGAAAAGTAGTCCAGGAAAACGAGAGGCAATGAGGATCCAGAAGTGGGGAGGACTGACCAAAAAAATCTGCTCTTGTATGCTCCAAAGATATACTCCAAATAGTGAAAAGATATACTCCAAATAGTGAGAGCATTTGTGGGGTAAAAGTCGTAGCAGGAAATGTGAATGGACTAACTGGAGCAAAAGAAGTGGGAGTAGTGAGGGTTTCCGTCCCAGCTGTGTGTGAGGTTGTAGTGGCTGATGATGACACAGACCACAAAATGCTGCATTATTAAGAGAGAAAAATACAGGGTGTGGAGTAAACTTAAGGGACTTTGATTCTTCCTTTGTCTCAGGACAACACATTCATCATCAATAGAATAAGGAATTTGAGATACAGCTCACTTTGGTGATGGTGTTTATACCAGCTTCTAGCCAGAGGCAAAGCAGGAAGGCAGTAATTAATTTTGGAAGTCCTCAAAGTTTGCTTCAGATGAGTGGCACTAGCAGTGGAGTGAAAGTAGAAGCAGTTGGGAAGATTTGCCAGAAAGAACAGAGTATTGAGATTGGGAATGTGTTTCTGGAGTTAGGGTGTTCTGCAAAGCATAAGAAAGATGTAATTCACTGAGTGACACGCAGTAGCCAACTGTCCTACAATGTGTTTTCAAGTCTGTTTTGTTGCCTTTATGTTCTAAGAATAGTTGACCAGAAAGCTATTGAAATACTGTCTGAGGATTTGGCTCATGAAACAAAAAATAAATGTAATGTGTAGTAAGAAAGTAAATATGCAACAAACATGTGAGCAGTGAAATACAATTTCCTCCTCAGAATTTCTGATGAAAAATGTGTTAATTATAATTGCTGCCACATGTGAAGTAACTTGGTTTTCCACAGAAAGAGAAGAATTTTGACCAACTTGTTTTGTCTCCCTTTACAAGGGAAAACTAATCTGGGTAATTATTTGGGATGGTGACACATCAGGACATTTCTGAGAGCACTGAAATATCCAAGAGCCCCACCATATACAATAAACTCCATCAGAAGCATCATTATCCCTCCGCTTCTGCCATTTGGTTGCTCTTTAAAATGAAATGAAAATAAAATTACATATGTGTGAGGTCTTCCTTCTTGAAGACATCTTTCAAATTTCTGTTTCTGAAATAGTTGTTTGCATAAACCATGTAGTTTTGAAGTTTGCAGCTGCAGATGTTCCTGTATAAGGTACAGGGGTCAAGAAGCTCTGTCTGTGATGAGGTTCTAAGATTGCTGGTTTAGAGGTGTTCCAGTGTGTATCAGTAGGTTCTTCTTTATTCTTGTTTGTATTGCAAGTTGCTCAGGTTTGCAGATCTGAATTTGGCTGTTCACAGCTAATGTGCCTGTGGAGTACACAGCAGTTTCTTTGCCTCTTGGATTTCAGTGTGTTTGTGTTAGGATTTGGAAAAGCAAGTTAGCCTCAAAATCTGTATATGGCTGGGTCTGTATGCTGTTTTCTCTAGAATACAGAGAATATAACTTCATTCCTGATTGTGATTGCTTAACTAATAGGCCTGGGGAAGCAGGGACTTGGTTCCTTGGTCCCATGGCAGCCTGTTTGGCACCAGAACAGCTGGTTGGCTATTTAACACTGAATAGTTAAACAGGAAAAGCTTTCTCAGTCACTTAAAAGTTTCCTTTTGTTTTCAGTAAGAAAAGAATGTGACTTAAAATTGCTGACAAAGAAAAAGTGATAAAATTGTCAGTGGAGTGCTTAACTGAGGATTACAAAGTTCCTGTTCTGCATTCTTTTAAGAATTCCCTGGTAAATAGTGGAGACTGACACCCGAGATTCCATACAAAACAGTCTTTCAGCTGTGTTATTTGTTTGAAGAAAGTTGTTCTCCGTGTAGGTAGTATTAAATAATTAACACTGTTTAGTGCTAATTTTGGTGTCTGCTAACGTTTGGATGTTTTCAGTACAGTAACTTTCATCTTCAAAGCAGTGAAGTGAAGCTGATCTTTTTACAACAATAATCAGCTCTTTCTTAGAGCCTAAGTAATAATTTTCTTCCACTAACACTTGGGGGTAGAAAGGTTGCTGTCAGAATGGAAAGGGAAAATAAAGGTTAAATCTTAGTTAAAACGAATGATAAAGAAAGTGTAAACTGCTTTGGGATTTAATGGTTCTGTTTTAGAGACTCAAACTCTTGAATCAATGCTCTGTTAAGGCTTCCAAAATTGTTTTAATGGTTGCTAGTGTTCATGCTACAAAGTAGAAGAAAACAGCCACCTGGCAGATGATTCAGTAGATTAAGGCTGGCCAGAAATTTAATGGTTGGGGTTTCTTGGGAGTGTCTAGACCCCAAAAATCTTCATGGAGACTCCAGTTTAAATGGGGACACTGATGGAGGGAAGGGGATTTCCAAATGGGAGCAGGATGGGGTAAATCACCCCACAGTCTCTGCTCCCTGGGGCACCAGCCCTGAGCCTTTTTCATTTTCAAGGCAGGGACATCACCAAATCTCCCATCCCAGCTTGGCACGGTCATTCTGTGTTCGTCCTCTTTGGTCAGGGAAGCCTTTGTAGGACATGGCGCAGCACTAACAGGCAAGGCTGGAAAATTGAGCTTATTAAGGAGCAACCTCAAAAGCTCTTGAGAACCATGTCTTTTAGGAATTTGGGAAACTAGTGGAGAATAGAACTCTGAAATCTATGTCTTCGAGAACAAGAAAGCAACTTCTCTTCCAGATCATCCCATTTGAAAAAGGAACATTTTTTTTGTTTTGCGTATTTTGCAGTTGTTAGTTTTAGATGAGAGCGTAATTACTTCTTGTTAATTACATCAAAAACAAACGTTAAAATTACCCCATAGTGTAGATTTTTTTTTGTAGTAGGAATCTCTTAAAATCATGGTTTGCTATTATACTTGAAATGTATCTGTTACTAAACACAGTGAAAACTGAATTTCAGTAGAAAAGAATGATTTTGTCAGCAGTGCTCCCTGTATGGCTGGCAGGAAGCAGTGAATGTTCCTGTGTTACCAGGCTGTGCACGTGTATCAGTTCACATAAAGGACTTAACAGAGCAACCTCAAACCTCAAGCCTTGAATGGTTTAATTGTTGTTGTCATTTCCCCCACGGTTAATCTACACTTGTAAAAGCGACCCTGATGTGAGGTTAGGATTTATCAGCACCGGGCACCCCACACTAATTGGTTCAGCTCTGCACTTCACAGGTGCTTCTTCAGAGCAGAGGCTGCTTGGAGCAGTTCCCTGCTCAAACCAGAAGGAAACACACCTGGGTGTGTGGGGCTGATCCTGCTCCCAGCCCCACACTGCCTGGATGCTTCTCCACAACTGGGAATGGTTTTCCTGAAGTGAAAGAGAAGTATGACTTGGGCCTGCTCTTTATTTTGAATGAAAAGTGCCAAACACTTCAGCCATAGGCAGTTCTTCTCTACAGTAAAGTTTTATAGATTCTGCAAAACTGTTCTCAGTCAAGCATTTTCAGGTTTTTAAAAATACTTTAGGCTAGTAACAGGTTTTTTGTATGAATGTTCAAAAGTTCCTTATGGAAACCCTGAATATTTGCATAAGATTAGCCAGCCTGGACTGAGCAAAAATTGTTTAACCTGGTGTGTTGAGGTCTGTGAGTGGCAAATGCTGATGTTAACGATGAGTGCAGGGGAGGGATGGCAAGTTCCCTTTGCTGCTGTGCACACCCCGAGGGTGTCTGAGCCTGGCCACGCTGCCTCTACCTTTTCACTGCTCCTCAGAATCTTCTTCCATTCACTGCATCGCCTTTGGAAGTGAACTGGGAATAATAAAAGCTTTGTGTAAGCTCACTGTGCTGCTGCATTTCGAGCACTGCGTGCACCCTAGTTAACAGCCTTGCTTCCCTCCTCCATCTTGAAGAGGTATAGGAGAAATAAAGTTACAACAAGGAAAATAAAGATGGTACAAGGTATCAAATGGCTGTTTAGAGGTATTGGTCTGAGTAGACTGGGGAGGGTCCTGGATAACTTAGGAAAGATGTGCTAAAAGTCTGGAGAGCAGATTTTGTTTCTTTAAACTTGCATTCTGGTAATTTAGTATGAAGTCCCTTGTATATTATAAGTAGTGGAAAATCCCGTATCCCCCTCTATTCATGAAGAAGCCAAACGAGCACACACGACAGTCTTGATTTACAGTTTTTCTGTATAAACAATACCTTTCTGCTTCCATATTGCATTTCAGTTTGCTCTAGTACTCAGTGCACTGTGCTAATTAGAGCCTGTAGTGGTTCTTGGTTGCAGAAGCTACCACCTCAAGGAAAATGTAATCAGATACTGTGCTACTGAGATCTTCCAGTTATGCATCCCAACTGGGCAGTGTATGCATCCAGGGGCATGGCAGAGATCACCACTCCTTGTGTCCTCAGGGACACAGTTTTTGCATTTTTCTAGATTTGCCATGAGACTAACAGATGAACTTTGGAGATGCTTTGGCCTGGGATTTCAGGCTGCTTTGCTGTAACAGCCACCTCTGAAACACATTCCAGAGTTATCCTCAAAGGAGTTCTTTCTTGTGAGCGTATTTGATGTTGACTCCTTTACTATGCATCAAAGAAGTCTGGATTTAAGCTTGTTTGTGTTGTCAGGTGAGAAGGAAATACAATTCACTGTGCTTGCCTGCTTTTTCACAGTTTTATATAATTTTTAATGTTATTTTCTTGAATATTATTTATTTGCCTTTCCTTCTTCTCACCTAGTCTAGAACTACCAGCTGCCTGCAACCACTGAGTCAGATTCTGTGAACCTGGAATACCTTATGTATCTATCCATTTCTCTGCACACCTGGGAGCATGAGGAAGAAGAGGGAAAACAAGATCAGTGTTAGCAAATCTCCAATAATAAAGGAAGACCTTTAAAAGCATTACTGAAAATAACAGTACTGTTGTGTTAAGTATTTTAAGTGCTGGAGATGTTAGATCCCTCATTGTGAGGGTTTGGGCACATTGCACAGTTTCTGTGGCTTGGAGTGATCTTTTCTGTTAAAAGATAAATTAGAAGATGGGACTAAAGTAGGTGATTTATATTTTTTGCTCCTAGTGCCTATAAAATTAATTCCAGTGCAAATCCATATTGTATTTTCCAGTGTTATTCTCTACTAGGAAATTAATTTTGCTTTTAAACTCCAACATGGACAGATCAAGAGTGTTTCAACAGTTTAAAAATAACGTCACTATAAGGAAAATACATTCAAGCTACTTTTCTGTGCTACTGCTAATGTGAGCAAAACTCAACGTGCTTCAAGGCTGAGTACAGGCGTGAGCAGTGCAATTAGCATTTGCTGTAAGGATGAACCTGGTCTCAAAACAGAGTTACAGAATCTGAAATAGTGATGAATAATACTTTGTAGCAAAGTTACTGCGCAGAAGCAGTGTACCTTCAGAGCTGGTTTGGGCAAGTGGTGTGTGTGATCATACCCATGTAAGGCAATGTTTTATGCTACTGGTAAATGTGCAAAACCTTTTTGCTGCTTAAGCATGTGGTGAGTGTTCAGTTATTGTATTTAGTTAAATAGATGTACCCCAAGACTCTCTGAGAATGTGTTGCACTCATCCAAAATTATAGAGAAGTGAGTTCTGAAAAATTTATGTATCTGAGTAATAAAAGCTGTGCTGGTCCAGGTGGTGGAGGTATGTGCTTTTCTGCACTTCCACTAGGAAAGAGGGAGGTGCTAAAGGGAGCAGAATCACTAATTACATAATGTGCTTATATTATTATCCAAATATACTCATTTTAATTGCTTTTTAATTGTCTGTCTTAAACACACCAAGAACATGACCACAGCGTTGTAGCATGCTGGGTATAGTGTCATACAAATGTAAATACTCTATGCCCTTGGACTGCTCTGGCTCCAGCTGAGGGTGCATCCTTTTCTTCCCTCTTTCAGAACTTCATTTTTTTCTGTGAGTAATTTTGCAGCCTCTCCAGTGATGCCACAGACGGTAGCCTTTGTTGTTGCAGTAGAGAAGGCTATTACTTAGTAGAGCAGTAAAACATAAAGAGGGGTGTGATACTGGAAAAACACATTGTTCAGGGTGTGTTCTGTAGGTTGGGACCGAGTGCCCGACCTGCAGCAAGAGATGTAATCACACTGCCATCTCTGGAATGTGCAGAGACAGGACGTGACAAGTTGGGGTAGTTGCTTCTGTAGCCTTGCTGCTCTAGATACAGTAAGGAGAAGGTAGTGCAAGTCCAGGAGCTGCTGCCATAATAGGTCATGACACTTCTGATGTTTTGGCCTTTCCTGATCATGGAAGAAAATAATTTATCTTGTCAACTGTTCTAGTTACTGTTTGAGTATTACAGGGTAGCCAGAAGCAGTCTTCCTGCCTTTCTTCCTGATCTGATAGTTTTCTAGAAGCATAGCCTGAGCTAAAAAGCTCTTCAGACTAAGAAAAGGAACTACAGAAGATTTTTCAGCAGACCTTCTCTTATACTGATGACTGCCAGGAGGTTGTGACACTGTACAATGCATAAAGCCAGGATAATGAGACAGGCAGGTTGGTATCTTCTGCTAAATAATTTGACTGTACTGAAGAAAAACTCATGCCAATGCTGCTGTCTACCCCAGTTATTAAACACCTGGGGCTTAAAAAGATTGTGAAAGATCCCTTGAAATGTGAACGCTGCCTATACACACTCTTCACCAAGAGCATAGAGTTGTAATTTTGCTCAGTAATTATGGGTGTGTTGTTAGTGTCCAAACTGAACACTGGTTCACACAGTCTTTCATCTGACACTGAATTATTCATAAAGCAAAGGGTTAAACTGCTGAAAGCAGGTAATTTAGTCACTCTTGGTATCAGTAAATTCTTGGGGTGACTTCTTCAATGGCAGCCTGAAGTCCACTGAGTAGTTGTATTGATAATACCCTAAATGCTTTTTATGTGTCAGTAGGAAGTTAATAACATTTTTAAACATTTTAAGAGTTTCATTTTGTAAAGTGCCATCAGACTGCTCCTGTCTTTGAAGATCAGCAGACAAATGAGTTGCTATAGCAAACTTCTTAGTTATAGAGCAGGTTCTGGGTAAGCTATTTGTTCTCAGCTGTTTTTCTGTCCACAAAGTTACATTGTACCTCCCATTTATTTTCCCATATAACTGTATCATTGGGATGACACTACTGATACTATTTACCTTACAGACTGGTATTGTTTTTGCATGTTGTTCAGGGGCTTCTCAGAGTCTAACTGCTTTATCTAAGAATAGAACAATCCTGTAATCTATTAACACAGTTTTGTTCCCATTCACTAGTTACATTGGCACAGTTAGAAACCAGTCTGGCCATCGTGGGCTTTGTCAAAATGTCCTCTTTGGCCAGGCAGACCCAGTGATGGGAATGCGAGGCAGCAGCAACATAATGATTGATCAGTGTAATAATGAGTGGTGGCTGCAGTGTTGTTACTGTCTGTCTAGTCATTGCTACATATTCTGTGGGCATGGC
Organism: Vidua chalybeata; assembly: GCF_026979565.1. Lineage (NCBI taxonomy): Eukaryota > Metazoa > Chordata > Aves > Passeriformes > Viduidae > Vidua > Vidua chalybeata. Next base: position 5,363,046 of record NC_071545.1, on the reverse strand, counting down.
AGAGATGAGTCTGCTTCCAGGAAGTTGTCCCATCCCAGTTCTTCATTTGCTGTCTTGTGTAACATCATCTTCTGTGGGAGAATTGCAATTCCCAGTCAATAATGCAATAATTACTTGTTTCAGATGACAATTAGAGAGCAAGAGACTTCCATATAATACTGCTGCTTTTTTTTTTTTTTTTTTTTTTTTTTTTTTTAAGATTTAACATTGGCTACTTGCTCTTTAGAAAATAAATGTCTTTCTCCTTTCTTTCTAAATGTAAAAAATCAAATTTTGAAAGGACTGAAGATCTTTAAACCTTGTTTCCCTAGCTGGAAGTCCCCTCATTTCCTATGCCCCTAATACCTTTTTCCCTTAGTTTGTAAGCTTGGCTCTGCCTCCTGATACTTCTCTAGAAGCTTTTCCCCCTTAAGACTTAGTCATTGTCCTTCATCACTTTCTTGTTAAGGTACATGCATTTCTAGATACACCTTTTGGCACTGGATCAAGTAATGAACCATGAAAAAAGAAAAATAATAAATGAAACCAAAGCAAATTTTCCCCACTTTTGCTAATGGGAGAATTAACTTTTAACTAAGACAAATGACATAATATTTACAAGTAATGGAAACTTTCATGTCAGCAGTTATCTACATCTTGATCCATAGGATCATGGGGGTTTGTGTACTTCCCTTTTCCCTCCTTCCATTCTTCTGGCCAAACTAATCTCAATCTCTGTTACTGTTTGATGTGTTTGAAATGTTTTAGGTGAATTGCTTTATTTTTGGATGCCTTTTCAAAGGCAGTCACAGTACAGAAATTGCTTGATTCCTCTTCAGATTTTTCATTGTAGCAACCTAGGACCGTCTTGTAAAAATGAAACTGTGTGGAATGCTTTTCATTTAATTCCCTTTCTCTTGATTCCCTTTGTGCAGTAAGTGGTGTTTGTATTCTAACTGCAGGTAGGGATTAGGGGCCAAATAGTTTCTCTTACTTTGGGAAAGCTGAGTTCTTTCAGAGTAAGTGAGGGGAAATTTTAGCTCTGAACACTTCTAGTAGTTCAAAGATTGACTTCTGAAAATGAATTCCATTCAGATCATGGAGTTGGGAGCTTGTTTGGCTAATTTTGGCATTTGTGGTTGTTTTGGTTTTATTTTTTGGTCTGGCTATTTGGTATTTTGTTTGTTTGGATTTTGATTGTTCTTTTTAAACCCTGCCCTCCTGGGAGCCACTCTATTCATCAGGCTTTCAGAGCAATGGTTTCCAGACTTCCGGAGAAGCAAACTACTGGAGCCCAAAGTTTTCCTGTGAGCTGTTCCAGCCATATAAAGAACAGTTCCATGGGAGTGCCTGCAGCCCCCTTACAGGCATGGTCTGGGCAGTCTGTGCTCCAGAGTTGTCAAGTAATCTGTTGGCATTGTTACTTCCAACTTAAGGCAGGCATTTGTTCATCATCTTCTTCACATTTTTCAAACTTTCTTGTTTGCTTTCAAAAAGTAATTTTCTTGCTTTCTATTTGAGTCTTTTGAGTGTCCTCTTTGGACCACCACGGTTCGGTAGCTGCTTTGGAAAGTGTGGCATTTACTGTGTGCTTTAGGAATGTCTCAATTATGTATTTTGATATGCTGCCCAATAGCAAGGATCAATTTGGTGGTTGAAGAGGTGGTATTTATTATAGCACTTTAAATCACAGAATGTTTATTTATTATGATTTCTAGTAGTGATGATTTCTTAAATTTTTTTTTTTGTGTGTGCTATTATCCATGTTCGGCTGGTATTTTAAACTATGCACTGAAATAAACTTTTAGATGTTGATTTATTTAAAATATTGATATATTTTAAAATAATAATTTAAAAAATGTTTGAAGAGATTATGGTTTGTTCCACAATAGAAGTGATGTTCTGTAGTGAGTGCAGAGGACCATGGTTCTGCTGGGGTGCCCTGAGAGGGTGTGACATCTTTGAGTCCTGACACTGAGATGCAAAGCTAGACCTGGACTGTGTGTTAGGCATGCAGTGGGTATCCTTGATGCTGATGCAGGATGACTGCTATAGCATGGATTTTGCTCATTTGCATTCTCTGAGTTTATTCTTATCTCCTGCCACCTGATAATTTTGCTCAGTAAGTCCTTTTCCCAGTGTTTACTGCAGGTTCACTCATTCACTGGAATTCACACACACCCCTTTATCATATCTGTATATAGCGTTGTATTTATATTTTAAAAGAAAAATGCCCTTTAAAAACTTCATGAAGGCTTTAATTCTGGAATGTCCATTTAGTCCAGCAGAAGAGGAGAAAGTGTTGTTTTCTGCTTTTCCCCACTAAAAGCAAGACCCTGGATGTGAAAGTTCATGGTATTCTTCAAGCTGCTGCTAGCAGTGAATGACGGACTCCCTTCAGGCTGCTGATGCTGCCCTTGGTACAACTGCCTGCACATTTTGGGATTGCTGTGGCACTGCTGCTTGGGGAGCTGTGCAAGCTGTGCACAGGGACTGTAAAAGCCCTCAGTCCCTGTGATTTCCAGCGTGAGGCGGATGTGTGTGATAACTGTAACCAAGTTTTTAGTATCACTATTACTCCACTGTGGTCTCCTTAACCTCAAAAGGAAACAAATGTTTCATAACCTGCTACTGAGACTGCTTCAGTTTCTCCTCTGTGGCTGCCAGCTCCAAAAGCTAATGACAAACATTATGGATAAGCTTTCAGACTTTGACTATGGCTGTGATGTGAGTCATGACTGAAAGCTTAGTTAAAGTTAGAGCTCGCTGTCATCATTGTTAAATAGAGGCAGTTTCTGCTGTAGTGGAATTGCTGCGCTTGTGGAGTCATTCTGTAGCTTTTGGCCACATGTGACTGCAAACACGTGTTTATACTGAGCAACGTGTCCTGCAGCTTAGGGACAGAGCACTCTGCACTGCATTTAAGTTATGCCAGAAGCCACATGAACTTGACAAAATTTTTTCCACTTTCTCATCAGTAGGAAAAAAGTATGGCAAACTGAGATTCCTTCCTTGTAAATTTGAATTGCTGTGAACAGTAGAACAACAGAGCAATGTATCTTACTGTGATGTTTGAGTTCATATTATTAAAAAGGCTGAATCCATCAGAAAAGCTTCTTTTGTTTTTGAATACAGTTAAAAAAATCAGTGATGCTGTTTTAATTCTGATTGCTTAATAGTGTGAGTATTTCAATATGATAATACTGAGCTCATAGTCCATAACAAGCAGGGTTTTTTTCATATATATACTTTCTGTAGGGTCTGTCATTATATGACAATTTTATAGTTTCAGAGAACTTAGTTGGGTTTTTTTCCTTCTCTCTCCCTCTTTCCCCTGCAGCAATTGCCACAACCATTTTGCTTTCAGGCTTTCATCTCAGCACTTCAGTGACAGACTTAGTCAATGAGTGATGAGAAGTGTGCACCTGCAGAGTCACTTATATATGATCCAGTAATTCGTTTGTGTAAGATGACTGACACTTCTTACCAGCTTCCCAAACTGTGGAGTCACACTTCAGTTTTGTTCCAGTTGCATATCTCAGTGTTTAGACTTATTTCAGCATTCATGATCTTTCAGTAACTAAGTGAAAGCTCTTTTTTGTGCACAAACTCACTAATACCTGAAATGTCTCTTCTTGGAAGTTGTCTTAGCCTCCAAACTCAGAGACCCCCTGTAAACTCTTCAAGATATATTTTTCATTTGTTACACAGTTCCATGGGCAGAGAGAAAAAGGTCTGTGATGTTAAATGTTGCAGAAGAAATTGTCATCACTGTTTTTCGTGTTGCCTTGCATTCCTTTTTGTAACAAAAGATTATTTACAGAGGTTTATGTGTTGCATTTTGAGGAGGTGAAAAAGAATTGCATACCAAACAGTCTTTTACAATGTCTACAACTTTGCTGCTGAAAGCTGTATGCATTGAATATTGCAGTAATGTATTTAAAGAGTTAAAAACATTTCCTATTCTTAAAGCCACTTTGTTGTGATACTTCCTTAATTAATGTGGTTTATATTAACTTTCAGTTGATTCATAGACTGCATCTCAAATTTATTCCAGGGATATTAAAACTAGGTATTCTGATGTGGAATTGGACGGTGACATGACTGGAGTGATGTTGACACACTGTGGTTTAAGCTGCATTAAAGACAGCAGTGTATTAAGTAGTATGTTTGGTAGGAAGGTTTTCCTGGCCAGTGTGGACAGGTATTTTTTCTTTTTCCTAATCCTGTAATGTATAATTTGAATAAGTCTTTGGCATTGCCTCTGCTTGAGGCAAGGGAAAACATGTTTCTTAATTAAACCTTGGTATGATTTTACAATTCTTTCCTATGAGCTCTTAAGAGAGAAAAACACAAATTACTTGTTTTCAGTGCTCTACCAGAAAATGTATTTTGTTATGCTGCTTGGTAGTACATCTGTTGAAGAGGGATTGCATTTTGTTTGTGTAAAGGATTAGTTGACTTTTATTAGCAGTTAAAAAGTTTCCTTTGTTCACAGCAGCAAAAAGCATTGACTGGTGTTATCTCGTTTCCATATCTGAAAGCTGTATCACAAACTTTGTGTCCATCTATGTCAGAAGAAGCAGCAGGGACATTCATCATGGTTCATTTGTCTTATCACTAAACAGTATCTCTCAGAAGCTGTCTCTGTTTAAGTTGATTGCTGTTGCTATGATCTCTAACTCATACTTTCGGAGAATGTAGAGCAGTGTCTCATAGAAATCATTTTATTTTCTTAGTTAAGGACAGTTCTTTCCCTATGAAACATGGGGTCAATATTTTTATTCCCTGTTTAAAAGTAACATCGGATATGCTTTTAGTGAAGAATAGAACTATTCCTCAGGTGTTTGCTTCAGTTTCTTTCCAGATACTAAGTTGCACTGATGATAACTTTAGGAAGAAAAATATTTTAAAAATATTTTTAAAAATAGTACTATAATAGTACTATTTTAAAAATTAGTATTAATTTAGTGTAAACAATTGTTGCATTTTGAGAACGTGCTGTATGCTTCTTGAATGCAGTGGCCCAGAGGACAGCTTTCTGTTTAGACCAGCACGTGCTGTTAAAAGGTTAAAAAAGCTGGGGGGAAGGCAGGATGTTGAAATGAAATTTGAGATCTTTCCTTCTCACTCTTGATTTTTGTCATTTTTCCTGCTCTTAAGTTACAGGAGTTCAAACCTGACCCCCATAATTTTGTTGTAGTAAATCTTTAACTTGCTGTTCTACTGCAGCATTGCCAGTGCCGATTGCTGCTGAGGGGGCCCCTGAGGCTCCACCACACCCAAGCCAATTTTCTGTAAACCTTTTTCTTACAAAGCCAAAATTTCAAGTCATACTTGATTTTGCTTTTGTTCCAAAGCTGAGAATTTAGAAAAGTACATGTGTTAACTGCTGCAATGTGTGTTTCACAGCACCCCTTTCACTGGTACCTCAGTGAGATCTGCTGCACCCTAACAAGTGTCCAAAAGCCGTGGGTGAGCATTAAGTTTGTGATCTAGCATAGCTCTAATCCAGGGGCAAATCTCTAACCTGAGCTGTTTCTGTCGTGCCGAGGGCAGAGGTTACTACTTGTGTGGATTTACTAGGAGAGTAAACAATCAGAATAGAAGTGCCGGGTGTGAAAGTATCTTCCTGTGTGCTGGGAATTGGAATGAGGCTGCAGAAGCGTGGTGTGTTCTGAGGAGAGGGAGCGCTCCGAAGCTCCAGGGGACTGATGCTGCTGCACTTCTCCCGGGGCTTATCCTGCCTTTGGTGGGAGCTCGCTGGCTTTTAAGAGACTTGGGAGACGATCACACAGCGATTCCTGTTTTCGCTTGTGTTTGTCTCTTTTGCCCTCTTTTGTGTTTGTCTCTTCTACTCAGTCTGGTAGAAGGCAAGTGTCCAGGCTGGTTGGCAGTTGTTGCAAACAGCCTGGCACCCCGGTCCGTGGGCACCCCGTCCCTAGGCATCCCTGCGTGCCCGTGTGGAGCACGGAGCCGCCTGGGAGCTCGGCAGGGCCGGTGGCGAGGGCAGCTCTGTCCAGGGTGCTGACGGGCGAGGGCACGGCCAGGCTGCTGTGCTGGAGCTGGGATCGTGCTGTGTCCCTTGGGAACGGTTTCCATCCTGTGGCAGAGGTTACCTGCATCCCCAGCAGTGCAGGCGGTCAGTAACTTGTGTGTAGCTTTTGGGTATAAAACTGCTCCTGGTTACACAAATCAGTGACCTTGGGGCTTTTGAGGGGTAGTAGATATATAAGTTAATAGCATGACTTATACAGCAATGGGAAACTCATCAGACCTTTTAAATTAGAGTGTCTTTTAAGTGGTGCTTGTCCTTGAGATGGTTGCAAGGCCTTACAGGTTTTACAGTTTGATAATACAAGCCAGTTTAGTTTATCCAAGAATATATCCACTTTTCTGGAATCATGCTGAAACTGTCCACTGGCTTTTGGTGTGGAAGCAGTGGAAGGACGTGTTGTTCAGTTGTTGGAGGAATCAGGAAGGTTCTTGTTCAATCAAGGCAGTGCAACTTAGAAATAGTGGGATTTCAGTTTGTCAAGTTGTCTCATATCTCTTAGTTTAGTGGCATTTACATATGTAATGGTCACTGGAGCAAAACTTAATGGCAGTGATGGCAAGAAACTGGAAAATGTTATATCTAAAATGTTCCTTAATCCTATAAGATTTCTTTTCCAATTTTCCCCAAGATTTAAATCTTACCATTACATTTGATTAGAGGTTCAGGTTTCTTCTTAAAAAAACACTAACACTGAAGAAGTCTTAAAGTAACTTGTTAGTTTAGAAAGTCTGCTATTAGAAACTTGAACTTGTGTAAAAATTTATTGCATTCTAAGAATGCAAGAAAAAATAAAGAAAAAGTTCTTATATAATGCGATTTGATTATGAAATACAGATTTCAAGGCAATCTGTAAACTTAAAAGTCAGTTTATGTTCTTTGTATCTGTATTCCACATTAATGTGGACTTTTTTTTTGTCCATAAATATTCACCTATATGGGGAATTTTTGTTAGACACATACCAGTACAACTGTTGAGCAATAACTTAATTAAATACTGTTCTGTGCAAGTGTGCACTATTCATCTGTCTCATAAACACTACCTGAGACAAAAAAAGTTAATTTCTGATTATTAATTACATGTTTAATTTTTGTATATTTTTTTCTGTCTTAGCTGGAGATACAGATGATCCTCCAAGAATTACTCAAAATCCTGTCATTAATGGGAATGTAGCAATGGCTGACGGACATAACAACACTGAGGAAGACATGGAAGATGGTAAGTAAATATTTGATAAACACATGGTTGGTTTGGCTTCTTTAGTTTTATGATTTTGAGGAGAAAATAGTCCATCTCTTACCTATGTCCTGTGATCTGCAGCTCATTAAAAAAATGAATCCCTGTGTAGTTATGGCTGCTGGTTTTCTGTGTAGGAATCCTAATTGACATAGCTGTACAATAGGATTAGACTTCTGAAGGCTTGCGATTTTTTTCTTGTGCTTTCTAGATACTCATTTAAAAATTGCTGAAAGTGCTACTGTCCATTGTTACGTTTTGTGATACAGCCCTTTAAAGGTGCTGCAGCTGGGCTTTGCTGAATAGTAATTTTATCAGTTATGCAATTCCTTCAGGGTGTTTAGAATCCTTATCTGTCCTGCTCTTTTGTCAGGTGGCAGCTGTGATCTGGTTTTGTCTTTGTGTGGTAAGTCAGTGGTAACTATTCTGTTGATGAACATCTTTTGTTGTCAGTTCTGACACCTAATTTTACTTGCAAAAGCAAAGGAAAAATTATGTACTAATGTCCTGTTAATAAAAGGGGACATGTGTTTTTGAAATCTTTTTCTTGGTCCATTAAATTAGAATAAAGGTGAACAGTTTGTTGCAGAAGATCAAATAATTATAACTCTGGGTATATTTAAAAAAAGGTAATAAGTTTCTAAATCTGTTATGTTTAGTGAGGAAAATGTGCAGTGATACTACTTTTCCTAGGAAAGGATATGGGCAGGGACTGCTCATTTTGAAGAATGAAGTAAAATTGAGTTGGGAGAAGGGAACATCATATGAGTGGGATTTGTTCCATATTCCATGATACCTTGTGAGAGTACATTTAGGACTAGGCTGAAACATTTAGTTAGATTTGTGCAAAAATGTTGAGTGATTTTTTTTCCCAGAAAAATGAGAGTTCAAGATTAAAGGTCAAAAAAAGTGCTTACTTTCATGTGTTCAAGGAACATAAAATATTGATAAAAAATAGTGAAGAAGAATAGGGTTTAAATTCATAACAAAAGCATCTTATGGTTGAATCACCTCTCTATCATTAGCAAAGATAAAGTTTTCTATGACCAGATTCTTGCAATGAAAGAAAAATGTAGTCTGCTTAGCCTATGAATTTTATTTGTGTGATTACCTAATCTCATTCAGAAGGTTTTGATTTATTGCTCAGAGTCTTTTTTTATGAAAAGCTGTTATAAAATATGTTAAATGTCTGTGAGGCCATGGTATTTAGAGGATGGCAAGAGAAGACCACAAGGGTTGACACCAACTGGCTAGAACAGATCTGTTTAAGCTCTGTTTTTGGTAGGGATATAGAAAGACAGATAGTGTTTGCAGTTGATATAACCAGTACATAACACATTGGTGAATTAGAAAAATAATTTGTCCCCTAGTTGGTCTGTATATACTTGCACAAATTAGCCAAAATAGGGACTTAAACTGCAGGAATAGCTGATGAAAGCCAGGCTATATCAGGGCTGGCAAGTAAACAGATATTCACCTCTTTGTTCAGAATAACATTGACCCTTTAGCCAAAATACTGCTGTGAACCTGTTTGTGTGAATTCCCAACTGTTTGACTCCTCTCAGAATTGGGTATTGAAGGTGTTGCACTAGGGAGAAGTATCTGAAGGCATTTGACAGAAGGTTTATGAAAGCTTCTCATGCCTTTATGGACTTCCAGCATGGTCAGGAGCTTGGGCTCAGGGTGTAGTGGGACATCCTTCAGGGATCAAGTGTGATTATTAAGCAATACTCTTAATAGTTCCTCATTATCATATTTGAATAAGGAGTGTCTGGCTACATGTTGGTGCTGCTACAGCTGTGCATTGACACAGATAGAGAAGAGTGTTATTGCAAAATGTTAGAGTTGCAAAAACATTCCTGAAGACTTGCATCACGTAAGTGGATGATGCCTCGTTTCCAAGTCTTGTAAATCAGATTAATTGCTTGCTGTTGCATTATTTACACATCAGTGCAATTGTTCTCTTGCTGTTTGTCTCTTGCTAACCTGGTTTGCAGTAGGATGTGCATGGGTAATGAACAGCTCAGAGATTCCAAAGAAAGGGAAAATGGGAGATATGGCCTTCTTTGATAAACATGCAGTTTTCTTTGCTGTTACCCATAGAAAGGGGCATCAATCTGAGCTGATACAGAATGCATGAGGAGAATTTAGATACCTCTTAAGCGAAATTAATGAGTTTAATGGTTCCTGTGAGAGAGGTGAACAGTAAGATGAAAGGTTGATGCTTCCAGCTGGATCATAGAAATCGGCTTTCTGGTGTTTTTCTGAGTTCAAGAAACTTTTGAGCTGATTTTGTTCTTCCAGCTTACCACATAAAGAAATGACTGATAAGATTGGGGAAAAAAAAGTGCAGCTCTCATCCCCTTTGCTAGGCAACAGGCTGCAGGCATTGTGAGGCACAGGGAACGGGAGCAGCAGTGGACCACCAGCAGGACTTTCAGATAAGGCTGTGTTCTCTCAAGCGCTGTGACCAGTACCTGTTGCTGCTCTGTGTGAAGTCTTAGCAAGTAAAAAGAACCAGCTGAAGGGTTGTGCTGTGCTTTGTATGGAGAAGGACTTAAATGAACCAGACTTTAAAAGCCGGAATAGCAGCCTTTGCAAATAAAATAAAAAGTAATAAAAACAAGGCTCTGATCAAAACTTGTTTGCAAGTGCATCAGTATTCAAAGCAACACATAGAGTAAATTCTCTTAGAAGTTAAAGTTCAAACAGAAGGTCCCTAGCTGAACATAAAATCGTAGCTTTGCCATTACCTCCTGAAGTCTCATTTTTGTGAAGAATTGCAGAGGCAAGAAGGCTTTCAGAAGCATCGGTCTTAGCCATATGCTGGTATTGCATGCTGTATTTGGATCATTATTAAAATATTCATAGAATATTCAGCCAGTTTTTCCATTAATAATTCAAGTTCAGAATATTTTAATAACTCCAGTGCACTTTCAAGGTAGCAACACTTAGTAAGAGAATAAAGAAAACTGTTTTTCCCAAAGGTATCAACATTTAAATATGTGTTTCAGCCTTAAAATGGATCCTATTCAGTATTTGGATCTCTGATTTGAAGGATCTTTCTTCTGTGAAGATGCTGAATGTGACATTCATCACATCAATGAAAAAATGTTTTCCACATAGCAAAGACAGTCCATTGCATGTAATTTCTCCAAGTATTGTCAGCTGGATCAGTCCTTTTAACCTTGTGTTCAATTTGTAGTTCTGGGATTTATAAAAGTCTCACTTGCCAGTCACTACTAAATTATCCTGCTGCCAGTTGCAGTCTTTAACTGGCATCTGGAGGACATGTTCATCATGGCAAAAAAAGGCTTTATTTATTGATGTACTCAAAATAATTTTCACGTTTGCTATGTAAACTTCTTTTTCTAATAAAATTCGTCCTTTAATCCATTATACTTCCTAGGAAAAAATAGGCTTACTGGAAGGAAAGGAAGATTGTTATTTTTAAAGAAACTTCTATTTTAGGGTTGACCTATGTTACAAGACTACATTTTTATGGAGCAGTTACTAGTGCTTGCTCAAATATTTTACAGAGAAGAGTTCCCATTCCCTGGTGAGCTCTCATGCACAGGCTTTCCTGAAAAGAAATCAAGAAATACAGGCAAACTTTCTCCAAAGCATCTGCAGATGCTGTGTGGGCTGCATTTTTTAGCTGACACTGTAGCAGCACTGCTGCATCCTTGTGCTGAAGTGCTTTGAAAGCTGCATCAAAGGAGGCAGAAAGCAAACTTGGCTCATTTTTTGGAAGCTCAAACTGAGCCCAGAAGCACAGCTATCATGATTGTGAGTAGGGAGGTGGCCTCAAGTTGGTTTGAGATACACGTGTGATACAAGGCTGATTTTAAATTGTTAAGTGTGTTACAGATTTGTTTTATCCTGGCTGCAAATCAAGTTAGAGCTCCTCTGTCTGCAGCCTGTCAGGTTCTTGGGTGTAGAAGATCATCTCTTCACTCTGTCAACGGGCAGTGAGTAGTGAAACTGGGAAGAGAGCATTTTTAAAGTAGGTGACAGACTGCTAGTTAGCTGCACTTCCAGGCAAGGAAAAAGGAGAAAGTAATCCTTTGAACTCTTGTGTTACTGAGGAAGCTGACAGCACAGGGCAACACGAAGGTCTTTGCAGGAGTGGAGGGGACAGGAAGCAGATTTGGGCTGTAGTACCGTCAAGAGATAATTGGAATGCTTAGGGCTGTCACACCATATACAAAAAAATATTCTGTGTTGCCGTTCAGGAGTAGGACAACTGCTTGAAAACTGATTCACAAGAGAGAAGAATGAAATCTGTCATAGCTCTCTGGCAGTTGTGGCTAAAACTTGGTAATTTTCTGTATGAAATGTATAATTTTTACCCTGTTGCATGTTGTAATCAAGTGTTCCATTTTTTAAGTAAGGTAGCAATCAGGACTCACCTGTATTTTGGAAAAATGATTCAGTGCTGTGTCTGGTGCTCTGCCAAGCTGAGTAAATGACTGCTGTCTGTGTATGGCAGGAACACATTTGTTGTACCGTGTGCCTTGTCACAGTTCACACTCTGACTTCTGGCTCAGTGGTGTTGTCCTTCAGTGCTCTTTGATTTGGGGTGTCACTGCACGTGTGACACACCTTCAGTTGTGCATCCCCCGTGGGTGCAGTGAGAGCAGCAGGGTGACCGTGGGTGCTGCCTGCTGCCCTGTGTGCTAGTCCAACCTCCTTAGAGCCAGGAGGATTCCACGTTACACCGGTGTCAGACTGGAACCATGGAGTGGGAGTGTCGTGTGCATCCCGGGGAGTGTCTTGTGCACCCCTGGCCTGTCGAGTTGTTGGGATAAGTTGCAGGCTTTCTCTCCCTGAGTGCAATATGAGGCGTGTCACAGTAAAGAGAGCCTGGCCTTGCGCCTTGCTGAAGCGGTCGCAGTCTCCAGCACCCTGTTATAGCTGTGTACTGCAGAAGCAGAACAGATTGTGGTAGGTGAAGAACTGGGTATGTGGGAAGAAGGCAAAATTACTTCAATTGTGTGTGTCAAAATAAGCTCTTTGAAAAAAAATATTCTCATTTAATTGAGTCCTAGACCACTAAAAATCTCTGAAGTCTTTGCGCAGCACAAAACAGGATCCTACTCTTGAGCTGATTTTCAGCAAACTTAATACAATTTTACAAAAATCCAACAACCAACCTATGGCATTCATCTGTTTTAAAATATACTATTGCAAGCCAAAACCAACTAAGTGGTGACATGACATCAACAGGGCATTTGAACAGATTGTGAAATTCCATTTTGCATATGGGTTCACATAGGGAAGTGACTTAAACTGGGCTGTGGAGATGCTACACAACAAGAAGAGTTAGAGTGGGCTGTGATTTAGTTGTATAGCATTTGATGTGTCTGTCTTACTGCACCTGCTGCTTTAGAAGAAGCTGGAGCGGTAACAAATCCTAAAGAAGCATTTAAGGAAATGATGTACAAAAGGAATGTGTCTTGCAGTGCCTTGTTTGCCTGAATGGAGTTGTGGTGTTTTTCAAAATGAAAAAATTGAGACGTCAGTAATTAAGTAGTTCACTGTCCCTCTGGGATGGGAATGTTTTTGTTGCTTCCAGTATTCCACTACATGAAATAATGCTCATGTTACATGATGTTGGTAATTTTGGAGTGAAGAATGTGAGGTGTTTCAAGCAGTGGTATGTGTGTGTTACAGATACAAGTTGGCGATCAGAAGCAACATTTCAGTTTACAGTGGAACGCTTCAACAGGTTGAGTGAGTCAGTGCTCAGCCCTCCCTGCTTCGTTCGGAATTTGCCATGGAAGATCATGGTAATGCCACGACTCTACCCGGACAGACCACACCAAAAAAGCGTAGGATTCTTCCTTCAGTGCAATGCTGAATCTGATTCCACGTAAGACCCTTTTAATTATTGTACAAGTCCTCACTTGTTACTGGTTAATCTGTTGCAAGAAGTACAAACATCTATAAAAAAATCCCTCACTTTCTGCAAGAGGAAAGAATTCTTGCAGGGTTTGAGTGCCCTTTACCCCCCCACCTTTCTAAATCTCAAAGCATAAGAATAATCCCCTCTTTAGGATGAGCTAAAATCAACTTGTGTGACTAGAAGTTTGTGGTAGAATTTAGATACATGCTTGCTGCAGGAGAAGCCCTTAACTGACAGTTTTCTTGGCATGGAAAACGTTCTGGGTTTATTTCAAATGAAAATGGAGCTTCTCTAACCATGCCAAGCTATAAATGCTGCCCTGTGAAGCGTGTGAACAGGTAACTGCTACCAGTGCAGGGAGAGCAGGGCATGAGTCCTCTCCTTAAGTGGAGTTCATCACTCATCCAGAAGGATCTGAACACGTGTGTGTTCTTGGCATCCTGCATGCAAATCAACGTTGACTACCTTTGACCACTTTTGTAAGTAAAAGAAAAATTTTAAAATATAACTACAGATTTCTGGGGCATTCCTGTAGCTTATCTAGGAAGAGTGCAGACCTCTCAGGTGTCCTTTCCAATAGGGTAACTCCATTCTGGCACTGAATCTCACAAAACTTGTTGTTTACTCTGGATAATAAATTGCCCTTCTTCATTGTTTTTAGAATTTAGAGGTGAGTGCTCAGGGCAGAATGTAAAGGAAAGGTTGTAAGTGTATTAACAGGTCACAGGACATGTGATTCACCTCCAAGCATATACAGAAAAAGGGTGATCTTCAGAAGTACCAACCAAGGTGCAGCTGGTGGAGCTGAGCAAGCAGTGCCACTGCATGAGGCAGTGACAGGACCTTGTCCGAGCTGTGTCCGGACTGATTGCCTTGCACAAGTAGGGCGGTTTTGAACACCAGTGGTCGTGAAGAAGTGCTGCTGAGACAATTAGTGCTGGGGAGTTTATCTTGTGGAAGGGAGAGTAGAAGCTCCTCATCCTTTGCTTACCAAAGGCTGAGACCTCCTACCCTGTAGACACCAAGAGCACTTGGAGCTGGCCTGTCCATGTGCAGTGAGGCAGATCACAGCTAACTCACCTGGGGGAGCCGTCAGCTTCTTAAACCAACCTGCAAGTCACCGACACACTTTCTTGTCAACACTGTGGCCATAAGAAAATCTCTGTTCCAGGTTCATAATGTGGCTTCAGAAAGCCCCAGAGGTTCATGCCCTCAATAACAATTAACATCTAATAAGGAAAGAAAGTCGGATATGTGAAAGTAATGTACCAAAAATTCCTAACAAAAAAAATTATGTAACGACTATATATAAAAAGCTTGGTTTCGAAAGAGTTTCAAGTGTTTCTTCTGTATTTGTAGGTCATGGTCCTGTCATGCACAAGCAGTTCTCAAGATAATAAACTACAAGGATGATGAAAAATCATTCAGCCGTCGTATTAGTCACTTGTTCTTTCATAAGGAGAACGACTGGGGCTTTTCTAACTTCATGGCCTGGAGTGTAAGTAATTGGACATGTATTAATCTATTACTAGGTAGGAGCAGTTTTATACCTGCATACTGAGATGCTGATGGCAAAGGGGTTTTTTCCTCAAGCTGTTATTTTTTTCTATCTTTGTTGTAGATTTCTTTTCAATTTCTTACTCTATTAATTTGATTTTTGCAGAGTGCTTTTACTTATGTTGTAATTTAAATATTCCCTCATTATTATTTTCTGCCTGAGTGCTTGTGTTTTGTTATCAATAAGTGATAGTCACTGACATTCTGAAGCAACATAAATTTGCTTGCATTTCAGCATGTTCTTTGTGTATATGTACATGTATATTTAATGCCCTAATAATACTACTAAGGTTTCTCTTGAATTGTGGGAGCTTTTTAAGCATTTGCAAAGGTTTTGGAATATTGTCCAGAAGAAGCAGAACATTTGATTACCAACTCTTACATCACTGAAAACTGAAAAACTATTGTAAAATCTTATAAGGCAGGAACAAGTTTCCTGCATTGAGACACTAAAAAAGAATTAAAATCTAGTAAGCTGAAAAACAACTGCTTTGGTGTTCTTCAGTTTTTCTTCTTCAGTTTCTTATTACTGATAGCTCAGGCTTGGAAATTAGATAGAGATGTCTAAGTGGATGCTTCACTGCAGTCATGTTGCATGTTCCACTTCTCATGTTCCTGTGTCATTCGTGTCTTACAGGAAGTTACTGATCCTGAAAAAGGCTTTATAGAAGAAGACAAAGTTACTTTTGAAGTCTATGTTCAAGCAGATGCTCCACACGGAGTAGCGTAAGTATCTGATTAAAAATAAAGCAATATTAAAAATTCTTAATTCTAGCATTATTATGTTGCTTGTGATCATTCAAGTATTCTGTGTTATTGCCATTTGTAGCTCACATCAGGCATTCTCACTCTGTCACCTACTAGTTGAAGAATTCTCACATGGCAATATTTTCATAGTCACATAGAGATTTTGTATAGCTTAAATTTCTGTTTGCATCAGTCAGCGAAATGCTGTGGAGCCTCAGCTTCTGTGTGAGCTGGTTTGTGATTGAACACCTCTGCAGTTCTGGCCTGAGCATTTGTGGTGTGGGAGCTGATGGGGTTTCAGGTGCAGCCAAGTGGCTCTGCTGTCTGACTTGCCTTGGTTTACAGTTGTTGTCAAACTGCTTCATCTCCATTGTTCTCCTTCATGGCACTTGTAAACAGTGGGGTTGTACAGAGGTGCAGACTTGCCCTTAAAAGTACAGCTCTGAGCTCCAGGACACTCTCACAGGACATCATTTTTCTGCCATACAGAACATATTTTAAAGAAAGAAGTAATAAAATCACTAAGCATCTAATTGCAAAGACTGTTGTTACTGGCAGCAGTAGTGGAGTTTATTAGAACCTTCAGTAGCAGCGGAGAGTAGCTGATGCCTACCAGCAGCACTACCTTTGAACAAACACTCTTTATTATTGGAATACAGAACGTCCTTGTTTTTAACCATGAACTATTTTCTAGGTGGGATTCAAAGAAGCACACAGGATATGTTGGCTTAAAGAACCAGGGAGCAACTTGTTACATGAACAGTTTGTTACAGACTTTATTTTTCACAAATCAGCTACGAAAGGTAAGTAATACATGAAAGAACATGAGATTATAACATTGGTTGTTTTAATTAGCATTTATAAATGCTTCAAAACAGACGTGTGAGATCCTTTTGCCTCCTTTATCCTTTCAGAGGAGTTGTGACTTACATGGTGATGCATGTCTTACTGCAGGCAGAGTACAGGAAGGTCCCTTTTGTAGTTTGTGGAACACAAGCTTTTGTCTCTGTGGAAGCAGGCAGAGCACCTGAAGAAGACCTGAGCTTAGTGGGTGTTTCTTTGACTGTATTATATGTTAATATTTCTAGGAATTGCTGGGAGCAAGGAAAGCAGTTTAATCTTGCAGATAAAATATGGAAGCAATTTCCCTTTTCTTAAATCATTAAAATAGGGAATTATGGCTTCTCAGCCCATAAACAATGCACAAAGATACACATTTGCTCCATCTTGAAATTGCTATTATGCAGCAGAATTTTTTTGTTACTATGGCTGCCATTCTGTAGTGATGGAAAGCATTGTATTTTCAGTATTTTCAACAATAATTTTATATTTACTTTAGTAGTATTTTTTGTTTACTGTAGATGTTAATTCTTTGATGGAAAGGACTTCTTTAAATACCTTTCTAATAAATATCTCATCTAAAGCCAGGATAAAATACACTAGATAATGTATAATTTTAAAACGAAGCAGTACCCTTACTGGGATTAAAACCAGAAGGGATGACTAGATATTGGAGGTGGCTATTTAGAAGAGGGGATGTGCTTGGAGAAAAAAACAACTTGGCAGTATTCAGTGTATTGGAGTTTCCTATTGATCCTAATTCATCCTTCTGTGCATTTCTGCACTTACTGTCTGTCTCTTAGTGAAAATGAACTGTTCTAACATGGACTTTCTCTTACGTAGGCTAGTTGCAGTTCAGTTAAGCTTTCTTTTCTTTTTTTTGATGTACCTGCTTTCCGCTGTTTCTAATTTCCCACTATCTTATTTTTTATATCCCCGTGGCCTGTAAGTGTCCCAGTTGGTATTTCTTTTTTTCTCTTTGCAATGCTGTTTACTCTGAAGCGCTGCAAAAAAAAAAACAACACCTCAAACTCCAATAGAATGTAACTGAGGTCTTCCCAATGCCATGGAAAACAGATAAATACTTGATTTTATTTAAATGATGCACCTATTCCTTTTTTGCAGGAGGTATAATTTACTCATTCAGTTTATCATTTATTATAATGCATCTTTTTTTTTTGCTCAGCACTCAATGTTTGTGCATTTTACTCTTTTGGACAACTCACTTTGCTCTTGAGAGGAAAAAAGTGGTTTTGTAATAGCTCCATCTAATGCAGTTGAGTAGTTTGTTCAAGACTGTCTTGTAGTCGCTAAACCAGTATGTACCATGAAGTAGTGAAGAAAAAATTCTTTTTGTAATACAGATTGGTTTCAACTGGACTAATTTTACCAGGCATTCCCCTGCACTTCTTCCTCAGCCCCAAAATAAAAGCAACTTTTAGCATCTCTTAATATCTGGCTAGTCACCATGTGAGAAAACTTCATTTACTTCATTAACTTCATTTACTAGAGTTGGTAGCTGCAGCTTCCTTTATTCCTAAGTGTTCCAGGACATCAGCTGGAATGTTCAATTCCTTGCTCATTCCTCAGGTTTTCAGAGTCCCTCCAAACAGAACAGATGACAGTGGCAGTTTTAAACAGCTTTAGCACTTATCTGCCATTGGTACAGACCAGGAAGAATCAGTTCTTGCTTTGTCTGAAAAAAGTATTCTTTACAATTTTGTTTTCACTTTGACCAAACTTGTTCCTCTTAAACCAAAGTAAAATAAAACGTGCAGTATCCTTGGTTTGCTTTTCACTGTTTCCATAATTTCAGTGAATCCTCCTTCCTTGGAAGAAATAATGATTTCTGTTGCTGTTACTTTGAGCTTTGTTCACGGAGCAGCTGCTGTCAGGAGCAGAGCTGGGGAAGCAGTGAACAATAGCAAAGGCAGGCACGTACCCTAGGCAAATCAGGCCCTGGGGAAGCGTGGGTGAGGATTGATGGAGAGGTCCTTTCTTCTCTGCTCTGCTTCCACATAGCACATGGGAGGCTCTGGGGTGTTTGAAATGAGACCTCCCTTTTAAGCAACAAGAGGTGGCTTCAGTGGTAGGGAATAAAGAAAGGAACTTTCACGTTAGAGCATATTGTTATTTGTTGTTTGGGACTGATAAATATGTGCTTAACCACAGTCCAGTGGGCAAGGGGCAGTGGTGACTTCCCAGAGGGGTCCAGGTCTGAGCCTGGGCTCTGTCACCTGAGTTGTCCCTTCAGTGCCTCCAGCCTGTCAGTGCTTGTGCTGCATTCAGTCCATTTTGGAAGTGTTTGCTGGTTCCCTTGTACAAGTCCCTACAACTCATGAGAACATTACAGAATGTTTATATAAATACATTAAAATAGTAAATGCTGGTCCATTTCTCCCTGATCTGGCTCTTCTCAAGTTATCCAGTGTATTTTACCTAACCTTGGAATTCCATGCACAGTATTTATTTCCTTTCTTTAAGTAATTCCTGTTTTTAAGTAATATGTTCAAAGTTACCTGTAGCATTCTATTATTATAGAAATATCTAAAATTTTTCTCATATCTCTCAATATGCCTATACATGTCTCTATCCCTCTTTAGTGTTCATTTCCTGAGGGAATTTCTCAGGTGTTAAATAAGAGACCTTGCTTTTTTATGTGGATCAGAATGCCTCACTCCTTTATCATGAGGTCAAGCTTTCAGAATCTGGGAGGGTAAGGCAAAAAAATAAAGGTTTGAAGAGGGTAATATTTAAAAAGTGGTAGTGTGGAGAAACATTTAAACTTAGAGAAAGCTCCAATATTACCTAAATACAGAAACAGAACGAGGAGCCAAGAAAGGCTGTGTTAAATGTCTGCTTTGTCATAACACATGTAGAATTTCCAAAGAAATAAAACTGGTGGTTTTATTCAATGACGGCTGGAATGTAGTAATTTTAAGTAAATTGTAAATTATTATTTGAGTATTACTTGAGAGTTATAGGAAGGGAATTAATTGTCCAGATGGTATAAGAGAAAAACATTTTAAAAAATGAGAACTAAAGGCAAAGGATTTGTTTTTGATTAATTATCAAGGTATTCTGAATTCTAGTTTATGCATTTTTGAAGGAAGAGTCAATCACAAGATTGATTTTTAGCCTGCTGTAGGTTTAGCATTTTAGTATTTATTTTTTTAATATATCAGCACTGGCTATCTTTGTGTTTTTTCATGACTTGATTTTCATGCCTTGTTTCTATTTACTTAAACATAGCAAGTATCTATATATTCAGTTTTTTAAAAAAGCCTTTATAAGATGTTAAAAAAAGTTAATAGAGGCTGATGATAGAGTTTTGGAAGATCTGAGACCTGGTCATTCAACTACTTCTGTTTCTACCTTAAGCTAGTGACACCCACTCTTAAAAAGGTTCATAAACCAGGTACAGGAAGAGGTTTAAAGTTGACTCTTCAAGGTGCTGACTTGTTTTGCTGTTGATATTTTAAAGCAAGAAATAATTTTGCTTGTGAAATCAAAGGTCTAACTAATACGTAGTGATATTGGGGGTTTGCCCAGATCGATCTGGTTAGCTGGGGTTCTGCATTTGGATGATAAAAATAAAGCAGATGGAAATTGTTTACTTTATTAGCTTATTTGAATTGTTCTGAAATTGAATGTCCTGATTTTAGGAAGGAAATTTTCATAATCAGGGTGGTACAGCTTTATATTAGGGTGTATGGAGAGGTGGTGGGGTTTCCATTCCTGGAGATGCTCAGAACTTAACTGGATCTGATCCTGAGCAACTGGCCCCAGTCTGAACTTGGCAGAAACAGATCAGAACCTAGAGAGTTCTCTTCTAGACTGCATCACTAGAATCTTCTGAAGCAGTGCTTAACACATTAAAAAAGTTGAAAGTTTGAGTTTCAGCAGTTAAAACCTGTTGCTAGTGATAAAATTTAAGATGCAATTTTCTTCAATTTATAAAATTTGTAAAAGCAGTTTAAGCAAATCTCAAAATGGAGCAAAAAGAAAACTTTTTTTTGTTGTTATTAGGGTGAGGTTGGGCTATTGTTCTTGAAATTACCCTAGCAAAGACTTCTGTTGACTGTCCTTCAGAAGGAAGTTGATGATAAATTTCAGTGAATTTTTATTAATGCTTCCTTTTAATATGTGTAAGTACTACTAACGGTTTAGTATGCAACTGAGGAGAAATAAAATTTGGAAGTTACTTGTGTTTATGATTATGTTTTAGGTTATCTCTATTAACTGGTAACTTCTGAAAATTAAATTAAAAATCTTAAAGATACAGTCATGTGAATTATCATATTCGTTTACAATTGCATAATTAGCCATTGTTTTTCTCTCAGAAGGGATTTGCTTTCTAAATGAAATTGTTTCTCTTATTTCATCTTACTGTAGCTATTCTGATGATATTCTTTATTCTTTGAAGTATTTCTGTTGCTGTACTTCTGGAAAATGTAGTGGATCCTCAGAACTGGAATAGAAAACTGGCCTGTCAACATTTTAGGCACTTTTTTTTTTGTTGTTTTTCTTTCTTATTTTGTCTTTTGCCACATGCTTGTATTGTTTTTGTGCAGTGTTGCCTTAACCTGGTGCGTTGGCAGCCCTGTGTGCTGAGCTGTCCTGCAGTGCTGAGCTGAGCAGTGCCTGGCTTTGCCCAGAGTCCCCAGCTGCCTGCAGGCAGCGCTGCCCTGGCTGTGTGTGGGGAGCTGGAGTCCAGGGTGAGCCAGATGTGCTGCACACCTCAGGAGTTCTGGCTAATGCACAGACTGAGGGAGCGGCACTGAGGCCCAGTTCAGCACTTCACTCACAGAAGTGGATCATTCCCTGTTGTTTCATAGGCAAACATTCAGATGGCAATTTCTCTGGTTTTAGCAGGTTATTTTCTCATATGCTACTTAATACTGGAGTCTTTTTTACTTTCATTTGGTGCCTAATCTCCTTCCAGGGCTGTCTGTTCCTTTTTATATTTACGCTTCTCAAATGAGTATCTCCCTTTTGTTTGCTCTTCCTTTCCCCTAGATGTATTGATGTACACTTTTTAAAAAGTAAATCTCATCTCAGTGACTATTGAACTCTCCTAATCCCTGTTTGGTCTATTTGTGTAATTTCTTTGTTCCCAATCCTTCCCAGATCAGTATAATCAGTGAATTGAATTGTTAAGCTGTTTATTTGCTGGACAGCGATGACATTAAGTAGGAATGAATGAATCGGAGACTCTCAGAGCTTCCTCTGACTTCTTTCTCCATGTGGACTGTTTCTGGTTTTGTTCACTTGTTGCTCTTTATGGTTTCATGTGGTTGCTTTTTCACAAAACCAGTTATTTTCAAGTCTGTAGTATTGACTGCTATATCTGGTCTTACTGTGATGATTGCACAGACATACCAGGCATGAGAAGGTATTTGAAGGTGTTAAATGCTTTAGTGCATTTACTATTCTAGGCTGGTATAAGGGAACTATTTAGATAAAAAAAACATGAATGGAATCTGTTGTTCACATTTTTCTAACCACTGTGCTCTAAGGAGAATTGTTCCAGACAATTAATGTTTTTACACTACAGTGCAAGACTTTTTTGAAGTGTTGATTAAATTGAGTTCTATGAAGGAAGTCACTGAAGAGGAAAGAATGCATTAAACAGGATGAGCAATAAACTTTTCTGATACTAATTGAACTAAATGCTTTTTCAGGCTGTGTACATGATGCCCACAGAAGGAGATGATTCATCCAAAAGTGTTCCTTTAGCGTTGCAAAGAGTGTTTTATGAGCTGCAGCATAGTGACAAGCCAGTTGGAACTAAAAAGTTAACAAAATCATTTGGGTAAGTTTAAGAAACTTGGACTGTTCATTGGACTAAGGCTTCATAAAGCTTTTCTTTAAAAAGATTCTATTTTAATAAGGTTACTTTTAGAGAGGTGCAGAGAAGTGTTAATGTAACATGGTGTTAATTGTTAACTTTCTGTAGTCTATTGCATAGGTTTTTGTTTGTAGCCAGTACTAAAGACAGCTGATCCAAAAGTCA
This sequence comes from Vidua chalybeata, assembly GCF_026979565.1. Taxonomy (NCBI): domain Eukaryota; kingdom Metazoa; phylum Chordata; class Aves; order Passeriformes; family Viduidae; genus Vidua; species Vidua chalybeata. Next base: position 5,340,707 of record NC_071545.1, on the reverse strand, counting down.
GATTTTTTGGGAAGAGGAATGGTACAGAAACAGAGCTGTTAAAAGCAGGGTTATCATTTACCTGAACATTGTGTGATGCATTTGACTTAAGTAAAATTCAGAACAAAATAGTCATTGAAACATTGCAGTTCATGTATTGTTAATGTCTTTAAAAAACAGAATCTGTTTTAGATTTATTGCAACAGCAGTCATTGGCATGTCCATGTTGTTGACCATTGATGGCTGCTGTAACACTTCCCTACAACATACTGAAGACACAAATTAGGACAGAAAGATTAACATTAGTATAACCTTTACACATCTTCTCTTTGCATATCTTGTAAGTGTAGAGTAGGATTTTCTGAAAATCCATTCTAAAATACTTTATTTTGTATTACTTTGTCTCACTGTATTTATAGGCTAGTCTTGTAGTAATACTGACAAGCTTTGTTTTATTTCAAAACACATTAGGAACACATCTTATTTCAAAACAAATTTTGTATCATGTTTTTCATACACTCATCCTTGTGTTCATCCTGCATCTGCTGCTACAGCCTACAATCGTGCTTTCTCCTAAAACCTTTGCAACCTTGTGTCTTTGCAACCTTGGCTCTTCCCCTTTAGGGGAATCTTAAAAGGAAATCAGTAGCCTCAGTGTTGTCTGTTTATCTGGCCATACTCTGTTCCTAGTAGCACACTGTATATTTGGTGTATCAGTGCTCCTGCTGTCCTGTTACAGGACAGGACTTGGTAATAGAGTAAATATTTCATCTTGAGTTAAGATCCCAATTGTGTCATATTCAGTAGCTTGAAGAGGTCTTTCCCAAGGGAATTCCCAGGGGAAAGCATTGCAGATGCTTAATTTTGTATCCAACAGCAGGGTTTTTAAAATGTGTTTATGCCTGCTTTTGTTCTTGGAAAAGAATTTTAGAATGTGTTTGAAGGTCTAGGTTTTCCCCTTCCTTGATCATTGAATCAGAGAGGGGTTTTTGGCCTTGTGAGCCTTAGGTGCTCGGGTATTACTAGGGTATTCCTTTTTGCTGAGTGTTGTGAATTTCTAGGTTTGACTTTTTTAAGTAGAAAATGATGCTATGTCTGAAGGAGCCCTTCTTTATCCTCATTTTAGTGTGTGACCTTTTTCTTTGGTTTGTCCTATGAGCTGGTTAGTGTTTAAAGCCTAGAGAGTCAGGGCATTATTTTCTATCTTAATTATCTGACAGGTCACTTGATTCAGCTTGTTTAAATGTGGACCCCACACAGGTGTTGGCACACTTTGGAGATTAGTTTGGTGCCGTGTGACAGTGGGGGTGAGTCACTGAGAAGAGAGTGGGAGGGAAGATAAAGTCAGCACTGCTCCTGATCCCCCTGCTGCTGGTTCCAGGGCCAGGGTGGAACATCACACTGAAGCTGGAGCCTATAGTCAACGGAGTTTATACAATTGGGAGTGGTGACTGCTGCAAAAAAGTTGTCAGAGACTTAGAACTTAAAAAGCTTTCTTGAGTTGAAGTTGCAGTTCTCACCAGTGTATTTAATGCTGGAACTAGAAACACTTAATGCTTCTTGCTTTATTGAAGGCAGGAGTGCTGAACACCCTTGTTGCAGTGTGCCAAGCTGGCTATGAGGCATTTAGATCCTGCTGCCCTCACCCCTGCTTTCACACCGTGTGTTTGCACAGTTCAGAAAGCTGAATACCTCCTTGGAGTTGTTGCATGCCCAGGATTAACTGTTTAGATGAGCACAAAGGAGCCAGTCTTTCCTATAAATCCATTTGCTTCCTTTCCTGTGCTGAAATAATCCCTGAACACCACTTGACTGCACCTGAAGGGCTCTCAGAAGAGAGGCAGCTGGAAACCTGCTGTGGAAACTGATGGCATTGAATTGCTCCCAAGCCTTTATTTAAGAGTTTTTTTGTCATGAACTAAGACTGTGTTGTAGGCTGGAAGAGCAACAGCCTGGCTGTGGCCTCCTCAGCTGGCTCTGGGTGCCTTTGCTGTCCTTGCCCCAGTCCCACACAGGAGAAGTGGGGTGGGCACAGAGAACAGATGCCAAAATCTCTCACAAGTTCACTGCCCCTTCTTCCTACACAGCTAGAGAACCTGTGCATCAGCCAGTCTTAAATCTCAGTCTGTACAGCTTGTTGTGTATTACATTCTTGATCTGCAAAGAAATCAAAAAATGTCTTCTGAGCTGTTTGTTTTTTTGTTTTTTTTTTTTTTTTCTAATTAGTAATTTTTTATTTCTTTGCCTTACAAAGGTGGGAAACTTTAGACAGCTTCATGCAACATGATGTCCAGGAATTATGTCGAGTGGTATGTTTATACTATTTCTTGCTGGTCTGTGATGTATAAATTTCTCTTTATATTCTGTGTATATATATATATGTATATATATAAAATATAGTTTAGGAACTATCAGAGTAATAGTGGCCATGATTAATTTAAATTAAGTCTCAAAGGCAGAGTTTTTGTCTTGGTTTCTCTTTAAGAATGGGATTGCTTGTGGCCTTTTGTGGGTTAGGAATTTGTAAAGAATAGGGAAGCTTGAAAGTTGCTGGAACACGTGCTAGTGGTACTTTTATAGCCATGGAGAGAAATGCAGTTTTGAAGATGAAATGCATTGTTACATCTGTGGGAGTTTCCAGACTCAATGAAGTAGCTGGAGTAGCCCTCAGTTTAGGGGAAAGAGGAGGATTTAAAGGACTAGAAAGGAGCTGGCAGTACAAATAGACTAACATTTCATTTTTGTCCAAGTGACTTAGCATCTAACCAGTTAAGTAGTCATGCGTGTGTGATGAATAAATTTAAAAACTACAAGTTTATCTTGTGTAAAAACTGATTTTTCTTTCAGCTACTTGATAATGTGGAAAATAAAATGAAAGGCACATGTGTAGAAGGCACTATCCCTAAGTTGTTCAGAGGGAAGATGGTGGTATGTATTTTATACTTTTCTCAAAAATAATTTAAATTAGCTCTCGTTACTTTTATAAAATTGAACTTCTGTGTTGTTTTGGCTTTGTTTCCAGTCTTATATCCAATGCAAGCACGTAGACTACCGATCTGAACGAATAGAAGATTATTATGACATCCAGCTAAGTATAAAGGGAAAGAAAAATAGTAAGTGCTACATTGTGATATGCACCCATCCTGTACTTCAGTATGTTGGACAACTTTAGTGCCTGTTGTTTCCAAATGGGTTTGTTGGTGCAGAGTGATTGGAAATATGTGCTTTAGGACACCTTATTGAAAACATTTTCAATGCAGAGAATGTTTCTGCCTGCATTACATTTTTTTTTTCCTTATTCCATTCCCTTTACCTGCTCCTTCCTCCCTAATTCTCTCACTGGTATCTTTTCATAAAACTCTAAGAACTTTAGGAGTTTTCTGGTGTCATAAAACTGTGCCATGGTGATCACAGTGGTATTGGCACAGTAGTTATAATTTATATATAAAGATAAACTCAGATGAAATAGATTCTTTTTTAGACCTAGCCATAGTAATAAGAAAAAAAAAAGAATGAACTACTCAGAACAGCAGAACAGTGGTCCCTTGTCATCTCTTTACTGAGCACCTGGGGTATGAGGCACGGAAAGGATGTGTAAGAGTCCAGCAAACAGCAGCATCTGGCTCGATGTTTAACAGTTGTGAAATGAGGAGTTGTGGCAGACAGCTGTAACTGTGTGATTTTAAAATCTACTGGTATTCTTAGATATGCCTCTGCAATATGGTGTGTTTCTTGATAGTCTTAAACAATATAAAAATATGCTTAAAGTAAGGACAGAAATGTTCAAACACAAACTCCTCTGTCCTGTTAGTTCATTTGATTAATTTATTGCAGGCTAGAGTAAACTTATATCTTCTTCTGTACAATTCCCCAATCTTTTTTCATTCAGTTTTTGAGTCCTTCATTGACTACGTTGCAGTGGAGCAGTTGGATGGTGATAACAAGTATGATGCAGGAGAACATGGCTTGCAGGTATTATTTTTTAACCTGGTTTTAAATCTTATTTATCTTTGATAAAATAACAATGTTCAAAAGCCATTCTGGATTTTTATCAAATGATTTTGATGATGTTTCTTCTTAGACAAACCTTTTATATAGCAACTCTTATTTGGTGTTAGTTTTCTTAAAACAGAGCTCAGATTTTACAGCAATTTAATGTGTAGTGACTTTTATAGGTTCAAGTCTTCCAATTGTTAGAATGGTTTGCTTTCACCGATCTCAAGACAGAGAAGTTGTTCCTCTATGAGTAGTCTGTTTTTCCATGTGCCAAGTAAAAAAGCAGCATAGCTCTAAAAGTAACTTTGGACAGCTTATGTTTGTACTCCCAGCAAGAACACCAAGTGAACCCATGGAAATCAAACATTTATGTGTGTGCACATGTTTCTGAGCTCTTCAGTTGCACTTTGCTGCACCCGCTGGAGTAAGCTGAAGTCCTTTATAAATAATGTTTTACTAAAGCTTGTTTCTGCAGCTTTGACATACCAGGTTTTGTCAGTAATGTTCTAAATATTCTGTAGCTGTTCTTAGGAAGGTATAGCACAGTAGCCAAATCCATGCTGGCAGGATGCAATGAACATGAAATTCTTAATTGATCAAAAATGAGCTTTTGCCTCCATATTCTCCCAATTTTATTTATGCAGGTAACTTGCTTTTAATGCAGTGAGGTGTCTACATATCCTTGTATGAGTGGCCTAAATTTAATTTAATTGAGTTTTTGTGTTACTGGTGTAGCTCATGAGAGGTTGGTGCAGCATTAGGATACTCAAATTGCACCCAAATTTTGAACCATTCTGGTGCACATTGTGTTGTCAAATCTATAAAAGTCCATGTGAAGAGTGTCTACAACAAACAAGTAATATGAGTTGCTAAAAATCCTGCAATTTCAACCCTCTATTTCCTTTAAAATGTCTAGGAGGCAGAGAAAGGTGTGAAGTTCCTAACACTGCCACCAGTATTACACCTACAGCTCATGAGGTTTATGTATGACCCTCAGACTGACCAAAACATCAAGATAAATGATAGGTAAGTGGGTTGGTTTGGTGTGTGGGTTGGGTTTTTTTTGTAGAATTTAGACCTGTGAATGTATTTTAGCAAAAAATAGCTTTCCAAAATCCTGGTTTTGACTAAGCTGTGAGAGGCAGGCATGAACAGTCACACACAGTGGAGGTCCCCTAAAGGTGCACTGGTTGAATGTTGAAATTCAGAATGATAAATTGAATGTTTGGTAATCCATAGTGATTGTTTTGACCATGAACAGGTGCCTGCATCTTTTAATGGCTTGTGTAGCATTCTTTGTGCAGTGTGTGGCTAGGCTGCCACCAGAGTACAGGATGAGTAAGGAGTTACCTGCTTGCCCTCCATCTGTTTCCATGGATGGAGGGAGAGCCATTTGCCCACTCACTGTAAGTAGAGGCTGATAATTTCTCGAGGAGATACGTGGTTGGTTGTAAACGAAATGTTTATTGCAATTATCTCATTCTCACCAAGGTGAGATATTTCAGAGTAATGTTCCAGTCCAGTGGTACCCGTCCTAGAGAAGCTGCATTTGTCTGCTAGAAAATAACAGATTTTAAAGCTTTTGCCTTGATTCAGTGAATCCAAACCAGCCCTAATGCAGTTGAAGTGCTCTTGCCCTTGTTACTGAGGGCATGCTTTCCTGAGCTGCTTGAAAAGTTTATTCCATATTTAAGCAGTATAAAGTCTGCCACTGTGTGCAGCATGTCCTGGATAGAAGTGGCATTGTAACAGTAACATGTTCAATTTTTATCCTTTGCTTTAGGAGTACACATAATGTTCTATAATAGTGCCTAATAATGCGTGTTCGTCTTAACTACAAGTAAAATTGTCTTCATTCTTTTCAAAACTAGGTTTGAATTTCCTGAACAGTTGCCATTAGATGAATTTTTGCAAAAAACAGATCCTAAAGATCCTGCAAATTACATTCTCCATGCAGTTCTAGTACACAGTGGAGATAACCATGGTGGACATTATGTTGTTTACTTAAATCCAAAGGGCGATGGCAAAGTGAGTATTGAAAAGCATCTAAAAGTATTTGTGTGATGTAAATGCATACTTGCAGTTTTTATAATGGGCAAATCTTCAGAATTTTCTTCCCCTAAAAGAAGAGTGCATGCACACTTGGCTTTTAACAAAAGACTTTTTAACTGAGGAAATCCCTTCACTTGTGTGTATATGTGTTGAAGTTCTGCAGTCAGATTTTATCCAGCATTTTTTTCAGGCTGACTTTGCTGAAGCAAATATGAGTATTTCCAATGTTTTTGTGACTCAGAAGTTCAGCATGTTTGTGTATGTCCCACTGTTCCAGGTTTAGGTGACTTGATTGGATTGGACATTTATAGGTCAGGTGCCTCTTCCCTTGAGTTGACTGGTTTTGTGTGTACATGATTGTTCACAGTAAGAGTAGAAGTCAGATTTTACGGTGAATTTGTTGCTGTTTGTAATTTATTCTTAATTGACTTTATTGGTTTAATTTAAAATTCGATGTATATTGCTCTGAGTGTATAAAGAATTACTAGATGTCTTGTGCATCACTGCTTTTTATTTCATTTTACAACAGATAAAGTCAATTTTCTGTTTCCTACAGAAATACTAGATATTTGAAGTCTTAAGAGAAGCTTATTGGCGTAATTATTGTGCTTGTGGTAATCACTGTAAAATGTTCACTGAAGGTTTGGTATTTATGGACTTCCTTATGCTGAGCACAAGTAGCAGGTAGCACAAATTATACTGAACTAGATTTCCTTTTAAAAGTCATGCCGCTTGAAGATAATTTTAGTTACTTCAAAGAGCTGAAAGACATGCCAGAAATAGGATTAATTTATCATTCAGGAACATGTTTTTACGTGTAAAATCACCTTTCTGTAAAACTCCCTCCCTAGTGGTGTAAGTTCGATGACGACGTTGTGTCGAGGTGCACGAAGGAGGAGGCGATCGAGCACAACTACGGGGGGCACGACGACGACCTGTCCGTGCGGCACTGCACCAACGCCTACATGCTGGTGTACATCAGGGAGTCCAAGCTCAGTACGTGTCCTCTCTGTGCTCAAAGGGCACTGACAGGCAGGCACGCAGGGCTGCCTTACCTCTCAATTGTTGGCTGTGTTCCTGCACAACAGGACTGCCTTATTTACAGTCGGAACGTAGAGATCCCGTGGGATCTACCAGCTGTTCTCTCACTTTTGGAGAGTATGTGCTGCTCTGGGTCATCTTTTAGCTCAGTAAGGCACCTGCAAAGTGCTTCAACCTTGGCTGGTTTATAGGATGGAAAACTTAGTGAACTGACTTGGGTACTGGAATTAAATTAAATTGATTGTAAATGTGTAGATATATATATATGCTTTAAAAAAGGAGTATTGGCAAATATTTTTTTTAATTCTGAACTGAATATTTAATTCAAAAGTCTATGATACATATTTCATGGGAGTAGTGCATTTGGCTTGTTGTAGAAGTGCTTCTTTTGCCAAAGCATGATGATATCAAACCATGTTTTCAAGTGAAAGATGAAGAAAGCTTTTTTTTACTTCAAATCAGAAGGAAGTCAAGCGTGTATGAAAAAGAACTTGTTTGATGTAGATCTTGAAATAACATCATAAAATCTGCTTTATAGGTGAAGTTTTGCAGCCTGTCACCGACCATGATATTCCTCAACAACTTGTAGAAAGGCTACAAGAAGAGAAAAGGATAGAAGCTCAGAAGAGGAAGGAGAGGCAGGAAGCTCACCTCTATATGCAAGTGCAGGTCAGCTTTTGAAACAGATCAAGTCACAACTACTTTACCATGAAAATTTAGAGTATTGAACCACCTTGGAGGCAAACTTTGATTTTCCTATTTTTTAAAAATTTTTCTTCTGAAGTAGCTTTTGAAGAGAAATTATAATTTTAGTGCTTTTAAGTGTATTTACATATGCAATGAATCATAATAAAACACACAGTACTGTATGTTATAAACATTTCTATTTTCTTTAGAATTTATTGTGCTTGTGAATAAAAATAGTAAGTTCAGGTGAAAGGGAAAAGGACCAGGTTATTTCAAATGGCTGCCCTGCCACTGCACTTTTAGCTCCTTCAGGAATTATTTTCTAAAATTAGAATGTATCTAGCCATAGGCTGCAGGTCTGGACTATTGCCAAACAGAGCTCATCAAGTAGAAGCAGAAGGAGAGAGTGCTTATATTTGCAATTATCTTTTTGGAAAAGCCAGATGGACTAGATTGTTATGAATTGCCTTAAGGAACCCTGTTTATGGCTCTTTCCAGAGCCCATCTGGCACAGGGAGATAGAACCCATTTTCCATGTTCCTCCATGTTTCCTTGCCTGTTCTCTCTGGTGTTGATAAGCAGAGATACTGGTGAAGTCCAGCTTGTTCTGCCCTGCGTTTGCAGAGTTTGCAGTGGGACACTGGCAGCATTGCACTATTTGTGCTTCTGTTAACAAAGAGTGCAGGGGAGCTGTGGGAAATACAGGGAATGGGTTCAGTGGCCTCCTTGCATTGCACCAGTCACAGAATTATGTAGCCTTTTTATTTTTTTCAAGTCCCAGGATTCTCAGGGCACGTTCCAAGACTTGGGATCTAAGCACAACTGGTTTTTAATTGCTCGGGATTTGTAAGAATTAATGTATTTTAATTACTTGCACTGATAAGATTATCAATCACGTTTTTTTAATTTCATTGTAATTTGTATTTTTGCAAATTTGCTTCCTGAATATATGAATAGTGTTAGCACTGTGCCAGAGGGCTAGTGAGGTTGCATAGTAAAGCATCCTGAGAAGGTATTATGTGGTACAACTGGGCTAATCTGAAAAGTAACCTTTAAATATCATTTTTCAGATAGTGGCAGAGGATCAGTTCTGTGGTCACCAAGGCAATGATATGTATGATGAAGAAAAAGTGAAATACACTGTTTTCAAAGTATTAAAAAACTCCACACTTACAGAATTTGTTCAAAACCTCTCTCAAACAATGGTGAGTTTTCTGTAGCTGAATACCTGCATGTATTTTGTTACATTATGGGTGTTTTATAGCCCTTACCTTCTCTACATGATGACAGCAATCATAACTTAGACCTTGTAACACAGAAGATCTGTTTGAGTTCAGTGAAAATATTTTAGCCTATTTTTCCCTTGTTTTGATTTAGTTTCCTGTCACAATTTTTTTTTTATTTTAGGGATTTCCCCAGGATCAAATCAGATTATGGCCAATGCAAGCTAGAAGTAATGGAACAAAAAGACCTGCAATGTTAGATAATGAAGCAGATGGCAATAAAACGGTAAGTAATCACTGAGAGATGATATTACTTCTGTACATCTCCTGTGATTCTTAGTTCTCTTGAAGAATATCTAACTTTGAGACATAAGATTTTTCAGGCTTTTAATTGAAAATTAATTTCATTGTATCTGGGAAAGTTTGGTACTTGGGAAAACTTGGTGTTTAGTGGATTAATTTGGATAGGAAGCAGGAGTTGTGGTTGGTGCATGATTTTTCTGCTGTGGGAAAAAGATGTTATCATGATTTCTTATGTTAGATTAAAACAGAACTGTCCCTTTGACAAAAGGGGCAAACCCTCTGGATTTAAGGAATTGTGTTGTATAAAATGTGTCTTAAATACTACAGAAAACAGAGATTGGTTTCACTATCCTTTTAAAATTAATTTATGTCCTTGTCATTATAAAGATAGCTGTAGGTAACCTTTTGAATGATAAAGTGGGTTCATTTTAAGTAAAACTTACTGCTTCATCAAAGCTTTTGGTAGTTTCATGTCTATATTTGTTTGTCTTAATAAATTCCATAAACTTCCTTTAACACAACATTAAAAAAAAACCTCTCCCACTTATTGTACAATGTCATAAAGTTCTTGTATCTGATTAAAATGCAGATACCAGGTTATATTAGGGTCTTCAGAGACTTTTTTTTTTTCTTCTCTCACATCTTTCTATATAGATGATTGAGCTCAGTGACAATGAGAATCCATGGACAATATTTTTGGAAACAGTAGATCCAGAGATGGCTGCTACTGGAGCAACATTACCCAAATTTGATAAAGATCGTAAGCATATGGGCTAAACATTTCTAAAATACAAAATGCTTTCATTTTGGGTGTATCTCCAAAACCACTGTGCACTCCTTTTTTCAACCATGTCATTGATGTATCCATCAAACTCCTAGAGTGCTGAAATTAGTTTTTCTTATGCAGTTTTCCCTTCGTTTCTCTTGAAGTGGAAGGCATACTTTGCATGTTTTTAGACTCAATGAATAAATTTCTCTCTATATTTTAAGGGCACTGAATTAATAAAGACACATATTTGTTACTGTGTAAATAAAAACAGGTGATCTCCTTCCCCCTCTCCAAGCCTTACTAAAAATTAAATCTTGTTTTTACTTTGTAGATGATGTAATGTTGTTTCTGAAGATGTATGATCCGAAAACTCGGAGTTTGAATTATTGTGGACATATCTACACCCCTATATCCTGTAAAATACGTGAGTTCTGAATTTCAATTTCATTGTAATCACTGAAGTTTTTAAAGTAGATTGTACATACTATTCCTTTAATAATAATTCCATCACTGAAACCAAAGGTACACCACAGAAGCAAATTCTTATTTCACCCAGCACCTGAGAGTTTTCTTCCCCATGTGGTGTCAGTGACATTTTCTGCAGGTCTGAGCCTCAAAACCCCACAGGTGGTGAGTTCATTGCTGCTGTACTCACCAGGTGTTACAGCTGTTTGAGACCTGTTGTGAAGCTTTGGGATTTGATACTTCCCTCCCAATAGCTTTTCATGTAACTCTTCTATAACCTTTCACTGTGGCAGCCTGAGCAGCTGCTCAGCCTGAATTACTTGTGAGCCTTGATTTTCAGGGTCCATTTAAGGAATTCAGCAAATACCCACTGACTAAAAATATTTTAGTTTTTCATTTTGAATGTCTCATTTTGTTAACTTTTACATATTTTTTAATTTTGTATTTTAGCTGTTTGGTTTTTTTTAAAGATGCTAAATCTTTTTTCTGGGGAAGAAGCAGTGTTATTTAATCTCTTGGATTTTCAGTGAACTTGCACATATTTTTGTTGTTCAAATGAAGTGGAAAGGAACCATAAATGTGTGTCTGGTTGAATGTCAACAAGGGAAACTTAAGTGTGGAAGGCTCTTTCTTAGGCATTGTAGAACCATCTACCCAGGGTGAAGAAAGGGATTCTCTCCTTTCTGTGGTTGGTCTCACTAACAATTAGTGCTATACATTTCACATTCCTTCTTTCTTCTCCAACAGGTGACTTGCTTCCAGTTATGTGTGAGAGAGCAGGATTTCCACAAGAAACTAACCTTATCCTCTATGAGGTTTGGGCTGATAGACTTTTTGTGACTTTTTTTGTCTTTTGCATGCTGTAAAGAAAAAAAAAAAGATTTATTCATTTAAAAAGTTGCTCATAACAATGGTAATTTATAAATTATCAGCACTGTAATCTGTAACTTTGAAGTCCACAGTGCTGCAAAAGAGTAGCAGCAGAGAGTTAACTTCAAAACAGATTTTATATTAAACAGATAAAAATATAAAGCTTTAAAATAAAAAAAAAAAACTATCTCCATGAGGTCCTATATGAGTAGCTTTGTTGTGCTAAACCTGTGTTGCTGAGTCAGAGAAGCTAATACTGCTGACATTACTGGCCATTGTATTTCCAGTGCCCACCTTAGTGAAGTTGAGAAAATGTTGCATCTTCTCCTTCCTTCCCCAAGCCAAAGCCAGCAAACAAAATCCTTAGTCTGCTATGCTGTTTCTGCACAAAATACACAAGCAAGCAGTGAATCTTCATAACTGCTACATTTATTGAGTGCTGATGATGCAGATCTGGCCAAGGCAAAGTCCTTGCTAGAATAAGAAGAAGGAATTGGGTTTTTGTTGCAATTTCTGGTAGCAGTCCTGCTGCTCTCTCTGGTGGTCCGGGGCAGCACACACACACTGCCATCCTAAAAAGCAGAGCTGTACTCCTTGCTGGAGTAACCCCTGGGCAGGCCAGGGTTACAGTGCCATTCCAGTTTGTAACATAGGTGCTTTATCCCTGGGTCAGCCAGTATAAATATGTAATAAGCATATAGATATTTAATAATACATACATTAGATTTGTATAGATACATATCTATCCATTTGTTTCAGTTGAAAGAATGTATGGGTTACCTTATCTGATGTCTTCACTATTGGTGACTTATTTGTGACCTTTATTTTTGTCTTTTATTCTGTGATCAATAATTTTTGTTCTTTATTGCAGGAAGTTAAACCCAATTTAACAGAAAGGATTCAAGACTATGATGTATCTCTTGATAAAGCTCTCGATGAACTCATGGATGGTGACATCATAGTGTTTCAAAAGTATGTATTTTAAGGAGGCATCTTATTGCAATTATATCACCTGGTTGACTTTGAGAGCTGAACTTCCTTTAAGCTTTCTTATCAAGAGCTAAGTATTACATTCCAATAGTAGATGTGTTCTCTGCAGTTCTCAGTTGTTTATTCCAAGGGGAAATGAGTAAACATCAGTGGTATTTGAGTATCATGTGCCACATTGCTTAAGGAAAAGGTGTCCTTCTAGTTTAGAAAACCAATAAACTAAAATAGCTCATAATATTACCAGAGTGTGTTCAGCAATGCATCTGATTTGTGCAGCTTTGTACTGGAGCCACTGTAACGCAGACACCGAAGAGCCTTCCAGCATTTCAGATACCATGGCCACTGGACAAGGCTCTTGGAGCTCTTTCAGCCCAGAACTACACTGAACTGCTTTCCCTTTTTGCCTCTCCCTTGTGCTCACAGTCAGGTCCTTACTGGTCTGCAGTGATGAGATGCTCCTAGTTTGCCTGAGCACATGCCACTCGTAGGTGTACTGGTGCTTCAGCTGGAGATTTCTCCAAGGCAAAAGGGGAGCTCCTGCATCTTGTATCCAATAAAGGGATCTTTCATAAGTGTGGCAGGGCTATAAATCAGCATTTCTATGCTCTCACTCCTGATGGTCACACCCAACTGTGTTGCTCTGTTTCTCTCCATGGGCTGACAGTGGGTGGAAGCCAGCTAGTCTATCTTCAGCACTCTTACCCCAGATTATGTGAGATGAATGTATTTCTCATGTCATGCCTTGGAACTCGCATTCCCAGTTGACCCAGTTGGTGTTATGCACCCTTGGCTGGCTGCTGACTCCTGGGTAAGTGCACAGCTTGTACCCTGGTGCTGTTTCTCTGCAGAGAAGTTGGGGTACCAGTCAGGAGTGACCCAAACCAGCCCCTGTGCCCACTGTTCTGCCTCTCTCTGCCAAGGAATGCTGTCCATCTGTCCTCTGTGCAAAGCGATTGATACAGGGGTTCGTGGAAAGCTGTGCAGCATTAGTGCAGACACACAGGGATGTGCCAGGGTGGGAGGGAGGGACAGCTCCTGCTGCAGTGGTGCTGTGAACCCACAGGAGCCCAGCAGGGCCAGGCTGCCAGGGGAGCAGCAGAGCAGGCGAGGGCGCCGGGCCCTGCAGCACACAGACACGCCGGGCTCTGGGTCCCTGCTGACTGCACCAGTCCCACTGTGTACCACTGGTGGCTCTTGCAAAAGGTTTCTAAACTTCATCTCTGTATCTCTCCACTGTTGCTGACTTACTGTAGAACATGTTTTTAAAGCCCCAACTGCCTGTGTAACAATGTGATGTGTAATGGTATCATCATTTGTTTGCTCTTGTAGGGATGACCCAGAAAATGATAACAGTGAGCTCCCAACAGCTAAGGAATACTTCCGAGACCTCTATCACCGTGTGGATGTCATTTTCTGTGATAAAACCATCCCCAATGACCCAGGCTTTGTTGTTACTTTATCCAATAGGATGAATTACTTTCAGGCATGTGTCCTGTTTCTCTTTTGTTTCCTTGTTTGGAAAGTAACTTTTGCACTAGTTCACAAACGCATTATACATACTTTTAGAAAATTCCTTAAACCATCCATATACATTTTTTGCATTGTGTACATTTCATTTTAAATGAAAAATTTAAGGAAGCCACTAAGGCTTTTGAGAAAAAAATACTATAAACCCCACAGTTTTATTAATAATGAGTTATTTGATAATTGGGTTCTTTCTTGGTAGACTATTCTGCTCTGTCAGGGAAATTATATTCTCATGAAATTATGCATTTGCTTTCAAAGTGATATGTAAAACTTGCTCAACTTATTTGGCCATTAAAAGGAAAATACCTTGGGAATCTAGTGATTACCTATTTTCTGCCTGTAATATTAAAAACAATATTTATTTTGTAGACCAAGCTGCATTGCTTTCTTCACACAGTGAAGTTTAACGCACAGTGACACTAACAGATCAAACCTGTTGTGTTGATAATAGATGGGTTGGGGTGTTTAGATGAGGAAAACTGGACATGGAAACATAAAAAAAACTGAAGTAAAGTTGGTCTGATCTATTAAGAGACTGAGTAGATTTGACTCCTTGCAGTTCTCCTGCAGTTGCTTTTGTCAATGTCAAAAAAAAATTACTTAAAACCACCTAGTTTTATTTTCTGTCCCCAAAGGCAGAAACTTTGAGCATCTGCATACATAGGAAAAGTCAGGGATGAGTTTTGCTATACTGTTCTCATCATTTGTTTTTATGCCAATTGCTCCCACTTACTTTTTTTTCACTTGAAGTGTAAGGTCTGTATGGTTTGAGGTTTTTTGGTAAGGCAAAACCAAAATGCTCCTGCCTTTTGTGAGGCAATGATGTGAAGTGTACGCATGGGAATAATGTGGTGATATTACTCAGCAAGCTAACTAACTTGGAGTGAATTAAAGGAGTGGGAATCTTCCAAGTCTTACTTATTTCCCTTATACTATAATTTTAAAAAATAAAAAAAAAACCAACAAAACAGCAGCAAAAAGCAACCAAACAAAAACAAGCAAAATAAGAATGGAGCAATTCTTGTGGCTTTAGTGGTCTTTTGACAACAGTAACATATTGTAATAAAACAGTTTCCTCATTTTTTTTTCTTAGAATATCTTATTCTGTGTCAACTGTTCAGAAGCTAACAATACTAGTTTATTTAGCCTTGGGGAGGTAGGCATAGTGGGTTCTCTCAGAATTCCAGTAGCATAATGTTCCTGTCATGGAATGAATGACTGTATGATTGTAGAGCAATGTCATAACTGTGTGAAACAATTCAGAACTTACCAAAATTTATTTTCAGGTTGCAAAGACAGTTGCTCAGAGACTTAACACGGATCCAATGCTATTACAATTTTTCAAGTCCCAAGGGTAAGACAAATTCCTTAGTATTCTGTGTCTAAGCTGTTCCTCAAAAATTAGCCTTTTCCAGGTCATTAACTAATTCTCTACCAGTAAGATGTTACCTTTCTGGCAAGCACAGCAGGTTGCTTTGACAGTTGAAGTATTGCAATGTCTGTCTCTAGAGCCTCAAAGAATTGCATGTTTTAGAAGAGTTCTAGTAAATGTCATTTTAAAAGTCATTAATTACTTCAAAGCCTGATGCTGTGGGATAAATTGCTAAGCTAATGCAAGTGCTGTTTCAGTGAATGCAGATTTCTAGAATGGAGGAGAGCACAATCAAGTGCACATAAAAGCAGTATTCTTGCTGATTTACAAGTTTAAATGCAGGAGTTACTTCACTGAATTCCCCCCTCCTCCCTCAAAGTCTGCAGATGAGGTTTTATGAAGATGACTACAATCTAACAAGTTCTCAGGTGCTCAGAGGGATGTTTCTGGTTAAAGTGGTGGTTTTACACATGTTTGTGTAAAACTAGGTTTGAATCTGTATAAAACTAGAGCAGAAAGTAATGTATTATAGCTCTGTGTATGTGCTTCAGGAATAATGCACACACAAAACTTACAGCTCTCTGTATTCATGGAGTGTAGATGCTCTTTAGTTACCTGAGGCTATCTCCCTTCATCATCAGTGAGAATTTGAGTAGCTCTTTGTAGTTTCCAGTGCTGTGGTCACTGTGGAATTTGCTGTGTCATATGGCTCCACAAATTAACCTTTCACAATCTAAAGCATGTGCTGCTATGCCAGTAATTCCAGAGGAATGTAGGTCTGCCAGCCTGCAGCACTGACATCAGTGAGCTTGTAAACATCCAGGAGAGTTAACACACACCCTGAATGGTTTTCTGTTCCCACAGCCCAGCTGTGTTTAAAAGTCACTAAAGTTCTGTGTGCTGTGCTGCTTAGGCTGTGTTAGCAATTACGTGAAACTGGAAGCCAGTAATAAAAATGTTCTTGGTGCTTCAATTTACTGAGCAGTAATGGATTTTGAAGAGATGGATTTTAACAACATGATTTCTTTCCTTCTGTAGTTATAGGGATGGCCCTGGTAATCCTCTTAGACATAATTATGAAGGTACTCTAAGAGATCTTCTGCAGTTCTTCAAGCCTAGGCAACCAAAAAAACTCTACTATCAACAGGTAAGAGTCTTTTCTTTTTATTGGGGTGAGTTATAAAAATAATTCTGCCCTATTCAAAGTATGCCTAAAGTGTTTTTCTTTTCTTTCTTAAGCTCAAAATGAAGATAACTGATTTTGAAAACAGAAGAAGTTTTAAATGCATATGGCTAAATAGCCAGTTTAGGGAAGAGGTGAGTGAAGCCATTACACGCTTGCTGTCATTTCTGTGTCAGAGCTGGTATGGCTGTGGTTATGGATCTACCCCTGAGTAACACAGAATCAGAACGAAGTTGTACATGATGAAAAAAAGATCTAACAAAACAACAGCAAAAAAAACCCAAAGAGCACAAAAAATGTAAAAAAAAAAAATCAGATCTCTTAACAAAAATTTTGAAGATGACATAGATGTTGACTTAACTTATCTTTTCAAGATGAGTGGTTAAGGGGAACAATCTGGTGTGTTCTGTGCTTTAATGTGGTTGTTTACTTTTTCAGATTTTCTAATGATTTTTGTGTTTCAAATTCCACAGGAAATAACAGTATATCCAGATAAGCATGGGTGTGTGCGGGACCTGTTAGAAGAATGTAAAAAAGTTGTAGAACTCTCTGAAAAAGGTTCAGGGAAATTAAGGTAAAGCTGGAAATCAATGTTTTCTTCTATGTGATCATGTAGATTTTATGCAGCAAAGTATCTGTAGAATTTAAAATACTGTAGAAACCATTATTAACAGATGAAATGTGACATTATGTTAAAAGCTTCCAGCTTGCCACTGTTAAGGGTTCTTCTTAGCTATAAATATAATTTTTACACAGTTACTTATTTATTTTGTGTTTAATAAAGTTACATCCTTGAGTTTCATCAATTGCATTTGTTAGTCATGAGTTATTGTTTCAAATCCAAGCATTTCATGCTATTCACTTCTCAGGAGTTACAGGGATTAAAAGTGAGGTCATTTAAAGAGGATATATAAAATAATCTCCACTATAAACCTATATTTTGTAATGGCACATCTTGCCTTTTTGCCACGAGCCAGAAATAATTTAACCTCTTATGGCTTTACTGCTTAATTTTTACTAAAGATTGAATTTAAAATTGTATAAATACAATAGCAGCATCAGTTTACAATCTACACTAATCTCTCTCAAGATTTGAGAAAGAAATGTTGCATTGAATTTTTTTATTCACTTCTTAAAAATGCTTTTCCTGTTTATCTTTAAGGCTGCTAGAAATTGTAAGTTACAAAATAATTGGTGTCCATCAGGAGGATGAGCTGTTAGAGTGTTTGTCACCTGCAACAAGTCGAACGTTTCGAATAGAGGTAAGTTGTGCTTGTCTTTGAGAAGCTTTGAAATCTGACTTGGAGAGAGAAAACTCTTTCAACTGGTAATTTTATTTTTCTGGCTGCTGATCTTCAAATGCTGTGATGTTTGTACTAAGATTACATGATGATATTACATGTATTTTTAAAGATAATGCTTTTAGAAAGATAGTCTTTTGTTCCATCTGCTTCCCCATAATGGTTTCATTATTTGATTTTTGCACATGTTTTTATAACAATGCGTGAAGACTTTGCAAGAGCCTGTCCAAAGGACATTTAATGTCTTGCCAGTAATTCCAAGGTTTGTTTGAGAGTTCAGGATAGAAATGTTTATGCTTAGAATGCGCTTTTGTACTCTTAATATTCTAGAAGGTTTTGTTTCCTTTTCTGTTACACTTGAGGTTCTTGAAGCAAATTTGATACTTAACATGTGATTTTTTTTTTTCTAAACATCTCATCATTTAGATCTGCTAACTTGCCTCAAAGATCAGAAATGAAAAAAAAAGTTTCCAGTGTAAACTGTAACGAGGAGCTGGCAAGAGGCCTGTGTCACTGTCAGCTAGTTCTGCACTGGTAGAAGATTCTTGTCAAAAAAAGCCTTTCAGGGAAGCCAGGAGAATATTTCCTGAGTAGGGGAAGCTGAAGTGCTGTCATGCCAGGGATGAGGGACTCTGGTAAAAGACTCTGTCAAACAACATGGCTCTTTTAATTGTTTTTGAATAGAATTGTTTGAAATCAGTACATCAATAATGCTTTCAGTTTCTTAATAACTAGAAAAATAACTTCAAAACCTTAGTTTATTTTTGTGGAAGTTTAGCTGATTGGCGTCACAATTTTCTGTCTGGATCTAGGAAATTCCTCTGGACCAGGTAGATATAGATAAAGAAAATGAGATGCTAATCACAGTGGCACATTTCCACAAAGAGGTTTTCGGGACATTTGGAATTCCATTCTTGCTGAGGATACACCAGGTGCAGTATGCCTCCCTTTTTTTCCCTGTGGGATTATACAGATGATGTTTTCTTTAAGTACTTTTGAAGAAATGCATTAATATAAGAAGTGTGTAGGAAAATATAGCTCTTGTATCAAAGGTTCTGCCCCATATGCCCATATGTGCCTTTCTATGTTAAATCATTTCCCAGCTCAGTTCCTTTTGCCTATCCAGGTTGTTCAGTGTTTCAGTGAGCCTGTGCAACACTTACAAAGCTGTCACTTGGCAGCAGCTGTCATCCCCTGCCCCCTGCAGAATCCCCCAACGAACCAGAACCCTATTTCCAGCAGCACTTGAGTAACTGCAGTGCAGAGCTGTTGGCCAAAGTGGCCCTGCCATGGCTGCTCTCACCGAGACAGGATTATGGAAAATGGGGCTGCTTTCACCATCACTTTCTGAGATGACTTTGCATTTCATCCCTTCTGTAATTTGATGTGCTTTATCTTCTAGGGCTGAAAGTTGGTACAAGAACAAAAGCTAATTTTGAAAGCTTAATTTAAATTCTCAAGTTTTTCCTGTGGTGCTGTTCCAGCTGAATGTCACCCTGATTCTCTTAATATCAAAGTGTATTTCTGGGAGCAGTTAGCCATTTGCTTCTAAGCTTTTTCTGGTTCATGTATGTTACTTTGTATGAAAACTACCTACTTCAAAAATTTTTGGAATGAGAAATATGTCCATATTTCTCTACCTCTAAAATGCTAAAATTATAATTTTACTGATTTCCATATTTTTGATGAAAGAGTAAACCTTGTTTGGTGATTTTTGGTGGAAACCATTTGTTCTGCATTTCCTTGTTGTGACAGTTAATATATATTATTCATCTTTAAGTTGACATTATCTGTCACTTTTTTGGGCACTTTACATAGTCAGGGCACAGAAACATACTACAAAAAGTAGCAACAAGCTTAGCAAGAATATGGGGTTTTTTTACAAATTCCTATTTTTTAATTTTGCTACTTAACTTTAACCTGACTTGGACATATCAGTGGCAGTGCCTGGCCAATTTATGGGGCAGTTTGCATAATGATGAATCAGTAAGACTTAAAGTTCCTGAATGTAGAGCAAATTGCCTTCTGTTGTTTCATATTGTAGAGAATGATGTTAACACTTGTGTAATTTTGTAAATAACAGACATTGAGGCAATCTATTTCAGCTTAAAGCAGGAAATACTAACAGCTTCCCTCTTTTTCCTAGATTTTTTTGACATTAACATTTTGTTGTAATTATTAGGGTGAACACTTCAGAGAGGTTATGAAGCGGATTCAGACAATGCTGGACATACAAGAAAAAGAATTTGAAAAGGTAATTTCAGATTGGGAGAGATTTTATTGCTGGCTGTAAACCCTAAATGAGTTTATTGTAGTAGGTTGAAACACCACAGACTTGGGATAAGTGAAGATTTTGTGTGATAGAACAGCTGCTTGACTGAAATAATGTTTTTTCTAGGACTAGTTAGTTAGGGTGGGTAGGATCAGTATTTCTGTACTGCATCGAGAGAGATAGTCTGCAAAACATTACAGTAACCCAGAAAAGTGTAGTTGGTGTGGGACCTTTAGAAGCCACCCCCACATCACATTCCTGTTCAGAGCAGAACGTGACTCAGTCAGGTTGTGCAAGGCTTTTTAGTTGCAATTTGTAAACTCCCAAGGGTGGCAATTGTGCCCTGTTCTGGACACTGTGTTTTAGAGTATTTCCACTATCACTGGGAAGGCTTTGCTTTCCTTGCACATAATCAGAATGTTTCATTTTGCAACTTGTGGAGGTCACCTCTGTGCAGTTTTTTGAGAAGAGCCTGTTCCTGTGCATCATCCTTCAGGTGGTAGAAAATTATAGATACCCTGTCAGCCTTTTCTTCTCTGGGCTAAACAGACCCCATTTCCCAGAGGTTCCTGAATGCCAGGTTCCCCCCAGTCCTCTGGGGGAAGCCCAGGTCTCACTGGACTGTTGCTGCACTTGCTGCAGTTTGTTGCCCTGTCTTTTTCCCTGGAGGGTTTGAAACCTGGACACAGTATTCCAGGATGTGAGTTCATGATTTCCTGTGCATTTATTTTGTCCCATTATCCAGGTTGTTGATGAGGGTTTTAACCAGGATTGGCCTTTTCCAATTCCTGAAGTTGAAAGTTACATGTTTCAACTCCTGAAGTTGAAAGTTATAAGTTGAAGTTACAAATTTTCTACTTATAATCAGCTGCAAGTTAGACTGTGAACTTAGGCTTGAAGACTTAATTTTAATGTCATATCCTACCACTTGGTTTTTGAGGTTTTTTTTTCTTTGCATAGTTTAAATTTGCCATTGTAATGATGGGTCGACACCAGTATCTCAACGAAGATGAGTATGAAGTGAACTTGAAAGATTTTGAGTCCCAACCTGGTAAGTTGTTAGACAACCTCACTTTTCTTTTGGCCTGCTGAAGTTGCTCTGCCAGTTGTTATGATGTGTTCAGCCTTAACTCAAGATGCAGAAAGAGTTTGTTCTTTTTATGTGTCTACATTAGATGTAGTGTCCAAGCAAGTATTTATATACACCAGTGTGCACACTGAGCAGTGTTACATGAATGTGTTAGTCCAAGAATATGTATTTTATAGGCATTTAGATAAATAATCTATTTTCTTTTGAGTTAAAAGATTGCATCTGAATGACCAAATGGGTGCAGTGTCAGTATAACACACTTTACAACATCAGTTGCACCTTGTCTTTATTGTCCATCTACCCCCTTGCATGTTTGATTCTTGTGGAGAGATTCTTGTTTATTCTTGATATCCTCAATGAATCTGAAGATTCTAACAAGAACTTTACATATGTCAATTAGATGCTGTTTAGCTTTTTTTCCCCTAAGAAATGATTCACCAAGGAACAAATGCAGCTCCACTCTAAATTTGTCTCTGGATGGGCTGCCATCTTGTTTGCTTGACTGACATTTAAACCTCTATTTTCTTAGACATTTACACATTGGAGAAACCAGGTTAATAATTCAGGAGTTCCACCCCAGGAGTGTTTTAATAGCCATAGAATGGGTTGGGCTGGGAGGTGCCTTAAAGACCATCCCATTCCACCCTGCTGCCATGGATGCCACACACCAGACCGGTCTCTCAGGGCCCCATCAGACCTGGCCTTGGACACTTCCAGGGGTGGGACAGCTATAGCTCCTCTGGGCAACCTGCACCAGTGCTTCTAAGTCCAAATCTCTCCTTTTCCTCTTTGGAGAGTTCTGTTTGGGAATGGCACCTGTGGATCCACAGTCAGGGATCCATTGAAACCCTTGAATTCATGGGGGTTTCTTCTCCCAGCTTAGCTGAGTGTTCCTCTCTGTGAGTTGCACTGACTTGCTGCAGTTCTGTTTTTCTGACTATTAGGAATCCTGGGTTTTATTGGTAGGTTTTGCTAGGGTCGAGCTTTCTCCAGTTTTTCCCAGCTGTGCTCTGGATTGATGTAACAGCTGTAAAGAAATCCTGTAAGTGTCGGTTCATTTCAAAACCTGCAGGGAGTTAGATCTGTGTTACTGCTGGGCACTTGCAGGAGCCTAGCAGACAGTCCTTTTGTGTGTGCAGCACAGGCAGGCTCGTGGCTTGCCAGAGCTGTGAGTGCCTGCAGCTGCACAAGTCACCCCAGAGCCCAGCAGTGTGTCACTCTCTGTGCACTACCTGTGAAGGGTCTCTGGATGGTCAGCTTGGAGGTGGACATTTCTCCACAGACAGATAAACTCTATCCAGTGTGGTCAGAGCAAGCAGAGTCCTGATTTTATTCTGGGAGTCATCCCTCTTGGGTCAGGGAGGGAAAGGCAATGGGCTTGGTGAGCAAGGCAGAGCCAGTGGTGCCAAAACAGCTTGGAAAACTAACCAGGTGACCAGGTCAAAGGCACAGAACATGTCAGAATGTGGAAGAGGGAGAACTTCAGCTGTTTGTAGGAATTGTAAGGAATGTGACAGCAAAAGGTTTTAATTTGATTGTTCAATGAATTCACCCGTGATAGAATATACTTTGATAGAATTAATTTCTACAAATGCCAAATTTTAACACACACTGCACTGATGGAACCAAAGCCGGGGCATTGTCCAGTTTGATTGGCATAGCTGATGTCAGTAGTGTCCCTCTGCT
This sequence comes from Vidua chalybeata, assembly GCF_026979565.1. NCBI lineage: Eukaryota > Metazoa > Chordata > Aves > Passeriformes > Viduidae > Vidua > Vidua chalybeata. The sequence goes on along the minus strand of NC_071545.1, from coordinate 5,317,901 downwards.
GTTGCCAAGGTACCCTAACTATAGCTGTGATTGTGCTGGCACCAACCATGTCGGATCTATTTTCTTTCTTCGGAAACGTTCGAATTCTCCCACTAAGATTGGCAGCTCTCTTTTAATTTGATATTGACCATTATGTCAAACAAGAAAAAAAAATCATTTTGATTGAAGAAAATATATCACAAAATGCAGATGCAGGCAACCAACAAGGTCATGTGTTTTATGCTTTAGTGGTTGCAGCTGATGGCTTTGAATGTAGAATGTACTTTCCTTGCTGGGGGCCTCTTTAGTTTCTTTATCATTTCACTTCAAAGAGCATTGGATGCTCTGCATTGAGAGCATCTTAAAAGAGAATTTCTTCCATTTGCAAGAAGTATGTGGACTGTGGTTTTTCATTAAATCTAACAGTAGAATAAATAATACTGGGCTGAACAAATGAAAAAAATCTGTATATTTTCTTTGCAATCTAAATGACTAGGGTTTTTTCTTAGAAAATAAAGAGGAGGGTCAGTTTCATGATTTCTTAATTAGCATTACTTGCTTTTTACATTTATCAAACAGATATTCCCACTTAAACCAGGTGATAGGAATAGCAGAGATTATGGCAAATACTGTTGGTTGTCATGTTTCAAAGGCAGATCTTCCCTGTTTGAAACAGGCTCAGCACTTTGGTGAAAGTTGGTACTGTGGTGTGCCTGTGGCCATAACAGTGGTTATCTTGCTTTAACACACCCTTCACTGCTGTAAAGTCCTGTAGGTGACTGAAGAAGAGAAAAAGCAGGTGCCTGCTGCAGAAGGAGATGGGGAATTTGCTGGAGGAAGGAAAACCTTGCCCCTCTGGCTGTGGGGCTGCTCTGTGCTCCTCTGCCCTCCCCGTGATTCCCAGCACTCTGTGGGCAGGACACACAGGACTAGTTTGTGTAATGGAAACATTTTTCCAATTTAATCTTAAAACTTCATTATTTTTTTTCTCTTTTCTTTTCTAGGCAACATGTCTCATCCAAGGCCATGGCTAGGGCTTGACCATTTCAATAAAGCCCCAAAGAGAAGTCGCTACACTTACCTTGAAAAAGCTATTAAAATCCATAACTGACTTACTTAACCAGATTGTCAAGGCAAGGGACAAAAATAAGTGTGTGTGTGCACCTTTTTAACAACTGTAGAACTTTGGTACACGTGCACTATATCTGAAGTCTTCAGCAAGAGGATTTGCTGCTGATGTTAATTTTATTTTGTTGAGGCTGTTCAGTTTGGCTTCTCTGTATCTATTGACTGCCCTTTTTGAGCAAAATGAAGGTGTTTTTATAAAAGCTTGGATGCCAATGAGAGTTATTTTATGGTAAACGTAATGCAAGGCAATTGTCAGCATAATGAGGGAAGAGTTTAGTAGAACAGTTGACATTGGCAAAATTATTTGTCTGTAGTACGTTTATAGATGGCATAAGCTGACTGGCTGCCCTTCCCATGTGGTGTTCACCATCACTGCAGCTAGTAAGTCTTATGTTTAGACTCACATCAGATTTATTTCCTTCAGTTATACTTTAAATGACATTTTTGTGCATTTGTAAATGCAAAAGAAAAACTCACATCATCAATAAATAGCAATCTCTACTTTATTGTGTACATTGTTGGCACTTATTCGGGATTTTTGTCTCCTCGAGCTTCATAGAATCTTTTTTAATAAACTAGTTTTCATTTAATTTAGTCAATACTTTGCATCCTGTTTTACCAAGTGGATGCCCCGAGTCCTAAAAAGAGATATTTGGGTCTTTTTATGAAATTTCCAACCATTGAGAAATACCGTTGCGATTGATTATGCCATCTCCTGGCAAATAGAATGACACTCAAAAGTTGGCAAAAGCAAGTGAAAAGATTATAAATATCATTAATTTAGTTACCATGGGAAGAGATGGGGAAAAGACAAGAACTAGCCTTTTAGCACAGAGGGCATGCTCACTAGTGTTTAGTAAGCTGTTGACTTTGTATAAAAAAGGAGGAAAAAAAACGAAAAAAGAAGAAAAAAAAACCGAAAAAAGCAATTGTATATTTAATGAATGAACATGTACAATTTAACACTTGGAGGTTAATTTTATTGGGTGAGTCTGCAAGTGAATTTCACTGATGTTGATATTCATTGTGTGTAGTTTTATTTCAGTCCCCAGACTGCTTCCTTTTCTTTGGAGCTAATGCCAGCCGCGTGTCTAGTTTTGAGTGCAGTAAAGATAGAATCAGCAATTCACACTTAATTTTACATTCTTTTCCAGTATTTTATTTTGTTTCTGTAGCCGCAGTGTACAACTCCTCTTCCTGTATATTGCCTTTTTTTGCTGGAAAATGTTGTATGTTGAATAAAATTTTCTATAAAATTTTTTTCGATGAGTGATGACATGGACATTGAAGAAGATTTCTCCTCTCCTTGGAAACAGAGTTTTGGGAAACTTTTTCATTAATGAGATTTTGCTAAAGGTGTGGTTTTCTTTTTCCTTAAGTGTTGACAATTGTATAACCCTCATCATTGTTTTGGGGAAACTTTGTGGGGGTTTCTGTTTAATAGTTTTGGGGTTTGGAGGTTTTTGTGGGGTTTGGTTTTTTTACGTCCTAACTAGTCAAATTTGAGCTTAACAAATAAAAGATTTTCCAGGAAAGGAGCCATGTACAAAAAAGAAAAATGGAAAGAATTATTTTACTAGTTTGTTTGTAAAGCTTGTAGTAGAGTCTTTGTGGTGGACTGGACTCTGCCTGCCTGTACAAAATTTTGTGGTCCAGATTCTCAAGTCTAATATTATAAATGGTGTAAAGTGAAATCTGGAGTCTCTAAAGGTAAGGTGTCTTCATAGAGTGATAGATTCCCTCCGTAATGTGTGCCCTGTATTCATAACCAAAACAGAATGTGCAAGTTCTAGGAATGTTTGAGTCTCTTTTTAGTTTGTATCTTGCGGTGCTTTTAACTGTCTCTTATTTCCAGTCAAGGCAAACTAGTTGTTTACTTTTGTTTTGCTGTCTGTGTGTGTAGGTTAGCATAGAGGGAAGTGCTTAACTGGCATGCCTTAAGTGGAGAAAGCTTTCCTTTGCTTTGCATTTCCATCAGGCTGGTGAGAATTGCACCATCCCAGGGATGTTTTTACTGGTACTTGGATTGTCTCTACAGGCTTTCAGTAAGTGTCAGGATTTGTTTCTAAACTGTTTCTGTCAATCAGAGGCTCTGGTCAGCAGTAGTAAGCCCTAATTATATTTAGTGTTGTTTAGACTGATATAAAATTGAGCTTGTATCTGAATGTCACTAAGTTTTCACATTCATTTATGGGATGGTGGCAGCTTTTAGGGACTATCTCAAGAAACACAATCCTTCCTATCTCAGAAGAAAATGCCGCTAACAGTAGATTTTGGGTGCCTTTTGGGTTTTAGATGACTGGATTTTATGTGCTTCAGTATTTGTGCTATTCCCACACTAGTTTGGTGATGTCCATACTTTGAGGCATTCCATAAGCAGTTTTCAATTACTGAAGGGTTTTCTTTAAAAAAAAAAAGTTTTGGAGCACAAGTAACTTGTTATTGAAATGTGGAAACACCCATGAAGAGGAGGACAGGAGGGTTTCTCAGGTGCAGTATGTTTGTTTAGTTAATTTAAAAAAATTTACAAGAATACAGTCTTCAAAATTGCCATGCTTTCCATTTCTTTATTTAGATTTTGGAATTATCTGGATAATAGACAGTGAATGCATTAAATTAAGGTAATGGTAATATAAGTGTTAAGCAATAAGGATGTAATTTCATGGTACACAGCATCAGAGCAACATGTTAACAGCCCATCCGAATTCTCCCTATGAAAATAGAGCGTGGTTCCTGTAGATTTACATAGTGCCTTTTATCCTAAAGGAGTCCAAAGCATTCTGTGAAATCTGAGCAGATCACACCAGTGATAGTTGCTGACTAGAGAGTGACAGCCAGCCCCAGCCCCTCACCCGCCCAGCGGCGCAGCGACCCCGACCCGACGAGGCCGTGCTGCCGCAGGACGCGCCGGGGCCCGGCCGCGGCCTCCCCGCAGGACGAGCAGAGCGAGTGCCTCCCGCATCCCGGATCTACCTCAGCTGCTGCCCTCCGGAGCTCCGCCAGCGTCCCCGTGCCAGCGTCCCCGTGCCAGCGTCCCCGACCCAGCCCCCGGAGCTCGGACCGCCCGGCCGCGGGCGCTGCGCTGGCTGCAGGCGGCAGCGCCCACATCGGAGCCACGCTGGGGGGTTGCTGTTTGATATCCTCTGTGAGAAATCGTTTTCTGTAGGAACTGTACATATTGTAAATAAAACAGCCCAGGGTAAACACTGCATTGGTGTCTCAGCTCTTCATTTTGGAGTGGAGTGGGAGTTACAGCTCTTGGGCCACTCGGAACTCAGGGAGATTTTGGTTAGATCAAGTAGATGAAGTTTATAAAATTCAGCCAAATTGTGTGTCAGGTATGGCATTAATAATGTACGGTGTGCTGGCCAGAAGGTAAAATCTGACTTGTATGTCAGCTTCTACATTTTGAGCCCTTGTTTTTCCTGAAACACTGAGGTGGAGAGTGTCACTGATGTGAGAGCAGCAAGTGTCATTTATTGTTGGCTGTTAAACCTGCTGGCTCTTCGGGGTCAGAAAAAGGGGGAAATGTTCACATGTGATATGTCCTAATCTGGCTCCTGTATTCTATTTAATTTCTGCCCCAGGTGATGTTGAAGTTAGCTGTATACCAAGCACAGCAGGAAATTAACTTTGTTATGGCTGGAAGCCTTTATTTTTTATTAAATAGTTGTGTAAAACTATCGTATCTATAAATAATGGTGTAAAAATGTCCTAACTACTTCTGTTAAATACCTCTTGCACATCTCAAGTAATATATTTATATATTTTCTTTACTATATGTATACTTGTGAATTTGGTTTTTGCACCTTTCCTGATCAATGTCACTGACTTGGTGCATTATTTACCACTAATTAACAGCAATGCTTGTGGTTTCACAGCCAGATTTTAAAATAGAGAAAAATCTTAACATCCTAAAAAATGTGTGAATTGGTAAAACCTGTTGTGGTGCCATCTGTGTGGCTGCCTTTCATCCTTGTGGGTTTGTATTCCATTATGTCACAGTAGGTTGGGTGACTGGTGGGGACAGTCACTGACCTTGGTACAGAGGAGTGAAAGCTGGGGCAGCTGCTCTGGGAATGGCCTGGGTGTTGAGGAGGCTGCAGAATGTTGGCTCTGGGTGTCATGTAGGGCGGGGAGATGGTTGTTAAACAGTTTTTACATGTTTTGATTATGTTTTTTCACATCTCACAGTCAGAAGACTGGGGTTTCTGTGGTCTAAAGGCTAGAGTGATGTAGATGTTGAAGTAAAAATCAGTGGATATGCCCAGCCTAGCTTAACTGAACTGGGATCAGCTCAGTAGGGGCAGTTTGTGGTGCAGACTGACAGCTGGCTTAGGGTGACAGGGCTGGTGGGCAGTGCCATTCCTGAAGCTCTCTACGGCCACCTTCAGCCCAGTGTCCATTTGCCCTCGCTGTGTCGCTGTGCCGCAGGAGCTGCTGGGGACTCTGCCCAGTGTCCCTGACCCTTTCCCGGTGTTCCTGACCCTTTCCCGGTGTGCCTTTCCGGTGTCCCTGCCCGTGTCCCTCACCCTTTCCCGGTATCCCTGACCCTTCCCGGTGTCCTTGTCCCGGTGCTCCCGCGGGCGGAGCGCGCAGTGCGCCCCGTGCCCGGCAGGGGGCGGTGGCGGGCGGTGCCCCGGGACGGCGGCTGCGGCCCCGGCCAGTGAGGGACCGAACGGGCGGGCAGGGACAGCGCTCACACCAGGGACAGGGACAGTGCTCACACCAGGGACAGTGCTCACACCAGGGACAGGGACACTGCTCACACCAGGGACAGGGACAGTGCTCACACCAGGGACAGGGACAGTGCTCACACCAGGGACAGGGACAGTGCTCACACCAGGGACAGGGACACTGCTCACACCAGGGACAGTGCTCACACCAGGGACAGTGCTCACACCAGGGACAGCGCTCACACCAGGGACAGGGACACTGCTCACACCAGGGACACTGCTCACACCAGGGACAGGGACAGTGCTCACACCAGGGACACTGCTCACACCAGGGACAGGGACAGTGCTCACACCAGGGACAGAGACAGTGCTCACACCAGGGACAGGGACACTGCTCACACCAGGGACAGTGCTCACACCAGGGACAGTGCTCACACCAGGGACAGCGCTCACACCAGGGACAGGGACACTGCTCACACCAGGGACAGTGCTCACACCAGGGACAGTGCTCACACCAGGGACAGCGCTCACACCAGGGACAGTGCTCACACCAGGGACAGGGACAGCGCTCACACCAGGGACAGGGACACTGCTCACACCAGGGACAGCGACACTGCTCACACCAGGGACAGGGACAGTGCTCACACCAGGGACAGCGACACTGCTCACACCAGGGACAGGGACAGTGCTCACACCAGGGACAGCGCTCACACCAGGGACAGCGCTCACACCAGGGACAGTGCTCACACCAGGGACAGCGCTCACACCAGGGACAGGGACACTGCTCACACCAGGGACAGTGCTCACACCAGGGACAGTGCTCACACCAGGGACAGGGACACTGGTCACTGCCTAGGGACAGGGTTTGGACAGGGACACTGCTCACACCAGGGACAGGGACAGTGCTCACACCAGGGACACTGCTCACACCAGGGACAGGGACACTGCTCACACCAGGGACAGGGACACTGCTCACACCAGGGACACTGCTCACACCAGGGACAGGGACACTGGTCACACCAGGGACAGGGACAGCGCTCACACCAGGGACACTGCTCACACCAGGGACACTGGCCACTGCACAGGGACAATGGTCCCTGCACAGGGACAGGGACACTGGTCGCTGCACAGGGACACTGGTCACACCAGGGACAGGGACACTGGTCACTGCCTAGGGACAGGGTTTGGATAAGGATCTCTTTAAGTTCTTTAAGTGCCCGGTAGTGCAGCCCCGGTGCTGAGCAGGGTTGGGGAGTGCCCCGCATCCCCCTTGCCCTCAGCAATCCATGTGTTGTCTTCTGTTCTCATTCTCTTCTCTTCTCTTCTCTTCTCTTCTCTTCTCTTCTCTTCTCTTTCTCTTTCTCTTTCTCTTTCTCTTTCTCTTCTCTTTCTCTTCTCTTCTCTTTCTCTTTCTCTTCCATTTATTTTTCCAGCCAGCAATAAGCTGCAGCAGCTGCTGCTACTGTCAGTGTTGAGAGGGGTCTGGGCACCTCCTGGGCATTGTAATTGCAGATATTTGGTTGCCCAAGGTAAGTGATGGTAAAGTTCTGTGTGAAGGTAAAGTCTCCCTGCTTTGGGAGATGATGCACTGCTGTGAGAAGGCCAAGAGGTAAAATAAAGGCCATGTGTTGTGGTGACTTTTTTCAAGCTGTGTTTGCTGATTTTTCTTCTTTGTGTGTTTGCCTTCTGCATTGCAGCTTGTTAATGTGAAGGGGGTGTCCCAGTGACCTGCATCTCGGCTCTGGGTGCAACGGGGCATGGCAGCAATGCAGGCAGCAGATTTGCTGTATTGTGAACAATAACAGGTTTATTTTCTTACCTCATACATAACAGAGCAAAGACAGTCTCATAAGTTAGAGTTTTGTTAATAAATAATCAGCTACACTGTACCACCCAGAGCCCTGCAGGGGTAGATCCTGTAGGGAGAAGAGCAGAGAGAAATGAAATCCCAGCCAGTCAGTTCCAGTGCAGAGAAGGTAAGAGCTTCTCTGAAACATCCATGTCCAAACCTTGGTTAGTGGTGGGCTGAGAGGTCCAGAGGAGTCTGTGTCCCAGCTGGGTGGGAGATTTGAGAGGACCTGAAGAACTCACCAGCTGGAAACTTCACAGCACAGGACAGCAAATCAAATAGAGCATAAATTAAATGATAGTGCAAATTAGTCTTGGAGTGTTTTTTGTTTTAAAGCCAGTCCAACCATGTGGTGGTAAACTGGAGCTTACCAGGTGGGTTCACCAGCAAAGGAGCTGCAGAACCTACTAAGCATGGTCCTGAGAGTTTCCTAGCAGTAGTTTTATGTGCAGAATCTTATGCCATTAGGAAATGGAAGCTTTACATCATCTGGTTGCATAAACTTTGTTTCTATAGTCTTTTGTATCTATAAATGTGAAATTGGCAGCATGGGCAGTAATGATCTGCATCCTTGAAGATCTTCACGAAGAGAGGGACGAAGCAGCATCCAAAGCAGCACCTAGAGCCAAGGGGGAGATGGACATGCACAGAATGATTACTGCTTCCCTTTTACAGCTGTGATATTCCCCTGCCTTGTTCTGTCTGCCTTTTCACTGCGTGAATCCACTTCTTTCCCAAGTCTATTAATGTCTGAATTATCTTCCAAAAAATTAATCTTTGCTTCTGTCGTCTTATGCATGAGTCTGTTTCTGAGCCTGATTCCAAATTGCAGTTGGGAAGTAGACAACGTTGTACTAATTTCTGCTTGTCTTATGAAAAGTGAAGCATACTGGGATAAATTTAACAAGTTTGCATCCCCTGTAGCCATGATGACTGTATCTAGAAAGGACAGGATGGCTTCTCATCAAGTGGTGAAGGGCAAACTGTCTGCATAGGCACTAACCAGAACTTTGATTTTTTAATTACTCATTTTTAGCCTTCTGCTGTGCTGAATCTGCACAGTGCCCATGAAAACTTACCCAACCATGCACAGGCTGGTGCACAGGAGGTAGGACAGCTTGCCCAGTCTGTAGGTGACCTGGGTGGTGATGTGCTGGCGGCAGGAAGGACAGATTGTGGATGTTGGTTTGCTGGAGAAGATCCCTGCCACGATGATGGGAGGCTGGGGCACCAAATAAACTGAGTTCAGGAGGAGAGGAGAAGCAGCCAAATTAGAAGCACAGGAAATATTTTGCAAGTTATAAAGTCTTAATTGGGAGAATGTGGGTTCTTAATGTGGCATCCATGTTATTATTGTTGATTTCAGGTGAATTTCTAAGAGCCACTGTGCTGGTTGTTCTGTGTATCCCAATACATTGCACCTAAAACCAGCCAGTGTTTACTTGAACAAGGACGTACAGAGGGAATTGTCTGTGGGATAATCCCCAGGCAGGCAGTCCCCACACCCTCTGCTGGATGTACTCTGACACTGAGGATTTGTCTTCTGATATTTAAAATGATATGAAAATGCTTGTTCTCCCTGAAGAAGAGATTTGAAGGAGGTTGGGGAACTTTTTGGATCAACTTTTCAGTAGTTACGAGAAATTCATCAAAGCAGTTACACCTAAATGCCCTCAAACAGCTGCTGGTGCTGTCCTCAGTTAGTCTCTAGCTCATGTTTTTGCAGTCTAGACTTGACTATCATATTCCCTGAGGGGCACACCCCTTGTAGGTACATGAAGGATATTTTTTTCAGAAATGTTTTCAGTAAAAAAATACCATTTTAAGGATCTCGAAACATGTTTAGGGTACAACTTCACACTGTAGCCTGAGGCAAAACTTGAGGAGTGGGAAGGTATCTGTTAGATAGACAGGATAGAGCATGTCTGAGTTCAAGTGCCTTCTGGTTTTAGGGATATTTAAAAATGTATGTCTCCTTTCCTCCTGTATGAGGTGTTACTGACTGTTCTTCAAAGCCTTTCCTCAGCAAGTCCTTTGAGCTTCTCCACTTCATAAAGGTGACTAGAACAAGAACACTGGCCTTAAAATTATTTGTTCTGAAAGCCCTGGCTTTGGCATTTTTGGTTTGGTTTTGGTTTTTTTTTAATGGGTACTTCTGTAGATTGGCTAATGCTGGAAAATCAAATCTGAGTTCCTTGTATTAGTTTATCTTCTGACATTTCTGTGGAGATTTTCCAGCTTATGAGTTTGTGATTGGGTCAGAAAACTCCCACCCTCTCTGCTGACGTTAAAACCAAAGCCATTTCACTCTTGCTGGCACGCAGCCCCAGATGTTGTCAGGAGCACAGCCCCTGGGCTTACCGGGCTCCTCGATGATGGTGGTTTCTCGGTAGGAGTAAGGTGGGGGAGAAGGATACTCATAGCCCCCTGTGCAAAGAAAAACAGGGCAAAAACGTGTAAGTGCCAGCAGCTTCTGGCTCCCAAAAGCCCCGTGGGGAGAGACAAGAGGGGCCTCGCAGGGAGTGCCAAATCCAGCACAGGGACAAACAGCCATGGAACTGATTTGTGGGTTTTCAAAGCCAGGAGAGCTGCAGTGCCTGGCTGGCCTCACTTTTATAACAAAAGCTGAGAGACCAAATCATTTCTTAGGAAAGGCAGCAACTCCATCATTCCAGCATAACACTGTCATGATACTCAATCTTAATTTAAGGACTCCACTGATAAAGGACCCACATTACTTCTACCTTCAGTGGTAATTACCCTTACTATTTAGTATTAAGAGCCTTTTTACTAGTTTAAACTTTATCAGCTTTCAACAAAGATATTTCATCATACTCTGTTTAGAAAAAAAAGTTAAAATATCTTTTTCCTTTTGCTTTGGGAGAAGGGAAGGTGGTGACTAAGACACCTCAAGCTTTTTCAGTTCTTTTGCTAATCTTTCAAATTAAGAATGCAATCAGCCTACCTGAGGTGAAATAAATGACTGCATTAAAGAAATACACTCAAGAATACATTCAAAATAAATCCATGTAAAAAGCATTACAGCCAGCTGGCATGGATGTGGTACCAAACACAGGACTGCTCTGGGACAGGAGGACAGTCCCTAAGAGAAGTCTTGGTTGGTCAAGCCTGGGCAGCATTGGAGAAACCTTCACCCCCAGGCAGAGCCCTGAGCTGGGAGTCCAGCCTGTGCTCAAGCTTTTCACAAACCATGTGGTGCAACCAACCCACAGGGATACAAATGGAATATAAACTCAGAATTTTCCAGAGTGATCTAAAATACAGTGGCAAAGGTGAAAAAAATGTCAACAATATTGTCTTGAATAGGTTGCCAGAATTGCAATGGCATTTGGGTTTCGTGGTGGTGGGGTGGTGTTTAGTTTTTGGTTTTGAAGAGTTTTCTGTTTGGTTTTTTTGTTTGGTTTTTAGGGGATGTTATTTGTAGGGGGGAAAAATGTAAAAAACATTAAATCGTTTCCTTCTGATTTAGAAAAGGAATGTGTTTAGTACAAGTGAGCTCCCACTCGCTGTGTGTTGGTGGAGGATCTGCTGCCTGCACAAGGACAAGACGCTGCGGCTCAGCGCTGGAGCGGGCACTGCTGTGCCTCGGCTGAGCGGCTCACAAGTGAGACTCCTTCTCCACAGCCTCTGCTGAGAGCTCTGCTGAGCTTAGACAGAGGCCAGAGAGATCTTGGAAGACAAAAATATTTACAGAGAGAGCTGATCAGAGCGAAATGCTCTGAAAATGAGTCAGGTTTAGAGGCCCACGACTGACACATCGAGCCCTATTAGTTACCGCCTGATCTCCCATTAGGATTTTTCCTCCAGTCCTGTCCAGTAAATGGCGATTTCCTCAGCAGCAGGAAGGTAACGAAGGTGCAATCACTGAGGATGGGGAGTGCTCTGAGGTGCTTGTGTAGGTGTGAGAGCAGTGCCTGGGTCCAGAAGGAAAAGCCCACCCAGCAGAGCAGCAGCTCGTGGCACCCTCCTGCAGCCCTGGAGCTGAGCTGTCAGCGCTTCCCTGTGAGCAGGGGTTGCTCATCCCTGTCGGAGCCTGGGGAGGGCAGCTTGGCCAGCAGGGATGGTAGGGAAAAGGCCAGTCCTCTGTAAAACTAGATGACAATTTAAGCAGGACAAAGCCCATCCACGTACAGAGTTTGCTGGCTGAACATTTGCACGTGAAATTATTGCAGCGATACAACTGCAATAAAGCACGTGTTTTTTTTTTTTTTTTTTTTTATATTAACTAAACAAAAAAAAAGTTATTGCCTTTAGTTGGAACCGTGGATGCTGAGAATTTTAAACTTTCTGTGCTGAAAGGCACAGAAACATTTTAATGATGTTCCTATTAGGAGATCCTATCCCAACCCTGGGGTTTAATGCTGGCTCAGACGCTTTCTAAACCCATCACGTCCTGGCAAGGCTGGGCCCCAAATGTGCTCGGTGCTGTGCTGGAAACCAACCCCCAGCGAGCCCGAGGACCCCTCGGGAGCCCTTCCCGGCCCCGCTTACCCTCCTGGCCGAGCGGCGGGGCCGAGGGCTCCGCCCGGTACCGCTCGTGGTGCGGCTCGTACATGACCATGGGCACCTCCGGGCGCTGCTTCTCTCCAGACATCTCTGCGGCTCACCTGCCGAAGGGAGGGCAAAATAAAACCTTCCCTGCGTGACTCTCCCTGCCCTGGATTTTCCAGTGCTTCAGTAGCTCCCGCTTCTCACACTCGGGTGTTGCTTAGAGGGAAATTAGCAGTTCTCACACTCTGGTTTTTTTTGTAGGCTGGAGAGCAGTCAGTTCCTGTCGCACTTCATGATGAGGAAAGTGAAGGGCAGAAAATACCATCTTAACTTATTTCTTTTTGCTGGGACGCTAAAAGTTTACCCCCAGAAAACACTAGAGTGTGCAAACTCGGGACTAAAAGAGTTAACTGTGCAGAAAAGTTAACCTATTTTTTTCTATGGATTGTCAAAGTAATAAAAAAAAAAAGGGGAAGAGCACACTTGGAGCACCTGTGAAAAACCTTCACGCGTGATTAAGTCAGTGCAATCAGCGGCAATTCGGATCCGTCTATCTTTGGGTTGTTGTGCAAACTTATCATCATTGTTATCGCGACCAGTTTCATCCTGTGAAACTATTGTCTCATCGGTAGGTGACAGGCTTTTGTTGGGAAACATCCTTATTGTGGGTGACTACGCTGCCTGAGGCTCTGAGCAAGACGAGGCCACAAAATGTGTGTTTTGCAGGTGTTAGCAGGAGCTCATCTTCGCGATAAAGGCGGGTGGGAGGAAGAGGACAGGGATAGAGATGTGTGTTTGTATTCCTGTCAGCCGAAAGGCGATGATTATTCCTAGCTGCCCCTTGAACCCGTATTTACTGGTTCATTTCCTACCAATATTTACTGCAAGAGTCACTTGCAGAAGAAAGGCACAACCTTTTGCACAGGTCAGAGAGTGTTTTGAGGGAAAAAGGGAAATTTTGGGGGGAAAAGGAGCACAGATTAACAAACTGCCCGAATGTGTGAGGTCAAAGAAAAGCAGCAGAGGAATTGGTGGGCAAGGCAGGATGGCCTCAGCGGGTCTGTTTGCAAGGAGCGTTGGAGGGGGAGGACAGAAGAGGGAGTTAAAGTCAGCCCCTCAGGGAGAAAAAAAAAGAGGAATTTGCAAATATCACCAGGGAAGATGTGCAGTAATTTTTACAAATCTGGATGAACGGCAGGTGATATGAAAAATGGTAGCAGAATGAATCATTAAGGGAATAGGTAGGATGGTGCAGAGAAAAAAATCAGAAATACAGCATTGGCCATGTTAAGGCCAAAGATGCCTTAACAAGGAAATTGCAAATGCATGGATTGGAGAGGATGGCTGGAGAAAGGTGCATCTCAGTGTAAATGTTATAAAGGAGCTAAACCAGGGGATTGGGAATGGCAGAGGTGTTAGTAGGGCATTGTTGAAGCTTCATGAGGATCCCACTGAGAAGAAAAAAGATGGGTCAAGAGAACAGGAGAGTAGGATGAGGCTGTGAGAACCAAGGGAGAAGAAATAGTTTGTCAGTAGTGACTGAGGGCTCAGGAGTGCGGTGATAGATAATGTTACATTAGCCGGTGTTGGCCAAGAGCTGCTCCCCTGGGACAGGGATTAGTGGGGAAAATTACAGGGAGTCTCCAAGTTTTTGTCTTATTCCTATCTTGGTACACTAAATACTGGGTGGTGTCCATTTGGGTGACACTTCTGCAGAATTCATCTCGCTGTGAAACAGGAAAAAGAGGAAAGAGCTTTTGAATTCCATCCAGTGCTTGTAAGCCCAGGCAGGCGCCTGCAAGAGGCACAGGGTAGGAGGGAATAATAATGGCTAACACAGCGAGAACTTGTCAAGGTAACTGCTGAGTGCTAGCGCAAACTGACTAATCCTGGCTCCACCCAGCGAGGGATCAGGATAACATCGCCGGTAAATGTGTAGGACACGAGGTGCAAAGCGAATCAGCAGCAGAGCGGGAATGGTGTGGGATGCCAGGTTTGTGTCTGATCTGTTGGAGCTGCCGAGCACAGAAGCTGTGGGCTGAGGCTGTCGATAAAGCGCTGGATCCTTATCTTTCGGTGCCTTGTTCCGCGCTGCAGCAGCTGTGTGTGTGGGAGGGAGGAGCTGCCCAGGGCTGGGGGGCTCAGCCTGCGCCGGACACAGCACTGGGGGCTCGGATACCCTCTGGGCCTGAGTGCTGCGCGTCCAGCGGTCCAGGAAAGGCATTTTCTAGGGTTGTTTCTGCAGCTCTGCCGACCCTTTAATTTGGCATAGAAGCGCTTGCTCTCAGTTCTCGGTCCCAGCCGTGTATAAGGTGCCTGTGAGCCCTTTAGGGCCGCGACTCCCAAACCTGCCGGTGTTGTTGCCATAAATCAGAGCAAGCGATTTCCCTCTTTTTCAGAGAGGAAGATACGGGAGAGAACAGTGTGAATAGCCCCGGAGGAAGAAGTCGTAAGGAGAAATCTCAGGGAGCAGTTCCTGAAGAGCAGGAAAATGCCCTATAAACTTGCCTGCAGTGACACCCAGGAGGCTCGCAATGAATAGCTCAGGAGTGATGCGAGTTGCCCGCTCTGCAGTCACCCTGAGCAAACAGAGCAAGGGCACAGCCGCCCCTGGGGTGGGCTCGGGATTGTCCCAAGCAGATTGATTCAAACCACTGCAAACTGCTTGATTTGCAGGCAGAACTGCCTAGTCCCAGGGGCGCCGAAACAGTCCTCTGTGTTCTCTCAAGTTTTAGTCTCGTCTACATATGCATATAAACCGGTTTGCACGGGAAAATAAAGCTGACTTTAAGTCCTGTGGAAATCAGTATTTAAAAAAAAAGAAGTAGATCACACCCTGAGGCATATGCACAGAGAGCCAATTCAGTGAAAGCAAGGTGCAAATGACAAAGCCCTTCTGTTCCAGAAGGAGAGATCCCAGGGAAGGATGGACAGGCAGTTTTCATCATCTTCATCTGATTTGCTCCAGGATCTTGTGTTTGGGTGTGGAGAGCAGCCTGGTGCAGGCAGGCAAAGCTGATGAGCTGTGAAATTCCAGGGCACAGCCCCACTCTCCACTCCCACCAGCAGTTCTGCAGTCCCTCCTGAATGTCCCTGTTAACTAAATAACCCCACAGGTGGGATTAATTCGAAGTCTTCTCTGCTTGGAAAGGGATTTCATTTGAAAATCAATGTTGCTGCAGTACTAATACTTCTTCCAGGGTCATACCTGGCTCTCAAGGATGGCATCTCAGCAAGCAGTGACTTTTTATAAGAAGTGTTTGATCTCCATTCCAGCTTCATCTGCTGTCAGTGTGGGATTTGCCATTCAGTGAGGGTGTGTTCAGAGACAGAAAAAAGGGAACATGGAATTTGGGAAGAAACTCTAAGATTTGGGTATTTGAAGAATATAGGGTACAACATTCAAAAGTTTGGTAGCTTGGAAGATTAGCATGAAAACGTTATAGTAAATGATCTCCACATTTCATGGACATGTGGGGGAATAGCAGTTTTCTCCAGTGGCCTGTTGGCTTCTAGGACACTGGCCCAAAGGCTTTAAGTTTGCTGCAATGTGTTCTGGTTCTCCTGTCATCACTAGTTTAATGTTTTCCTGGGCATTTAGCCCTTCCAGCTGTGTTTATGAGGCAATTTAAATTTCTGATATTTTGAAGAGTGGCCATAAAATGCCATTGCTGGCATGCAATTACATCTAGGGCTTGAACAATATCAAGAGCCTGTCTCACTTCATTGAAGCAGTTAATTCCAGGTTTTGGCTAGCAGTGAAACACTGAATTCCTCAGTGGAGAGATCTTTTCCCTTTAGTCCTGAGCTGGTCATTTTGTGTAACATTCACAATGTGCTGACGGTTTTCAGATGTTCAAGAAGGAATAGTTCCAGCTCTAATACAGACAAACATAACTGGGGAGCAGCACTCAGGTATTTTCCTATTCTCATTCTTAAATAGAAGCTAAAAGAGAGGACTGCTGGCAGCAAAGGAGAGGTTGGACTTCAGAAAGGGTTCATTGTATCTGGAGTAGACAACCTTTTCAAGGAGACGAAGAGCGCTCTGCCAATTCCCCATTCTTTACTCATGAAATTCATTTTTTATTATCACAGTTATTCTGGCTTTTAATTCTGGCTTTCTGAATCAGGCTACCAGCCTATTCAAAAGGAGAGGATGTAGCTGAGGGGGACTGAATATGTACCATATTTCTTGCTGCAAACTCTTCACCTGGATCCCTTTTCTTGTCTGTTGACTGCCTTGACTCACCCCCTGATATGTGCACTCACAAGGCTGCTGGAGAGACAGGCACTGCCTGGGTTTTCCAGTCCTGTCCCACATCAGATGTTTGTGTTAGGTTAGTCCTTCATGAAGGGAGCCCTGGTCTATAATTCAGCACATTTACTGCTCCACATTTATTGCTCTCACCTTAAAGCAATTCAAAACACTGTAAACTTTCACAAACCTAGTCTGGAATTATTAATAGTAGTTTCTTGCTGTGTGTTATTGTGCCAGCATCATGCTTTTACAGAAAACCTTCTCCCCTTGAGCCAGCCCAGAGAATATTCCTGTCCCTTTGCAGCCTCCCCTTGACAGGACTAAGCAAGGTTTGAGTCCTTTTCATTTCTGTACAGTGAATTCATCCTTCTTATCCATGAATGGTTGGTGACCTCTGTCCTCAGCCTGTGGAATGGTATGAATGTCATCTTGTGTTTAATGGAAAAGTTGTCTGCAGGATAATCCAGCAGCACTTATTTCCTTTTCCCAGCCACCTCACGCTGGTGGTTTGTATTTAAGTTGTCATTAACCAGCAGCAGGTCTTTCTCCTCCAATGTCATTCTGTACTAATGAACTCCCAGCTTGCAGCTGAAATTTTTGGTAGTTTTTTAAGTTTTTTAAGTGGGCTGCTTTGTCGCTTTATAATGCACACAAATACTGCCACAGCAGGTCTCTAACTTTTCTTATTCCGTGTAATAGATTTTCTGCTCCCATAATTTGTTTCTTAAGTCATACATTTTATTAGCCACTCCTATATTTCTGCCAAGGTTATTCATTATAATACTGAATAAGATCCATCACTGCTTTCTGTGCTAACCTTTGATGCAAACCAGGTTTATCTATTAAACCTTGTTCCCTAATTTACTGTTTGAAGTATAATCCCTTGTGCCCTTGAGATGACCAACTTTATTCACATTTGAAGGGCACGTGCTGTGAAGGGTGAGCACAGCTGAGCCCTGGGATTGCATTAGAACTGGTCCCTCCCTAATTACCATTCCAAAAATAGAGTAATAACCACCAAAGGGATGCATTGTCCAGTGGTTTGTGCATTAACCTGGGCTGAGGAAAAAAAATGGGCTCAGTTCCTGTTCTGCCACAGTGACGTTTAACAGTTAATTAGTCTTGGTTTTCCTTAGCTCTGTTGTGGACAGAAATACTGTTTTGAGGAGATACTCCATCAATTGTGCTGTGATATGGTCACATTTGGTTATGCCTTAAAACTTGAGCAAGCAGAAGATGGGAAATGCTGAGTTTAGATTCAGCCTTTGTCCTCTGTGAACACAATTTTGTCTTTCACATTCCCTTTTAGCTTTCAAAATTGAGGGCAGCCTTACACAGTTGTTTCCAGCACTTAATCATTACTTTAAAAATTGATGTTTGCCAACTTTTCATTTAATTCCTTTATAGATGAACATTCCCTCACCAACAGCATTGACTCATGGGTATCCAGGATTTCATTTACACCCTTTTAAAAATAATGTCCATAACTTGTCCTTCAAATGAAAGCTGATAGAGCAGCTCAAGGAATGTGTCCTACAGCATCTGGAGCTGGTTTAGCAACTCTTAAAAAGTTATTATGAATAAATCCACTTAAAGCAAGCAGGTATGTGCCCTGCTTTTAGGTGTGAGCTAAGACCTTTCCTATGGTGCATTAGTTTTAATTTCTATCCTTATTACTGCTCTCATTTCCACCTTCTCAGACAGCTCCTTTTCCTCTCTTCCATCTCTGATCTGTTCTAGGAGAAAGAGAATATATCCTGAGAAAAAAATCTTTGTCTCCAGATTTTAGGAACAAGAGAGAGGCTTGCAAATTCTCAGAGCTTGCCACGAGAAGTTAACCCTGACAAGAGAGAGCCGCAGCTGCCACACTCCCTGAGCTCACAGTCTGCTCCAGCCCTGTCACCTCCTTTCTCTGCCTCCCGAGAGCAAACACAGAGGTGATCCCAGGCCATTTGAAAGCTCTTACCTTTCTGTAGCTCTGGCAAATGCGAGGAGGAGAAAAGTTTCAGAAGGTGGTCACTTCATCCATGTCTGTGCCCTGGCTGTGCGTGGGGACAGAGCCCACGGCTGGGCAGGGGCATGGCCCTGGCTCCTGCCCGCTGACATCCGTGGAGGCTGCGAGTCAGCCTGCACAGTGTATAATTACCCAGTTTGTCACAGCCCCAGCCTCTGCTCACACCTGCTCTGTCACACCAGGAATGCTGTGGGACTGGCTTGCACCAGAGGTTGTTTTTGTTGGTTTGTTTTATTCCCAATATCCCAGAAATTTTCCTTTACGCTATGCTGAAAGCTAATGGAGGTGATGAGAACCAGCACAGAAATAACTTGGGGGCAATGGAGAGAAAAGTGTGTATCCTCACCCATTGTGCTTCTCAATGAGAAAAGAAGGAAGAAAAACCACAGGTACAGGTATATCTGGGGCTCTGATATTTTGTTATTGAGATCAGTGATCACTTTAAATTTCTGACCACTTAAGTGTGCTTGGATCAGCAAGGATCTCAATGCAGGCTGGTAACTCTTGATGTTTTAGCTGGGATCTTGGTAAGCAGGTCTGTGGCTGAACTGGGTTTTTGTTAAATAGATGCTTTGTGGTGGGTTGCCAGATGGCCACGCCAATGCTCTTGTTCTCCTTTTCAACAGTGAAAATAAAATGGAAATGTTCTTCAGGTGAGATGAAGTCACATACCAATCATCATCCCAGGCAAACCAGACTAGACTTGGGGAAAATGAACTGAATATATTACCACTTAAAATATATTGGAAAGGTGAGAAACAGAGACAAAACCACCTCCCTCAGATGCCACACATTAGGCACCTCCAAGTGTAACAATGGCTGTGTGGCCCTCTCAGTAAGAATTGTTTTTATTCATCTGTACATCCTGCAAAACTGTTCTGCACAAGGATCTTCCTCCCCAGGGGGAGCCCAACCCCAGTGCTTCCTGCAAGGATGGAGCAGGATGCCCTGGGTTTGTCTGGCAGACTCACCACCAGCACAGAACATGCTGCTGGCTCGGCTCCTGGGCAAAATCTTGTCTAAGAAAGGGCTGCAGCAGGGCAGGAAGCCCCTGAGCTTGGAAACTCAGGATTGTGCAATAATTAGCAAAATAGAATTTTTTATTTCCCAGTACAGCTGGGAAACTGCCACAGGAAAAGGAAGAAGGGAGGGAACTGTTGTGCACTCCAAGTTTTCATGCCCCTTTTGTCACCACAACTTGGAAAGTCTGGAACCAGATTTTTTGTTGTTGTTAATGGATGTTTTGGTGGGTTTGGATGCTGTTGATGGTGACAGCACATCACCTGCCTCTCCTCCAGACACGAAGGGCAGGTACAGAGCACTTACTCAGATTTGCTTCGCTGCCAAAGTGGAGGCTCAGCACTCCGTGCACAACACACATCAGCAGAGCAGCTGCAGACTCACCTCTCAAGAGTCACGTCTCCAGGCTAAACTAAGAATATGAAAGGATGGTTGACAATAACTGTGGCTGATCCCATTTCTGCCTTTCAAATCTTTGCTCCTTCACAGGCTTCTTATGTGATATTAGACAAGTTATTCACTCCTCTGTGTTGTCTTCATGTAAAAAAAAAAAAAATAGACTGATTGTAATCAATTTTAATGGAAATGTTAAGATGCTGCTTTATTGAAACTCAAATGCTTTGTGGAGAAGCTTTATTTTGACAATATTTTCTTAGGAAAGTCACTGCATGTTCATACTGCAATGTACTATTTCTTAAAGAGGTGCTTTAAGGTCTAGAGAAAACACTGGAAGAAAAGAAAAGGGGAGAATTATCAAAATAGTAATATCTGTAGAAAAAAAAAATTAAGAATACTCCTTTTATATATTTATATATCAGAAAATCAGTGTGGGGGAAAGGGGCCATTTCTTAGGGGATGGGTGTCCTTTCCTGGCCTTGAACAGCAGAGGAAAAGAAGTGATGAAGCCACGAGTGCATCCAGAACTCATGCACGAGAGATTCTGGCCGTGGTCTAGGATGGCTTTAGTGCTTAAATATTTGCAGCAGCTCTAATTCACTCAGCGTGCTGCCAAGCTGGCACCTGGGAAAGAAAGGCCCTGCCGTGGCTGGAGCTCCCAGGGCTCTGTGCAGGTGGCAGTGCCAGCTCTGTCCCCGGTGGCACTGGGTGCTCTGTCACCTTCAGCCTTTGCAGCAGCTGAGCTGGAGGGGTGCAAAGATCCTCCTGTCTCCTGCCAGACTGCTGTTGTCCCTCTGTGCTCCCCTGCCAGTGATTCCCCAGCCTGTGGGGGCAGTCGGTGGTTTTAAACTTGGGTTTGCCTGTGTCTCACTGGCTTTGTTTCCCAACCTTGATTACAGTGCTTGCTCTAGAGAAACAGTGTGATGCTTGGGAGGAGAGAGATTGTATCAGCCCCCTGAATATCGTGTATGCTATCAGGGACAAACAAGGGTGCAATAATCATTATAAATTAGTCCATCAAATGATGACTGCTTTTCCTATCTTTGTAAAAAATAGCCACTTGCTGCATCTAGGAGCTGTTCACCATTATTGGTGGCTTTTTTCCCATTTTTGCTTACAGTTTCTCATAGGATGGGAAAATTGGATTCATTGTTTTTATGTTTTTTTTTTTTTTCCCTACATGAAGCTGGTAGCCCTGTTTCTGACTGTGGGTTTTGTAACTGTGGAGTTAAGATCAGAAGGATCTTTGTGTGAGATAAAGCCTGTCAATTGTCACCTGGGGATTTCTGCAGAGCACTGCTGGGTATCAAGCCCTACGTGACCCAGGTAGGGGAAGCTGCCCCTGGTCAGCTCTGGGAGGTTTGGAACCTGGCCCAGGATGGACAGATCACCCATCAGGGCAGTGAGGACAGGTCTTGTTCACCCACCTGTGCAGGTGGAATGGGGCACAAAGGAGATTTCTGTGGCTCTCCATTGACTTGAGGGGGCCTCAGACAAGTGGCTCATGCTGTGCTCCTGACTTGTAGGTGGGTGAAACAGATTTAATTCTCTCTTTGATCCCATTTAAATAGTTCATATGTTCTTTGAAGCAAGATCAACAGATCATCTCTTCCTTGCTGTTGTGTGTTCAGGTCTAGCCCAGCTGACTGCAACCTCTGTTAAAGCATGACAAAAATAAAGTTGAATTGAGATCTCATTAGAGATAACTCATATTTTGATATAGCTTCTCTGCTACTGGAAAACTAACAATGGGTACAGGTCCTTTCCTAATAAAGCTTGGAGAAAGATCTGAACAGTTTTCCCAGTTATAGAAAGCAGAACCCTTGTGCAGTTCTCCCCCTGTTTACACCAGCAGGTATTTGTGTGCAGCCAGTGGGATCTGGAGCTGTGTTTTGTAATTCAGGAAATTCAGTGTCTGTGAATATCCCTGCTATTGTCTGCCATAAATACAGTGCAGGGAGAAAGAATTCCTTTCCCAGGTAAAATGCCAGTTCACTACAGGTGAACCCAGCTCCTCTTGGCTGGAACTCGCCTGTCCAGTTTGGTATCTGAATGCAGCAATTTCTTGGAACACTGATTGCACAAGAAGGGTAAGAGTGACTCAAATATGAAACACCATTCTTCTCAGATAAGATCTAGAGATGAGTTGCTTTAATGTGCAAAGTAAATAGTTGGGTGACACGTGGCACACAGCTTAAAGCAGAAACCACTTCTGCGCAATGCTTTCCACATGAAAAATTATCTCCAATACGACAAATTGGACACTGGCTTTTTCTAATTTGCTCACTGAAATAAGATGTAGAAAGAGCACCAACAGCACATCGTGCAGGAATCTGAAAAATCACTGTACCCTCTGCAACTCATCTGATCTGAGACCTCAGCCATTAGCTAGTTTTATTAACAGCACAACAGTCGTGGGTTTTCCCTTTCTTTTTTGTTCCTTTTAAAATAACAGTTTTTAAAGCTCTGAGCATGGTGTCAGAAGGATGGTTATAACATCCATGTAGTCTTACTCATCGATGATGTGAGGCAGAAAACACTTAACAGTTTAATTCAAAATTAATTATTGAATCAAAGGAAAATGAGTGAATGTTTCTCTTGGTTTGCAAGGAATACCTTTATGAAAAGTATTTTTCTTGTTTTCTTATTTTTATTTTGGATTTTGAAAAAAAATCCACAATCCTAAGTTGGTATTTGAAAATTTTTGAAACAACACATGGGAAAAGTCAGTGAGAACATTTCAAAATTTATTAATTTTTAAAAAATTTTGCTGGTTTTGACCACCATGGCTGTTAATGGTTTTCAAGAGGAGACTGTCCTCTTAGGTGAGAAGCCCTTGCACTCACAACAAATTCTAATTTTCTGCAAATACATCCCTGCCACTGTGCTTTCTGCCCAGAGCACAGTTTGGCTTGGACAGGGCAGGCAGAGCTGCAGGGAACCTGTGGGAGCTGCGAGGTCACTGCTGAGCCCTTGGTGCCTTGGAGTGATGGAGCACGGTGTGAAACCCACAGCAGACAGCCTGCTACAGCAGTGGAATTGCATCTCCTGGTTATTATCACACCTTCACAACTGCTAGAGCCAGAACCATGAAGGATTAGACTCACAGACTGGAAAAAAAAAAAAGAGAATTGTGAAATTGCATGCAGGGAGAACAAAGCCTGCTCTGCTGACGTGACTGTGGTGCTGACAGTGGTGATTATACAGTTGGGCTGTGCTTGGCATGTCCAAGAGGTGTCACATTTTCTGCTTGAATTAAAGGGATTTCAGATTTTTCTAACAATGGGAATCAACAGGATTGCCACCTACATGATGCACATGACTAAAACACCTTATAGATAATCATGCTGATCTGGGAAGGAAGAGGAGTGGACCCTTAACCCTCAGGGTCATTTGGGAAGTTCGTTATCCAGATAATTAACTTCAGTGGTGAGGACTGAGATGCTGGAAAGAGCTGATCAGCAGAGCTGGCTTGCAAGTCTGGGATGTTTCTGATGTAAGAAACAGTATGTGGCCAGATGCCTGAATTATTGTCTAATTGCACACTTTGGTGCACCACAGGAATAAGTATCTCAGGATTCCAGCTGTCCCTAGAACTCTGTTTTATTTTAATTATACAAGTGGACAACGTGGTAAGGAGATTGAACACAGTTTAAATAGGCCAAGAATAGGACAGTGCTGACTTTGCACAGGCTTTGCAGAGACTTGTTGCTAGTGCAATCCAAATATTTTAAAAGTTGCTTCCCCCAGGGAATCCTGCTATACACAGAGGTGTGAGTGCGTTCCTGTCTTCCTCCACAAGGTCGAAGGATGCAAAAGGCACAAAGCCACAGACTCCAATGCCTGATCCCTCTCATCAGAGGGGCTGCAAGTTCCTGCAGCCAGGAGGAGCCTGAGCTAAGGGAGCTGAGGTAGGTTCAGCCTGGGGGAGGCTCCCGAAGACTCTGGAGTCCTCTAATTAACCGGGGCAGAAATTAACCTTAGTCCCTGCCTGGGGCCCTGCACTGGCAAATGCACCCTTTTGGTTATTTTGAGCATCCGTAGTTTAGGAGTTAGATGGACTTTTTTGGTTTGGTTTGGTTTGGTTTTTAGGTCTGTGATTCCTAAGTTTAATTTTAGGTAGTCCTGTGAAGAGCAGGGAGCTGGATTTGATGATCCTTATAGGCCACTTCCAACCTGCCATATTCTGTGTCAGCTTCTGGAAGCAAACAAAATTATCTGAAAATTACGCTTTTTTCTTTTTCTTTCCAAGAGAATTAAATTTAAATCTTGAACACCTGGACCTTCCTTCAATTTCCTCACTTGAAAGAAGCAGCAGGTTAGAGCATCATTCCTATAAGAGAAAGGATGGAGAGAGCTCAGCACAGCTGCTGTTAGTTGTGGCAGGTTAATGGCTGAATTACTGCCATAATCAAAGACACAAATCCCAACCTGTAAATCCCTGGAAATGCAAAGTATTCTTGGAATTTCTATGTTGAGATTTTCTTGGAAGGTTGCTTCACCTGCCTGGTAGGTAGAGAATGACATTTTATAAGAGAACGTATATTCCTCTTTTATAGTTCATAACCATGTATTTTCTTTCTTCTTTCCCTTGACTTAACTTGTAGAGCACTTAGCAAAAAATCTGCCAGAAGAGAGGTTCCACTTAGGGAGAGCAGCATTCCCTGGGCTCTGACTTGCACAAGGGACCAAGCAGCTTTTCTGTGTGCCTGGTGCCTTGATGAAGATGGTGTTGGTCAAAGAGTAATTTACACAAGTTACATGCAAATGTGACTGTATACAGCTTCAGTTGAGATTGTGACTGTGATATGTAGAAAGCAATGTAACCAAATCAAAAACTAAAATGCACATTAGTGTTCCATTAGCAAGTAGAACCAATATTGTACGAAGATGGAAAACTGTGGAATTGTACAGACAGCCCAGCACTGTGTGTAGGAGTGGGTTCCCAGCAGGAGCACCCATGGCCTTTGTCCTGGGTGCAGCTCGCCCTGCTGGGGCTGGGAGGTGCTGCCTGGGTGAGAGGCTGCTGCCCTCTGCAGCCTGCAGAGCTCCAGAGCTCCGGGGCTGTGGCACTGACACCTCTGTCCCATCTGCTTCTTGCTTTTAGAAGCCTCCGGTTAAAATGTATTCGTATTTGATATCCCAAAAGATCTGCTTCCAAGTAGTTTTACAGAATAGTTAACTAAATTAGGGAATTACAAAACCAAACAGAAGTAATGAAAAACCCGGAGCCATTACTTAGGTCTTCTATCATCTATTCCATCAAAAATAAACCAAGAAATAGTATTGCCTATTAATGGTAACTCACAGGGTCTGTAGTCCAGTATCTCATGTCTTACATGAAGATTACAGTTTAAAAGCAACAAATCCTTTCCATCACTGAGTTCAAAGTAGGCCACTCAAAGATCTGTGTGGGGACAGGATAATGGGATTTTCTTCTGTAGCTGAAGTTGGGACCAGAACCTGCAATCCTCCATAATCCCATTCCTCACAATTTAGGTACCTTTAAAGTTATTTTTGGACTTGCTCCAGGAGCCTTCTCACATCTGAACGACCCTGTTGTTGAGCCTTGAGCAGCAGCTGGGGTATCAAGACCTTACTAATTAAAATGATCCCTTCTACTTTATATGCAGTGCTTTTCTTGATGGAAACAAAAGACACAGCAGGAAGTTAGTCTTATGGCTGGAACAATTCTCTGAAACTTGTCCAGCAATGTCCAAATGTTTATCAGTCTGTGTCTGAAACTATGTCAAGAGGGACTTGTAGAGAGTTAAAGGTGTGCAAAAGTAGTCCAGGAGATCAGGGAGGGAATTATCCTGAAATCAGCTGTAAGCAGGATGGTTGTTAAGGTACTTACTGTACTGCAGAACTTGCCTAATGCTCTCCTGTCAGGCTGTGAAACCTCATCTTCATCTTGGGGTATGTCCCTTCTAATTTACAACTCACTTCAGTTTAAAGCCATTTTCTGCTATTTTAGGTTTCAGTCTCAAAAAACTGCTGAAATTCCACCCTTTTTAATGGAGTCCTTGTCCTGCAAGCCCTGTGAAAAAGCAACCAGGCACCCTGCAGATGTTGGTAGTTGTGATCATCGTGGACAAGTAAAAACCATACTGATCCGGCTTTTTTTTTTTTTTTTTTTTTTTTCCTGGCCTGAAGAGACAAGCTCTGCTCCTGTTTACTCTTGTGGGTACCAGCTGGCTGGGCTGCTGTGTCCTTCACTTGGAAGGCAGCTGTTCCAGCCTGCTGAGTGAGCCATGAAACATCCTTGTATTTGGTGATAGCAAAATAATTAACACCCCCCCACCCACCCATGCACCAGAATTTTGGCACACTGAAGAGCTGACCAGGCTGGGAAATCCAATAAGTGCAGGAACTGGGAATTGTCCTGGCTATGTGTGTGAGTCTGTACAGAAAGAAAAAAAGAATAAGACAAGAGAATATGTCAAAGAAAGAGTTATTGTGCTCAAAACTCCTTGGGTTGTTCCTGTGGAAGGTCCTTAAAATCCTGACCCGGGAAGATGGAGATAACTCCAGCAGAGCACATCCAAAGCTAATTTGTGTGAGTGTTAGGGGGACTGTGGGAGAGAGCTGATGACTTTGTGCCAGCACAGGGTATCTTGAGCACCAGCTGAGTGCTTCAGTTGGGAGTTTAGCTCAGTTTTGAAGTGTCTCAAGCTCTGTAATGCCATTTTTAATTTTTAAGTGGTTTCGAGTATGTTAGGCTGAAAGAGAAGATACAGAGAACTCCTTCAGCACAAAACTCTGACCTGAGTCAGCTGTGTTTTACTGGACACTTGTTTCAGGAGGATTTCAGGGCTGCACATGAGGTGCTCTATTTGCTTCTCAGATATTTTACCAGGCAAGATGCCCAATAATTATGTACTGAAAGATCAGGAGACACACTGGTGCTCCTAACCAAATGATTTCACTTTCAGAGTGTGAGGAACTCATGCAAGTGACAGGTCAGAGAGCAGATTAATTTGAGCACAGTGTGCTTCTCTCGAGCAGCCCTGCTTGGAGGGGAAGTGTTTCTTCTCAAAAAATAATAATTAAACAAGAGTGAGTTAGATTATGTACCTCTGGATATGCTTTGCACTGCTCTGTCTCTCATTAACTCTTGCAAAATTACTGGTCAGAGAAATATATTATAACTCATCTGTTTCATGGTGCTTCTATCAATTAGGAGCGATGACATTATGCAAGAAATTAAAAGACGATAAAATCTTTCATGGCTGAACCTAGTCTTTTTCCTTGACCCCTTTTCTCCTGGCATCCATTTCATTTTATTTCTCATAAAATGGTGAAATCACTGGTTAATTGATCCACCAGTGGTATTGCTGTGAAAACCAGAATTTTTTCTGCAGAACAAATGGAATTATTTCTCTTGCTGTGCTGTTGGTTGAGTGCTGCTCTCAGTGGTAAAAGGGCTCAGTTTCCTGGAGCAGTCACACAGACCAGTGCATTAAGAAGCTCAGAAATACTATTTTTTCCCCTTTTTTGTCCTGTCAGCTGTGACACTTTCCCATCTGCCTTTGCAACCCATCTCTGGCTTGTTGTAACAGCATTAATCAGCAGAATTGACAAAACCCAAATGACAGAGAAAGACCCAGAGCTGCCTCATCAATGCTTTGGTAGGGGCTGACCAGTCACGTTCTGCCCGACCTGTCAGCTTCCTGCTCTGCTCTGAAACACTCCTGGGTATTCCCCGAGCAGCACAGAGTCGGGGAGCTCAGGTCTGGGCTCTCAGTGTCTCACGGGGGGGGCTGTGCCAGGATCTGCTGGCAGGAGGAATGTCCCTGGCCTGTGCCTGGCTGGGATGTGCTTTGTGCAGAGGAATTACTGAAACTAAAGCAGCAGCACTCAAACACACAAACAGTGTGAAAAGTTCTGTCCCTCCCAGCTGAGCTGGAAGGATTGGTTATCAGTACCCTGTCCAGCTGGCATCCTCTGGGAATAAAGTCACTTCCAGGACAAAGCCAGGAAATGTTGATTTAAGCCTCTTACATTTACTCCTGACAAAGTCACTCATCAGTCACTCGCATAAAACCAAAGCTGATGCACAAGGACAATGCCAAGATGTGTTTCCACATTCCTGGGAACCCTGTACCCTGTCTCCCTTTCTTAGCCAGCTTGGTGCTCCAGCCAGCAGTAGCACAGCCTTTCCAGCTTAAATTTATAACCAGATTTTAAAATCTTTTGCAGCATTTTTTGAGTAAAATCATTATCCTGTGACTTAGAGTCTGCAGCATCTAATGCTGCCCACCCCTTAAAATTAAGAAGGGTTTTAAGATGTGGAGCTGCAGCATCCTAATCACTGAGGGATGGCTTGTGTCTAGAGCAGACTACACCCAAAGCAAAGCTAAAAGCAACAGGCAGTTTCTAATGATGATTTATGATAGATAATATCTTTAGCCCTAATTGTGTTTACTGTAAGTGAAGCCCTTGAGGGAAAACCAATATAAGCAGTTTCTCAGTCAAGAATGGAGCCACAAGACAGGCACATTGTTTAAAATAAAATCCACCTCCTGCCAGTGAGTTTTAAATTTTTGGAAGGTGGAATACTTGCAGAGTAAATATTTGCCTGTTACGGTGATGCTGACTAAATACTTGACAATTGTGTCAGCATTTGCAGAAATGGAGACATCCTGGCCTGGCAGCTTCCTGGTTCTTGTGCCCGGGAAATAGCTGAGGTTTTGGCCCTGGGACAATGGATTTGGAATAACTGACAATAGTGTACTTTCCTGTGTTGCCATAAGAAATAGTCCATAGTATCACAAATAGTCCCTATTCCAACACCTCAAATAACTGACAATAGTGTACTTTCCTGTGTTGCCATAAGAAATAGTCCATATTATCACAAATAGTCCCTATTCCAACACCTCAAATTAAGACTTAGTCCATGTTATCTCTGCAGACCACAGGCTGTAAAACACTGGTATGGACTGGACACACATGGCAGGATGAGAAGCCCAAATACAATACCAAGATTGCTCTAATGCAAGAGCATTTTTTTTTTGGGTTCTGTGCAGAGAGTAGCCATGGAGTTAATTAGGGAAAAGGTGAGAGGAAACATCAAAGCTGTGAAGCTGCTTTGTCAAGGGGCTTTTTCCTCTGACACTTTTCCTCTCTGTGCCAAACAACTGGCTGTCCCCAGATTTTATGCTTGAGAGACAGCACAGTGTCTAAAGAGCTGAGAAATGTGTGTAGCTTGAGAAGATGGAAAAACTGCACCAGGCTGTGGCCTGGGATGGGAGGGGAGGGAGTCCTGTGTGCTCAGCAGGCTGCTGCTCAGATCCTCCTCCTGAGCTCTCCCTCTGGTGCTCTGAAGAGCTGGATGCAGACTGCTTACCTTCACCAAATTCAGGAAAATTCAGAGTGAATGCTGCAACCCCCAAGCAGGGAGTGCTCCTGCTGACTCCTCGTTTGAAAAAACAGGTGTTGCTGGGTTATTTGAACTTCAACAGGATTAAATCTCTTTATTTCCAAGTCTGTTTTATCAGTACATTTTCCTTTGTTATGAAAGTGCCTGAGTACATCATAAGGAACTCCAAAATACAAAGAATATCTGGTTTGGTTTTGTTTTGTTGGGTTTTTGTTTCTTTGTTTTTGTTGTTCGTTTGTTTGGGGAGGTTTTGTTTTGTTTTGTTTGTTTGTTTCTTTTCTTTTTCACATGCATAGATTGTGAATGTCTCAGACAAGAGGGAGATCTGGGACTGACCAATTTTTTCCAAAGAAAAGCAAGTCATCCCTGAACAATTCAGTACCTGGCAGCACA
The DNA here is from genome assembly GCF_026979565.1 of Vidua chalybeata. Taxonomy (NCBI): domain Eukaryota; kingdom Metazoa; phylum Chordata; class Aves; order Passeriformes; family Viduidae; genus Vidua; species Vidua chalybeata. The sequence continues at coordinate 5,288,294 of NC_071545.1, read as the reverse complement.
GTGGTGAGGCTGCAGGGCTGCTTCTTCGATTGCCTGGCTGAAGTGAAAAATTGAAAGTAATTTCACTCTGAATCAGCTCAAAACAAAACATGGACTGAATTGGAAAATACAGGTTGCACTAAATGGAACATTCTATTTGGCATACAGCATCTCTGCCATCATGCCATTAAGACATTTACAAACTAATAATAATAGTAACAACAGCAGCAATAAACAACAATATAAACAACAACCGTAAATAAAAATACAAATAAAAATAAAAATAAAAATAAAAATAAAAATAAAATAAAAATAAAAATAAAAATAAAAACAACTGTCTAAACCTGTTGCTGAGGTGGTATTTCCAGAGGCTGTAGAGTGATAGCATTGGTGGACTTGCAGCAGATTTAACATCAGAATGGGCAATCATCTCATTGCTCACAGAATTAATTTAGTGAGCACTTCTCTCAAAGTCAGCCCAGAGATTTTATTCCTCTCATGTCCACTGAAACATTTATGTGTCTAGGTTAAGTATTGCACCACGTACAAAAATTTATATGATTAATAAAATCAACCTTTCTACAGCAAATTCTAGTGCATTGGTCTGGAATTTGAGACTGCAGGTGGAGGATTAATGGAAAAGCACAAGGTTACAGGAGAAAATTGTAAAAAGAAACAAAGAGCAGTGCTGCAATGCTGTTGTCACCTGGATACAGCTTATACCTGGAGAAACCCTAAAGAATAGGAGCCCTTTTCTTTCTCTAGTGTTTATGATCTGGGATGTTGATTCCTATTTATTCCTATTTACTGCTCTTTACTTCAGCAGAAACTGCAGGAAGTCATGGGATCATCTTAATGTTTAGTTGAACCAAATACTGATTCAATGTCATCCTGAAAAAATCAGAGCTGGGAAGGGCTTCTGCCTCACGTGTGCTCTGTTTTCCCCAGGCTTAAGGATGTGAGACACATCCCAAAGGTGTCACTAACACATACAAAACTGGGATGTATTGGGGTTATTGTTCTTACACCACACTGTCCAGGAGTGACTTTCTCCAGGCTGACTGTGAAATCTTTTCTAGGGTCAGAAGATAATTAGAGATCAGCAGAAAGGAATTAAACACACACAGAGCTATGCAGCTGCAACTCTGGAGAGAAGGATGAGGTGCAAACTGACCTGATGAAGTAGTAGGAAGTGTTAAATTGATTTCTTTTTAAATATATAATTTAATTCAAACAATGTCTCTGGGAATTTTAATATTTTCCAAGGACTTGCTTCATCTTGAGGAAATATGGCTGATGGAAAGAGAGTAGGTATAAGAAATTCCCTGATCAGACCACTCTTATTTTGGCTTTCTCCTTGTCAGCTGCCATGGTATTGCCATAAAATAATTTTCAATATTCCCTAAAAAACCAATGAAGATGTGACATTTCTGCACCACTGAAGCTCATCATAAGCAGAAAAGACAACCACCTTAAGCTGTCATCTTTGTGCAAACACCTCTCTTATGTTTCCAATCTTCCCCTGCTTCATACCCTAGTGTGATGTAAACATGAAATCCTTCTACCCTTGCATTTACCATACAAAGGGGAATTCATTTTTTTAGTGTTGCATTAATGCCTCAAAATTTTCTGAGAACAACAAGAAATTGTTGGACTGCATTAAATTCTTTGGTTGGTTTTTTTTTTTTTTTTTGTTTGTTTTGTTTTTTTCAAGAATATAGAGCCAGTGGTTGACTCTGCTGAAATGACTAATGAAATGAAACACCTAGAACTGTCAGTTTAAAGACTAAAAAAAAAAAAACAACTGTGATGCCTGCCCCTGCATGGCCAGTTCCCACTGCCAAAGGATCCCAGCCTGTCACTACAGAGAGAATATTCATGAACAATTTCTCCATGCTGTGAGAACAGCCCTCAGCTGAAAGGAAGGAACGGCTCAAACTAAAAGCAGATGTTGTGAGCCCTCCTGGTTTCATCCTTCTTTTTGCTCCTGCCCTTTCCCCACCCTGAGGGCAGGAGGAGGGAGAACCCCACGAGACACTGAGGGCTCCACAAGAGAAACCTGAGCTGTGGAAGAAGGAATTTTCTTAAACACTTCTCTCCCAAAAGAGGCAGAGGCAGGAAGCAGGGAAGGGGATGGCAAAAGACTGGGAGCAAGGCAGCTGAGTATTTCCTGTTTGCTTTATCCGAAACAAAAGGGCTGGGAAGCATTTCCTCTTGGTGATGGGAGCAGGGTCAGAGTGGGAAATGTGTGTGTGTAACATCTGCACAGCCATGGCCAGCCCGAGCTGAGGATATCTCAGCAGCCCTCTGTGCTGCAGAATGTTCTGGAGGCTGCACAAACACGGTCACAGTGACACTGGGACTGAGTGAGCTCTGACCTTTGCAGGCAGCGCTGCAGGGGACTGAGGGGTTTCCTGCTGGAGCACTCTTCTTCTAGATCCTTCCCCCAGAATGGCTGCAGGGAGCCTCCATACTCATCCATCTAATGGACATGGTGCTGCCTGGAGATTTTAAATATTATTTACTTGTTGACTAAATACATTTACTCCCTTACGCCATCAAATTTGTACAGAGGATTTGACCTATCCTTGACTCCCTCCACACGCACATATTTTTAAGCAGTTTTTTTCTGATATTTGGGCTACTGATGAGGATTCAAAATTAGATGAACAATTTCTATTCAGTTTTTTAATTGTCAGGTTCTTTGTCAGCCTTTGGTCTTTCCTTGCCCACTTCCAGGAAGTACATTGAATTCCTTGTATCAAGGGTTGTTTATGTTTGCCTGTACCACATGTGAATGTTTCTGTCAATATAAAATACAGAGTGAGCAACATCTCTACTCACTCTGTGCAGTTTCTGTGCATTCAACTAAATGTTGATGTACAGGATTAAATGGTTTGTTGTATTGGGACCCCCTTTATGTGTTTGGAGGGGTTTCCTCTGAGGTGGGATGCAGCAGCAGTTTAAATGGAGAAGTGTGCAGCTCTGCAAGAAAATGAGTGAAAATATTCCCATACATTTTCCACCCCAATACACTAATAACTATTTTCTTACCACTCATCTGATCTAGAAAAGTACTCTCTGAGAATGTTACAATCATATTTAAACACGTTTGCCTTTATCAGCTCATCCTATTGATCAGTTTGTAAGATACCATCAGTTGTGGCTGCCCTGGACTTCCCCCAAGGACTGTACAATTATCATTATTGCACAGCCCTTTGAAATAAAGCACAGCTACATTTTTTCCTAATCTCTATTCAAATTGTGCAGTAGAGAAATATGAAGTGCCATAAAAAGAACCAGTGAACATTGTGGAAAGCATAAACAAGCTTCTTTCATAAGGACAAGGTGCAGTTAAAAAAACAACAGCCCCCTGTTTATTGGGTGGCTTTAACAAGCCAGATCAATCCTGCTGCTCTGTAAGGAGAGGTTTTTATCCTTGCATACATCAGTCCCCTTTTCCTGCCAACCAGAATTCTCACTAAATCTCTTTCAAACCAATTTTGGTTTCTGTTATTTAGACATGAGTATTCATGATGCATCATCATCTAAGCATCAAATGCAGGGTGCAAAACCCTGGGCCCAAAGGCAGGCTGTGCTCATGAGCTCTCACAGCTCAACTTCATGGGGCTGTAAGAGAAATGCCAGGGTAGGGAGCACTTTTCAGTTTGCTTGATTTGCTTCAGTTAGAGCAAAATCATTTCCTAGGAACTATTCTCTGCAATGCAAGATGTCATAAAACTCAGCACTTCACGAAGTTGTGGAGGGAATGGGGTTTAGTCTGTTCTTCTGTCTGAATTGATCTGAGTCTACATCTGGAACGTGAATCTCTTGGGGATCTGTGTGGTCTGCAGTCCTGAAGCTCTCTGTCAATGCAGTTCTTTTTGCTAAGAGTCCAAGGTTCATTAATCCAATGGTGAAGGAATTACAGGATCATCTACTGATGAGAGGAACCTTCTGCATGAAAAGAGTCCAGAACTCAAGCCCCCCCCTCAGATGATTTGTATATTTGGGCCCACAGAAACCAGCTGAGAGACTCGAGCAGTCTTCTCTTCCCTAGGAAATGCCCTTGCAGGAGGTTCCCACATTCGTTGGGATGGGTCAGGACACTAAAAAAGGGGGAAAGCACCAATCCCCCTCTGCCTATTGTTCTGCAGAAAGGAATGGGGTAAATATTTGGCTCCAGAAGAGGGGGAGAATTGGGAACCCAAATCAGAAGAGGAGGAGCATGTGGCTGAAAGTCCCTCAGTCCTTTTCAAAAGATGACTTCAGACACTCTTTTCTGAGTATTGTCAGTTTTATTTCTTACATTCCAACAGCCCCATGGGTGCTCCATGGGGTTCTAGAACAAATGGTGTGCCCCACTGCCTGGCTGAACCCAGCCCATGTCTGTGTTCACATGCACCCACTGCACAGTTCTTCTGCCTGTGAGGGCCTTACATCTGTCCACTGCCTCCCAAGAAAGAATTTTCCTTATCTCAACAATGTAAAAGTTTCCATTTCATTTAATTCTAAGTAAAAAATTCCACCAACATGAAGGATATAAAGAAAAGGCTTTGTAAAAGCCAATTTATCTCAAGGCAATCTGCCCCTTTTATGGCTTCAGTGTGCCTCTAATGGAACAGGGCAGAGAACTCTGCCTCCCCATCTCTCTTCCTGGCAAGTGTAGCCATTGACTGCTTGGTGTGAGAAGCCTCTACAGGTCTCCAGCACAGCCTGATTGCACTTCCTGAGACTCTACAGACTGGTATCTAAAAAAAGAATTGATTAGGACAATGAATGCTAAGACTGATCATTAAATATTTAAACCTGGTAGGCTTTCAAGAGTGGCAGGCTTGCCAGCCTGTGAAAACACCCTTGTTTTGCCAGATCTAACTTACTGTTGTCAGTTTTCAGAAGGCTTGAGGTAATGTGTACATGAGATTTAATATCCAGAGGTTTTTTAAGGGAAAAAGAGGACAGAGACTGTGCCTTTAATTGTATCTTGTAGATTGAAACAAGTAACCATACATTAAGAAAGTAGCTGGCAGAATGCATCTCTCCCTCCGTGGTGTGGGAGTGAAAATGCTGATGGGATCATTGCCCAAAATTAAACAAACACAAATATTCTAAGCCATATATCACATTGATCACTAACACAGGAAATAGCATCTTGTTACATGGACTGTGACTGTGGTTTATGCTCCAAACTTCTGGAAACAAGAGAGCACAGAATCTTCTGGATGCTGGACATTGGAGCCTGGCACTGCTCTCTCTCCATCATATTATTGTCCATCTCTGTTTTCATTCACTCAATAGTTGTAGCACCATGAGAATTTTTATCTAAGCCTTTTTTTCAGGAAAAAAAAATTCCTGTTGTTGATAATTTTTTCTTGCTGTGTAGTGCATTACATTTTCAAGTGTTTTGGAGGAATCTATTTGTCCAGTCAATTCCTATTGCTAATATGAGCCAGTCTCTCACCAGAAGGGAGGAAAATATATTTGTATCATTTTAATCACAGCTATGACAGAATGTCAATTGATAATGAAGAGAGCTCCTTGCAGGATATAGAGTTTAAGTGCAGATGTGACCTCTGTATGCAATTTGAGATCTAAACAGAATAGACAGACTGGGAAATGAGGAGAACAGTGCATAATCTGAGGATGGACAGGTAGTAAGGGAAGAAGAAATGTGGAAATTCCCCCAGCAACTCCCCCAGGCAGTTGCCATCTCTCAAGGCAGGTCACAACAGCAGCCCAACCCAGTGTGTGAGAGGATTGTTTTGTAGCCTTTTTTCCACCACAAAGATTTTCCTGTGTGTTCATTTGGACAGAGCATACCTGTTCTTTTTCCTTTCCTTTCCTTTCCTTTCCTTTCCTTTCCTTTCCTTTCCTTTCCTTTCCTTTCCTTTCCTTTCCTTTCCTTTCCTTTCCTTTCCTTTCCTTTCCTTTCCTTTCCTTTCCTTTCCTTTCCTTTCCTTTCCTTTCCTTTCCTTTCCTTTCCTTTCCTTTCCTTTCCTTTCCTTTCCTTTCCTTTCCTTTCCTTTCCTTTCCTTTCCTTTCCTTTCCTTCCTTTCCTTCCTTCCCTTCCTTCCCTTCCCTTCCCTTCCCTTCCCTTCCCTTCCCTTCCCTTCCCTTCCCTTCCTTCCCTTCCCTTCCCTTCCCTTCCCTTCCCTTCCCTTCCCTTCCCTTCCCTTCCCTTCCCTTCCCTTCCCTTCCCTTCCCTTCCCTTCCCTTCCCTTCCCTTCCCTTCCCTTCCCTTCCCTTCCCTTCCCTTCCCTTCCCTTCCCTTCCCTTCCCTTCCCTTCCCTTCCCTTCCCTTCCCTTCCCTTCCCTTCCCTTCCCTTCCCTTCCCATCAGCATGTCTTCCTTACAAATTATGTGATTATTACTGCCATTCTTCATCACTGTGAATTATGAATATTATCATCCAGTGTGTGGTAAAACAAACGTATTTAAATGACTGCAGATAACACAACATGATATATACGAGCAGTTTTGGCAGAGTGGCTCAGCAGTCTGACTTGCTGCCATCTTTGGATCATGACAACTGTCAGAACTAGTTAAATATGAGTCAGTTTGATCTTTACTTCAGTTCAAATTTGGAAACTTGTATGAAGGCCATGGCAATATGGTTGTTGAGCAGCTGCTTTTATATTTTGTATTGCAAAAAGCAGCTGCCTGATTCAGTGCTGTGCACAGTGAGTACACTCAGAAGGTTCACCCCTCCTCAGTGCTTGTGGTTGTTTTGTGCCTTGCACTGCACTTGTAGATTAACCCCTTGGTAACCCTCTGTACTGGAAAGGAAACTTCAGCTGCGATGCTGCATGTCTCTTCAAATGTTAATGCCTTTGCCTATCAGCTCCTGCCTGACCCTCCAGCATGCATAATGCAAACCCTGCGGGTCTCAGTGGAGCACCGAAAGCAAGCTGCTTGGCATCTGGTGTTGAGCTCTAGCAAACAGGTCTGATGGTGGCTGCAGTGCTGAGTCGGTCAGGGCTGACTGGAGGCACAGGAGAAGCTTTCAGGACGGGCAGAGGCTGAGGGATGTCAGTCTCCACAGGGCAAGCAGAGTGGCCAGTGAGGCAGCCGGTGATGACTGGGAGTAAATGCAAACAACAGGAGGAAGGGTAGAAGACGGCAGCTGAAGAGCAGGGAGCAGGGGACAGTGTTTTATTTGTGTCAGGCAGTCAATATTAACAAAATAAAAAACAAATGACAGAAACAGTTCTTCTTTAGGGCTGTGTTTTTCTACTAGAATGGGTTTGGGTTATTTTAAGGAAGCCTATTGCATGAGAAGTAAAACCACCAAAAAGACAAGACATGTGGTCTTAAAACATCCCCATTTCCCTGGAGCTCACCTTGCTGAAAAGCTCAGTTTTTCTGTGTTTCTACTTCAGCTCAACCCATAGGTGTTATTTTTCCTGAAGTAAAAAACCTATCCTTTTGACTGTGAAGACAAATGATGTGAAAAATCAGATTTGAGAGCTGAATATTAGGTGACTGTATCAGGACCAACAGAGAGACAGCCTGACTGACCTTAGAATCTTTGGTAGCTGTGTAGCTTCTGACTGATTTCATGCATCAAAAGATTCCTCTGCTCATGATGAACACAATCTTTCTTTAGAAGGAGTGGAACTTGAAAAAAAGATAGCAAAAAGAAAAAATAATCTGCAGTGACTGGGTGGATTGTGCCACCTGCCAACCTGCTCACTGATGACTTTTGCACTGGTATGGAGTCCCTTGTTTCCTGATAAAGAACCTGGAACCGTTTTAGTGTAAGAAAAGGAAAAAGGAACATAAGAAGATATCCCTGCTCAAGGCAAACTTGTGCCAGCTCTCACTGTTTCACTAGCCAAATGAAATAGCCAGCTGGCCAGATTAGGAGTTAAGCAATACCTGTTTGGTAGGGTTTTGCTACACCTTCCAGGATGACAAAATGGGAGGTGATTACGTCCTGGAGCTGACCTACTCCTTGTCCATGACATTGTGTCCCAGTCTTGGCTGTGGGGCTCAGGAACTAATTTCTCACCCTGCTATTAAGAGTGCTCTGGATTTGATAACTAAGTGTGGGGGCTAAATCCTCCCCTGAGGGAAAGGTGGAAAGATGTTTGTTAGATTCTTTTGGAGAAGGTTGTGTTAGTGCTACTTTCAGTACACCGTGTTATTGATGACTATGTGGCAATTTGGGTCTTTGTTTTTATTGTTTCAAATCTCTGTACACTATTTGCAAGATTATTTGTACCTTTTGTTAACATGAACTGAATTTTAACCCTAACCACAGAGGAAGATTGTTTCTTTGTGAGCATTTTTTTCCCTGGGACTTGCTGCTATGATTTATCTGAGAACAGCAAAGACATCCTCAGTTCCTACGCTGTGCAAACTGTGAGAGCTCATCTGAAGCATGATTCAGAATTACAGATGATTAAGATAGTGAGAGCACACAATAACTTGTCAGATGCCTGGTAGGAAAAAATTGATCTGGTAAAATAGAATGAGTGAATCCCATTGTATAGTAAACAGCCTCAAATGAAAGGCAGATCCCACTCTTGGGGCTGGCACAATGTGGGTTCCAGCCTGCCTTGGGACTGGACATGACAACATGAAGTGCAATAGAGCAATCTGGACTGAAGCATACTTAATATGCCACATATTCAGGGAGTTAAGAGTACTTTTCCTCCTATTATTCTCTATTGCAATCTTATTGCTCTAATCTTTAAGAGCCTGTTCCTAATTTCCAGGCACAGTTCATTCATGTCCAGCCTACACTCTGTGCTTGTGCCAACCATAGCTTTTAGATTAAATAGCTCTGAAGCCCAGTCCAGAACTGGAAATCAGGATTGCCTTTGTGATGTGTGGAGCAATCCTAGACCAATTCACGCCTTTTTAATAGAGGTGGGCAATATTTGACCTCTGTTGACAAGCAGCACCCATCTAATTATTTAAGAGTTGTTCAAGCCACCTCATCCTTGCAGCAGCACAGGGACATGTATCACCCACCATTACTAATGAATCACATTACCTGATACATCTTCCCCCTACACACTCATTTCCTCGACTCAAATTGTGTAAGTAATTGCACTTTGAATACTTTAAATGAATGAAAAGGGTTATAATGATGCTCTGCTATCAATAAATCCTTCTGTTTTTTTTTTTTTTTTCCCTGTCAGGACTGTTGAGGGAAGTGTTCAGTCCCTGCAACAGCCTAGAGCCGTGTCTGAGTAAGCAGTGGATCATCCAGCAGGAAAGGAGAAAGGCAGGCGAGTCCTGCAGCTCTGCCCTCCTCCTGCCCTCCTCCCAGCCGTGAGGTGCTCCTTGCTGGCCCAGCCCAGCAGCACTGGCTTCAGGGAAGATTCCCAGCCCTGCCTGCATCCTGGGAAGGAGCTGCCCTGCTGCCAGCCACCCCACACCAGGGACAGGAGCAAGGTAGGCACGTGGGCTAGAAATGATTAACTGATTGCCAGTAATTGTACTGAGAGAAAGGAGAAGGGGAGAGAGACAAGTTGGAGTTTGGGGGAAGCTGGAACCTCTCCTGTCTCCAGCAGTTGTTGAAAAGAGAGGCAGGCAAAATTCCTCACCCGAGCTGTGGTAGCTGGGGGTACACACACACTCACACTCACGGGAGGGCCCCTCAAATCCCCCTCTGCTGTTGGAAACCAGCCTGAGGCTGTGGGCATCCATTGCCATGGATCTCCCATGGGCTGTGCATTCTGCCTGGGAAGCAGAGAGAGAGGGAAGCAAGAGGGATGACTCAGGAGTGCTGAACCTTCGAGGAAAGCACAGCTGTAGTCCCAGATTGTGTGGCTGGGGGGGCTGCTCTGATCAGTGCTGGCTTATGTAGTGCATTCATCCTCCTCCACCTTGGAAAAAGCTGTTTTGGCACACAAAACAAAGGAGAAAAGATTTCCAGGAATAAATATTTAATTGTAGCTTTAATTAATATTTTAAGCAAAAGAAGTAATCAGTCCTGTAACTGTATCTTAGAAAGAGATGAGATCTTGTGAGGAACAGAATGGGATGAAGAGGCAAAGTACTTTGGAAGACAACCATGTGGTTGACATAGGAAGCTGGTTGCTGCATATTGTGAGGCCTCTTCTAGATGCCCTGTCCCAGATCAAATACACCCTGTTATGGATCATCTGTTTGCTTTTCCTCATGAAAAAAAAAAAAAGTAAATAAAATGCCCTGATAAGATTTGTGTGCAGCAGTTTTATCACAAATTGCCCAGTGCTGTTTCTTGTGTGATTATGGCCAGCTAACAGAGTGTATACTTCTGTCTCCAGACTCTCACCTTTGTAATGATATGAGGGCATGCTTACAAGTGGAAAAGAACTAGAATGGATTCACTTTCTAAGCTCTCTTTGTAAAACCATCTTTTAAACTTCTGTGAGTTATCATCAGCTAGGAAAATTATGCACAAATGAAAGCATTGCTGAAACTGGATGAAGACAGCACACTTTGTCCCAAGGTCTTGCAGGGATTTTTGTGCTCCCAGTAAAATCCATGACCATTAACTGGGAGCCTGTTGTCACTGCCCTGGACTGTGCCTCTCTTGTCCTGCTGCAGCCGCCACCGCAGGCCCTGTGTGACAGCTCTGGCCCACGCAGGAGTTGCCAAGCACACCCAAATGACGATAGCACAGAGCCCACCGTGTGCTGTCTCGGCAGCGCACACCACAGCCCCGCTCCTCGTCCCCACCGCACCCCTGGGGAGGATTTACCAGAGCTATTCATCTGGAACTCCGCTGGTTCTATTGAGCTCCCTGGCCATGCCATCGTTCCCTTAACACCGTTTCCCGTCGGCTGGTGTAGTTTTATTTCCGGGCGGGCGTTCTGGGGCCCGCAGCATCCCGGACAAGTTGCGGCGCTGTTGGCCGGGCCAGGTGTCCCCGGCAGCGGCGGGCGGAGCGGGGCGGAGCGGGGCGGAGCGGGGCTCCCCGGCCCGGCCCTCCCGGCACAGCAGCGGGGCCAGCCCGACACCGGCCCGGGCAGCGGGGCCGCCGCCAGCCCGTCCTGCCAGCCCAGCCCAGGTGAGCGGGGTCTCTCCCGTGGGGCGAGGAGGGAGAGACCCCCATCCTTTGGGAGGCCGGGGGGAGCGGGCTCGGAGAGCCCCCGGGAGGTGTCGGTGCCGCCTTCTCCTCCTCCGGGGCGGTGGATTGATTTCGCCTCAGAGATTAGGGCCAGTTTCCTTTGTTTTGGTTTGTTTGTTGCGTTTTTTAACACTTTGGCTTTTTTGTTGCTCTTTGGAGCTGGGGATGTGACTTGGTTACTCGGAGAATGGCTTGTTTTAGAAATGACGAGCGAGACAAAGAGCGCTAAACAAGAGCTTTGGAGCACTGGGAAGATAAAGGGCTCCCGGCGCTGGTTGCTCGGAGGGGCACTGCAGAACTCGGAGCCTCGGTAAAGACTCTGTTGCTGTAGCGTGAACTGCCCGCTCTTACAGTCAGCACTTCTGTTCAGGAAAACGGGAAGGCAAAAAAAAAAAAAAAAAAAAAAAAATCGGGGAAGCAACCCTTTTATTGCATTCCCTTTGCATGTTGTATGTGTGTGCGTGTCACTTCTTGCTCTTGTAAAGAAGCCTCCGAGGCTGATTTTTGGATCTGTGCCTCTGAATTTGACTTTCAAGGAGGGGATTTGGAGCTCTTTTCTGATGCTGTTTTTGCTGGCCCTGTCGAGCTACTTCTGAGAAATATTTGCAAAACCATTTGTGGTGGTAGATTTTATTTCTTAGAGAGTCTCAGAAAACTTTCAGGCTGCTTTGTTGTGACTGTCCTAGTTGTAATTTTTGCGCGGTTGAAAGAGTTTTTTTGACTGCTGTTTTTAACCTTTACTTTCTGATTATTAACTTATGTTTGGCAAACATAATTTCTTTCCTTCTGTTGATTATTAATAATGGACGATAACAAGGCCTGTTAATGTAGCTGCAGAGGCCTTGGGCTTTCACAAATACATCTTAGTATCTCATTAAATCTAAAGAGGTTTAACTAATATACAGCAAAAAAGTTAAAAAAAGCCCCAACTCATATGAAGACTTTGGGTGTTTACAGGAAAAAAAGTTGTGTGTGCCAAAGAAACTGTAGGAAAGATGAGCCTGTTCTCTGACAATGGGTTTATTTTCACATTCTATGTGGCGGTGTAAAAGAGAGAAAACCTGTTTCTTCCAAGTGGCCCTTTGCAGGGGCAGAGCTGAGGCAGGAGCTCGTCCCATGGCCCCGTGTGTGCTGTGACACCCCCGTGTGACATGGCACCCACGTGTGATGTGACCCAGTGCGTGGTTGTGCTGCTGCCCTGTCCCCTCCTGGACAGCTGTACTGCCCTGAGCTTCTGCCACTGCCCTGAGCTTCTGCCACTGTCCTGAGCTTCTGCCACTGCCCTGAGCTTCTGCCACTGCCCTGAGCTTCTGCCACTGCCCTGAGCTTCTGCCACTGTCCTGAGCTTCTGCCAGGGCTGTAAGTATTTTGACTGGCACCATTCTCTCCTTTACTTACATGCATGTAAGCACAGAAATGCTTATCTGCAAGTAAGTTGAAATTAGCCAGATAAGGCCAGGTAATGCTGCCTTCTGTCTACTCTTACCACTGTGGCTTTCTGGGTAGTGCAGTCCTTAGGGTGAATCCAGGTTTTATATTCAGTTATAGAATGAAACCCACCATGGACATGAAAGTATCTGCTTCAGTAGAGCTCTCTTACAACAAACTGCCAGGCCCTGTTCGTGCACCACACCAAATGTGGTTCCTGGCAGGAAATGTGGTGTGTGGGGTTCTTTCTCAGTGATAAGACCAGCAGGCTGTGTCAAGGTTGTTCTTGGTGTCAAGCCTGACAATGACAGAAGTAAATAAATCTGTCCCCTGTTTCCATTTCACCCTGAGTGGGCTGTGCCGTGCAGAAGGGGTTGGGGTCTCTTTTATTGTGGCTGGAGTGTCTTCAGGGTGAAAGCTGAAGTTGTTTATTGCATATTTTTGTCTCAAGTTTCTATTAGGAATGATTTTTTAATCACTGGACATGGAGGAGAGTTGGCAGGGATTGATAGTAACTGCTTGAATTTGGGAAAAGACTGACGGGGATCAGCTTTAGCAAAATTTATGGATATTGTAACTGTTCAAGTCTAGGTTGATACTTATGTTTATGTTGGATGTTGGTGGTGAGAGTTGTTGGTTAATCTGCTCCTCATCTGGAAGGTTTCTGGCAGAGATTAAGGAGAAGAATTCAGCTTGAAAAGTGTAAACCCCATCAACATCAAGGGGAAGGATGAGTGGGGATCACATCCCTTCTCTGGGGTGGGAGCTGCCACCTCTTGGGGCCAGGAGGCTGGGAACAGCATTGTGCACAGCAGAGGGATGGCAGTCTTTGAAGAGGTAAAAAAAAAGGAATGGAATGTTTGTTTTTTGTTTTCTTTCTGCACAACAGTTTTAAAAACTCAAATCCCGCTTTTTGCAACAGGTTGATATGGAAAACCAAACAAAAAACCCCAGCTGAAGCACTGTAAAGAAAGGAGAGATGCAGAGAGGTGATTTGGGTTTGCGTGATGTATCACTCCCCAGCGCAGTCCAGATAAAATGAAAAATAGAAAGTGTTCATCTGACTGACTGCTTTGCCTTTTCCCTCAGAGCAGCGTAGAAGCAATTGTTCCGCTTCCTTCTCTCACGGTGTCTTTTCCTCGTTTCTGAGGCGACTCCCATGCCGGATCAGTGCTCTTTATTTCCTCCCCCTCCCGCGGCTTGCGGCTCCTTTCCGCTCCCGGGGCTGCGGGGGCAGCCGCGGCCGAGCCGCGCTCCTCCGAGCGAAGCTCAGCCGGGGGCAGCGCTCTCAGGGTTTGGCTGCGTGCCTCTTCTCCTTTTCACGCCGTGTGTGGCTGTGGCTGGCGTGCCGGAGCCCACGGTAGCAGGCAGAGCCCGCTGGAGGCAGCGAGCGGGGCGGGCAGCCGGCGCTGTGCGGAGCTCCCCGCTCGCCAGCGCTCCCCGCTGCCTCCCCTTCCCGAGGATAAACAGATGCCTCCTGGCTTTTGTAAACGAGCAGAGCGGGATCGCTTTCTGCCGAGATCTTCTCAGCTAGTCGCTGAGGAAAAGGCTAAGGTACAGAAGATGCAGAGATGAGATCCCCTCTGGCAGGAGGTGACACCTCGGAGCATCGTCCCCGCCTTGGTGGCAGCCGGGAGAGGAACCAAACTGACGCTTTCTTTGTCTCTGCATTGTGCAGGAAGACACTCAGCTTTCGTTTCTGTCATTTTTGGGGCATGTGGAGCACACTTAAGTGGTGTGTTTGCCCCCCCGAGGGAAGCTGTAAAATGCCATGTGAGTCAAATCGCATCTGCCCAGGCTTGGCTGTAGTGCCTCGGGGTAGGTGGGGCGTGGGTGCTGACCTCGCTCTAATGGACAGGGCTTCAACAGCCTGGAAACCCCTCCTGCTTCAGCGATCAGCTTCATCCCTGTGGTTCCTCCATCGCTACAGTCCTACTGATTGATTCCAGAGCTTTGCCAGTTCTTTATTTGCCATTGGTTTGCACAGCAGCTTTTTTCTTTGGGTCGATTAAAAAAAAAAAAAAAATATATATATATAACAAAGTAATCTATCTAGTCTTTAAAAATATAACGATTGTTGGGTGTAATGACACTCACATTGAGGTTCTTGCATTATTAATGCCATTTGGAAACTGAACAGAAATCTAAAGAAAATGAACATTAAATTTTTGACCCATGGTGTGAGTGTTAGGCTCTGCTCACCTTGAATTGTGTATTTCTGCAGGGAGGAGCTGGTGATAAGGTCAATGTCTCAACAGATGTTTAAATACTAGGGTGTTTCAAGGACAGCAAGTATGAATTTGGCCTTTGGGTGCTTGCCCAGCTGTTTGGGCAATAATTGGTGGCCTTGTGACCATACTTCTTGCCCAGCACTGGGACCTGGGAAGGTAAACCTGGGCTTGAGCTGCAGCCTCCCAGTGATCAGATAGCAGAGGGGTGAAGGCACAGAGAGAACAAAACGACCTGCAGTTAAATCCCCGGGGGGTTGTGAACTGCAAGGAAGGGCCCTATTACCTTTCTCTGGAAAAAGCAAGCAGGCCTGTGTGCACCACGTGTTCCTCACCCTGGTGGCTCCATACCTGATCTGATCACAGAGCGCTTTGTGCAGGACCAAGGAAAACGGAGAACCTTGACCTGGTATTTTCTCTGGAGTATTAAACCTTGCTGGGCCTTTGCCATGCCTCATGAGCAGCACATGACTGGGGAAGGGACAGAGCATTGAGAGCTCAGGCTGGTTCCCGGGAGGGAAGCAAAGTGTGTGCTGGTGTTATCCAGGTGGGAGCTTCTTCCAGTGCCAAAACGCTGGGGACTGCCTGGGAGCTGGAAGCCAGGCTGGATGGGGCACTGATGGTGCTGCAGCAGGAAGCCCCAGAGGAGCGTGGCCAGCGTGGGGAGAGCTCCCACAGCACGCTGACAGAGCCTCTAGCAAAGGGTCTGTCCTGCTCAGGCACTTGTCACATCACCCATGGTGTACTTGTCCCATGGTGGAGGAGAGGCTGCCAGCAGAGACACAGCCGCCTGCTGCAAGTGCAGATCTTGGTGGCTAACAGCAGAACCAAAACATACAATTGCTGAGAATTGGAGTGGGAACTTCTGCTTCCCAAAGACTGTGTATCAGTTGAATGCTTGCAGGAGGGTTGCAGCCCATTCAGCGTCTGATGTTCACCTTGTCTTCCCAGTGCTGGTTTTGGGCAGGGTGGGAGGCATGGTGAGTTCTCTGCCATGGGCTGTTCCTCCAGGCACAACTCTGTTTTCCAGGAGTGCTGCTTTTCCCAAGGTTTCAAATTCTTTGCCACTTGCTATTTAAGAGAATACCCAGACAAAGACTAGACTGTGTCCAGGAAAAAAAACCAAACATTTAATCTTGCCTGTCCAGTGGGGGAGGAATTTTCTTGTTTATGTCAGTCCTGGTTTAATGTTTGGTTTGTTTACGTTGCACAGCCAGTCACGCTGATGGAGGCCCTCTGGCAGGATGGACTATATTGTTTGGTGAGCTCCTGTCTTCTCAGTGCTTCTTGTCTGCTGGCTTTCCCTTCGTGATATGAGTTCAGAAGGCTGGTCAAAGCCATTTGCTTGTTTTCACTTACATCAGTTACTTGATAAAAGTAAGTTATGGTCGTGATTGCAGCTTCTTGACAATTACTTAAAAGCGTAAGTGAAACTGCCAGAAAGCAATGTCAAAGAATTTCCTGTTTACAAAATTTATACCTGTTACTGGAGTGTAAATACACATTAAATACATGATTTGTATCTTCTCACCCAGCTCATCAAGGCAGTGACTTTCTGTGCAGTGGCAGGTCCAGAACAGGACCTCTGTTGATCTCAGCCAGGAAAGGCAAAATTTACTCAACTGTGAAGACAGTGACTTTATTTTCTCCAGTATTTGAAGAAAATATAGCAATGAGATTTATGAAATGTAGTGATAGCCTTTTCATGGAGCCTCTTTGTGATGGAGATTGGTAGGAGGAGTTCTTAAAGTTATTTCAAACTATTTAAACTAGTGGGTTTTTCAATTTTCATTTTGCAGGTAGAGGAGACAGTAAATAGAGTGAATATTGATTTTCTGCTATACAGTTTTCCAGAAAATGTGTTTGAATCTTACACAGCTCTCAGTTTCTGAATAAACATGTTCTCCTTTTTTCTACGCAGAAGGCTGGTTTTTCCCTATCCTGGAACTGTGTCAGTCCTAAAAATTATTATTACCAATGTTTAGGACACCAGGAGTAGAAGGAGTATCTTAATATACTTAAATATTTGTGGGGTTCCACTGTTTTCTGATACATTATTTTTTTTACTTTGATTTTTTCTTTTCTCCCTGAACCAGGCTTAGACAAAAATGGTCTCTGTCCCTGGGGATGTGTGATCCACTGCAGTGTCTCTTACCCATGGCAGCAGGGACTTGAGGACAGGAACTCACTGCTGGAGCCCAGTCCAGGCTGAATCTGGCAGAGCTGCTGCCCAGGCACTGCCAGCAGCATCCCAGTATCATGATGTCACCATGCTGCTGTCTGCACTACCCATTTTTCACATGCTCACCTTCCCTTCCATCCCTCAGGCTTTTCAGGTAGACAAACCTCACCTGAAAAACATCCCAGAGGAATAAAATAAGAAACAAAGGCAGTGCAGAGCTGTCTCAGCACTTACCACAGCCCCATGGGGACAAAAGTGGTTTTGCTGGACACTCACTAGACTGGTACAGCTGGGGTCTGGGATTCTAATTAAATTTGTTCTTGAACATTGTAGTGTGGCTGCCTTGCCTCTTCCTGGCATGGATCCTGAGGAGGAGCTCTCTCTGGTACCCGTGATGTGGAGCTGTGCAGCCTGAGGTCTCCTGGCCACCAGGACCAGGCTGAACCCACAGGACGTGCATGCCTGCACCATGACATGACTTGTTCTGGTCTTGGGGCTTGTTGCTGAGGCAGGCAGACCCTGAGGATTCTTAACTGTGCAGCACCAGGTTTCACACAAAGCTTTGCTCTAGATAAAGACAACAAAGGCACTGTTCCATATATCCCTGTCTTTGTTTTTTTACTGATCTCACATCTCTCTTGGTAGTGGGTCTGGCCCAGTTTTGTAAGGTCATGTGGCTGAACAGGTAAATTGAATCAAAACAATCTTTCATAAAGGCATTCACTGCTGCTCCTGTGTGCAGTGTTTGCTCTGCTTGTGTGTCCCATTCCCTCTGTGATTGAAGTTGAAGTAGATGCAGTTTTTTGAGGTAGTGATTGCTCTAACACAAAACTTTATGCCATTTTCTATTAAACATGTGCTTCTATACGGAGGTTTAGTTTTATACCTAGAGAAAGCACATGCCTCGAGATTTGTCTGCTTTTTTTTCAATTGTAGCACTTGATTTTTACCTTGCCTGAAAAGCTTGAGTTGCCCATTCCCTTGCTGTGGTCTGTGTTGACTTTTGAGCACTAACACAGCAGCCACAAATAACACAACAGTGCCTGTGGTTCTGGACAGCTCTGTCCTGCTCAGCACAGCACTGGGGCCGTGGCTCTGGAAATCACAGTGCAGTAAATAGTTTTGTTGATGTGTAAGTGGGCACGAAATGGAGCCCTGCACACGTGCCCGTGCTGGCTCTGCGGTTTTGCAGCCACTACAGCACAGTGTGACTCCTTCTGCCATTTGCTGTGAGCACAGGCTGGATGAGCTGAGCCAGAAAGACAGGTTTGTGCACACATGATAACCAGGGAGGGCAGTCACACTCCCCACAGGTCCATTTTCCCATGTGTTGCCTGCAGTAGGCTGGCTGGACTAGGGATACTGTAAGCATTTTTGAGACTTAAAAGGAATTTTTTTCCCTAGAACTCTAAATTGCCTCATCAGTGGTGTTTTCCAAGCTGCCATATGAGAGGATGTGATGGAGGGTGTGTAGCACGTGCTGCAGCCAGAGGATTTGGGGTGTTTATTGGGATGGCTGGTGTCCCTGGAGGCTGGGAGCTGTGGGGTGTGCTCTGGATGCATCCCAGGTCTGACTGCACATGCAGGCACTGCTTGTCAGTGCAGCACATCACACAGAGCTCTGTAAAGCAGCAGCTGGCCGTGGGGATAGCTGTGCTGCCAGGACTGAGCAGCTCTGTGAGGTAAAATGCAACATTTTCTGTTCGGACAAGGAGTTTGGTTATCTATGTTTGCTTACATATTCTCTGTTCCACGAGTTGTCTGGTTGTGTAAGAAAAACCAGACCTGTGCATAGTGTATATTTATGTAGTTCTTCTCCTATAGACCTCAGTTAAACATATTAAGGCAATTATTTCAGCTGAGAGTTAAGAGGTAACCATTAGTTTTGCAGTGTTGATGGAGCACTTGGACACTGAGAGGGGTCTCGGGGTCACAAACACAAACTTGTGTACAGCATGGTGAGATATACTGGAAATTGTGTTGAGGGATGTATTGGAGGGAAGAAAAACCAGAAATGCAATTTTTAAGTGGGCCTGTGATCTTTAAACATCTATCTATCTATCTATCTATCTATCTATCTATCTATCTATCTATCTTCTATAAGTTTCTCCACTAAAATTTAGATCTATCATCCCATCAGATGCAGAGCATTTTTCTGTTTCTTAGAGTATTTCAGTCAATTTTATATCTTTTGGCCATTACTTGATATTGATGTAGGTTCATAATTCTGTCTCCATCACAAACCATTTGTTTATTTGATTTCTGAGTGATCTGTTTGAAATAGACCCAAGTTATTAGCCTGAGATGCTTAAAAATATGCATAGAAAGTGTCAGGCAGTGAGACTGGGATGTGGCCTGTGCATTGGGAGAACCAGAAAGTAGAGCCTGGCCTGTCCAAAAGGGCATCTGGGGTCTCTGGGTGCCTCACAGAACTGGTGTGAGGATCAAGCTATTTTTGAGTGGTTTCTGACTCTGTACCCTGCCAGCTGCATCTTGCTGGAATGCTGGCAGATGAAATACCCTCAGAGGATTTATTTTTTTCTTTGCCAGTACACATATGCCTCATAAATTTCCATGGTTATAGATCTCTGCAATGTGAACTGTTTTCCCTTATTGAAAATGTTGATTAGGGAGGAAACACAGTGAACTAATTGTTCTTGAGTAACACTTGAGCCACATAAATATTTCAGGGGATTTCAGTAGCCTTAAAAGGCTCAAAGTGCACATGAACAAACTTAACTACAATTGTGCCTGAAGTTTTGTGATGTGAGAGGAGGCTGAAAAGGGGAGAGCTTTTCAAAAGTGCCAAAGTGCAGGGATTTACATATGTATAACTTCTTTATAATAGTATGACACTGTATAACCCATTTGCCTTGTAAATGAGCTTTAAGATGCTTAGATACAAGACACATGAGAGATTTTCATGTTTTGGTATAAATATTTTCTGCCAATATGAAATAAATCCTGGAATAAATTCACAGAGGATGCTCCAGCATGGAAGCAATGGCAGAGGGAAATCTTCAGACTTGCAAAAACACAGGAGGAGGAGCTGGGTTCCGAAGCTGGAGAGCAAGCACTGGAAAGGACAGAAAGTTCCCTTTTCGGCCATATATTGTATTTTATCTGGGAAATACATCAGCTCATGTGACTGAGCATGTTAGCAAGCTTAGGATGAGATATATGAAGTGTTGCCTCTGCTTTCCCAAAACAGAGTTCCCAGCCCTGCCTAATGGAGGAGTGATGAAGGCAGCAGGAACTTGGAATGACCAGCACAATGGCTCTGTGCTGGGGACCATAAAACATTGAATAGATAATATCTGCTTTCTGGCCCAAACCAGCTGACTTGTTGACAAAGCTAAAGCTTCAGAAATATTTGATACTAGTAGGGTTTATTGTCTAAGAAAGAGTCATGGCAGCCATTCAAGTGACAAAGTGGGGAGTGTTTTGTTTTAAAAAGGCATAAAGTTTTTCATTTGTACTTGGAAGTTTAAAAGGGGGTGGGGGGGGCAAGAGCACCAGAAACAGCTTGTAACTCTTCCTGCTCTCTAGCCTCTTTATGTCACTTCTGCTCGAAAATTTAAGGTTCGATTTATGAATAAGTCTGTACACCCTTTCTTGTGTGCTCCTCTAATGTTTTTTCCCATTTGTTTCTTCACATACTCCTTCTCCCTTCCCTCTCCTTTTCTAATTTGCTGTTGCCTTTTGGTCTCACTGTCATTTCTTAATTTCCCTGTAAAAAGAGATGCTCCTCACTGTCCACTAAAAGGAGTGGATGCCCTTTTTCATAGACAGTTAAACTGTGGGATTCCTTGCCATAGAATACTGCAGAGGTTAAAAGATTTTATGACCTCAGGAAGGGCCTGAAAATCTCATAGGAGGTTATTAAATACCACTATGCAACCTTTAGTTTGCCATTTCTTCAAATGAGGCTGCAGGAAAGGTGTTGAGAGTAAGCACCACTGAGTATTCACCTTGTATTTAACTCTGACCTGGGCAGCCTCGCCTGGCTACCAGTGTTGGATCAAGTGAAGTCATCCTGATGTTCCCCAGCTTTACTGCAAGGCCCCTTTGGGGTCTCCCTTCACACTTCCCTGTACCTTATCACAGCTGTGTGGACACTGGGGACACCAACACTTGCTCCTGGAGGTGACCTGTTGTGTCCTTGGCTTCAGGGAAGGAGCACCTGGGTTGGAGCTGGGTGTTGGGAGTTGATATCTGTGTTTCTGCTCCGGGTTCTGGCACTGTGGGGGTGGCTGGCAGTGGCTTTGGGAGCAGCTGGGCACTGCTGTGCCATGGTGTCCCAGCTGGCAGTGGCTTTGGGAGCAGCTGGGCACTGCTGTGCCATGGTGTCCCAGCTGGCAGTGGCTTTGGGAGCAGCTGGGCACTGCTGTGCCATGGTGTCCCTGCTGCCACGGAAACAGCTGGGGCTGGAGCCTGGCAGCTCACACAGCAAGCAGCTGGCAGACCAAAAGCAAGGCAAGGTGCTGGGCATCTCACCCCAGGCTGGTGCTGGCTCAGTGCCCCTGGCTGTGCTGTGGGCCATCAGCTGCACAGGGATGGGTGTGACAGCCCATCCCACAGGGCACTCCCGCCTGTCTGGTTGGTGACAGGCTGTGGTGTCCTGCCCAGGTGAGAACCCCCCCTTCTCCTGCTGTCATTTCAATACTTGATTACATTAGCCAATACTGTAGGTGCACAGCAAATTAAGTCACTGGGCAACACTTGCACCTAATTACCACCATCATCCTCAACCACCATCTTCATCCTTGCCTGGAAGAGCTCCCAGAGGAGGATGCTTGTCTAGAACCTGTCACTGCTTGTCCAGGCTCACCATGAGTTGGGGAGAGTTTTCCACCTCTTGCAATCTGTTCTTTAAACAAAAGGAGCTGGATAAGTGAGATTTTATAAGCAAACTGAAGGCTTGGGCTTGTCCTGTGAGCGTGAGGGAAGGTGTGCAGGCCTGGGGACAGCTCCCAGCACTGTCCTGAGGAAGTTGCCTTACCACTGGCTGCTGGTGTGTTCTGCTCCCACTGAAGTACTTTTTTACAAGAGGCAGGATGGAACCTGGTCCTTCCCATGTGGTTGTGCACACTCTGCCCCCATGGCAGCTGACAGTACATCTGTTACAGCCTCCTGGGCTCACTTACCAACTGAGGGCTCTGGCTAGCTCTGCTCAGCTTGGAGCAACAAGTTTGTGCATCATCAATCGTGGCAAATACTGGATTTCCAGTGAGAGAGGATCCTGATTCTCCTGTATTTTTAACAAAATGAGCCACAGGGTATCACTATATATCCTTCAGTATAATCCTAAACCAGTTGAAACACGTACTTAATCTGACTAACCACTCAGTTCCTTCAGGTAAACTTTTTTTTTTTTTTAAGTGTGCCTGCCAGCTTTCATGAAGGGTGGAAAACATGGGACTGCAGGAAATCCTCATCTCTATCAATGTGCTGTATAGGCTGCTGATGACTGAGTTCCTCCCCATCCCTCTTTGTGATCACTGCTGTGCAGCATGGGTTTGTGCTGCCTGAGCAGTGCTTCCTTCAGACACAGACACTGCTCACTGCAGGAGCAGAAGGGCACCCCCAGCATTTGGGGACAAAGGGTTCAGTGCTGAGACTGCTTGGAAATAGCTGCTACTGTTTGTAAACCAAACCCTGTTTTAATCCAAATGGATTTGTACACCCAAACAAGCTATAGAATTTTCCTTGTTGTGTTTTGCTTACCTTACAATTAGGCTTTTATTGGACATGTCCTGGTCTCCATTAACTGACAAATCACTCCAGTATGTGGCACTCTGCAGCCTCCAAGAGCATCATGCTTATACTGTAATCCTCTGTGACAATGTCACATGCATGTTGCAACTCCTCTGAGTTTCAGTGCTAATTGAAATACCAGTATTAATTGTGGAAAGTTCGTCATGCAGACTAAGCCGGAAGGGGAAGCTCTCGGAAGCTGTTTCGTAACTGGTTGTGTTTTGGAAGTGCTTCACCCTGTGGTGCAGTGCTGGGATGCTCACAGGGCTGGGATCCTTGTGTGCACGGGGTCCCAGTGCCAGAAGGGGCTTTGGAAGGAGCTCCAGGGAGGAGCAGTGCTGTGGCTGGTGCTCAGGCACCTCAGAGAGGGAGCTGGGAGCTGCTCTAGGACTGGGGCCACCCTCAGTCCCTCACCTTTATCAGGGCACAGAGCAGGGAGTCCTGGTGCCTTCACTCTCTCAGAGATGGGAGCAAGGGGCTGTGGATTTTCTTGCTGAGAAGAGATTTTCTAGGTGTCAGCAGAAGAGCAGGTGAAGCCGAGGGGTTTATCTGCACAGCTTCCTTAGAGATGGAGACAAATGCAGCTGCACAGAATAAATTTGGAAACCAGGATGTTTGAAAGTGAAAATTAAAAAAAGCAAACAGAGTTTCTGGTGTTGTTTCTAAATCCAGGAAAACCCCAGAAAACAACCAGGTTTTCAAATGTCTTTTAGATATATTTTTCAGATTCCTTTTAGAGATTGAAATGAAAGAGAACTTGCAGAACCTGCATCTGAAAGCAGCTGCTCTTGGGGAGCTTTGTTCTGTCTTTGAGGAAAAACCCTAATTTTCCAGGCAAACGTAGCCAGTGCTGTCCTATTCAAGGACCATTGTGGTACCAGCTGAAAGCAGCTCCTCCAGACAGGGCCATTTCCAGACTAAGGAGGCCAGAAAGAGCATTTTCTCCATGCTGGAGCACTGAAGGATGCAGAGCAACATTCCCTGGGGATGTTCCTTGTGCCCGTTCACTGGAGGTGTTGCAGTCTGTGATGTGAAAAGGAAACCATTCATAGATGGAGAGATTCATGGAGCCTGTCACCCTGCCACATCCATTTGGACTATTTCCAGGCATTTACATGAATTAAAAGTGAGACAAGATTTTTGTGACGGTGTTGTGCTGGTCAGAATGGATAACTTCCACAAACCTGCTTTAGGGTATTCCAAGAGGTATGGGGCAGACTTTAAGAGAAATAAGATGTACAGAGATATAGAGAAATTATGATGACATTTATATACCCCCAACCTTATCACTTTAATAGCTTTTAAAAATTATTTTACACAGAGAATTTCAGAAATTTCTCCTGCATGTATTGTGCTCTTTGTGGTTCACTTGTTACGGGTGCTTTGTAGATCACTTGTTGCAGATGACATTTTGAGGTCTCTTTCTGCACACATTGGCCAATTTTTCTAAAAAAGTTTTGGTAAAAAAATAAGATATTTTTGCTTTGAAATGTTAAATTAGTCTATTTTTGCCATGATGCTATTTATTTTATTTATATTCTAGTTCGGTGCATTCCTAAACATAAATATTTAAAAAAAAAAAGTCACATTGGAGAAAGACAAAGACAAATGATGCATGTTGAAATATGGGGCGATGTGGCGCGTGGCTGGAGTTTCCTAAAGAGCCTGAAAACATCACCACCTTACATCACGCTACCTTCACTCTGTAAATCCCCGCAGGCACGTGTTGTGCTGGCTCAAGCAGAAGAGAGCTGCTGTCTGTGCTGTCCCTGCTGCCTGGCCTGGCTGGGATCTCACACTGCTGGGCTTTCTGCAGTGCTGGTTCTCTGCTGTGGAGTGCTGGCACAGGGGGATGGGTGCTCCTGGCAGCTCGGGGTGGCTGCACTGCTGGTGCTCTTGGGCTTTGTGGGATGCTGTCCTTGCCATGGCCAAGGGGAGAGTGCTGGCTGGGCTGGAGGGACAGGGAAAAATCTAATGGACGTGGGTTGGGAGATGTAGGGGGCTTCTGAGAGGTGGTGGAAATTGCTCAGCTAGTCACAGAGTCAAAACGAGGGAAGGAATTTGTGGGTGCTGAGGAAGGCAGCCATCCAAGTTCCAGGGGTGATCCTTGATTTACAGGGAGTCAGTTCAGAGCCCAGGATAACATCTGGAAAACATCTCTGAAGACTGCTGGTAACTGCCTTAGGAAGGCAAAGCATTTGTGAGGAGGCGGCTGGGAGGGCTGGGGTGTGGGTTTTGTTTTGTTTTGAGTTTTTGCTGTAGGCTTCCTGTGTCAACACTGCCCGGCCTCCAGCTGCGCCTGCGAGTGGGGAGAGTGTCTCTGCTCCTGCAGGAGGGCTGCCAAGGGAAATGAGCTAGTCCCTGCATGAACAACATCAACAAGTGGCCACACCAGCAGGAACTGAGATAGCCCAGCTGCACCTTTGTCTTTGTAAAGGTCCTGATGAACTGATCTTCTGCCCAGGGTCGCGGGAGGCGGGAGCTGCTGCCATCCTGCTGTACGCACACGGTTCAGCTTGGTCAGGCAGGCTCCCATCCTTCTCATTGTGCCTGGTTTGTACGGCTGTCAGAGGAGCCTGAGAGGCAGAGGGATGAGTCAGTGCACTCTCCTGTGCAGAGATGCACCATGGTGTCCATACAGGCTGAGCTGCAGCACGGGCACAGGCTCCCCTGGCTGCTGCTCTGCATCCCCCGTGTCCCCGCTGGTTGTGGTGGAGGTGAAGCCAAGTGTGGCTGCTGTTCTCTTCTCTTCACCCAGCCTTCAGCTGAGTGTGTTTGGGCCAGCTCCCACCCAGCTCCGTGTTTGGGTCAGCTCTCATCCACTTCTGAGCACAATGCAGGGCTCGTGTAATAGAAGTGATGAGAGTCGAGGCTATTCACCCACCTTTGCCGTGGGCAGAGAACAAAAAGGACATTTGTACAGTGACAGGGTACTGAATGTTCTACATCGCTGTTTTATTTTATGTGTACGGAGCAGAGGGCACCAAAATAATAGAAATGGGAACAATAACATATGGTAGCACACTTCTAACTCCATTTAGTCTTCTTTATTTGTAAATATTTTTGTGGTTTGTCTGTGTTTTAATGAAAGGAGGGAAAATTCTGCCTCTCTAGCCTTGTTTGAGGAAGGGGACGGGCAGCACTCTGTGTTTGTGTTGCAGTAGATGGGTGAATACTCTGCATTTTGCTTGTCACCTGACAAGCCGATTTATATTTAGATGAGGAGGGAAAGCATGAGATTCTAAAAGCTGTGTTTTCACTTGTGCCAGCCCATGTGTGCTGAGTTATCAGAATTAATGTTTTAATTGTTTGCTCTTATTTTTCCTGTGACTTACTAGGGCTATGGTCCTGCTGTGTCAAACACATTCCTTGAAAGCAAGGTGTCCAGAGGTCTTTAGAAAATTGAGACTTCCTCTGTACCAGCCAGCACAGCAGGTCTATTTTGAGGAGGAGGAAGTTTGGAAAATCCCAACCCTTTGGTGTTATCATCTTGGTCTGAGCTGAGCACTGTGCTGTGACACTGGGCAGGGCATTAGCTCATGGGTGACAGATACCATCCATATTTGAAATTCCATCCCTAAAGCTGGGGTTTTGTTCTCAGCTGAGCTGCTCTTGAGAACAGTGAGGAAAGCTCAAGCTGGTAGAGGAGGGGGTATGACTGTCTATTCACTTCTATCTTCTGAGCACCCTGAGCAATTAAAGACAAAAGCCTTTGTTCCCTGGTGACTTCATTCTTAAGAAGCCTTTTTAATTTTAGTCTTTATTTTCAGGAAGAAATAATATGGATTTGTCATTGACAAGAAGGCTGCATCTCTCAAATGTCATGTCAAGGATCCACTCCATAATTCATGGGCTGGGGAGTGTGGGTGTCAAGAGGAGGGTGCATAATGGATATGAGAGATTTCAGTTCAATTAAACTATTGGCCTTAAAGGCAGCTTTTCTTGCCTTCACGATATTTTCTTGACTCAGATCGCCGCATTTTTTGCTAAGTCATCCAGATAACCAGATATTTTTAGTCTTCTTAAGTAAGACTGTAGTGGGTTATTGGTTATTTTTGCAAATCATCTTCCCCTTTCAGTGTGGATGGGGACTTGCATAGTAATACCAGAGCAGTGTTGGTTATTTCCTCTTATTTCTGCCACTGCTGCTGTAAGCCAAGCATTTGTGTGTGTAGAAGTGCTGCTGTTTCTGGTGCTGCTCTTTGCATGGATTCTGGGAGTTCTGAATCCATGTTGTTGTGTGATGAGATGCATTGCTGTTGGCGTGCTGAGAAGGGGCTCTTCTCCCTCCTCTGCTGCAGGACCTGAGCAAGAGCAAACCTGAGGCTGCTGGGGGTCTGAATGAAGACGTGGACTATTGGCTTCCTAGCTGCTGGGAGATTGTGGCAGACTCAGACCTCCCAGAGGGGATTGCTGGGTCTGCCAGGTCTCCCCAGGTGGGAGGGGTCACCTCCTCAGGGCTGGCACTGCCTCCCAGCTTTGCCTGTGCTCCTGTCCCAGGCAGAGTAAATCAGCTGGCTGGCTGGCTCAGTGTGAAGGGATTAAGGGGCACTCCTCTGATTCTCTTCTCACAGTCAAGCTGGAGGTGTTAGGAGCTGACAGAGCTGTGTTAATAAGTGAGCAGCAGCAGCAATGAAGTTATCATGGTGATCACACAGCAAAACCAACCTGCAGCACTGGAGGTGCAGCTTTATCTCAGCATTTCTTCTTCAAGGGCTTCTTTCTTGTGACGTGTGTTTGTGTGCAAATGCAGGAGCTCCTCTGAGCTGCCTGTGGTCAAAGCCCCATCAGTCTGGAAGGTGTGTGGGGCTCACCAAGACCAAGAGCTGGGGCTCAGCTGTGCCTCAAGAGCCTGTGAGTGAGGCAGGAGTGAACAAATACATTAGTTGTGGAGTAATCTGTTTGCAGAGGAGCTTCCTAGTACAGCTGACAAAACTGTGACATTTGAATAGAAATAAACTTTACAAAACATCAACTCACTGCCACGGAGCAGGAGCTGGTGGTGGAGCTGTGTCCGTGCGTACGTCTGCAGGAAGTGAGTCATGTTCTTACAAAATCAGCACTGCAAGTATTTGTGGCATTTATGACAATTCCCGTTTCGGGCTAAATCAGATCTCTTCCTCTCTCCAGGCTCTCCTCAGGCCTCAGGAATGTCTTCCGAGCCCACCTCATCCTCCTCGCAGCAGTCGCCCGCCTGTCCCCCGTCGCCCAGCTCGCTGCACGTGCCGGAGGGCCGGCGGCCGCGGGAGCGCTCCCCGTCGCCGCTGCGGGGGTACCTGATCCCCAGCCCGCTGCCCACGCGCCGCACCAGGACCTTCTCGGCGTGAGTACCACCTGCCCGTGGGCCACGGCCAGCAGCGCCCTGCAGGGCCAGCTCTGGGGCGGAGCGGGGCCTGTGGCTGAAGGTGCTTTGTGACACTCTTCGCCAAGAAGATGCTTTAGACTTTCGGTCCAAATGCCCTATAGTTTTTCAGTGCTTTGTTTTAGTAAAGGGTGTTCGAAGTCTCTTGGCTCTTTAAGACAAGAGTTTTACAGGGAGGGGAAAATACACCGAGATTTTTCAAAACTGAGTTTGTTGTCTGAAGCTTTGCTTCACTTCAGACATTGGGTTGTGGCTTCCAGGACCAATTTGTGTTGGTGCTTCCTTCTCAGAGACAGATTTTTTGTTTTTTTGGCATGGGCTCTCTTTTCACTGCCCCTGAAGCGTTGGACCAAACCTCACTGGAAGTTTTAGGTTTTTTACTCCTGACACCTGTGCTAACATCATCAAAGTTACATTTTAGGGATACTCCATCACTTTTCAGAGGAAAGTGTTTCCTTGTTTCCTTTTCTTATTCAGCTTTCATACCTTCATCTTAAGACAGCTCAAATAGACCTGTTAAAGAATATGCTGGTTATCAGGGTGTAACCCTGATCTCTTTCTCTAAGGTTTTTTGTATGAGGTTTTCCATGAAATGAGGTAATATTTGTTGCTTTTTGTAGTTCTTTGAGGTAGTGGTCTTTCAGCAGAGCTGGCTTTCCCTGAGCTTTCCTGGGGCCCCGTGGTGCTGTGCAGGCTCCTGTGAGCCCTGTCCAAAGGGAACTCCTCCCCAGTGCAGCAGCAGAGGATGGTGTGGTGAGGTTTGGCCATTGCAAAGAATTCCCTGTGCCTGTCAGGGGCCTCCCAGTGAGGGGCCGACCTGAAGAAGGCAATGTGGGCTTCTTTGTTCATCTCAGAGCCTTTGAATCAGGGTACAATGTGAAGCTTCTGCCACAGCCTTTTATTTCTGTATGAGGAAGGTCTGGCAGTGCTGAGTGAATGCTGTGGCAGTAAGATCTCAGCCCCACAGCCAGCCTGTTTTGGGCCACTCACTCTGGTCTGTGTGCTTTTCCCCTTTTGCTTCTTGCAGTCTTATCCAGTGCTTTTCTTCCTGAGTTATCCATGAGGATTTAAGTAATAACAGTCTCACTGATGCTTCATATTATTACTTCTGAATTCTAAATGAGGCAAAAAAGAAGAGGAGCAGAAGAAAAGTTTATATGTTGTCAGTTCCAGAAGCCTTTAAAGGCCCTGAAGTTCCTGATGGAAGTAGATGGCTAAAAAGAACATAATTTACTTAATAATTGGGGTTGCCCTTGAAAAGCAAGTCCAAGCTAGCTTGCTTCAGTGCTGTGTTAATAATGAACTCTTTGTAAACCTTCTCAGCTGTTAATCTTAGTTTGGTTCCTACAAAAAGAAATAATTTGTTATTTGGTTTCCACAGTTCTTTAATCGTTAATTAGTGTAGGAATCTTGTTGTATTTGTTTGCCCTGAAAACCAAAATAGCTCTGAATTTTTTTGTGTGTGTGTCCTCTTTAAACAAGAGGAGCTCTAGGTGAGCAGTTGTATAAAGAGATGAATGTGACAAGCAGTGGCTTATTATTCAGTGGGATTATTTAATTTTGGTTCACTGGGAGTAGGGGGCCTCATCCCCTACAGTGCCATATCTCTTTGAAAGATGCAATTGAACTTTAATAGCTTGTTTAGGACAGTGAGTGCTTTTCTGTGTAACAAGCACTTGTGAGGTCAGGTGTGTTGACAGCTTTATAGAGCTGGAAATGAAGTGATTTAATGGAGATTCCTTTGTTTAGCACTTTCAACTGCATTTCTTTATTGTTAGTTTGAATTAAGGAACAAAGCTGTTACCATTTTTCAAAAGCAATTTCAGTCAGACTTCAGTAAAATTTAAACATTTGGGATGGTGATGCTCAAATTGCCATGATGCATGCAACCAAATGGCTGCACTGTCATTGTGTTTGAAGAATTGCACCAAAATCCTTGTCTAACATGGAACCTACTGGATACTCCTGGCATGAAGAAGGTTCTGATCTAACAATGCTCAGAGTAAACCCTGTATTATGTCTAAACCAGTTGGTTTTCATTAATGGAAGTGGATCCCTGGATCCAAACCCTGGATGAGTGTATTTGATGCAGAAAAGAATTTAACCACACAGTTTTCAGGACAAGTCAGTTTTTTTGATGGCAGTATTGCAGATTGCAGGTTCTGCAAATGTGTCTCATTTTAACATACAGGCAGTGGAGGAGTTCAGGCATGAGTCTTGCTGTTATGCACTACAGCTGGACTTCACACTTCTGTGAAATCTGTGAAAGCACAACACTTAGGTGCACACTGGTACTCCCAAACTCATCAAAGGTAGAAGATTCTTACATTTTAGTGTGGTGTCTGGAGGAAAACTTGGTGCTGTGGCATTCACATTCTCTGGACAGAGAGATATAATTCTGTCTCTTGGGAGAAGCACAGAGAGAAGAAGAGAAAACAATCTTTCTCTCTGCTCCTTTGTTTTCCCCATGTGGAATGTGGTGTGGAGATTGTTCACCTGCAGGGATTGCTGGGCTGGATTCTGGTGAAGGTTGTTTGGGGTCAGTGACCAGTGGGATCCAGCTGTGGCTCGGGCTCTCAGCAGAGTCATGAGTTTGAGTCAGTTAGGTAAGTAAGAAGTAAGTATGTAGAATAGTATAGTATCTCTTTAAAGAGTATATTAATGTAATACAGTATAGTTTTAATAAAGCAGAGCCTTCAGCCTTCTGATCTGGAGGCAGACATCATCATTTCTTCCCTGGATCCGTGGTTCACCACGTTTTACTATATGGCGCAGTGATGAAGCAGTTGAATTGAGGATGGCAACTGATGCATAATAATAGTGCTAGCAAACATCACCTTCATCTGTGTGTCCCTTCCAGAGGCGAAGCCTGTGCAGTGTGTGACAGTGAGAGCTGAGCAGCTGCTGCAGAGCTCTGTGCTCACGGGGAGGGAGGGAGGGCTTGGCCCGCCGTGCCTTCTGCTCGGTGTGCCCCGGTGACAGTGGGAGTGTGCCCAGCACTGAGCTGCTCTTTGTGCTTCCTCCTGCAGCACGGTGAGAGCCTCCGAGGGGCCCATCTACAAAGGGGTCTGTAAGTGCTTCTGCCGCTCCAAAGGCCACGGGTTCATCACCCCTGCGGACGGAGGGCCCGACATCTTCGTGCACATCTCCGAGTGAGTTCTGTGTGTGCCCAGGGAGGGCTGCAGCTCTGCTTTGCCTTCATCACCAAATGCTTTCGACATTTCAGACACAAGACTGGTTTATAATCTGTCACCCTTACTCCAGCAAAGAGGGGTTATGCAGACGTTACTGGCAGCAATAGATTATGCAGTTCTTTTCCTGTATTATTATAAATCTGTTAAGTTAAAAACTAGAAGATGATCCTTAAATCTCTTAGAATAAGCTATGAGTTTTGCCTAGACCCAGAAACCTGCATTCACCTAAAGCAAATATTCCATGCAGTGTCTAGTTTTAGTGTAAAGATTTACAACACTGAGAATTCATTACTTTTACTTTGCACTGCTTGTACCATTATTAAACTAAAGGGTAATTGCCTTTACTGTTGAGAAAAGTCACACTTTATTACTTCCTTGAGTTTATCTAGCTTAGGTTGTGAGCAATTTATAGTTAAAGCTTTCTCTGTTAAGGGGTTCATTAGTACTTGAACCCTTTTTGTCCTGAACACACTGAGAACCACCTCCTCTGAATTTACCTTTTGATAAACTAAGCAGATAAAGCTTTTAAAGTCCCTTGCTGAGAATTTTTCTCCAGTCTAAGCCAGTCTTTGCAGCATACTTAGAAAAGAGACTGAAGAATTTAAGCATAATTCTAAGACTATACACTGTACACACACTTTCAGTGTAAGGAGATAAAATCTCCTCCAGTTCTGCTCTGTTTCTCTCTCTGTACATCCCATGATCTCATTAGCCATTTATCCCCAGTCTTTGCAGAGTTGCTTACCTGCTGTGACCTCTGCAGTGTCAAAGTTTGGCACAGTCCCAGATCCAGCCTGGCATTCCCAGCCGTGGCTGCATTCCTGATTCCTGGACGTGCGACTCCTGCTTTGGCTGCAGAGCAGCACATCCCCCTGGGACAGGCCCTGCCTGCCAGGAATGCCCAGCACACCCCATGCCTGCACTGCCCTTGGTGTTTATTGGCTAATCTGCAAGGTTTAATGGGCAATTTTAATATTTGTTCCTAGGCTGAGATGTTGACCGGTGTTGGGGCTCCTGGTCTCTGAGGGGGTGTGTGTGTTAAGACTGATATTTATTCTCCTGTAACCTCTTCTAGATCTACCACCAGTTTTATTTTACCTATTATTCACAGTACTGAAGCTGTATAATCCTTATTTGTTCTTCAGAGTGGTTATCCAGTGGTAAGTCAACAAAAGCCTTACCAAACCCAGCTGTCTTTCCTGGTTGCGTGTGCAGCACGTGTCCTTGGAGAAGGAGCACTTGGCTTTCCTCCAGGTTTCTGCAATGTTACTGCACCATGGGCATTGACAACCCAAAGCTTTTAGGGCTCATGGGTGCAAATAGGCTCAGTGGTCTGACTTGTGTTGAACCCAAGGAAGTGACATTTAATATCTCCTTTCTCTTTTGTCTGATGCAAACGCACTATTTCTCCTCTTTTCCTGAATAACTTAAAAATAGCATTTCCTATGTCACAATTAAAAAAATTTAACTGTGAACATCTAGTCTGACCTATACAGTTTTACTGATCAGCAGGGGTTTAGTTACAACAGCCTTCTCACAGAAACATGAATTTTCAGCCTTCTAATGAATTCCTTTTAAAGAACTGTCTATTTTCAGTCCTGGTTTTTTTTCCCCTCTACATTTTCTCTTCCCATTAGTTCAGTAAAATTTTCTTCAGTTATGTGAAATGATTCCTTTTAAAACCCCAGAGGTTACTTTTTGATTGAGGTTGCTGTTTTGTTTGTCTGTACAAAATGTGAACTGCTCTTTCAGGTTCCTGTCCTATGGCCCAGCACATCTTTCTGTCTTGGACTTGATTCTGGGTGCACAAGGTGCTCCTGCCCTCAGTTCCCCTTCACTCACTAGAAACTCCAGAGATGGTTTTTCTGTTTCCCTGTTTAAGACTCCCATATGTCTCCTATGCTGAGGTCCCAAGTGACATGACAGAAATAACTTTGTGTGCTGTGATTTTTGGTGCTCTGTGCGAGGCCCCTGTGGCAGGAGTCCCCTCCCGTGGGCTCTGCTGTTGGCGTATTGATCCCATCTGCTCCCAGGCTGCTTTGACTGGGAGCCATCAATAAACTGCATTGGAGTAACCGTGCCCTCAGTGTGCTGTGCTGCCCTTCTCTTCCTACCACCCCTGCCTCCACCCTAAAGCATCACTGAATGAGTCAAAAGGTTGTTAAAGTTTATGGCCAGCCACATTTCTGGAGGTGTTCTCAGTGTGTTTGTTTGGCTGATGCAGGAGGTTCTCTGCTCCGCCAGCCTCGCCCAGCCGTGCCCTCGCACCACCCTTGTCTGGGGAAGCTGGAGCAGGGGAGAACTGCTCCCTCTGGAGAGGGGCAGAACTGCTCTGTGGGCAGGGGGTGAGAGGCTCTGGCCCCTCAGACACAGCCCAGCCACGGGACCAGCCTGGCTCTTTGCTCTCAGCCGTGTCATTTCAGTGCAGCGCTCACTCCTGGAGCAGGCTCCACGTGCTGTGCTGCAGAGCACTGTGCTGTCCCTGCGGGGCAGCAGGACAAGGCTGGAGGGCACCTCCTGTACCCCATCCACTGCTGGGAGGCACCTGTGCCTTTCTGGCAGAGGCTTTGCCCAACCCATGGTTGGCAGTTCCAGTGCTGAGGGTCCTGTGCCTCCCTGGGTGACCTGCTCCTGCCACAAACAGGCTCTGAGCCCTTTGTGGTGTTTACCCAACTTGGCTTTCAACATGAGCCTCCACTTCTCCCATCTCCACAGCAGGCAAACCATGCCCTTCTTCTTGCAGAAACTTTGTGTGTTCAAAGACTCTTTTCCTTGCTCTTTCAGAAGCATCTTACAAGGTCAGTTCATATGGATTTTGTAGGACTGAAGTGTTTTGTGTTTTTACAGCTTCTCTAGGTCAATTATGCTCTCTTGAAGTCAACAGCAGTTTTTCTATTGTACCAGGAATGGGCCACTGTTTTAAATGTTTCACATGTAGGTTCTGTCTCAGAGCTTCAGTTCAAAAATAGCTGATGTTTCTGCCTCAACCTGTTAGTGAAAAGTGCTATTATTGAAGCACTGAAGGTTTCAGCACATTGTGTTCTTTAATTACTCGGAGTATATTTGAGTTGCTGGAAACAGCTTTTAGTGCTGGAGGGTGATGGTATCACTGTCTTAATTCTGATGGAAGGCAACACCGGAATTAGTAATGCCTTTCATTTCAGTTTATTTCCCAGTGAATTTGATAGATTGCTCTTTGTTAACTGGAATTGCTTTTTGTGGCAGCATTCTGTAACCAGGCCTGTGGCTCAGGCAACTGCAGTGACTCTGGTTTGCACAGCGTGAGTTTTGAGATCCTCCTCATGTTTATCAAGTGATTCTTTTCTATCTATTTATTCAGTTAAATCTGAATGTGAGAGAGGTGTTAGCCCGTTCACTGTCTCAGTGTGATACAGGCATCTTCTCCTGGAATGAAAGCGGATTGTTTCTCCCGAATTCTTCCCAAAAGCTGGGGTTTCAGGAGCTTGGATAAAATGGTTATGCCAGTTTGGATTCACCAGGATAGACTGTTCCTCTGTGCTCATCACTAAGCTATGATGATTAGTGAAGGTTTTAAGCATAGGGACCAGCTGCCTGTCTTGCAGATTATTATAATTTTCAACATAAACATTTAATTTGAGGAATTAAATTATTTTCTTCCCTAAGCTTTGAGGAGCTGTGAGGTTACACTTTAGTGAAAATGTCTTCCATAGGATGGGTTGTCTGTTTCATGTAAGTTTCTTTATTTTTTATAAGATAATAACAACACTTAGGCTGGCATTTCCTTTCTATAAGTGAGCATTAGCCCAAAAACAAAGTCAAATGTATGTGGCATTCAAAAGCTTCGCTTGATGTTTTTCTATGTATCTGTGCATGAATGTGGACATGTAGACATGTTTTATGAGTGGAACTTGCACCAAAGCTGCTTTATTGAGTTGGACTTATGAGATGTGGGTAGAAATATGGGATCACAGAACTGTTAGGATTGGAAGGAACCTGTGGAGAACATCTAGTCCAATGCCCCTGCCAAGGCAGGGTCAGCTAGAGCAGGGTACACAGGAATGCATCCAGGTGGGTTTGGAATGTCTCCAGACAATTCATCCCCTGGAGTTCATCCCCTCCCTGGGCAAATCCAGTCACCTT
The DNA here is from genome assembly GCF_026979565.1 of Vidua chalybeata. Lineage (NCBI taxonomy): Eukaryota > Metazoa > Chordata > Aves > Passeriformes > Viduidae > Vidua > Vidua chalybeata. Next base: position 5,252,974 of record NC_071545.1, on the reverse strand, counting down.
CAACATAAAGAATTTCTTCCTCATGATGAGGTGGAACTTCTTGTGTTTGGTTTATGGCCATTGCTCCTTGTCCTGTTGCTGGGCACCACTGGAGAGAGCCTGGCACCATTCTCTTGGCAACTGCCTTTGAGTTCATTAAATCTAATGAGATCCCCTCTCAGTCCTCTCTTCTCCAAACGGGCCCAGCTCCTGCAGTTTCTCCTCGCAGGAGATGCTGCAGACCCCTCACCATCTTTGTGGCCTCTGCTGGGCTCTCTCTGGTAGCTCCTTGTCATTCTGCTGAGGAGCCCAGACATGGACACAGCACTGCAGAGGTGCCTCAGTAGGACTGAGCAGAGGGCAGGGTCACCTCCCTGCCCTGCTGGCCACACTCCTCCCAGAGCATCCCAGGGTCCCACTGGTCCTCCTGGCCCCCAGGGCACACTGCTGGCTCGTGGTCAGCTTGTCACCCACCAGTACCCCAAGGTCCTTCCCTGCAGAGCTGCTCTCCAGTGGGTCAGCCCCAGCCTGTTCTGGTGCTTGGGGTTATCCCTCCCTACCTGCAGGACCCTGGCCTTTGCTGAACCTCAGGAGCTGCTCTCTGCCCAGTTCTGCAGCCTGTCAGGGTCTGGCTGGATGGCAGCACAGGCTTTGAAAGGTGCTTTTTGTCTGCCTGGCTTTGTTTTAATGAGTGGCTCTGAAGGCTGCAGAGATGATTTCTTTTGGTGTTTGATAACACTTGTGTGGAGCCTCTTCTCTTTTTTAACTGATTGGGTACAAGTGAGTCCTGTTTCCTTGTGCTTACTGGAGACAGTTCTCAACTTGGTATAAATAGTTGTGCTGGGGAAATGTCATGGCTCTTTGGTGTGATGAGGTTTTGTTTTTCTCAGATTCATACTTCACCCCTCTGTAGAACAAACACAAAATGTGCTGCTGTAGTGAATATAAACCCCTAGCTGGCAAGCATGGAGGCAGAGGAGTTGCTGAGATAGTAATTCCAGATAACATCTCTGGAAAGCAGGAAGCAAAGGCAAATTCATTTGCCTGGAGTGAAATTTTTAAAAAGCCCATAATTGCATTTTTAATAGAGACATGTACTGTTAATGCTTCCATTTCCACCAGCCTGTAAGATGATCCACTGTCACCAAATGGATGGTGGTGTTCCAGCATCAGTGTGAGAGCTCTATCCTCCTGTATGTCACCTCCTTGGCTCGTGTTCCATCCTAGGAGTAAGTCAGCTCTCCCAACACTCCCTGGTGTGGCTGTCACTGGCACGCAGTGGCTCTGGTGGCCTCCCTCTCACCCTCTTGCTGTTCCACCTGTAGCTGTGGGATGTTCCCCCAGAGCAGACAGGGACTCCCTGCAGTGCTGGCTGTTGATGTCCCCTGCCAGGTGCTGCCTGTGCACACAGGCTCACATCAGCTTCAGATAGGGGAGCAGATCAAGTGTGTGCATTATAGCACTGCACCCACTCTTCTGCTTCCCCAGGGCATTTGGAAGTGGGCACATAATGGACACTGGTTTGTGCTCCAGGCTTTTGCACTTATCTGGGATTTGGCCTGAAGCCTGTGTACCTGCAAGGGCAAGGCAAGGAGGTGGCTCACCAGAGAGCAGTGATGGATGAATGACCACACTCAGTTTTTTTTTTAAGACTTTATTTGGCAAAAGTAGCATATTTAATGAGAGAGAAAAACTGTGCAGTGCTTGTGGGTTTTCTGCAGTTTGCCAGCACTTGGCTCTGAAGGGGAAAATGCTGAAATGCTGCATTGCAGAGAGGCCTGCAGGCTGTCCTTCAGGCTGGATTCCTGATCCTGTGGGTAGTGATGGCTCTGGAGAATTGATGCTGTGCTTCCCCAGGGACACTGGCACACAGCACCCCTGGGTCCCCGGGGACATCCTGTGTTTTCTGTGCTTTACTTCTCCGTTGTGTGATCTCAGGTTTTGCCTCCAGTGTCTGAACACTTGAGGGCTCTGGCTGGGCTCCCAGGTGGGGATGGTCCCTTCTGCTGCTGCATTCCAGCTGCTGGCTATGCTGGAGATGTTCTGTCAGCTGCATCTTCCTGCGGGGAGAACCCAGCTGTGTCCCTGCTGCACCGAGGAGCTGGCTCTGAGCTACTTGTGTCCATGGAGAGATCACCCTTTCGTGCTCCTTCCTTTCCTCTGATTTCCTGCCAGATCACTGTTTGGTGCAAAGCATTAGTGCCACATCTCCTGGCTTCTCTGTGGTGCTGTTGCTCTGGTGGAGTGGAACAATATGGGTTGGAAATTACCTGGTAGTTCTAAATTATCTGAGAGCTGCATCTGAGCTGAGAGAACAAACGTCTCTGGCTTTTCTGTGAACTACCAGCAGAACAGTTTCTGCTGATTGCAACCAACTGCTCTGGGGTGCTGGGAAGCCAAATCTCAGCTTTCTAATTGCCTTCAAAATAGTGGATGACTTAGGTGCTTTGGACAGCACACATCCTTCCTCATGTGCTCCCTTTCTGATGCTTTGCTGCAGGGTGAAGTGTCTGAAATAAGTCGATTATCTGGGGCAGGAAGGAGAGGCAGCAGGTTCCAGATCTTTCTTGAGAGGGGTTTGGAAATTAATAGAGCATGGATAATCTTTTTCCTAAGGGTTATCCAACCCCCAGTTGGCTCAGAAAACTCACTTTGCAGTGGTGCATGCAGGAGGGTCAAGTTGCCGTGGTCATTATTGCAGAGAATCTTCCCAGAATCTTCCTCTAAAGGATCCAAGCTGTAATAGGTGAGAGCCAAGGCTGGCACTGCAGGCAGTGGCTGCTGGAGGATGAGGGCTCTGTGCTCAGTGGGCACAGGATGTGGCTGCCCCAGCTTTGGATCCCAGATGCACACAGCAGGTGGGATTGTGACGGGATCCAGGCTGCTGTCTGCAGGGACAGCTGTCTTCTTTGTCTTTGACTGGAAAGCTCGCTCCTGTTCCTTCCTCACGGGGTGTCTGTGCTGCCTGGACTTGAATTAGCTGCTGGAAGTAGATTTGGAGCCATAACTATCCCTGCATGGGGATTCAAACACCATGGCCCAGTGGAGAACTGGGCAAGAGGATGGTGCATCCATCCACTGGGAGAGAAGTGCAGCTCCTGGGAAGTTTTCTCTGCAACAGCTCAGAGACCTTGGATATTAACTGCTGGGATTCTTCAGTGCCTGAGCCTCTTTACACTTGTCTCTCCCAGCCACAAGTGTGACTGGTGGCGAGAGGCAGCCCTGCTCCTGGCAGCCAGCTCCCTGAGGTCACTGCTGGCTTTGTGGTGGGTGCTGGGGCCCTTGGCTTGCACAGGGAATGCATGGGAGAGCATTTGGGATTAGTAACTCACAGTGGTTCATTATTCTGTTGTAACTTGCTGCTAAAAACACTACAGGTTTCTTGAGACAAATGTTGAGGTGTTAAATGAACTTCAAGAAGCCCAGGAGGTAACAGAGGCCATGGAAGTGCTCCATGGTGTCATCCATGGCAGGCTTGGTGACCAGCAAGGCTCGGAAATCACTGAAATCTCTTGCTCCAAAATGTTTCCACGTGACTTTGGCTTTGTCCCAAGAGGTTTAACTAGAATCCTGGAATATGAATAGCAGCTGTGAGAAGGAAGAACTAGAACATTCCTTATTTAGGTAATTTCCTAATAACCTCCCAGTTCCCTAAAAATAGTGCAGGATAAAATGCTCCACCACACCAGGCTGGCACTGAGCTGGGAAATGGGAGTTGCTGGATAATCTAAAACTCACTCTATTGTGTCTCTCTCTGACTGTAACATCAGGGAAGCATTTCCTATTTTTAGCTTGAATTTGAAGTTGTTGAAGTGTCTTAAGATTCCTGGGTATGTAGATATTCATTATTTTGAATTGAAAGTGCACTCCAATACCTCAAATAGCAGTGGAAACCTCCACATTCCTCTAGATCAACATTTAATATATATGGAAGGTGAAAGTAAAAAATACAGATCTAAAATTATTTAATCAATATGTAACATCAAAAAAGTCCACTTTTAACTTCCTTTATCAAATTTTCCAGGTAACTTACATTGTGTACAGAATGTCTGTTGTAGGCTGAGTCTGTCCCAAGAACTCTGTTCACTCTCTCTGATCTTTTCCAGCTCATTTCCTGCCCAGTGCTTGAGTCTTGCCTCCTGCTGGAGGATTTCCCCCAGCTCTGTGTAGGGCTCTGCTCCCACTGCCACCATCTCACCCCTCTCGAGTGCCATCACATTGTTCTTTCTGGATGCCACCACAAGCACTGCACAATCTGGATGTTGTTTGTTTCTCCTTCCAAGCATCGCATGTTGTGATAGCAGGGCTGCAGTAAGTCTGTGTCTGTCCCAGAAGCAGCTTTTTGTGGCAAACACTGCCCAGGGGACACTGTTCACCAGGACCTTTGTCCTCTTGCTTTTTGTGTGCACTGGGGGCAATGAGCTAATGATCTCATATTTGTTAGGCACCAAGAGTAACTAGTGATCACAAACCTGCAGGAGACAAAAGAATATCTGATCTGTGGGAGGAAAGTTTAAAGGCCAAAAGCAGAAAATGAAATTGGAGATGTTTGTGTGGCCACAACCTTTATACACAGCTGTGCAAGGACAGGCCTGGCCTTGGTGGGGTAGGGTCACCTCAACAAGTGAGGAAAGACAGCAAGTAGGGATCAGATGAAGTTGTCCTGGGGTGGAATGAGGTTTTATCACAAGCTCCAGTCACTTGTAGTGTCAGCTTGGATAAGCAGTGAAACCCAGAAAGGATCTGATGCTGTCAGCATAATGCTCAGCCCTGCAAGAAATGCTCTCTAGCAGAGAAAAGTGCACCTGTCTGGTGTGGGTAATGCATAGGGCTCTGCAGATTCTGGGACAATCTGATCTGTTCAGTAGAAGGAACATGAGTATTTAACCTCATGATTCAGCATAAGAGTGGGTCAGCAAATATTTTGGTTTATTTCTTTTTCCTTGGCAGACCAGGGGCTAACACAGGCAGTGCCCCAAACACTGACCTCCCAAGGCCTGAGGGCCGTGGTGGCTTTCAGTGACAGCTGAGTGTGCCCTGCAGCCTGGGCCTTTGCTCCTCCTCTCCCTGCAGGGTGGGCTGCATTAGCCATGTTCTCTGTGTGTACCTATTCACTTGGTCTTATTTCTTGGAAAAGCAGAATCACTTTGTTACCAGTGTACCTGCAACACACCTCTTACCAGAACCTGCCCAGGTACATATTCATATTTGCATTTAAAACAAAACATACCCTAACAAAACATCCGTCCTTTTTAATGCTCAAGCTGTACTTCTTCCTCACTTGATTTTGAATATTCCAGTGATACCTAATTTACCTCCATTTTTCAGGAGCTTAAAGCTTTTTTGTATTGGTGCTTCAGGAGACTGCGAATCCACTTTCCTTTTGCATTAACCATATTTACCTACTTTTGCAGATTCCAAACGTTTATTTTACTAACCGTGGCTTATCCTGTTTTACAGGAGGTTTTAAAAAACCATGTAAGGTTCCTGTTTTTTTTTTTTTTTTAAAGATGTTTCAGCCAAACCTGAGATCCCTTCCTGGGCAGGGCATCCGTTTGGTTGGGTGCAGTGGTGACGAGTTCCTGCTCCCTGCAGGGGCCTGGGGCTCTGCAGTGGGTGCTGGAGCACCAAGGGGAGATGCTGCTTTAGTTTTGTTTTGCAACAAAAGACCAAGAGATTCAAGAGGTTTAAGTAGGAAAGGTGATGTAATTTTTTTTTATATATACCATTTTTATTTTCACTTCTGGTTTGAGTCTTTCAGCTCTCTCCTGTGTCTCTCGGGGCTTTGTGTCCCCTCATCAGGTTCCAGTACATCCTTGCTGCAAAACTGCTTCAAGGTCAGGGTAAACTTCTGGTCTTTGGTGGCAAATTCCTTTGGCACTAGAAAAGGTAAATTAGTTTGTGCTCCTGGAAGGACAAGTAAGGGTTGGATGTGCAATCCCTTCACACCTGAGAGGATCTTAAACTTGTTGGAACTGGGGGAAGTGGAGCACAAATGCAGGCAGTGACTGGGGAGGACAAAGCAAAGGTCAGATGTGGGAGCTTGAACAGAGCCTGTCTGGTGTGGTACTGGCTGGGCTGACAGGGTGGCTGGAGACTTTGGAAGTAAATAAAGGTCAGTTGGATCAGCCTGCGTGGGTTGGAAAGGGCTGTCAGGTCTGATGAAGGAGGCTTTATCTTGATTTTTCTGTAAATATTTCTTCTGCCTTCAATTTACTCCCATTTTCCCAGGCACTGCTCTGAAGGGGTCAGCTTAGGACATGCCCTCCTGGGTCTGATTGCCACAGTCAGGGGCAGCTCTGGAGTAGAGGTATTTCCAGGGAAATAAAGTTTGAAGGACTTTATTCCCTCAAACATTTCAAAACCCAGGCCTTGGGAATGCCTTTAACTCCTCATAGCAGGTTTTAGATTCATATTTAGATACAGCAGCATTTTCAATATCGTGCTGATACAATCAGCTAGCAAACAATGGCTTTTCTTTTGAATTTCCCATGGGAGAAGTCTTGATTTAGGGGCCATTTTTAGCTTCCCTTGGTTACCCTGTCCTGTCTGGGTATGGGCTGCTGCTGCTTCAGCACAGCCTGGCACAGCTCCCTGAGCTGCACTTGCAGTGCAGGGGTCAGACAGGAGCCCTCAAAAGGGGAAGGGCTGGGGAGAGGCAGTGCTGGAGATGGAGCTGGAGTTTTGCAGAACTGTGAGGAGAAGCAAATTCTGATGTGAGGTTAGGACTGGCAGTAGGGGCCAGTGTATTTACCTCCTATCAGTCCTGCCAGCCTTTCCTGCAATAGAAAAGCCCTGAGGTTAATGGGTCACAAAATGAGAGTGGATATAAAGGGCACTGCTAAAATCTGAGATCCCTGCTATTAACAAAACATGGGGTGAAATTCCTGGGTGGGGTGAGCATGCTCCCAGTGTGCTCTCAGAGAAGGCAAATACCAAATTCAGTCGTGCACTACAAACTTCTGACCTAGACCACTTTTTTTTCTTTCCTGGACCCAAATCTGGACTCCAGTGTAACAGGAGTTCACAAGCAAGTCTCACCAATTAGGCATCCAGTAGAATTTGTTATTAGTGTTGATCTCTTCCCAAATACAGACACTGCTGAGAAACACTGAGAACCTTCACTGAGACATGCAGAGCCTAGGCTGTCAGGGCAGGGGAAGCTGAGCACGGGCTGGTGTAAGGTACATTTAGAGGGGAAGTGGCATCTTCCCTACTGTCAGACCTCATGGCAATGCAGGAGGGAGGAATCTGCCAGTGGTCAGTGGCACGTGCTGGGATTTTTATTACAAAGCTCTGATCTCAAACACAGGGTGGAGGTGAGGAGGGCTGTTTGCAGATCTCTGTTTCATCAGCACCTTGTTCTGAGCAGAAAGTGAAGCTCTTCTGGCATCTCCCAGTGATTCCAAACACGTGCAGCAGCAAATGCACAGTGCAGGTCTTGCAGCATCCCCTGGCATCACTCTGGGGGAGGCCAGCTAGGAGCCTCCTGGAAATCTCCCTGAGTGCTGGGTGAGTGTTTCTGCAGGCTAACACATCAGGGTAGCAGAACTCTTTTCTCACAGCAAGTAATTTTGAAATATTTGATACCATATCTCACTTGGGCTCTTTTTTTCTTTCTTCCACAAACTGTGTTATGGTGGAGTAACCTTAAGGTAAAAATCTTGTCATTACATGGTACAATTCTTTTTAAGAAAAAAATGAAAAAAAAAACCAAAAACAACTGAAACTTCAAAAGCTTAAGTGAGAAGGGGGAAAAAAACCAACCAAAAAGAGATCAACTTTAGTTTAAAAACTGCATCCCAAAGTGCCAGCCAGTGGCAGCCCTGCCCTCTAGTGCTATTGCAAGTGAGGTGTTGGTGCACAGCTCTCAATCCAAGCCTGAGCTCACCTGAGTATTCTGCAAGACAGATTAGAGTGGGATTTTTATGGGTTTTACTGGGATTTATTTTTTACTTCTTGTGGTTGGTTGATTTTTTTTAGGGTGAGGGTGGTGTTTATAGTATTTTCATAGGATTTCACTGTAAGACAACCAAAATCAGCCTCAGACTTTGACAGATGACAGGCTCTATAAAATCCCTGAAGTACTTTGAGCATCTAAGATAACAGTTATGATAAAAAATTCAGGAAGCTGCAAAAGAGAACGAGTGTTTATGTGATTCATGACTGACTGGAGCTTCCTTCCACAGCATTGAAGGCGAGTACGTTCCCGTGGCAGGCGACGAGGTCACCTACAAGATGTGCACCATCCCTCCCAAGAACGAGAAGCTGCAGGCAGTGGAGGTGGTGATCACTCACCTGGCCCCGGGCACCAAGCACGAGACGTGGTCGGGGCATGTCATCAGCTCCTGAGGTGTCCCCTGGAGCGTGGCTGCTGCCGGCGTGGGCTCTGCTCGACAGCTGGCTGCAGGACCTGGCTGAAGAATATTGTGTGTGAGGAAATACTGCATTGTTAATAAAGCAGAAGCAGGCCAAAATTACCATTTTTTTACAGCTGGCCTGATTAAAAAAAAAAAAAAAAAGGCAATTCAAATGCTAATGAAAAAATATCTAGCGTAATGTGTTTACAAGAAGTGTATTTAAAGAGACCTAGTTTGTGTGCTTGGTGGAGGAGGGGAGGTTTGGGTTTTCTTTTGTCTTGTGAACTGATTCCAGGAAATGCCCAGGGGAAGGGGGGAGAGATTTCATGGTGAGCTCCACTAGTGCAGAGGGTCCAGCACAACTCTGGTGCTGGGTGAGCCCTGTGTTCCCTTGGGCTGCTCTTCCAGAGCTGCAGTACCTTTCTTGCTGATAACAGTGCCTGAATGCCTTGGCCTGACAGACAGAGGTGTTCATTGTTGGTTTGTTTTCCTCATGGAAGGAAGTTCACAAACACAGTAGCTGCCACAGGGTGGAAAATCTCCATCAGGTGGTTATGCTCCAGTGCCCATCAGGTGCACCACTGCAAATGGTGTGGCTGCACGGTGTGGAAACTGTGTTGTACTGGTAAAGCTGGGGTTTGTGAATTTACTTAGGTGCCTTGATGGTTGATTAGCAACAGATTTTATAGGCCAGTATTAAAAAAAAAAAAAAATCCATCCCAAATTTAAATTTGCTTCAAGGTAAAGTGGTAAAAAACTGTAGAGTAGTGGATACTTCATAGCCTCTGAGCGTGTCTGAATTTTGACAAGGCTGAAGATTTGCCTTTAGACTGCATACAGCTGATGCCATGGTGTGCCAGGGGGCAGGCAGGACGCCTGCACTGCTGCACAGCAGGTGTGTGCTGCCCAGGTGCCTGTGCATGAAATACTGTGTGAGTTCCTCAGCAGGCTCAGCTGTCTTGGTGAAGTAAATTCTGCATCTGTCACCCCGGCAAACTCACTTGGTAGGATGTGATAGGGCCACCCTTCCCCAGACTCTTTGTGTAGTTGTAGTGTTACTAAATTGGTTTTGTTCCTATTTGCCTTCCACATCTTTTTTTTTTTTTTCAAATGAAGCATTTTACTCTGTTATTTTCCTAACAGTGGATTTTTATTGACTTTGCAAATAAAAAAAGAAAAAAAAAAAAAAGAGGCACAAGTCTTGTTAGTTGTATAAACCAGTGCAGCTTCAGTTGTGTATTTGGAGCTTCACCAAGAGGTGCTCGCTGTCAGGATGTGGCCTGAGCCTTTCACAGCAGCTGATCTGTTCCCAGGTGTGATGTGGGGACAGGAACTGCTGTGCTGGCTTGCTTTCCCTTAGCTGTGCCTGTGTTACACCTTGGTGTACTGGGGGTTTGGGTTTGGTTTTGTTTTTTATGACCCATGAGCCTTGGTAGTGGTGGGTTTATCACTGTGCAGCTTGTTGGAATATCAGCTCCTGCTTTCTTTACAATAAATGCAACCATTTCAGAGCTTTAATGTGTTTCCAGTCTGCTCCCTGGGTAGCTGGTGCTGAAGAGGATCAGCTTTAAAGAAGGGGAGAATGCAGGTGCCTTCACATGCACTCCTGTGTGGTGACTGAAGTTTTATTTAAGGAAATGTTTTCACAGCCACTGAGTGCAGTTAGCAGAACAATTAGGAAATAACAAGGCCAGCACATGCCAGAGGAGGCTCCCAAGACAGAGCAGTCAGAAATGTTGTGTTTGGGGCTGAAAGCAATGAACGCAGCAGCTCTTAAATTGTCTGTCTTTAAAGAGCATCCATACACAAGGCATGGTCCTGCTCCTAAGTCAGCTCCCATTAAAACAGGAGTTAGCTAGGGAAGAAGTGTGCTAGAAGACAAAACAGTTTTGGTGCACGAGGTGCATTGCAGCTCCCCCTCTGTATTTGTAAGCCCTTTTGGGGATTTCAGGTGGTACACAAAGATTCTGTTCTCTGCTTTTTTACTGTGCAAGTATCCCATGATCCTGGAACTGGAAAGATTCAAGTAACTCATTTCTTTCTACAGACAGGCAGCACGCAACAGGTCTGCTTCAAGTATTTTATTTACCAAAATGACAAATCAAAACAGTATTTTTTCATGATAAAATCAGATTTTATTGTCCTTTACTAAGTCAAACCGTTTATACTCAAGATTACTTTCCTTATGCCAGATGAGAAAAGTAATATTAACAGTTACACAGACTGTCAGGCATTGACTTGAATTTTAATAGAAACATAATTTAGGTCATTTTTGTAGTATGCCTTAACCAGGAATCTCAGAAAATGATCAGAAAGTGACAGAAATATATTTTGCTAATGTGCTGAAGTTATTTTAATTAATTTTTACAAATGATTTTTTAGATTTGGCCTGCACAGAACGTAGGTACCATGACCTGACTTGTGCCTTTGACCACATTCATCCTGAAGAGGGAACTTTGGCACCAGCTGGTCCAGCATTCCTAGGGATGGCAGTCAGGGACTTCTGGTTCAGTGCCATTTTCCCGATCCCAGGAAGAAATAAAACCATTCCCTTTTACTCATCTTCCAGTTTTAGACAAGAACTGTCTTATAATTCATGTTAATTAATATAGCACATGCTAAGTATTTAAAAAAAACCCAACTGCATATTTTAAAAAGCTGCCTCAACATAAAAATACTAGGGATTAAGCCTTTCAGGCCAATTTTGAGACCATTAATCAACTAGAGGCAGATTATGCCTTCCCTTCCCTCCCTAAATTGTAATTAATTAGGTAAGGAAGTTTATAGGGATCTTAAAAACCAACCCAAAATATAACCCAACCCAAACCCCACAACCAATTTATGTGATTGGAAACTGAAAGGGTGGTGCTAAACGAGCTCTGCTGTGTTCCCCCAGTCAGCAAGGGGCCTTCAATTAAAACATTTCCCTTTAGTAATGACTGACCTGCAAAGCACCTGCTATTCATGACCAATTACAAAAAACCAATTCAGAATGAAGATGATGTTTCAAGTTATTTTGCTGTTTTAACCATCTTGGAAGTGTGAATTCTGGAAGTCTTTTATTTAAAAAATAGCTCTTCACAGATTCTTCTTGTATCCTGTGGGGATGTGACACTGTGGCCTTCTGTTCTGGAGTCTGTGAAAATTTCATAGTCATTCCCTCCCTGGAAGCAGAAGATGATTTATTTTTATTTAACATAAAGCATAGTCACAAAAAGGGACACATGAAAGCAAACAGGGGAAAAATTGACTTTTTCCAAAGGCCTGCAGGGATTAAGCTCAGTGAACAACAGCACTGCCCCTGTATGAGCACAAATCCCCAAAATCCATCCATAGCTTCATTCCCAAATTTCTGTTTTCCACACTGCTTCCACGGGGTCAGCATCAGCTAACAGTACTTCAACTCTCTGGAAATGCTGCACTGCCACTTAGAGGGTCTAAAATGAACTGTCTGTAAGCTCTGTGCCAGAGGGACAGGTGATTACTTTTGCAGCTGATGTCTGGGGAAGAAAACTTTAATTTCAAGCTTGTCTTTTTCTTAAAAACTTTATCTTAAAATTTATAAAGTCCTGTGTAATTTAAAGAGTTTTATAACTGTGAGTTCTTATCAAACCAAGCCCTTTCTTAAAAAACTTAGCCTGACACTGTCCTTGGGCCATATTCAGACAGCTTTAATTTCAAGCAAGTCCTTGTGCTTGCCAGTGCCCTCACAAGCTCTTGTCAGGTCTCTGTTCAGGATTTTTAAAAGCCTCTGAATTGCCCTGCAGAGATCTGCCCCATGATGAGGGACAAGGGACTCTGTTCAGTTCCCCAGGGTGGAGACAGACAGAGTAGTGAGCAAAGGCACAGTGGTAAATAAGACCAGAAATAAATATGTTTAATAAACACCAGCCAACAAAAAAATCAATCTACACTGAGCAGGCAGGACAATCAGTTTCACACAGTCATGTCACCTAGGTGTTTAACAGAATTACAGAAGTAAAATTTTAAAATAACCTCTGTTAAAGCAATAACCCTGTGTTCAATTCAGGAAACAAGGAAAACTTCCCATCTGCAGCCAGGTAAACATGGACACGTTTATGCCCTGACTTCAGCTTTTGTCAGGACTAAGGTTATAAGGTTAGAATCTGCACTCCTTGAGGTTTAACTACAGCAGCTTTCAAATTAGTGTATCAAGCTAATGTACTCACTGGCATGGTCTTGTCTCCAAAGAAATAAATAGTCTTGTATCCATCCTTGGCAACAATTCCTAAGCAGTACCTTTTATCCCAGCCATCTGGGAACACATCGATGCTTATCTGTCCTCCTAGAAGAGAGAGGAACCAAGATTTGTTTCATTTTAAGAATGTATTTCTGAAGGGAGAGGAAGTGAAAAAAAAAAACTAAACTGGGTAAAATTTTAGGGAGAGGGAGCTTTGCAGAAAACACAGAAATGTTGTGAGACCCTGGAGTTAAGTCCTGCAAGCACAGAAAGTGTTTTATAGGGTATCAGTTATTAGAGCTGTGATTCAGAGATTATTTATCCATTCAACAAAGTCTGAGCATGTTCCCAAATACTCACTGCTATCCAAATGAACCTTTAAAAAGAATTACATTTAACCTCTTTACTTTTAGAAAGAAAGGACACGTGAACACAGCCACTGATATATGTACAGCCATAAAATCGTAGGCAAAAGACTTCCTAAGGCCTTCAGAGTAGGAAAGTGAAGAAATCAGCCCTTTCAGCACACCCTAAGAGGACAACAGCTGTTCCAATTCTGAGCCCTTGGCCCTCACCAACAGCTAAGAGCATGACTCCCAGCTAGAGCAGGTGCCCAAAAGGAATTTACAAAATAAAGGAGAGGAGAGCGTACTGCAGTTCACTTTTGCCTTAGTGCTTCAGCACTAATGCCAACCATTCTTTGCAATTCTGAAAAATAATGAAAGGCAGGAGTGTGGTAATGTATTAGGAGACATGGTAAAAAAGAAAAATGCATCAATAATTAATTCCCCCTTATTATATTTTTTTTTCCTTAAGCTTGCACTTGCTTTTGGATTCTTTCATTCCTCCCACACAATGCAGGTATAGCTGAAGAACCAAGGGCAACTGGAACAGCACTGAGGGAGTAGTTCTGATCAAAACTGATTCACAGAAACAACTCTGACTAATCCAAAGCATTTAATATGCTCCAAAATGAGCAGAATCAGTCACACAACTGACATTAAAGGACAATGAACTGATGACAAGTAATGAAGTTCTCTTTGTTGATGGATTTCAATTAAAATGTCCCAATAAAAAACCTGAGAGGAAAAAGAGGCTCAGTCTTGCAACCACCCCCAGAGAGACCTGTCACACAAATGAGATGGGATGTCACAGCCATAAGAGAGTATGACTTAAATGAAATTTAAATTAATTGATGTTTTAAATGACATTCTTTTAAAGTATTACCTATTGAAAATGTGAGGCCTTTGCCTGCAAATTCTCTTTGTAGATCAGCTACAAATTTCTCTCTTATATGCTCCTTCTGTTAAGGAAAAAGGAAAACAAAACCAAAGAACAGTTACATGCTGTAACTGTGTTGATTTACCAATGAAAAGATAACCCAAAACCACCTCTAAAAAAGAATGGTTTTATTGATTTGAATGGACCCAGGCTGATTACACTACAGAGGACACCAAGAAAGTATGGTTTTACCTAGGACAGGGTTTTTTAGAAACCCCATGTATAGAAGCAGGATGTTCAGTACACTGGATATTGGATTAAAGACATGAGCCAAACCCACCCTTCTGCAAGTAATCCTTGCTACTCCAACAAAAAAAAAAAAAAACCACATTGTCTATTTCCTGAGGTCTGAATTAGTAAATTAGTTAAACCACATGGAAAGGATTAAAATGGAAAAAAAAATTGTACAGATTATAAAAGTTTTTAAAATTGCCTCCTCCAGGAGAGCTAGGTATTTTTCAAGAGCTGTAACTCACTTTATCAAGTTCATAGAACTCAAGTCGTTCTTCCTGACTGCAGCTCCTTCCAATGGGGGACACATTTAACATCCCATTTCGGAACTCGATGAAAGTGCCTCTGCAAGGGAATTGATAACAAGACAGAAAATAGATGAGAAAATTGCTCCAAACACTAAAAATCACAATAAATTTCCATTTAATTCTAAAGGCAGTGAGAATCACCTGCCTCACTACATGCAGGTACCTCTGGCACCAGTAAGTCTTCTGGACTTTGAATATGGCAACCTCCTCATCATCCTCACTGGCTTTTAAAAGTACCATTTGGTTTAACAAGTGTGACTGGAGCATCCCATCAAGCTCAGAGCCTGACAGGCCAGGCTGTCAGTGTGGGGTGAAGCTGCAGAATTCACAGCAATGTGGGCAGTGTCCTGCCCTGCCTCACCTGGCACATTTCAGTGTCTGCAGCAGCTGCACCTCACACATCACACAGAGCTGGTCTGGCTGCACTTCTCATCTCTGGAAAACACTATGCTGCTGAATTCCAAACATGGCAAGGCAACACTCCTACTTCAAAAGTGAATCTCCTTCCCTCTGACATAAAAGTGCCAAATCAGTATTTCAAGCCCTGTGCTCCAGCTGGGAACTTGTCTTTGTATGCATGGACAGAGCTCTGTTTCACACACACAGTGCTGTTCCCCAAGCAGAAATTACTCTTTTTTTTTTTTTTTTTTTTGCTGAGCACCCCAAGCTGAGCTTTATATGCCCTATGGAGAACAGGGCCACACTGAGATGTCTGTGTGCACATACCTCTTCTTTGGCAGTTTAACCTTTGCAATGTAACTCAGGCAGTAGTTGATGACATCTTGAAGGATGTCCTCGCCCAGGTGGCCCTGAATGCTCTAACAAAACAAACACCATTCAACCAAGGGTCCAGAATTTGAGATTCTAAAAGCAAGTCACATGGAAAACACAGACATTGGGTAATCAGGCATGGTTAATACCACAGAGAAACAAACATGCCTTCAATCAGTAACATCAGCTGATGCTCACAGGGTACTAACTCAAGGCTCTCATTTTTCTGTCACTTTGAAACACCAAACTGTCCATTAATATAATTCCTACTTGAACCTGCTTCAGAAGGAAACTGTGCCACAGGCAGCAGTCCTAAGCAAAAAGCTGCATTTAATGTCTGCTATAGCCAAGCATGAAGAAATGGAGCTTGCTCCTGCAGTAAACTGGAACCACTGGTCAAGGCAGCAAATTCAGCCAGGATCTCTTTTAAATGTTTACTCTCCGTTACTTAGGTTAAACATTACATGCCAAATGAATGATCCATTAACAGGACTAACATATGAAAGCAGCAGCAATTTTAGTCTTTGAAAGGGTGATTACAGAGGACTACACTGTACAAATGAATCAAAATCTTGTTTAGAAAATTTCTTTTTCTCACTATTGGAAATTTCACACTTACCTGCTTGCTCAGGAATTTCCCATCTTTGTATGCTACCAGACCATTTTCTGAGAACACATAGTCATATTTTTCAATCACTGCAAACAAGCAAAAAGACAATAACTCATCATTTCCCCTCAATGCTTAATGCAGAATTGTCTTAAATGTTGAACTGGTTAAAATACAGCAAACATTAGCTCCTAAAGCATGAAAAGTTTCAGCAGCATAGCATCAAGCACAAGATGAATGCTAATCCCATTTCTCACTGTGATCAGCACACACCTCAAATCACGTGAAGTCATTCGTTTGACTTACCTGTAGTTTTACTTAAGAGGCATTAAATGTAAAGGAATGACCAAACACCTGGCACATGGCCTGGCTAGAGAGCAAGTCAGAGACTGCCCTTTAGGTTTGTTTCCTCAGTGTCACTAATCTTCAGCAGATGTCTGGGAGGTGTGAGTCTCAGCACAACACAAGATGATACTGTTTACTGGAGACCACTTGGAAGGCAAACGAACTCAGCTGTCTGGGCCCTACAGGAGGTTATCAGTGGCATCAATTAAGTAAAGACCATTAAGAATAAAGGACTAAGGCAAGAGTACATCGCTGCATCGTAGGCCCGCAGTGAACAAAACCAGGTCCTCAGGGAGTGCTCGACAGCTGAGCAGCCCACACGTGTGTCACGCACACGACTCCACCGCACACAGCAGTGTGAAATGCCCTCCCAAGGCTCTGTCACCAAGGCAGGATTTCACATTAGCAACAATCTCTTGATTTGATCTCGAGACAGCTGTACGGTGCAAACAGGCTGCGATTTCCAAACGCCGGTTAGTAGCTCCCCACAGCCTGAGTGCAACACAACACCACCAGGAAGACAATTAAAAGCAAGGGAAGAAGGGGATGGACGGGGTTCAAGCTCCACTTGCCCTTCACGGCGCCCCCGCGGCCCCTGAGCGCGGATTGCACCAGCGCGGCCCTTACCGTCCTCGCCCAGCTGCTCGCGGATCTTGGCCATGTCCGAGCCGCCCACCACTCCCACCTTCACCTTCTGCCGCAGCCGCTGCAGGAACGCCGCCATCTCCGCCGAGATTTTCTGGGGTCCAAAACAGAGCCGTCAGATTTGCCAGAGGCCAGCGCCTCCATTCCGCAACGACGGAGCACGCCGGGCCCCGCGGGCGGGACGCGGCGTGCCACCCGCCCCGCTCCCCGCGGGCTCGCAGCCCCGTCCCGCACTCGCCTGGCGCGGGGCCGTGAGGGTGCCATCCACGTCGAACAGGCAGAGCGCTGAGGCCGGCGGCGCCATGGCTGCGGCCGGCGGGGCCGCCCCTCCCGGCGGGCCGCGCGCGGGGCGGGGCGGGCGCGGAGAGCCGGCGGGGCCATGGCGGCGGTGAGGGCCGGGGCTGTGGGGCGGGCTGGTCCCCCTTCCCCTCCCTCGCCCCTTGCCCCGTCTCCTTGCCTTTCCCCTTTTCCATCCCTGTCGCCTTCCCGTCCCATCGCGGGCCGCTCGGTGACGGGTCCTTGCACGGATACGTGCCCGCGTGTTGCAGCATGGCGGGGGCAGCGCGGAACTTCCCTTCCTGCCTTTGCTCTGCAGTTCTGCGCCTTCCCAGCGTCTGCTCCCTCCTTCGGCCTCCTCGCGCTCTCCTCCCCTTTACCCTGTTTAGTTCATTTTTCTTTTCTGTTTCCCTAAAACTGCTGTTAAAGTGGTTCTTTAACGAGTCGGTGATTTGAGCAGCTTTCCCTGGGATGTTGCTCAGACAGCGAGAGGCAGGGGCTGTGTAAGGTCGGTCACTGAGCTCACTGATATCAGTTGTGTTAGCAAA
The DNA here is from genome assembly GCF_026979565.1 of Vidua chalybeata. Taxonomy (NCBI): domain Eukaryota; kingdom Metazoa; phylum Chordata; class Aves; order Passeriformes; family Viduidae; genus Vidua; species Vidua chalybeata. The sequence goes on along the minus strand of NC_071545.1, from coordinate 5,235,422 downwards.
GTTTTCCAGGGATGCGAGCACAAAAAACAGTTTCTATCAGGGCACTGGTTTAAGCTTACAGTGACCCGGGGGTTGTGCTTTACTGTCTGTAGGCCCCCGAGGGGCCAACTCTGAGCTCACTGATTGGGTTTTAAAGAGCACTCAAACGATGACCTCTGGGAATCCTACCTTACAGGCTTGGCTCTGCACACTTAGGACTAAAGTCTGCACAACAGCAGCTTTTGGGAGATCTCTACCGAAGGAGCTCTGGACAAGGTCGTGGAGAAGGGAAGCTGCTCTCCTGCCCTGGATTTTTGGTTCGTGGGAGTGTTTGCAGTCACAAACGCAGCGAGTTCATGGTGTCAGTAATTATCTCCGGAGACCGCGAGAGCCGTCTGTGTGTCTGTCCCACTCAGCCCCTGCCGCAGTGGTCCAGCAGAAGGCTGTGGATGAGAGGACAGAAGAGTTCAAACTGGTCTACAGGTTCCCAGGGATAAAATACTGCAGGGTCCTGTCGAGACTGAAGCTGCTGCAGACTGCCACCTCCATGGTCATGCTGCCTCCCATCTACTACCTCTACCTGCAGGACCAGGTGTCTCAGAATATCCTCTTCTATACAACTGGCATTGCTGTCTTTGCTGGGGCAATGCTGTATGGTATGAGCTACTTTTTCAGAAGAATTATTGGATTCATCTACTTAAGTGAAACTGGACAAACTGTCAGAGTGGCCCACTTGACATTTTGGGGAAGACGTAATGATATTTACTGTCCCATAGAGACAGTGGTGACTTTGGATGAAGTTGGAGATAGCAAGGATGAGCTACTTCACCAGTTCAAACGGTATAACAGTACAGATACTTTGTATTTTACAATTAAGTATGGCCAGATTGTAGACAGACAGAAATTTACTCAAATATTTGGAGAATTTGTGTGACACAGCAGCTAATTTCGAATGACTTTCCATGTTCCATGTTCATTGTGCTTATTGTTCCACGAGGTTTAAGTAGTTTACCAAACTACACATCCCTATCCTTTTCCTGTGCAAAGCCTGCTGTAACTGCACCCAGTGTAGAAAGTCACAGTGGTAAGGCACAGCCAACTGGATTAAAGGTCTTGCAGCTTGTGTATGGTGTGAGGAGTGTCTGTTCCATGTAGGATTCAGTAATGTCACAGCATTCCAAGCCTGAAGTGTCCTTGGAATGTGCCACAGGAGGCCAAATTACTGGGGCTGACCCTGACTGTTTCTGTTGGCCTCTTTGGTGGTTATGAAACATGAAAAATCTCTTGAAATGAAATGCAGGAGCTGCCAGAGCACCCTCACTTCGAACTCAGTGTTTGCTTTAGCTAATTTCAGGTTGGCTGGGAAGCCTCTGGAAGCCTCTGGAAATTAAAGCTGGTCTGGTACATCCATATGATGGGCACTGCTGAACGTCAGAGAGGGACATGCTCACGTGTTAATGCAGTTGAGGGAACTGTCCAGTGTGGGCTGTCCTGGCCTCAGGAGGGTCCTCCAGGATGGGAGTGGAACTGGGCAAAACAAGGGTGTGGCTGCAAGAGACACTGGCAGCTGAGCTGGTAGGTTAAAGGCTGGGACAGTATTTCAGGAGCCTCTTAGAGAAATTGCCATTCTTCCTTGGAATGGGAAAAGCAGCACCTGTCTCCATGAAGGACTGTGGTCTTATTCCATGGTATGATTTCTCCTCTTCCAAAACCTCAGCAGAAATGAGGAATTTAAATCCTAGAAAGAACCAAACATATCACCTATAACATGTAACACATTTTTTGAATTGTCAGAAGCAAGATAACTCCTTACACCCCTCTTGTAGTTCTAGCTTAATTTGAAACTGGCAAATAAACTGACTCACCAATAATCTGGAGTGTTCTTTCCTTATTTTTTCCTCATGTGAAGTGAAACCTCTGTTTCTTGGCAGATCAGCAAAGGATCACTTAACTAAAATTGCCATTTAAGTGCACAGGGTAACCCTGAATTACTATTTCTCATGTTTAACTTTTCCTAATGGGGTTCTGTGAGTTTCAGTTTTGGCTGGCACTGTGTAGCACCGCAATATCAGAAGAAATCCAAATGTTCCTTGGTGTAAACACCATGGCAGCAAAATACAGTGGGCTGTACAGGTATACTGCATTTTTTTGAGGTTTATCTTCATCAGAATGTATTTAATATATGCACTAATGGTTCAGTTTAGGCATGTACTGGGTGTAAAATGAAAAGCCTTGGAGAAGTTCAATTATAAATATTTTATTTAAGAATATTGATTACACATGATTGATGTCATTTGTTATGAATCTGTGTACAGTTACTAGTTACACCATGAAGTGTACTTAAGTATTTGTTTAAACATTTATTTGGCACTGTCTACAGTATGCTGTAAACAATATTAACTTTATATACTTCAGCTGCAGTGCTTTCTATGTATTCTCTAACGATTTCATCAACATGTTGTACACAATTATACAGTTACTGAGTGTCAGTAAAAATTATAAAAACACCTAGAGTAGTCATAATAAAAGTGAAGATGTGGTAAGACTTCAAATTACTGGACCTTTGCTTCTGTAAAAGTACAAGACTTGCTAGAGACATTCACTAAAACTACTGCACTGATATGTTGAACAAACTAATTCCCAAAATGCTGTCAAATCCAGTTCTTGGTTTGACTTTCCTTTTGCTGATAATACACTTACGAGGACAGTGATGACAATGGAGTTTTGTTGAACACCAATTTTTACCAGTCCTTCCCCCAGATTTCTACAACCTCTCTTCAAAAACCTGCTCAGCTGGCACCAGAATTCTGCTTTCTGCAGAGGTTTACAGAAATCCCAATGGGTTTAAGCTGGCAGAAGTGACTGTGATTGAGTTCCCCAATACCAGTACTTTAAAATGGGAAAACCACTGAATGATGAACACGTCTCAAAGCAGGTAAGGAACCTTTTCACATTTTGGTAGCTGTATTAAACATGTAAATATTTTAACTTCTCTGTTTCTTATTATGCACTTAAAAATTGTGGTCAGATCCTGAAAGGGCAACCGTAAAAGTCCATTGTGGTCCCTGTTTTTTGGTGCACAACAAAAAGTTAAACTTAGTAAACAAAATCCAGATGCTCACCAAGAAAAATAAAAAGAAAGGCACCAGATCTAGTTCAAGTCAGCCTTCAGCAAACAGTAAAGAGACATCCAAAACAATTCTCTGAAGAAAAACAAAGTAATGAACTGTTGACACATTTTTTGATCCTGTGGCTTTCTAGAAGATCTCTGAAGTATTGATGACTTAGAATATACTATTAGAACAAAAATAGAATTACTTTGCATTATAAATGTGCAGTCAGGACTAGGCCTTCACTGTAGTGTCTCTGATACCAGATAATGGCATTTCTGCTTTAGTTTTACAAAATACCTCAAGTATTCGTGTAGAAGTTATAATAGATAAATTAATGGCTATTGTGTGTTCTGGGCAAATAGTAAAATTATCTGGAATCATTCTAGACTGCTGGCAGAAGTGGAAGAATGTGCTTTGCATGGTTCTCTAAGCTTTGTCAAATTACATACTTCAGGGTAGAGTTTTCTCTGTACAAGTCTGCTTGTAAGAGAAGTCAAAAGTTTTAAAACCCATCCGTGATGAGGACAAAAGGACAAGGGCTTCAGTGCCACCTGCAGCGCTGTAGGTGTGGCTGGGGGCACCAGTGCCCTGTGAAGCAGTGAGTGCAGGCTGGGCAGAACTGCCCTGATGCAGTTGGTGTGGCAGATGCCTGTACTCGAGGGAATAAAGCTGGAAGTTATTCTGTAAAATACTGTGCTTGGCAGTGGTGGAAAGCAGAGCTCTCCTTGAAACACTGATTTGATTCCAGCTGCCATTAGAGAATGGCACTCTGTGTGGCAGGCGTGTGGCTCTCAGTGTTTGGCCACACTTGCTGCTTCTGGATGCAAATCTACCAGGGCCACCTGTGGAAACAGACTGTTCCAGGTCCTGCTCAGACAGTGCAGAGTCAGGGACATGGCTGTAGGGAGGACTCTGCAGTTAACATGGCCCAGGCCAGAAGAGGGAGGTTCTGGGGATGCACAGTGAGGGACAGCTGCATGTACCTGCTGGTGACCAGTGCCAATGCTCTGCCTGGGGCATGTGTGCATGGAGCATCTTGCCTTGGGCAGGATTACAGACAGAACACAAACCTCAGTTTATGACTTTACACTTATCTTGTAAGTAGAGAAGACATGAATTAATGCAAACTAATTTCATAATCAGCTGTTCAGTGCAAGGGAACTGCTTTTTACTTGAAGTTTGCTAAGATGTCACTGAAAATGTTCAGGAAGAGGTGTGCGTGGTGGTCCTTGAAGATCAGCGTGGGACGAAAACGGATGGATCTGTCTCCACAGCCTCCCAGGACAACACCTGAAATGAGAACACAATAGGTCCTCTAGTCATTTCCATCTTTGCCAAATAGCCAGAAAAATTCAGGTCTCTCAGTGGGGATACCCTCACTGTGGAGGGCCAACAGAAGCTCCCCAAATCCTGCTAGCCACACCATGATACAGCACATTGTGGTGTGAATGGCCTCAAGCTTCACAGCAGCTTAGAAGAACACTGTGGGTGCCTGGAGCTGTTCTATAAAACACTTGGAGTATTGGGACTAATCCTGACAGCCATGGAAAGAATCCATCCAGCACAGAGCTCAAACACATCTGAGATTTCAGAGCTGCAGTACTCTCCTGCTGAAGTGTCTTGGTGCCACAACAAGACACAGGTGGTTTCTTTGCATTGGTTTTTAAACTAATTTGTTTTTTTATGATAAAAAGTTAAAATGTCTCAGTGCCTGCAAACCTCTCCCTGCAGTGCTTTAAATGCACTTTTTAGCCCAAAATAAATTATTAGAAATGTTTGAATGAGAATCCATATTATTAAGCTGATCTTACCCTGCCTCAAAGCAGAACCTTGGTTTACCATGAAACAAACCACTTGTCTTCTCTCCCTGCTGGCTTAGTTTCCAAGAACAAAGAATGGTATCTTTTACACTATAAAAGTAGTTTCACCACAGTTTAGATGCACCCTGCCTGCTTCTTTCAAGAGATAGGAGTAACAGCAAAAAGCGACAGTAGCAAACACAGGGCCCACAGATACAAAGAGAAGTTCAGGTGTGGATCCCAAGGTTCTCCTCTGCATACCTGGGCCTGTCTGCAGCTGTTAACAGTTCTGTGGGAAAAGAGGGATGCCACTGTAGATCTGTGCCCATTTTAGGCACTGGTATTTAACCATTAGGTATTCCTAGGTATAGGAATTATGTATTTATAAAACTCACCATTCTTCTGCCTGTGTTTTCCTGAGTGACATTAACGTTCTTCTAATTTTCCTGTTTCTAAAAGTAAGCCATGTCCATGGGCACCTAAAGTCACTGCAGAGGATTCTGAACCTGATGTCACAAAAACTCATCCCCTACACAGATCTCTTCCAGTAACCTCAGACCTGCAGAGACTGGTAAATGTACACACCACGCAACAGACTGCTCTGAGGTCTCTGACAAGTATTTCCAGAAAAGTCTAAATCCAACTTTGTCAACTAAATCCAACTCTTCACTACTGTCCTCTGATACTGAAATACTCATGCATGATATGAAAAGGAAAATGTGAAGCATTACCTCCACATGTAAATACTACTGTCTGTCACGGGAAGCTCATCCACACACACAGCTTCTTACCTTTGTTTCTGGCTATTGTAATTAACTTGTTTCTAGTTGCATCATTTGGAGTGTCAAACGAACAGAATGTTCCTCTTCCTCTCACTCTGCTGATGAGATGGGGGTAACGAGCCTGCAGAGAGAGGAGAGACAAGCACATGGCAGGTGCTGCAACAGAGGGCACCTGGTGGCAAGGCTGGCTCTGCCAGGTGGAAACCCTGCTGCCTCCTCGCTCCGCTGGAGTGGAGCGTGGCTCACATGGCCTCGTGCTCTGCTCAGCCTGCAGAGCCCCACACAAAGCAGGGAGGGAGAATGAATCTGACCCATGAGCTGGGTCAAGTAAAATATTCTTTGGAATGAGCATAACACACCTTATTTACATCTACAGTGGACTCCAGGAAAAACTGAGCATAAACCATCTGCACTGGGGCTAGAAACCAGCTCATTCTTACCCTGCACTGAGAGCCTTGCCAGTAGTATCTGTGTCACTTATTCTCAATCACAGTCCTCATCTTCTGGAAGAGCAATCTTCTGGATAGGATTAGTTGTATTCTGGCCCTCCAGAGTATGAGATTATAGTATTCTCTGCTATGTGTTAAAGGTGTGGAGAGAGCAGAGACTGTGTTTCTGTGCAAAATGCCTTTGAGAGGTGAGCACCTGCAAGCCTATCTTTAAATGCCTGTCTGTAGAGCTCCACAGTAGAAGCTGTCCCTTAAACAAGGGAGGGAAAGATACAATTCTCTTATTTCAACAACTCAGCAGAATTGGAACAAAATATGGAAGGACCTTCCTTTGAAAAGAACTTTAGGACAAAGAAATACCAACGGCTTATGGTAATAAAGCCTTCTAGCAAAGTAATTTAATCAGCTGCAGTATATATCTTCAGATATTCTGAGGATCACCCTTTATATTGGATTAAGCTATATAAACCCAGCATTTTTAAGTCAGTAAAAGAAAGTTTACTTCAATTCCAAATGGGACACAGTTATTCAGGCCTGTGTTGAAGTTACTATAATGGTCTAGACCCCAGCTCTAGCTCCTCAGCCCAAGTGTTTAAACTGGATGAGGTCAGATCCTACTTCAGCACCAATTTCTCCTTTTTATCCACAGTCCTTCCAGATGTTTACCTGCAAATCCAACAGCCCAGTCAGTAGTGCTTTCCCAGCGTGGGTTGCATTGTTTAGAAGGTCTTCCGTTTTAATAACCTTAATGACTTCAGCAAGCATGAGGTTCTTGGATGGATCTCCAAGCCAGGTGTTAAAAATCCGGTAGGGCTTGGGAAAGAGTGGAAAAAGAGTTGTGGAACATGTTAACAGGCAAATAACTATAAATTAAGAAAAGCAAAGTATCACACTGGCAGTGCAAACATGTGGTATATGAAAAGGCATGCACTAATCTCACCAACCCCCTTTTTTTATGTTGTAAAGCTAAATCCCATTGCTGAGCTGAAACACAGGGTGATTACTTCATGTTTCTCATTTAGTGCACTCTGCCTTGCTACTCTGATGTCTCATAGAAACACAGCTACAGCTGATAGGAAATCAGCATCATCTATACAGGTTTTACACCAAGCTTTATGTTCTTTCCCTAAATTTGACTTTTCATTTATTACATCTAAAATGTCATTAGTGCAAAGAAGAAATTTTGCTGACAGAATCTGTAATGCTGACACACAAGCTCTGAAATTCCCAAGTTGCCCTACAGAAGAAGATGTCAGTTTGTGGTTTGATTTTGTACTGAAGGTTTATTCCATTAGGCTTAACCCAGTTCTCCTCTCCCCCCACCCCAACCAGCTTTATGACCTTGGTGACTGACAACAACTGGAATAAAAGGGAAGAGGTGATGACAACTGTTGTGTGAGCACACAGCAAGTTCCTGTAAAACAGCAGCCCCATCCAGCTGAACCTGCACTGCTGGAGTGCACCTTGTCCCTTCCATGGATGTTACAGACACTCCTCAGGGAGTCACCAACTAGCACAGAGTCCAAGTTTCATCAAAAAATCTTACAGCGTTTGGCCTGAACTCCTCTTTGTGGAAAAATCCTCCTGTCATCATCTTCTTACTGAATGTTACCACATCAGCTGGGTCATCCAGGCCCCAGTGCTCGTGTGCCCAGAATTTTCCTGTGCAGCCACCTCCCGTCTGCACCTCGTCCACCAGGAAAGCACAGCCATGCTGCAGAGACACACGTGAGGAGCAGGGAACATGAGCCCTCCTTCCCAAACCAGAAACACCTCCCTTAGTGAACACATCAACACAAGCCAATCACAGGCTACACCCCTCCTTCTTCTCCCTTCACTGCCCCAACCTCCCCTCCTCAACCCCATCACCAATGCCACTCATGTGTCAGATTTTACAATTAAAAATTCAGCTCTTTTTTCAGGAAGGCACTAGAAACTTGTTTTCTGCCCATACTCATCAAGTATATGTTTTTATACAGTCTTGAGCATTTCTAGAGGACACCTGAAAACATCTGGGAGAAGCAGAGGTGGCATTTTCAAAGGCCCTGAGGGAAGCAGAGTGTCATTTCTAGGGGCTTTGTTTGTTAGAAATATGAAGTCTCTGCCCCCAGTCAGAGTCAGGCATTATGTGGCACAGAGGCAGTACCAGCAGCATGAGCTGGTCATTTTAGGGGGCATGAAAAGCTGCCTTTCAGACAACTCTGCTGAAAGAGCTACTTGTGAGCTGGCAATGTGGGGTTTTTATGTGAAGGACTATTTTGTCCAAACTTTGTGACAGGAGAGCAAGCTGTATCATAATTCTGTATTTAAAAGCAATGGGTAAGTACTTCTGAAGGCAGCATCTCTTCAGCACACAAATGTTTTTTTGAGGGTGAAAAAAAGCATGGAGTAAGTATTACTGAGGGTCATAGCTTTTAAATGTGTAACTTTACATTCCAAGTACCAAGACATCTGTCCTTTTCATTGTTTTATTGGAACATCAGCACTGTGGCTGGACTCAAGTTGTGTTTCAGCTTTTTTTTTTTGCAATTAAAATCATGTCATTAAAAGTTTATACTTTTCACAACCTGCTTCAGAAGCGGAACCTCTTCAACCAATAAGCATGATCACTTAAAGAACACACCTGCAAAATTCATAGCTAATGAATCAGAGTAATTTCTCTCTCACTTGGAAATTAGAAGATAATTTATTGGACTGAGGAAAGCATTAGGTGTGAATCAAATGGAAGAGAGCAGGGATTGCTGGTATGTGGTACATAACTACCCTGACTGCTGCTAAGGAGGTCTGTGAAACCCTCCAAGAGCCTGGGGCAGGGCAAAGCCTCTGGAGACACAATGTGTGGGTGCATGTTTTAGCTACCCCTGAGTGCCCAGAGAAATGTTTTATTACCTTTCTGGCAATATCTCGCAGCTTTCTGAAGAAGTCATCTGAAGCATGATTGTCCCCACCCTCTGACTGTATCGGTTCCACAATGATTCCAGCCACAATCTTCTTCTTTTTCCTGTACTTTACAATCAGGTCTTCCACCTGTAAAACAGACACTTGTGCTACATCCTCCTTCCAGAACATTTGCACATTTCCTCCCAGCTAGATGAAATCTCATCAGAACTTCAACTTTGCATGGAAATTCCTGGCTATAAAGGTACCAGGAAGCACAGAGGATTAACAAGTGGTTCCTCCAGCATTCACCACTGCCTTGCTGCTCCTGGATGGGTTTAAATCACACTCTAAGTAGCTGCACATTTATCTACAGTGTTGTGAAAGCTCTAGCCAGGTTCAGCTGGCAGTGTGCCAGCACCACTGCAGCTCACTGTGCCACTGCTGTCATTCCACCTAAGTGATATGGAAGGGGATAGATTTTGTGTCAGAAACCAAAACTCTGCTAATGTATTAGAAAAGGTAATCTGGAAAATTCACTTTTTCCAGTCACCCACTTCAGATCTATTAAAATTAATCAGATGAAATAGTTCACAAATTCTGTTGTTGTAAGGGCCTGACAGATAATTCTCATTAACCTCCTAGTGCCAGTTGCTGCAATTAATGGTGTGTTTGTGATTGAAATCCCTCTCACAGCCCTCAGGGCCACAGCCCCTGCAGGCTGTGCAAGGCAATGGTTTCCAAAGGGGGCCAGTAAGCCAAGCACAGACTTGCTAAGAAACCGTTTGGCTTTTTGGTTTGTTTGTTTGCTTTTAGAATAATGGCATCCAGCACTGCACTTCTCCCAGCAAAGCTACCCTGGAGCAGCCCCAGGGAAACCCAGCATTTGCTGTGCTGTGTTCTCTGAAGTGAGGCAGGTTTGGCTAAGTGGACTCGCAGGTCCATCTCTGCACAATCAGAGCTTTATGCCAGAAGCTGCCATGGAGAAGCTGGAAAGGCTGAAATACTCTTAGAGGTTCTCTCTGCAGAGAGGGTTATCCACAGTTATCCACACTGTGCTCTCTCTCAGCCCATGGCCCTTTGGCAAGAGCTGGCAGATGAGTTCACTGTGATACAACCGAGTTCTGAGGGTGAAATTTCACTTTGGTATCACTCATGCAGCCCTGAATTCCCAGTGAGCTGGCAGGGAGACAGGTCTGACTGTAAACAACAGTGAATGCTGGTCCAATCACAGGCTGTTCCAATCCTTGAAAACATTCTTTTAGTGAAAAGCACTAATCCTACCAACACTATTCATTATTTCAAATCAAAAACGACAGAAAGCTGCCAGGGAATTTTTTACCTCCTCTAAACAACGGGCTTCTTCCTGTTGATTCTCTTTCACAAAGTCTTCCAGGGGATACTTTAGCCTTGGAAATGGAGCAATAGGCCAATCCAGTGAGGGAATGTCCAGTTTGTGAATTGCTTTAGAGTGAGTTGTAGCTAAGCAACCTAAGTCCAGAGAGGGAAAAATTAAAATAATACCCATCTAGGATCAATACAAGAAAAAGCCACCAAGAGGTGAAAAATGGCCTGACTGTAGAATTCTCTTAACTGCTCTATGTTTTTACTGTCTTCTGAAATACTGGGTAATTGGATTTAGTCAGGCTTAAATGGATTGCTCTAGATCTTAAGCATCAGTTTCCACATGCACTGTTCCAGAAGGGCAGGAGAACCTCTGTCAGTCTGAACAGGTTACTCAGACAAGGTGGATTTCATCCCTCCAAAGACACAAAGCTCACAGTTACAGCACTCTCAGGTAACATGCTTAGAACAAGGACTGAGCTGATATAAACCAGTGAAAGTGAGTGACAGCATGTTTGTGGAGATTTTACCCCAGGAGTTAGATTTCCATGAGCACAGACAGGAAACTGCAGATTCAGAATGAAAATAACAGCATGTCTGAAAATTCTTCTTCAAAAAACACAAGATCAATTCCTAATGTCACTCAAACATTCCAGTGCTGGTGGGGCTTCCAAGGCAAGCCTTAATGAACCTACAACTTCTCCACTGGTACTATGTGTGTAAGGACAAGCACAGTGAGCTGAGGGGTGAGGGACAGCTTACCCAGGGTCCTGCCATGGAAGCCGCCCATGAAGGAGAGCATGGCGTAGTCAGGGCAGCCAGGGGGCTGCAAGCAGAGCACACAGTGGGGTCAGCCAGGGGCAAACATCCCCCCCACTGCCCCCTGAGCTCCTCTTCCAGCAGGCACCACAAATTGTTACAGCCTCCCCTTCAGCAAGTACACTGGTCACCCCAAGCCTGCCCCAGCTCCCAAACCCCGGTGTTTACACGGCTGAATCCTTGGTGTGGATGCTGTGCCCTGACATCAAGCACAGGTGAGCTCAGACCAGGCTGAGCCTTCAGCACAGTCACCCCTTTGAACACAAATTAGGAGCACATGTTTATGGGGTGGCTGTGCCTGGGGGTAGCCTTGGGGCTGTGGGGGCTCAGTGAGGAGAGGCTGGGGCTCCCCTGTGCTGCTCCCCATGCATTCCTGATGACTCCCTGATATTTGTTGGGAGCAGTCTGTATTTCACCATTTCCTAAATGTGCAAAGCCCATATTCCACTTCAGATGTGGAAGTTTGGTTCAGCAAACCAAACTTTTCCTCCCAATCTTCCCTTCCAAGCCCAAACCAGTGGTACATCTGTAGGTGTGGTAAAGAACAAATGTTACCTGGTTAATCATGCAAGATTCCAGTTCTTCTTTTGTGACATTATTATGGCCCCTCTCCTTGTTCTGCAAAAAACCCAAACAACCCAACATGAGTGTTCCTGTAGTTGTAACCAATGCATTTATGGCTGAACCACAGACCAGGAATGCTGGTATTCAGGACTGCAGTCAAGGAATACCCTGTCTGTGGCTTTCACATGCTGACTGCAATCTGCATTTTCTTTATTTCCTTTACTTTGTAACTTCTGAAGTTGTGTCAATATGAAGTAAAAGCTTAGACAAAGAGGTTTTAATAAAGATTTTATACTAGATTGAATATAAACAACTTCATGAGCAAGACAACCTCTAAGCTTCACTTTGTTTTGCAATAACAATTCTGATTATGAGTAAATACTCATTTCTACATCTAAACCTACAAAAATACCTTAATGCTTTACTTACTCTGTACCACATGAATATTGCTTTAAAGGCATTTTCATTAGAGCAGGATCCACAAGACATGGTCATCACCTGTGACAAACCCTTAGGAGCCACCTGTCAGCAAAGACAGAAAATTATTCTTGAAATACTGAACACAAGTATAGTGCAAAGTAATAATAAGAATGATGACAATAATAGTGATCAGTCCAAAGGTATCTCAAACTTACTGATAGCAAAGACTCCTTCAGTTTTTCTGTAAAATTCTCTGGAGGTAAAATCCCTAGGGCAGGTCTGTTGATAAAAGTGCTCTAAAAAGACAATGGAAGAGGAATTGTTAGGTCTTACTATCACAGGGAAAAAATGTTGATATCAAAGCAGTGCCATTTTATTCTAATTATAAATACCAGGCAGAAATCTGTATCAGGGCACAAGTAGTTTTAAGGTAGAGATTACTATTCCTGCCTTAGCATATGTTTTTCTATCTAATCCTCACTATGTTATTCTTGCAGGACACATTAGGAAAGTGCAGGCACACTGACATTTCCTCTTCAATTTTGCCATTTTAACTGCTCAATCTTCATTTTCCTTATACACAGGAAATATGCTTTAGAATCTTTATTACTTGCTTTCAGTTTGAGTAGCTGAATTCAGTTAGGATAGCAGCATTTTCATCCTTACTGAGCTTCAAGACAGACCATTTTGGAACACTGGGAAGGTGGAGCCAAGGCTCCAGGCTCTTCAATGGAAGATGAGAAGCCATGGGCATGAATCAAAGCATGAGAAGTACTGATTTGGGTATAGGGAAAAGGTTTTGCAGGTAGAGAACAGTGAAGCAGTGAAACAGGCTGCTCTTTTGGAGATCTTCAAGGTCCTAGATAAAACCCTGAGCACCCTGGTCTCATCTCACAGCCACCCATCTTGGAGCAGGAGGTTGGCCAAGAGACCACCTGAGGTCCCTTCCAACGTCAGTGGTGCTGTGCACCGACCACATCAGGATTCACACCTTTGGGAAAGGTAATTTTGGTGTCAGGGAACAGCAGCCTGCAGCCCACACAGGGGTTTCTAAGGAGCAGCTCTGGAAAAAGCCCCTCAGCCTCCCCAGCGCACTAATGGAGATGAATGTCACATTTATGCAATTAATTTAAATTGTGTCACGGATTAAAATGGATTCATTGCTGCTCTTGGTCTTTGTGGGTAATCTTATTTGATTCATACCATGCTACTCTTTATTTTAAATTAAATTTTCTCAGAGAAGGACAAGCTCAATAAATTTGCCAACTGCCAAGCAGCTTTATTTGCCCTTTTTTTTTTGTTTGTTGTTTTTCTTGTTGGACAAGTAATGACTGAAATTAAAGGTTGAGCATTGATAAGTTAAGTCTCAGTGGGTCTCCAGAGGGGACACACAGCCTCCCCCAAAACACTCATATTTTCAGTGCAGCTCAAGCTTGCACATTTATCAGCATCCTTCAGTCCTTCTCAACACAAATACTCATTCTGAGACGTGTGAGGCTCAAAAAATCTTCACAAAACATTATTAAAATGGTTAATTTGAGACAGTACATTTGACCTATGATTTAAATGTGCCTGCAAATATATCAAAGGCTTGCAACACCTAAATGTTTACTATTTGTAAAAATTCCCAGAGGTTTAGGTGTCTTCTTAAACACTACAAAGCTCTTTCCATTTGGTGAGAAGTAAAGCAAGCAGATCCTATTATACATTAAATTGAATCATTAACATTCACTATCAGTCTAAGAAAAACAGAAAGCCCACAACAAGGAGAGAGAGAACTTCTTCACATCCTCCATGTTCTAATTCACTTACCAGGTTCTGTGGCTGCTGTAAAAGCTTGATCAGAGAGGGATGGCTGTAACCTAATTAAAAAGAACAAAGAAAGAAAGCAGTTCTTTTTACCTGGTTTCAATGAAGTAATGTAAAGCATAATCTAGAGAATAACCATAACTTCATGCTTGATTGTTTATGTGTAGCTTCTATATTTTAAACTAATATTTTTAGTAATAATGGAGGTAATAATTTAGTAATAATTTGAAGTAGGACAATCCTCTGGGGTCTTTGTCCCTCAGCAGCATGTCTGGGTGCAGGGCACAGCACAGCACTGCTGTTGGGAGCTCTGGCACACCCATTTCCTTACTTTGACAAATTTTTGCTTGGAAAAAGATGCAACAGTTTATCCTTCTTACTAAGAAACCAAGCTTCAGTTTTAACACAATGAAGGTGCTTAATTTATACCCATTGATAATCTACAGGATAACTTGCTTCTTACAAGCAAAACCAATTTATCTGCTGTTAAGAAAAATAATCTTCGAAGGAGGCCAGAAATTTCATTTAAAGCCTGATCTCTAATGTATGAAATACCAGCATCAGAGATTAACATCATCTTTTAAATTTCCTTGTAGAAACAGTTGGAAACCTCATCTTCCCTACTGCTCAAGAAGTTAGACCATGGTAATTTTGTTACAAAAGCTTATTGTGCTTCTGAATCCCCATTCCAGCAGAATGACAACAGCCCTGATTAATCTGTTTAAGCAATGGAGCATTAGGAGACTGTGTTAACAAAACAATTATAAATTCAGTTTGGAATATTTTAGCTGAAAACAAGAGAATATCCATATTGTTTTAGCAGCATGTCATGCTGATAAATCTGTTACAATTATTATGAAGATAATAATAGTGGCTATTTGGGACACAGAACAACTAAACCTGCATGGCATCTGCTGTCATGGGAAGAGCTGTTGTTCAGCTAGAGGGAATGACACATTGAGAGCTGTGTCCTTGAGAACTGCACCTGTGGCTGCCACTGAGAGCCCCTTTGAGAGTAAATCAAGTGTTTTAGAAATCTCCAAAGCACAGCCACTATTGTTTGGGAAGCTCAAGGATCAGCTCTGGTGTTGCCTGTAAGAGCCTGTAATCCTGTTGCTGGTGTTACATACGTGCATGCCATGGTATCAGAGACACCATTCTCTTACATAACACAGATCTCTGTTAGCCCTGATTTACCCTTTTGCATCCACACAGAGTCTCTCTCCTGCTCTCTTCACTTCGGGCCAAGGGGTCTGGTCTTCCTCCTAACACTCCCTCGTCCTTGTGCCTCCTCAGAGGGGCCCCAGTGAGGAAGAGAGGATCCTGAAAGCCCAGCTGCTGTGACAGAAGCTGAGCTGGCATGTGGGTTCACAGTCAGGAACTAACACCAGGAAGAAGTAAATGCTTGAATAGCCATTATATAACTGTGGTAGACAAGTCAAACAGCTCCAGGCTGGCGTGGCAAACAGGCACTAACTCTTTGCAGTGCCATGACCAGCACAAGGGTTTGCAGTGTTACAAATCTGCTCTCAGAGCTGGCTCTAAGGAAGGGCACCTGCTCCATCACTCTTGCTGGGTGTCTGGATCAGCGTGACAGGAACGTACATGTCCTCCAGGCTCATGAATGTGCCTGTCTGCCAAAGGAAAAACAACTAGAGCCTGCTAAAATAATGAGATGGAGAAAGCCCAAAGAATCCTTTCAACTGAGCAGCAGGCTGCTGTCAATAATACCAAGCTACACCTCTCTGCATCTCCCCAAACAAAACAGACCTTCCCAGCACTGAAAAACACATTGTTTCATTTGCTATTCCAGGATGTTTGCTGGCAAACATGTCAATAACATCCTTCTTGCATTTGGCTCCATGGGGTTTCTAACTCTATTAGACAGAATAGATGCAGGATGAAAGGACAGCTGTGCTACAACTACCCATAAAAGTGTGGTAAAAAACTATTTCAATTTTTGTTTTTCAGCAAGAGACAGCCTAGAGCATCTTTGCCTAGAGGTTTTTTATACTTTATTTCTTATCTCTCCACACAGGCACTTATTACTTCTCAACCTCTGCTGATAAATATATTCTAGTGTAACAGATCATTATTAAATCTTGGGGAGTCCTGACAGATTCATGAAAGGTTTTATTGGATTTACTTGCAAAGAGATAAGCACAGATTACTAACAAGCACCTTGTGATCTTGTTTTGCTCTTCCAATCCAGGCCCTACCTCTGTCACCAAGAGGGACATTATTAGTAGCCTGGGCAGCTTCAGCTAATCTTGTCATTCAGTACAACTGAAACACATAAATGAATGTTGTGTGTTAGGCTTAGGTCAGCCTGTAAGTCTGAAATTTGCATTTACTCTTTGCTGCTGCCCATCCCAGAGGCATGATCTGAGAAGGTGCAAGAAGCACTGTACTGTAGTTCCTTTGGGACTGAGGAATGTGCTCCCTAGGATAAAACCCAGCTTCTCCTCAGGAGGGCATTGCCTCTTGAGAAGGAGGAACTACATGGCTTAGGAGGGTCAGTCACAGCACTGGAGTCTTGCCCTAATCACCAGTTTCAATCAACCAGAGAAAGGAAACTGCAGAGCCCCTGTCCATTTCTGCCCATCAAGAAAATATTTCCTCCATAGTACTTCAATATTTTATACACAAAACTGTATTAAAAGAGGTATGCTTGCACCACCCAGCACCAGAAGGTCAGAAAGCCTCAGTGCACTGTCTGTACAGTTTCATTCTTTTGGAGTATGCACTGACTTTCATACTTTGGGGTGTGCATTGGACTACACGACCGAGATTTGTTTCTCCCAATCAATTTCTTATGTGAAGAATGGGAAGCCATGTAAATGCTCCTCCTTTCCTAGAACATAAAATCCAAGCTCATTGGCATACAAGCATTGTGCTCCTGTGTCTCACCCCTATTTCCTTATGAGCAGAGGCCCAATTATCTCAGTGCAGCCTGAAAGATACAAAGCAGTGAGAACTTGGGGGAAACAAGCTACAGACATTGCAGGGTTCTGGAATGATTACACTGATTGAGTGCTGAAGGACAGCAACAACATTGGCTGCAAAGAAGGCTGGGATAAGTGAACACCCATCACAGTCACAAGGTCTTAGATGCCAGAAGTTTGGTAACAACCTGAACATCATCATATTGTTTCCTAGGAAAGGAGACCTGTAGGGATGATTTTGAGTCATCACAGTTGCTATACATAGCACAAGATCTACCTTTTAAATTACCCCAGCACTTCTGCTCTTTCTGCTTCTGCAGAAGTGTATTTTTAAGCAGCTGAGAGGAACCATGGATGAGGAGCAAACAAACTGGACTGAACTGAACTCCTACTGAAACCTGTATGCCTTGCAGTTGGGGCTCACATTTCTGCTTTGCTTCTGCTCAAAAGGCTTCACAAAGCAATCAGCTGACTCTCCCAGGCACTTGCCAGGCCCTGTGTCTGCTCCCCCAGACAAATGAGGTGCCACCTTCACTTTCAGTCAGCACCACAGCTCACTGCTGGGCTTGCTTCATCCTGCTGCAGTCCACGTGGCCCACTCCTTTTTTTTTTTTCCCACTTATTTTGAGATAGAAATGTTAACTAAAGCATATAATTTCATATTATAATGTCCACATTATGCTTATTTATGTTTAAAACATTAACATACTGTTACAGATCCAAACCAACAAAGACAACCTGAATTGTGGAACTTGCACATTCAAATTGAGATTAATACTAGAGCTTCTTCCTGGCACCACTATGCACTTTAAGAGAGCTTTAGGTAGAGAATTTGTAGTTCCTTCAGCTATCCAAACCCACCACTACACAGAACACAGCAGTGAGCTGTCCCTGATCACAACAAGGTGCTCATTATGTCACCTCTGTTTTCTAAAATTAATCAACCAACTTCCCTGGTAGTGCCTGAGATAAGAAAATGACAGGTTGAGGACAAAACAAAACATTTTGGTACAACTGCCTCCTACCTATTGGGATGGAAGAAATCTGAGAGTAGAGATCCAACATACGATTGCCATCTACATCTACGAGGTAGTTCCCTCGGCTCTCTTCATAATTGCAAAAGAAGTGCACAGCTTCTGCATTCTTCAAGGAAAAAAAAAACAGTGCTTTAAAAAGGGGCATAATTAGTGCTTTAAAAGTATGTAGGAAGGTGCAACTAATGGTTGTACAGCAAAATCTGATAAAAATATCTAATGCTAGGAAAAAAAGACTCATTATATTCACTGCATGGGAATAACTGTACAGCTATTTTTATAACGACTGTTAAAAGGGCAAGTCTTTACTTCTTCTACAGAAATGAAGCACAGATGTGGATAAATTGCTCATCTTAGGAAGGCAATATGTAATTAGGCTGACATACTTTTAAACTCAAGCCACAATCTACCTTGTTTTCATTGGCCACTCTGTAACAACTCTGCAGTTTTTCTTTTAAACACACATAGTTTAAACACATACGTTGAAAGAAAAACCCCTAATGCTAGCAAAATGATCCTGCAGTATTCAAAATATACTACAAAAGATTTTACTCAAATGCATAAATAAACCACACATAATGTACTCAGTGTGGAAACCTGGAGTCAGTGTTTCACCTTTCTGTGTGGCACAAAAGAACAAACAAGAATTTTAAAACAAGTTCTGAAATTGAAGTGTTAACAACCCCCCAAAACACAGAAAACTTGACAAATTACCTGAATGCCATTCAGCTTCTTCATTAATTCCTGCACAAAAACAAATGTCACAGTCTCAGGTGTGTAATTAGAAAATACTGATGGACAACATATATTTCTTTTCTTATGATCCCATAAATCATATGCAAACTTTGTAGTCCTGTGTGCTTACCAGGCAACTCTACCTGCCACAGGAACTTTCATGGTGCATCTTGCAAATATTACAGTCAAAACTATGACCTGTGGCATGCAGAGCTAAACGGGCTGCAAACACAGTTTAACTGTAAATCTCCAAAAAGGGAAAGCTGCCTCTTCTATATTGACCAACTGAACTGAGAAAACAAGAGAGAAATCAGAAAATAAGAGAAGCCAGAGTCACACAGAAGGGATACTGGTACATTGGTTCTAGAAAGACAGCTCCTTAAAAACAACAAAAAACCTCACAAAAAACCAAAACCCACCACATGCACAAATGCTGAGTCTACCAGAGTAAAACAACATGCAGCAAATTCAAACTCTTGCTTCATTTCAAAACCAAAGCATTATTTCACATCAGGAAAAGTTTCTATTTCAGCAGGAGGACAAGTGACCAAGCCTGATCAAGTGTTTTATTAAAATTATGCTCTTTTGCTTTGATTATTCTGTAGGAATTATTATTATTATTATATGGGAACTTGGCAGTTGAGATTCAGTTCTGCCTCTCAGAGAGGGGCATTTTATTAGTGAGCACTTCATTCTCAACCTCCTGATAAAAGTGGGCGTAGACTTACAGAATTGTATTTATTCATATCAAATTTAAGGTTTGAAATGAATCTGTTTTCTAGCAAGATAGACACAGCTGAAGATAAAAAAAGCCCGAGTTACTATACTTTGGAAACTTACTCTAGATCGTGGTCCAGGAACTTCTGTCTTCATCAGAGGTCCATCATAATCAAAATCCACATCAATTTTAGCTGCAGCTTGACTGATATACCTGTGTCCTGTAAGAAATAATGAAAACCTAAGTACAGACCATATTTTCTGTGCTCTCCTTTTAGAGGATACATTCATACCTTGCTTGACTGAAAACACTTGACCAATTGATGAGACCAATTACATAAGTGAACTATGTATCTCATCTTTGACCAGTCTTAAAATAAAACCAATACCAGTGAGGTGGCTTAAAAAAAACCCAAACAAATGAAAAAATCCCAAGGGAAATCACAAGGCAACCCTGGAGAAACAGGCAAATCCTCTGTAAAGCACAGGAGGATTGAGAGCACATCTCATTCCATCTCTTTTTTTGAGTCTGCCCATTATGCCCTGTGCAAGCCTTTGCTATAAATTCCCCACTTCTACACAGAGATGGTCAGCTTCCAGTAATAACCAAAAAGCCAGATGGAGTCTACAGGAAAAATCCAGTATGATGCTTTTCAATAGCCCAAAGAACACTCTTTGGGAAAGATTCGTCTCAGAAAGGTAAATGGCCTTGTCTCACATGAAACCAGAATCCTGCAGTGCAGCTCTGAAATCTGAGTTCCAATCAGTGCCAGTTTTGCTTCTGATCTTGCTGGTTTTTATCCACATGTGTAGGGAATCATAATTAACTTGGCACCTTAATGAAAACAAAAGGCAAATATCTCCTTTGCTTTACCAATAACAGGCTCTGCTTCCCTTTCTGAAATAACTGTTTTAAAATACAGAGTTCAGGCAAACTTCATATGACAGAGACAGTTCTGGTAAGCATGTATTCCAAATATGTACATATTCCATTAAGGGGATTATGGGATAATATGGGGATTGTACATTTGCAAAAAAAGGAAGCTCTACCAAGGTGACCAGCAGAGACTATGAGCTTGCTCTGGTTACATATTGAACTAAACCTACAATCTTGGCAATTACATTTTTGTCATGGAGCATCTGCAAGCCTCCACCCAGCATGGTATCAACAACAAACTGCTCTTAATGCTCTTAACTTGGAGGAATCACACTTGGACCTGAAAGAAGATGGCATAACTTTTTTAATATCTGTGATAGGCATTTTTAAGCTGGTGAATCTGGATGGCCCCAAATGAAGGTCCCTAGCTCTCATTGTCACCAGCTGCAGCTCAGATCCAGGCTCAGCATGGCAAGACAGGCAACACCAGCTCTTGCCCGGGGCACTTGGAGCAGCAGGGTCTGAAGGTACCACTGACCACATCCTGCTGTGCAGGGCCATGCTGCCAGGTGCTAAACCAATAAACTGCACCTGAGTTTGGCACAGGTGCTGGGAAGGAGATGCCTGGGCAGCCAGTCAAACATATGGAAATCCCTGGGGTGCAGCACTGCCACCAGAAATCCTGGCAGCACCAGCCCCTCTGCACTTCCATCCATAGCCACCCCTCACTGTTCTAGCAATGTACTGAAAATGCTTTGTGTTTGGAAGTAACAGTTGTTAAATAAAGCAAATATTTATCAAGGAAAACAGAAGGTATCCTGTGATACTGCTCGGCAGTGCTCCAAGCACAGCCATTCAGCTGAAATTTCCAACAGTGACTCGAGACATTTGCCTCAGCTTGTGTCAGCCCAAGCTGGGATGTCTCAAGCAAGCCTGATTTCAAGAAACTATTTGGAAAATCACCACCCTTTGAAAGCATCTTTGAGTACTCAAAGTCACTGCTCATCTTGGGAAAACTTAAGTCTGCACAGATGATTATTTTCCCCAGCTTTAATTCAGATACGTCAGTGCCTCTCTGCAAAGCTATTAATAGGTTTTGTTACAGCAACAACATTTTTGTGTCATTCTGTTTAGCATTCATGTAAATTGGAGACTGCATGGCAACTGCTCCACTGAGGGGGAAAAAGCTACTGCATATAAAAGATCAAAATCTCCTCAATTCATAGGCAATAAGGCTGCAGATTTAGTAGACACACTCTCAAGTTTAAAAGGAGAAGAGAGTGAACTTACCCTTTTTATGCATCAACTCCTTCCCCAATGGAGATCCCACCAAACCAGCTGCAAACATTTCTGCTTCTCCTATGTCCCCTTCTCTCCCTCCCCCCAGGCTCTGGGTGGGGAAAGCACCCAGAGGCACAGAACATACAGGACATTTTGGGAGTCAGCTCTAACAGGAAACATATGGAAACCCAGCATCAGACTTGGAATCCTTTGGCACAGCTGCAGATTTAAGACAGGTGAGCTACAGGCTGCATGTCCTCATCCTCCTCCTCCCCATCCTGCCTGGTGCCCTGCTGCCAGAGACCCTGTGTCACCACATCCCCTCTGCTCATCTGGAGAACACCTCCTTCTTTAGACTTTTCAACTGAGTTCTCACAAAAATGCACTTGTCTGGACCATGATTAAAGATTTCCTCTTCTCCAAACACCCAAGCCATTCCTGCAAGGTCCTGACTGCCAGGCTGGAAAACCCAGAGCAACAGTCCTGGCCACCACCTGGGAGGGATGGATGATATTCCCTCTCTTCTGTTTCCCTGAAGGATGATCTGTGAAATATTGTAGCAGATAAGGATTTTAACTTAAACACAAATTCAATCATTTCTCTACACAAGTTTTGTTGTGGATACTGAAAACAGAATGACCTCCCCTACAAAAAAAAAAAAAAATCCTATTTACAGAGCTGTATAAAAGGGATTTAAGTTGGAGTATATTTTAATCTTGCCCTAACTTGTTTAACAGCACAAATCAAGAGGAGGTTGTTTCCTACAGCCAGGCTGTGTAACAAAGACCCAAGTGGGTCAAGTCTGCTTTGTAAATTTTTAATCATCATCATCATCTTTTTGCTACAGTTTATGCCACAGTCTCTTTTGCACAGGTAGATTGAACAGTCTCTTTAGAACAGATACATTGAGCCAGGTATCTAAGGGCACATCTGAATTACCAAAAATGAAGAGCACCTTGCTGTGCAGTGCTGCACTACTTCACACCAGCATAGCTCATGTCTATCAACAGACAGGTTTTCAGACACAGCAAAAATGGTCAAGTGAAAACAAAACATACAGGTCTTCCTAGAGAAGAGTTAATTTAAAGATAATTTTTACCAAATTAGTCATGTTGGTCAATTTGTGAGATATTTTAAAACAAAGGTTTCAGGAGCAGCTTATCCAAACCACAATAATTTTTAATAAGTCTGTGAACCAGAGTCAGCTAGAACAGGCGAACAGGTGAACAGGCTTCCTTGCTCTTGCTTATCTCCTAAAGCACATTACAGGCCATCAGGCTCTATAGGCAAGTGATTTCTAGGCTGATTCACTGATAGAAATTTAATTTCACATACTTGCTTCCAGGAGCCCACAGAATATCTTGTTTTATTAACTCCAGTATAATGGCACTGTACCCATTTATTGATCTTACACTTGCCAATGCATTGATCTTCTGGCTCAGGCAAATACTGTGGCTGGCATCTGAAGAAACAGCTTGCCATAAACAAAACAAAAATGCCCTGTGTCACCAGATCAAGGGATTTTGAAAAGTGGTGGTTTGTTTTTTTTTTTTTTTTTTTCCTTAGGTACAGGATGAATAATATAGGCTAGAACAAAACCCTCAAAAACCAACACTCCAACATACTAAAAAAGTCTTTGTAGTAAAAGCTAAATCAAAGTGAACTAAATCCTCAGACTTTATCTTTTGGTGAAGCTCTTCTCCTTGTGAGAGTATAATAAATGATTGGCATAAACTCACACAATTTCTAGCAAGGTCAGTGGATTTATTCCAAATACCCGACTCCACTACCCATCAGATAGGCATACTTGTTCACAGGGCTGATTAAAAATAAATGAAACAACCCCATTTTTAAGAACACAGAGAAGTTTCTCTGCTTCCCTCATCTTAACTCTTTTTTTCTTCCCCTGCTCTTACTCAAGTAAATTGGGCCTGTGATCAGAAATTGTACTGACAGTGAAAGGGGTGGCTCCTGCCAAGCTCTGTCTCTGTGTGACCGTGGGGGCACACCCAGGTGACTCTGGGGGCACACCCAGGCTGTGCCAGCCACAGCACTCACACACAAGGAGCTCTGCTGGCTAAAGGCACCTGAACAGCACAGAAACTCTCCCACATATGGCCCAAGACTTACAGAGCTCAATGCTCCCTTGGTGCTCAGGGACGTGTCCAAAGCCTTGTGGTGACAAAGGCAAATAAGCCAGCAGTTTGGAGTAGCTGAGAACTCCAGCTCAGCTGAAGGCAGCAGTTTTCTGAGCACAGGGCATGGCCCCAGCACTGCTCCCCTTCAGAGCCCTTTTCCTCATTTCCAGCCTCACCACTGCCCTGGCTCTGCAGGCCAAACAGGAGCTCAGGCCACTCTCCAGAGGCACAGAGGACATCAGAGCCCTGCCAAAGGCAGCCTGGGCACCCCTGCCTGGGCACTCACGGCTTCCTGGCACCCCTCTCTCCACACCCCCTGCAATGCTTTGTTCTGCAGGCCCCAGAGAGCAGCAGGACACGGGTGCTGCCTCCTGCTCTCCAGTGCCTGTGGCCCTGCTCACAGCACAGCTCTGGGATGTGGCTGCTCTCCTGCAAAGGCTTTTCCAGGCACTTGGAGAGGGTGATGGATGGCTGCATCAATACCTGCTTTGTTTAGCCTGGAGGAGGATTTCAGGCTGTGCTCTGTCTCCCTTGCTTCCCCCCAGCCCCAGCATCAGCACCACAGTCTCCTACTGGTGCAAGAAAATGCAAATAAATCAGGTCACTCACTGTAGTGCTTCATCCCCTGGGAAACTGCAGCAGGCTCTGCTCAGCTGGCCCTTCTATCTTGAATGTACTCAATGAGATTTGCAACTCAGCCCAAATTTTTCCTGTTTGACTCTTTAATATCAACTTACCCTGCAATAGAAACCCTAAAGAGACAAGATACAATGTAATTCAGGCTACTCCAACTTGATATTTAGGAGTTTTAGACATTTGCAGGCCAGGTCTGGGTTTTTGCCTCCCAAAAAGACAGCAGAGATGGGACAGGTGAAAACTGAGGCTGCCACTATGACCAAGCAAGGTATTTTTCAAGAATTGAGAATCCCTGGTGGCTTGTCCTTCAGTGAACTAACAGCATTAACTTTGTAATAAAAGGTATTCCCTTGATTTTCTATTGACATCTGAACAAACTGTCTTAGATAAAGGGGATTTTGTGTTATATTATCTTAAGAACAGGAGCAAATGACATAACCTTGGCTCTCATGTTACAAGTGTGTAGAGCTAATGGGCTCTGACCCATAAAGAAGCATTACCAAAGCTCTTAAATTACATTTAGCTGACATGACCAAGAACAGCACTCTTTTTTTCCCTGGTAAACAAAGCTGCCTCTTTTTATTATGGCAGAAGCCAAAACACAAGCATAGGTTAATGAACCTCATTCAGAGAGCATATAGGCTGAACAATTTGCACAGAATTTTCTACCCATCCCATTTAAAAAGGTGGGCATAATAAGTTAAATTCTACTTTTCTTGCAGACTTCTCAAAGCTCTCATCACACATCATCTTTCTGAACACATCAGCAAATTATCACATCCTTCCTTTTCATCCAACAGGATGTCATCACTTGCTAGCAGGCAGAAAAGCTCATTTCCCAACTTTGCTTCCCCAAGCTGCCCCCATGGCTCACCAGGAGTCCCAGTCAGCAATTTTAACAAAGTGCCACATTGCTATAGCAACAGAATTAATAAAAGTGCACCCTGCTAATTTGGTGATGCTGGTAGTCACAAAGAGCACCACTGTTGGCAGGTCTGTGCTGAGTGCTGATCTCTGATAACAGAGCTGCAATCAAGACAAGGCTAGAAAGAGCTCGAACCTCTCATGTGTTTGACCAAAAATAACACTGACATTAGCACAGTTCCTGAGTGTGCAAGTGGGTATCAGCTGGGAGAAACTCCAGTGGAGGCACTGAAAGGACATGGGCTTAATGAAAGAAGGAACAATTCCAAGGAAAAGGAAAAGAGGAGGAAAGAAAGCCCATGCTGGCATAAGCAGAGCTCTCAAACACAAGTGTCTTGCTGTGAAGGGCTGTAGAGGGGAAGCTCTGCAGTGCCCAGGGAGGCACACGCCATGTGCCACATCACTGCTGCCCTGCACACGTGCAGACAGGCAACCTCCTTTGCATGCCCTAAACTTCCCCTCCACAGTGTCAATCAAACCACCTTCCAGACAGACTTTTTAAAACATGGAGGCCCTGACAGCCAAAAGTAGGAGGACTGTGATTTCCTCTGAGTCCTCTTTTATGTGTTACAAGTAGAATCTGTTACTAACAGATCTTGAAAGGGAATGGCAAAAGGCCAGGCTAGCTAGAGATGTTTGGGAAATGAACATCACTATTGCATAACATTGTGAAAACTGAGATTGCTATTTACAGAGTGCTTATGCTGCAAGATCAGAAGCTCTTCCACATGAGATTGTCTGTGTTTCAGCACTCCCACATACACACTTCAGATTCTCCAAAGATGAAGGAAAAAACTAATACCACACAGGCCATAAAGAAGTGGAAACTCCTGGAAGAAAGAACAAGAGAAGTTCCCCTTCACCATCCCAGCACAATCCCAAATCAGCTCCTCAGGAGAGTTATAGGAGCATCCAACCACTGGTCTTGTAGTTCTTGTGACCTGAACCAGTCATAACATCCTCCCTCTTCCAACAGTTCAGCAGTTACAGAGCTCATCAGGGCACCTCTGGAGGTGAACAACCAACCACAAGGAACATCCAGGTGGGAAAACAGCCAGCACTGCTACAGCCACCCTTGGTGGCACAGAAGGAACTGGACAGGAATACCACATTCACTCAAGGAACTGAGAACAGCAGTCCCAGCTTGGACTCTGCCTCGTATCAGAGCCTGCTTACAACAGGTTTTATGTGATTGTTTTTATATAGCTCAGCTTTCTGTGAAAGCATTTGATCAGACAGAAAAGTAAAGGTTCCTCAGTCCAGCAGGAGAGGTTGCACTCCAGTTTCCAGGGCTTCAGTTGAAGCTGACCTCAAGCTGACCTCTACAATCCCAAGAAGGGGACTCTTCTCTGCTTCTGCCACACATCCCTCACACAAATCCAGGCTGTTCTCTCTGATTTCCTTAGGGAGACTCTTAATGTACAAACCAAACCAAAAAAGTAAAACATCTTAGCAAGGATCAATACTGGAGACAAAAGTGTGACTGAGAATAAATCATTCTCATGGCTTTCCAGCCTCTTTGTGGTATCTGTGATGGGGACAAGTCAATAACTAGTATGAACATCTCTCAGACTTTAGTGCAGTGCACCCAGGTGCTAAACATTATCATCCTCTCCAGAGAGACAGGAAACAGGCTGAGTTAGGTGAGGTACAGCCTCAACAAGTGCTAGGCTACTTAGTGCACTGCAATGGAAGGACACAGACGCTGGAGGAGAAAAATTTCAGCTACAAGGAGACACTCAAACAGTATTCAGCAGAGAGAAAAGTACGAGGTCTTGGGGGGGACAATAGTTATCAAACACGTAAAAGGCTGCTGCAAAGAAAAAATAAACATTCCAGCCTCCTGGTCGTTTGAGGGCAGGACAAATAGCAAGGATTTGATTTTTTTTTCCTGTTTTGAAACTTAGGCTAAATATTAGGAAAAAAAAGTTTTAAAGGTAAGGTCAGTTCAGCAATAAGCAAATTGCATGGGGAGGCTGCAGAAGCTGCAGAACAGATCAGCATCCTAGAAGGGCATGGGTGTGCACTAATGCAAACTGATGCTACCTTCAGGCAGCAGCCTGACCTTCTGCCATGCTTTCAGTGCAGGATTCAAAGACAAATTCAACCCCTTTGGGTAATCGGCAGGAAACTGAACTACATCTCTGGAGTGCCAGCCTGTCCTCATAGCTATGGTACTGCCTTACCTGCCAAAAACCAGCTGCCTCCAAAGCATGGAGCCAGAGCAGCTTTCCTGCTGCAGTGCCCAGCTGCTAAAACCACAGCTGGCACACAGGGAATAAACACTGACATGCACACTACCAGTTGTGATCAACTTGCAGCCAGCAGGCTGACAGGAGCAGCAGAACTCAATTCAGGTAAGATGTAACACCAAGATACAGCCTCAGTGTCCACCATCAGCTGCCTCTCCTGGCCCTGCCTGGCTGATTCCCACAGACAGCACAATGCAGGAGGCTTTGTAAAAGGAGGATTAGGTTAGTTACTCACTCCATTGTCATTCTGCCACCCTTCAAATTCTAGTGAACTTTATCTTTGAGGGCAAACTATCAAGCAGATCAAACAGAAGGAAACTAAAAGCATACATGATTAAGGGCTTATTTTCAAGAAGGGCATGATATTTACAGGCTTCACATTTTTGGGTAAGATTTAAGTTGTGCATTACTTATCATTTATTACTTGTTATCTTGTGTTTTGCTTAGCTTTTGCATTTTGATCAACTTAAATGATTTCCAATTTCCACTTCTAGTTTGCTTGCCAGGGTTTAGCATTGTGTGAGTAAGGAGAACAGTATGCAATGGTTAAGTAACAAAGATATTCCAACTAGAGAAATAGTCAAGGATGAAAAAAAAATCTTTGTGTAAATAAATTTATTGTAGATTCAAGATGAACAGGAAGATTTGCTTAATGCACACATACAACTGAGACATGACAGCCTACAGACACAAAGACCTACCAAGAGGCAATCTATTCCCTCCTCTCCACCTCCATCCCCCCTTGGCAACCCTGTCATTTCATTATCCACAAAAAAAAAAAAAAAGGTACCAGCCCAAACGGTGCCACAGGATTTCTGTGGGAGTAATGTACAAGTCTCTTTTTTAGCCTGTAAAGCTCTGAATTGGAGCGCTCAAAAATACCTTGGAGGCAAGCACTCTGGAGCAGAGAGCTCCTGGACCTCACCCTGAGCACGCCCCTAAAAGCCACAGAGCCCAGCAGCACTGCAGCCTGAGCTGGGGCTCAGGCAAATGGCCCAGAGCTCCAGCTTTGGCTACAGCCATCAGAGCCTCCTGCCTGTTCTGTGGGGCAGCAGGGTCCCAGTACACAGCTCCTCCTGCTCCATCATTCCTGATCTCTGCTCACTCACAGACCCAAGCATTGAGACCCAAAGGCCACAGGTCTCTTACACAGCCTGCAGCCAAGGCTCTCTATTATTTGCTTCAGTATTTTAGCAGGCTTGGAAGTTTCCTGGAAGCAAGGATGGATTAATGGAGTCCAGAGCTGCCTTCCTTTCTTATGAGGATCTACACTCCCTCACTGCTGGTGAGAAAGGAAGAGGAGTTTGTGCACCTGCCCTCCACTGCCCACCTGCACCTCTGTGCTTGGGAAGCAGCATGGAATTGTACAAGACACTGGGAGGGACAGGGAGCATTGAGTGATGCTAAGGTGACAGATTAGCTCATAGGACTGACAGCTAACAAAGCCTGCTTGCTGCAAGCACTTTCATTGCCCAGGATCAACCCAAGGATCCCTGCTCCTGCCCAGGGTAGACAATCAGTGTGTCACTCCCAGAAATAGACACGCATCCTGCACTGAAACACTGACCTAATATTTTCTAATAGTTATAAGACCTGACTTGGTGTTCTTTAGTCAAAGGTCAGTTTCTCCCTGAAGTGTATTATTTAAAGGGAAATCAATGATGTTTAAGTTTCTGAACAAATGGAAAGGTGGGCTTGGTTTATCCTGGCAGTGGCAGAAGGAGCACAGTGGCTTTGCAGAAGGAGAGTGGAAGGACAGGAGACAGTAAATCTTAGTGTTCTAAGGAAGGACAGTAAATCTTAGTGTTCTAAGATTTACTCAGTCACAAAAAAGGCCATTCAGTCATACTGTACTCAGTGTAAAAGTACATGGAACAGATGTTCTTAAGCCTCCACACTACTTTGTCCAACACAGCCAACAGGAATTTAGGTTTTTTATCTATTTCACAGAGACTGCAGGTTTAATACACACATACACATGCTAAATTTCAAGCCAGGGCCAAGCCAAAACTTGCCATTCACTTAGGAGAAAGTAGTTTGATGCTCTGTGGCAGGTTTTTATTTCACACTAGAGCTCACTTGAGGCAGAAACACACAACTCCAGTGAGGGTCACATCTTCATGCCAGTCACACAAAACCTCTTCGCAAGGGAAGATGGGCAAGGTTGTGCTACACAGCACAAAGAGAAAACCCAGCTCATTTTGATGGATGATTGTCTCGACACTGCACCATGTAGTGCCAGAGAGTAAAAGCAGAGTTCCAAGGGCTGAAGAGCTTTACTTCAGTTAGCATATTTGCAGGGCAAATTATTAACTTGATACATTCTTGTTTGAAGAATTAAAAAAAATCAGATATACTTTGGATTACAATTGTGGTCCACCTTGGATTACAACTGTGTCATTATCTAAGATGCAGAACATCATATTCCTCAAGTTTTGAAAGACTCAACACCACAGGACAAACCCCAGCAATGTTCAAATTGGAATTCTGTCCACCAGCATAAAGTTAACACTTAGCAAATACGAAGCAGGAAAATACAAGAAAACACCAAGTACAAAGCAGGAAATGCAAGGAAACACCAAGTACAAAGCAGGAAATGCAAGGAAACACCAAGTACAAAGCAGGAAATGCAAGGAAACACCAAGTACAAAGCAGGAAATGCAAGGAAACACTTACCAAATACCAGCAGTCTGGAGTTTTGCTGCAGGCAACAGGTAAGCTGTCGACTAAGCAACATTGACGCCATTTTACCTTTTCTTTACTGAAAAAGACTCAATCTTGAGAGATTTCTTTCTGGTTGATGTTCTAGAAAAAAAAAATGAAAAGCACACACTTATTCATATCCCTATAGATGCAGCCACTATTACTGTGCTGTTCAACTCCCCCCCTCACTAATTTCCATCCAAAGGCACCGAGAGCATGGTTTGATGGATTAATGATGATGTTCAGAGCAGTGTCAGGATTTAGCCCCACATCTGATTCTTGGCTTCGTCTTGCTAAGGCAAATGACTTCTAGGCTAAAGCTGCATGTCCCAGCTTCAGCAGGGCCAGGGGGCAAAGGTCAGTACCTATATGCCCTTGCTCTTTCTCTGTATATGTAGCCTATGTTGAACTTTTAAAAAAAATGTTTCCAGTCAATCTCTCAAGCCAAAGCTGTTGTTTTTGATTTGACCTAAGTGTATGAGAAAAATCTCATCTAATACAAAAGACAGTAGGGCAAGCATTAGGAAATAAAAGAAAATCAATCCCCTGAAAAAACAGTTTTTTACCCATTAATCACAACTCTGTGAAGAGAGAATGTGAGATTGTCCAGCCTGAAGAAGGCTCAGGTTGCATCCCATCAATGTGTAATAAATACTTGATGGGAGGGACTAAAGAAGGAGCCAGGGGCTTCTCAGAGGTGTCCAGTAATGGGATAAGAGGCAATGGGCAGAAACTGAGCTCCACCTAAACACAGGAAAACTCCCAACAGGTTTCCCAGAGAGGGCATGGAATCACCATGCCTGGAGATATCCACAACCCAAATGGTCCAGAGCAGATTGCTTTAGGTGTCACTGCTTGGGCACAGGGCTGGACCAGACCCCTGAGCTCCCTCCCAAGCTCAGCCATTCTGTGGTTCTACCTCAGCTGGTTACACAAAAGTGACCTTGGAAAGTCAAGTAGCATGAAAGATAACATGACTCCCTTTTCACTATGGATCACTTGTGCAGAAAGCCTGGCTGGAAGTCAGATAAAACAGGTCATTGAATTATTCTCCAGGACACAGGTTAAATTCAAACTTCACACTTATCAGCATGGCCCCTGTGTTCTGTGTAGGACACTGGAGCCCTTTGCCTGGCATTTGCACCTTGCTGGATGCACACCATGGAGCAGCAGTGGACCAAGGCTTGCAGTCCAAGTGACAAAATGTCACTATTATCCATAAACCTGGAAAAATTCTATTTAACAAATACACTCAGAGTAGAACTGATCTTCCAGCAGAAATAGAACACAGTTCACAGCTTCCATCAGTCCTATGCCATCAATAAAACATGCCAGCAGATGTTCATGACCAGATGCAGGGACGTAGCTGAACTATTGCTACCATGACAGCAAGTATCTCATACCCAGAAGTAAAATATCAGAAATTTAGTTTCTGTATTGTCTTTATACAAAATATTATTTGTTCTCCTTCACACTTGAGCTTTTTCAAAATATATAAAAGAAAACAAAAAACTTCTTGCCTACAGAGATTTATAAATTCATAGACCTATTAAGAGTGAGAGACAAGACCAATTCCCTGTGCCTCCCCAGACAATTGACATAGCACTTGGCTTCACTTAGTTTAAGTTAAAATTCAAGGTAGTTTGCAATGTGCCAAGATGAGCAAACACTTGCACAACAGTTGTGCACACGTTGGAAAATGAGATTACCTTCCTATGGCTTTGGGTCACAAGTGCAGAGGGAACTAGTTAATTTTGTTTCCAGTGAAGAGTAACTTCACTTATAATACAAGATTAGTTTAATTAATTCATTATGTTTTCTCTCTCAGCTTTTTTCTTTACTTGTGCTAATTTTTGCATAATCAATGTGTGAAGAAATATCCCAACACCATGGAATTCTTATCTCATGACCACCCTCTAACAAAAACCAAATGCCAGTCTAAGACAGTAAGAAAATGCCCAGCACCTCGATTGATGTCCTCTGCTCAGAGCTCTTTATCTGCTCTGTACTACTCCAATCTCCAATGCCCTCCAGATGCTTGTTCTTTTCCAGAATCTTTAGGAAGCTGTTAAAAGGTGAACACAGCTTTGCAGGAACTCACAAAAGGAGCAGTGCAAACATACTTAACAACCCACCAGAGTTCACTCCTTGTTCTCATGCCCTTCAGTCATCTCCTATGGGGGTTTTGCTGCCAGCTGCCCAACTTTCATTCTCCACAAGGATGACATGCCTCTTCACATACAAATCAAACACACCTTCCATGGCTGTACCCACCAACGTCCAGGTTCCCCTTCTTCTTCCTTCCCTAGGTGAGCCATGCCTATGTCTGCTTCCAGAATGGTATTTATTTCTAAATATATTTACTGTTTATCTCAAGTCCTTTAATAGCTAAACTACAGTATTCATTAGAGGCTGAAAAATATAATTGGGAATGATATTGGCTTTCTGAACTACTCATAGAAAAAAAAATTACTGCATGAGGCTTAAAAATAAAGTAGCTTAGCCCTAATTTTCCTTGACAGTTCTTACATAAAAAGTTTTACCATTTTCTAGTCCAGAGTCAGAATAAATCATGTAACATCACATGTGACTATAACTAAACCCAGCATCTTTTCCATCTCCATTATGCACACAGACTCTCACAGGAGATCAGCTGATGTGATCATGATCTTAGTCTAAGCACACATTATTTGGTTATCACAATAACCA
Source organism: Vidua chalybeata (assembly GCF_026979565.1). Taxonomy (NCBI): domain Eukaryota; kingdom Metazoa; phylum Chordata; class Aves; order Passeriformes; family Viduidae; genus Vidua; species Vidua chalybeata. The sequence continues at coordinate 5,202,516 of NC_071545.1, read as the reverse complement.
ATTGAATGTTGCCTCCATGACCCATCTTCTGATCGATTCCCACTGGCCCAGCCTGATGCAGCACAGCAAGCAGCAGCAGAGTTTGCAATCCAGCAGAATCAGCTCTCCTGCACGTGTCAGAGCCGCAGCGATGCCACGCTCCATCACTCCGGAGCCACTGCAGACACACAAAATCCCAAAATCCAGGCAAAACACAGCCACCAAGTTCAGATATCTGACAGGAAAGGGTATGGAAAGGACCATTAGACCACGAAGATGTGACACCCTTCCAGAAAAAGATTCTTAAGTCTTCCCTAAACATTTTTCCTCTACTGGCAGCTGTCTGAGCTAGAGCAGGCCCTCGGTGCAGATGACTCCACAGAACTGCTATTCTGAAGTGAATCTCAGTACCTTAATTTTCCAAATATATTTGCATAATTTTGTCTGTAATTTTGCGTTATATAAACTGTGTTTGCCACTGCATGTGTTTAAGTCACAGCCACATTCTTCTAGTAAGAAAAATTATTTTTATTTTCAAAGACACAGCTCAGTCCAGTTTATCACAGACATGAAACATAAGGATATGTGAATTTTTTAAATGCATGCTGTGAAATTGGATATGTGTTTTTTAAACGGCAGCTGCTAAATTTCTGTACCAAGAGATTATTTCTGACAGATAAAACTAGTTACTAGAGAGAACAGCAGTCACTCAGCAGCAGCAGCCTACTGGGAACACAGAAAGAAGTATTGTTTCCATGAGTGGAAAACAACACAAAATACTTGTGTTTCCTGGTGGGGGGGAAACACTGGAAAAAGTTTTAGAAAGAGGGGGCTTGATCCTGATACAAGAGAGAAAATCGACAAACTAGGAGTTTGTGCAGCAATCTCACTCCCTAGCAGAGAAGCTAATGCAGCATGACACGGTGTGCCAGGCTGCAGCTCACAGAACCTGCCCTGGAAAACATCCTCTCGGGAGGTGCAAAGGTAAAGGCAAAATTCAGACCCAGCAGGACGGGAGAAGTCAGCTCTGCAAATTTGCATCTCTTTCTTGCAACTCTGCCAAAGACACAGAAATCTGTTTGAAATTCATGGGGGCACATTCATCTGTCCCTCAGCTGCTCCAAATCCATTTTACCAGGAACAATTAAGTGGTTTAGAAACAGCAGCACAAGCTGCATTGGGCAATTACTTCACAAGGCTTCCAAAAAGTGGATCTGGGGAGCTGGGGAGCAGGGAGGGTCCTAAAAGCAAATTCATTCATTTTTTTGCTGTTTTCCTTTGCTTGACTCTTCTAGGCTGCACAGCAAGGGTACAGTCATGCTAAGTGCTAATTGTGAAATTTCAAGCATCTCTGATTATCTTAGTCCCGTTTGCTTGGATCCAGCTGATGTGAACCCAGCAGGAGGCTCACACACTGTGAGCTGCACAGGGGCTGCTGGTGGGTGCAGGGCTGCAGAGCCCTGTCCCTCTCTCGGAGCTCAGGGCAGCACCAGCACCGTGCCCCAGTGCCAACCCTCCCTTCGCACAGCCAGCCTGCCCTGGCACCCCCAGGTGAGCTGGCACAGGCTGCAAGGAGGGAGTCCCTCCAAGGGTCTTTATTTCACAGCTCAGCATGCTTTGACACTGCTCTTTCTGCATCTGCCTTTTAACAGTGGAAGGAACTGCAAATTGAGGAACCAAGTTAGCTGTGACTAAAAAGGACAATGTTGAAAAGTCAGGCAGGACCCAGGTCCATCCTGGACTTGTTAAAGGGGTGCAAATCTCCTGGTTTGTAATGTTCATGAACAAGCATCTTTACTGACATAGGGGATTTAGCTCAGGTATTTTACTTCTATGAACAGCTCAAGGAGATCTCAGAGCCTGGAACAGCCCCACAATTACACAAAGAAATATAAGTATGGGCAAGGTAGAAGACAGTCAAGGCTGTAATCTGTTAAACATAACCATGTCCTTCTTTAGTCTGCATTTGAGGAAGAATCGGGTAATGCAATGTCATCATGCATAAAAAGGTCCAAAGAACACAGCACTTGCTGTTTGAAAATGGCACAGCCCCACCCTCCTCTGGGGAGTCCACATCCAGCAGATCAAAGCAGGAAAAAACTGAATTGAGTTCACCAGTTAGTGACAGAGCACACTGACGTTAGAAATCCTGACTTGCTGCTTTAGCCACTTAAATGTAGTAAACAATGTAAATAAAGAGGCCTGGCAGCACGTTGATGTATTTAACTGCAGTTCACTTGGTCCCAGGAGCAGAGTTAAGAGTTCAGTATAGACTATGCATTTATGAAAGCCAAAGTACACACAATGAAATACAACAGGCCCTTTTACTTCAGCTGGGGTTTTATCCCAAAGTATGGTTCTGAAACCAATTTGGATTAGCTTACAACAGCATTTGCAGGAGAAGTCTATAACAGTAACACCAAGAATTTAGAAATTCAGTCAGAGCTAGGCCAAAGTTATCTCAAATTAAATAGAACACAATAGTCCTGTTAAGAGGAGTTGCAAGAAAATTTACAACTGGTGTTCATAAAAGCATTAGATTTTTTCATTAAGTATCTATACAAACTCAGCACAAAACAGAGCTGGAACCCTCATCTTCGAGAGGAACAGTGCAGAGGCAGCATCCTCATGACAGGGCATAGCAAAGAAAAAGAAGCTGCTCATCCCCCACCTCGGTCCATCGAAGGCCACAGCCTCGTACTCCAAAAGTGAACGTGGTTACAAGCACCCCACGACATGGAGCCCACACAGAGATGGACACTCTGAAAGAGGTGTGCTGGGTCTGGACCCAGACAAAAGAGACCTGAGCACTCTAAGCTCAACACTTACGTGGCCCAATTTCATGGGCAGCAGCCAAAAAAGGGCAAAGTGTGGCTGTCCCCAAGGCCTGGTGAGCCTGGGCCAGCAGAGCCCACCCAGGCAATTCCCACCAGGAACACCAGTAACAGACCTGCACGTGGAAACTGTATCCACCACCTACATGGATTTTGCCAAAAAACACTTCACAAGCTGACAGGCTGTTTTTGCCTCTAATAATCTTAATGGCTTTGTGTAGAACAGGATGCAATTGAAAACCCCGTGATTGTACTTAAGTTGTCAAGGACACAGTTGTCATAGTTACAAGTAAAGCTCAAGTGTTGGTTATTCAGGGTTGCCTATTTATTTATCAATATGAACAATGCTGGACAGTCCCACGAGTCCTCAGAAGAACAGAAATGAAGAGACTGGTTTTGTCCTTCAAGTCTTGACAAAACAGCAAATATTACACACAAAAGCATAATAAACTGCTTTTTTTTGCACAGCTCCCTTCTCTCCCTCCACATGCAGCTGGCATTCAAGTCAGTCTGCTGTGAGCACTGCAGCAAAAGCACAAACCAAGCTGCACTGCATAAGATGAAAACCTCACACCCACACCTTGGAAGTACTGTCCAGTATCCATCAGGACACGACAATCCCTGCTTCATGGCACCTGCTTCCCTACCTGCTTCATGGCACCTGCACTCAGGTCAGGGCTGAACCAGCAGCAAAGCCAGAACAGGTTCAGCCCTTCCATCAAGTTTTAAAACTCATTTGGAGTCTAAAGTCTCACCACACTCATATGTCCAGGTTCTCCTCCTCAGGTGCCCTCTAAGCAGGGTTTGGTGGCTGGATTATGAATACGTGATTTTCTTTTTTCTTAAAATTAAATCTTTCTGCCCTTGTCTCTACCCTCTCTCCAAAAAATATTGTCCAAGGAAAGACTCCTGGTCTCTAATCCAATGAACAAGAACAGGCAGGAATGTTGTGATTTTGGCACACTAGGATCCAGGTGATCCACTAAACTTCTGAACAGCTCATTTTTGGTCCAAGAACTATTGGCACAGCTAAGGTGAGATGAGATGTGCCTATACCTTCCCTGTAAAAATACATTGTCTTAGGAAAAGAAAAAATGGAATTGAAAAAGCATCTGCTAGAAATGGGGCAAGTTCCAGATGCAAAGCCAACAGTACCTATATAAATAGTATAATGGTACATAAATGCTGATTAAAACCAAGTACAACTAAACTTACATTAGCTAAAAAAATTCTATTTTCTTTTAGGAATCTCTTTGTAGTTCCCCTTGAAAAAACCTGCACATTGATATTTCAGTGAACTTTACCTGTGAGGTACATATAAAAACATCTCTTCAAGCCTATATTAAACATCCCTTCAAGCGTATTTTAAATCCATTATTTTAAATGCAGATGGCAACAACATATCCAAACAATGCCTGCTCATTTCCACACATTTCCCAGACAAAAACAGCCCAGCTCACAATGGATTAAACAAATTATGGCACAGCCATGCTTTTCAGTTTAGTTGCTCCAGAAGCATGTTGTAATTTTGAAAAAAATTAAAGTATTGCAAAATACTCTCAAGTGGTATTTCTAAGAAAATTCAGTTATATTCCTTGTAAGATTTTATTCCTAGCATCTTACTGCTGCCTTCTCAGAGATCAGGAAAATAGATAAATAGCATCAAATAAGAGCACAATTTATTTTCCTGTGCCATAAGGCATAAAATAGCTCACTTGGAGACAGCCTGCACCAAACCAAGGGAAACATCTTAAGCTGGGGCGAGAGCTCTGGTTTCTCAAGGTGACCCCCATTCCAGCTGAGGACACGGAACAGCAGAGCCATGCAGGAGATTTCTTGTACAAGGGGTCCAGAAGACAAACCAGGAGCAGCTATCCCTGCATATCCACGGCAGGGACACCGTAACAAGACACACACACACACACACCTTCCCCTACCCAAATTCTCACATTCCCCCTGGGCACAGAGCGTGCAGCGGGGCCGGACTCTGTGCCCACCCCACCGCCCGCGGGCACACGGCAAAGGCACTTACAGGACTCGGATGCAAAGTCCAGCTCTCCCGTTGGAAGTGCTGCTCCCAAGCTCCCCGCAGCCAGCTCCTGGGTTGGAAGTGCTGCTCCCTGCTTCACTGCCTGCTTCCCTTCAGCGCAGGCTGCTGCTGGTTGTGCTGGTGAGGAATGCCATTGCTGCCAGCTCCTTCCAGCAGCCGCGCAGTGGGGACAGGCATCACCCAGAGGAAGCCCTGCGCTGCAGCCCTGCAGCTCAGCCGGGGGGATGCCCCACTTAATGAAGGTTAATGGAACCAGCTCCTGGCAGCTACAGCCTGTGCTCAGCCAAAGCCAGCAGAGAGGAACACACGACTCGTCTCAAACCTGAGAGAATCTGGCTCTGGAATGCGGGTGTCCGAGTCAATCCAAAAGCCTCCTCGGCAGCTTTCTGAAAACAAATTCCGAGACGCAGAGCCAGACTGTGTTAAGGTTTGAAATGGCTCCTTAGTTTCCAACAATTGTGGAAGTTGAAGAACAGGTTTTGTCCCTAAACCTCTTATTTTTACTCTGGTTTGCAAATCTCCTGAGGGTGACACCCAGGCTCACGACTGTCACAAAATAACCTTGGTTTGGTTCATTCCCTCCAGGTGGTGCGCAGGCAGCACGGCAGGCAGCACGCATCCCGGCGGCACCTCCCGCTGCACACTGCTCCTGACGGGAATGGGGGGATGTGGATACCCACAGAACACCAGCAGCATCCCTTCAGGCACAGGGATGCAGGGAAAAGCAGCACAGGGTGCCATGGCCGAGGCTGGGCTACCATGGCCAGGTTGCCATGGTGCTGGGGGCAAGAGGGAAGATGCGCCGGAACAGAGAGGCTGAGCCGCTTCAGATTTAAATCCGTGTGACAGCATTTCAGCCGAGCCACTGCACAGTTGCTGTGGCAACCAACGAGTGAAAAATCACAGAGGAAATCTGTAATTATTACAAGCGAGGTGGTGACTTACCCACTTCAGTAATCAGAACATTAAAACAGCTTGAGCAGAGGAGGGGGAGTTCGTGCCCCCCAGCAGGCAGGGCTGCAGTGCAGCAGGGAGCCAGGCACGAGATCTGAGATGGGGGTCCTGTTTTAGGCTCTGTAGGCTCCAGCTGTGGGATGCAGCCCTTGGGCAGGATGCTTCCTCAGCACAGGGCTCTGACTGAGGTGTTGCACCCTGTCTGCAAAGGAGGGAGATGAGGGAGCAGCCAGAGCGAGCCCCAGGCTTGTGCTGATGGTCCAGCACGAGCAGAGTCGGGCGCAAGGAAGGGCCTGAGGCAGGCAGAGGCAAGGACAGATACCAGCAGCAAGGGACAAAGATGCAAGATGCAATGCTTACAGGAGGCAGATAAGGTCCCTGGAAACTGCATGACTCCAGTTTGTGCTGCTCCTGCAGCATCACCTTCCCTGTCCCCCTTCTCTCAGAGCAGGCACAGCAGCAGTATTGGCTCGGTTGGGGTGGGTAGCATGATGGTCGCTGTGCTAACACAGGAGCAGTGAGGGACAAAGGCATGCAGGCAGAGCAGACACACTCTGCAGTGTCTCTGTTGGAACACACTACCTTGCCCAGGCCATTTACACACCTACAGATGCCACATCAGTATCCACACAACCCATTTACACCCATTAAGGGGGGAGTACAAGTTTTAAAGTCACCATGTTGCTTTCCAGACCTTTTCTACACAAAATGGACAATTGATCAGCATCCAGACAAACTGCCAATCAAAATGCCAATAACACCAACAAGGAAGAGAATCCAGTGGTTAATTGGTGGTTAATCCTGTTCTGGTTTCCTTCTCCTTTGCTGGAGACTGTAGCCTGGGATCTCATGTGAATACTATAAGCAGTTACCAAGAAAGGAGCCCATACTGCAGTTATTTGTAAGACAGATCCCATAACAAGCAGTTGATTTGATCCAAAATAAGAACTGAACCTCATCCCTCACCTTCTTCATAATTTAAAATTTATTATTAACTGCATACACAGACTGTAAACAACACATTTAAACTGGCCTGTACTGGTTACCAGTCATTAGAACAAACTGGTGGTTCTAAACTGAACTTGTTAGCCAGATAATCTACCACAGAAAGTGCCACAATCCTATTGTGGACTGATGGTTAATGCAGGTACACATCACAAAGCAGAGAGGGAAGGACTGAGAAAAGCTATGGGTGCTTAGACTCACCATGTATAAAACACTGAATTCAAGAGCAATTCATTGTGTCAGTGATTTATTACTACACTTATTCAGTGCAATAATAATCAGGATTACAGCTCCTAAGGAAGAATGAGGTTCTTGTGCTTCTGCTGAGTGTTGCCTTGGATGATATGAGACTAAACTCATTAACCAAAATGATGCTGGATGAAAAGTACTTTGTGCTGCAAAATGCTAACCAGTTATATGGCAACATCATCTAGAGACTCCATCAGCACTGTGCCCCTTCGTGCTGAGTCACGTCGTGTCTGACTGCTTGGAACCCATCCTGCAGAGAGATAACAACTCTGTTGTACACTTTTATTTGTAGTGGATTTCTTTTGCTCTAACCCTAGCATCAAATGGCTTAACACCAAACTGCCACTTGCTGGGCAGAGCCTAAATTGTTGCTGTTCTGTATGGCTGCTTTCATCCCTCCATACCCACAATTACCCTGCCTGGCAGGCTGGATGCACAAAGAAGATGACAATGATTATTTAAGTTCTGTTGCAGGGCAAAAAACTTAGAAGTCCCATGTCAGTGATTTGAAGCAACTATAACTATTAAAAATTTATTTGAGATGTATTAAAAATGTGCAGTTCACAAAAGTGGGAGCTGTAACCAAAACCCCATGGATTTGCATTTGATTTAATCAAGAGAACATTGGTAAAGAAATCTGTTTAAACAGTCTGTTATTGGAAAGGATGTGGCCAACCACCTGCACTAAGTTCACATTCTGCTCTAATTTGCAGTTGTCAAAGGAAGATTCACTCAGTACACAATCCTTCACTGCTACAAAGTAATCTCCAGCTTCAGTAGAGCCAACTGTTAGTATATTTCTCTGTATCAATGCTACAAACATCCTTCTGAAATAAGCAATGATGATACAAGGCAAAACAGGGATCAGATTCTGGCCAGGCTGGTCCACAACACCAAGAAAAGCACACAGTATCAAAGATATTTTGTTTTTATGGAAAATATTAGAAGGTTTACTATGTTAGCAGTGCATTTCACTGCAAATGATGGCAAATTCCTCCAGAAGCAACTCTACAGCCTTCCTTAACCCCTGCCTCACACTCTAGAAAGCATCTGCTACACTTTGTTAAGAAAAACAAAGCATTTCAAAAAACGCAGCTACTTGAGGAGAATTCAGTATTCAGAAATAGCAGCTCCAGGGTAGAGACAAGATGTCAAAATCCTAAATGTCATATGCATCTGCAAGAAATGGGAACAAAACACATCAATACCACAAAGCAGAGAGCAAAGCATGCAGGATACTCAGCACCAAGTCTTAGGCCTCCTTCAAAAAACAGAGGTGCCACAAGAATCAACAGCAGGGTCTCAGAACCCCAAACCTGCATGAAGAGAGAAAGCAATGCTTCTCTTAAGGGCTTGTTGTGTTTGGTGAAGGAATATAGCACAAGCTGGAGTGTCAGATCAACTTCTAGGTACTGTGAGCAGTAATCACTAGGTTCACCTTAAAATATATTAAAAAGTATTTCAATACAGTTGGAAGAAAACAAAGTAAGACTATATAAATGGTGACCCCAAGTTAATGACAAAAATCTGAGCAAACAATTTGCAGACAGTAGATGAAAGATCTTATTTGGCCAAAGAGGATTACCATGAAGGGCAAATCAAAATAAAAAGGACAACTGGGATTGCTTAGCTTTGTGGGAAAGCCAGCACACTGCAGCTTTCTAACCTGTGGCTGGCCAGAAGGCTGCTTCGTACCTTAGCACATCCAGTAACTTTACACTCTGTGCACAGAGGCAGCTTTTCTTTTGTGAAAGAAGTTAAAAGGCTCATGAACAGAGTGGAATCAGCACGATCAATACCACTAGCTGCAGGGATTTCATCTGGTGGGCAGATGTTGAGCTTGAAAAAGTCAGAGGTTGCATGTGTGCAGGGCACACCTGAGCTGCCCCTGCACTACTCACTAATCAGTAACTGCTGTAACTCACACTGACCCAGGCACAGGGGCATCACCCTCTCTGTTATTCAGACATCAATGGCTTTAATTCCCATTAAACCTGAGAACTTCACATTCACAAGGAAAGGGATATAGGAATTAAGCATAATTACTATGAAAATTCTACTATTCAGAAGTCTTATATTTCTTATTTATTCAGGCAATAGGTAAAAAGGAATAGCAGTTGGGGAGTTTTCAAAACAGTTCAGGAAACACAGATATGTACACAGTGTTAAAAAGACTCAGTTACTAAATTCCCTAGTATGTTTAGAACATTATTTTTGGGCTCCAGATGGAGAAAGAAACTAGTGCCAATCTGATTCAGCAAGATACGTGTTTCTCGAGTGGTCTCTTTTATTTCACTGGGTCCATTCACAAAACCAGAGTTGGGAATGAGCCAAAGAACTCTGCTGAATTGAAGGCAAGGTAGAAAAACTGGGAACTGGAAGAATATGTGGTGATCAAAACCTGAAAGTTACCCACTAGGGAAAAATCCACAAGGCTGCTGCATGAACTGTGCTTATTTACTCCTTATATATTGCCTGTTTAACCAAACTAATGAATCTGCTGCACTATCACACAGGTACTAAATACCTGGATACAGATTTGAGGAGATAAATTGGAGCTTACTAAGTGTGCTAATGGCTAAACTCACTGGTGAAGGCTGCACCTTCAACTCTCATGGTAACACTGACACCCATAAAGAAACTGGGCTCTGCTCTTCAGTCTGGCACATCCAAAAGGACATTTTATGCACCACATTCAGGTAGTTAAAAAGTGTTGACCAGATTTGGAAAAATTTCCATAAACATTTGGACAAATCTTTATAGGAGTTCTATTAGAAGTTAAGCAAGTCCAGTTAATTTGCTGGGGTAATAGAAGAGGGACCTGGAATCAGGAAACTGATTGCCTTGTATTACTGTGATGCTAAGAGAAGCTGCATGAACAGTGGGAAAACCAACCCAGGATAACTACTCCAGGATGAATACAATCAGTATGGAATAACGAGCTAGTAGTTAGGTTGAACAGCTTGTTTATTTATCTAACAAAAACTTTTTGTGGGAGATGTTTATCTTCCTAAGGGTAGCTTAAAAAATGAGCAGCATTAGCACAATTGGACAGCGAGTGGTTCCCTTCAGAGTGCTGCCCTCACTGGTACTTAACCTCTTTCAAGAGGGCACTGTCACAGAAGCTCAGGAAAAGAACAACAGCAAATTTCTCTTCTCCTTCATAAAGTCAGGGTTTCACCAAATGGATGCAACTGCAGGATTTATCAGTAATCAGGTAATTCACAGAAGATACATCACATGCTTTGTTAGTGTCAGTATCACCTTAAGCTGCCTCTTTTCCCTCTCTGCTGTTAACTACTGACAATAAATAAATGATACTCAGAGGTTGGAGTTTCACAAGAGATGAGAGGAATGTGGCTGTAACCCTGCTAATCTTGCTCACCAGCCAGAGCAGAGGATCAGTTATGCAAGGCTGCATGTGGATTTTGACCAGATATAACAAACAGTTCCTTTCTCCTCTCTTTCCCCTTTGGAACAACAAAAGAGAAGCTGTGAGCCATTTCCTATTATCAGATCACTCTGGAAACTCATTTTCTCTGCATATTTTCTGTGGAAAAAAAATACTTTATGCAAATGTTGTATCCCAAAATGATGCAATCAGCTTTGGGTTTACAGGGTAGTAGCACCTTCTGAGCTTATTTTCTGAAGAGCTAGCTTTCCTGCCACTGATCCCATCACTCAGTGTCCCATTCACACCAGAGAGACTCCTAATTTGAGGAAGAAAAATCACCAAACCCTTCTGGTGTCCAGTGGAGTCACAAATTCAGCTCAGAGCAAACCACTGAAAGGAAACAACCAAGCAGTGTGAGGCACAAGAAGTCCAGCCTGAGGAGCCACCATGGCTCACTCCCTGTTAAAACATCACCTACCCATGGAACCCATGGCCATAGTCAGTCCTATCCTTTTGATTGAACCAAATCCTACTACATCAAAATCTACAGAGAAGCAAAACAACAAACTCAAAACTGATACACAATCAGGTAATGGTCCGATTTTTATGGCTAAATGAACAGCAGGGATCCTACAGCCTGCATCAGAAACAGGAGGTGTTTTCCAATCACCTTCTTGGCCAAGGGAAAAAAATTACTGATGAGAAATTAGGCAAGCAGTTTCCTGTTACTGTTAAAGGAAATGGCATTTGAATTTCATTATTATAAGAAGAAAAGCACAAGATTTGTCAGTGATAGCTACTGCAATGCACAGATTGTTGCTGCAATCAGTAAAGTCCTTCCCAGTCAAAGGCCCTATAACATGAATCCAGCCCCTAGCACTGCTTGTCATTGTCTCCACTTGCCTCTGCTCCCTCCCTTTGTAACACTAACCAGCTCTTTCTATGCTTTGCTTCAGCTGCTTTTCACAACAGCCAAGGCAGAAGCATCTCATTCCAGCAGCCCCTTCCAACACCCAGTGCCCAAACCACAGAACAAAGAAAGATGTGCCCCCCTGTAGATCCATTACCTGGTAAAACCACCCTGCAAACAAGGACTGTGGAGTTCATCCGAGCCCAGCTCATCCTCTGCTTTCCTACCTCCACCAGCACACTCTGATTGTGTAATCCTATTTCCCTCTCCAGGAAGCTGCATTGCAGCAATAGCTGTGGAGCAAAAAACAAGGCTTGCTTTATACTGGAGCTGAGAGGGGAGAACATGATAGAGAATGGCAGCTCAGTCCATACAGGTAAATCCCATCCCTCCCACCCACAGCTCAGTCCATACAGGTAAATCCCATCCCTCACACCCACAGCTCAGTCCATACAGGTAAATCCCATCCCTCCCACCCACAGCTCAGTCCATACAGGTAAATCCCATCCCTCCCACCCACAGCTCAGTCCATACAGTCCCATCAGTGTCAGTGTGCTCAGCTTTGCCTGAAGTGATGCAGCTGTTAAGGATGGAGAAGTCATGGCTCTTTGTGGCAGGATTATCATCTGGCCTGTTGCCATAAAGCACCTTATGCCTGAAATCTGTTCAGAGCAGTTTGGTTTGGTTTCTAACAGCTTCTTTACCTGTCATGTTCTCCAGTTCCCACCAAAGCAATTATTTATATAATCAGATATATACAGTGAGACCTGTTAAAAATGCTTCAATACAAACTTACTACCTCCATCTTGCTCCCAGTGTCCTATTTTATTTTTTTGTGAATATCATAACATCAATATGAAGCAAGAACCTTGCAAAAAATGTGTAATTCATTACAGATGTGGAAAGAGATTTAACAGAGAAGAACAAGATGGCTGGTTCCCATTATTTGAGAAGGAGCCTGACAGACAAATTGGGAGGAAACATAATACAAATAGAAAATATTACTGCTATTAGGTTACACCAAGTTTATTTAAAATACTTAATTTTAATGATATTTATGTTACTTATGCACATTTCTGTAGTATTGCCAGACCAATTAAAACATATGAGTTGATTTCAATTGTGTTTGTTGTCAAGAGATGCTGCCAAGAACCTCCGCACATTTCATCTTTCACTAAAAGAGGAAGCCAAAATTGGCACGCTGTGGTGATGTTCAAAGTCTTTAATCAAAATTGAGCTTGATGAGTTACAAATACAAATGAGGGATATTATTCTTTCCTTTCCCTGCAAACTCATTTTCTTTTCCTGTTTTCCTCAGTGGCTTCTGAAGCCTATATTCCTGCACTACCTCATTCAGAAAGGAAAAGGCCTGGAAGGGCAAGAGGTGGTATCTCTTGTGAAAAAAATCTGTATGGTTGTTCATTTCCTGGGAGGAAAGAGGAAGGGGTGAATTATATCGAGAATACAGGCAACAAAGCCTAAAATGAAATCAGCCAGCACTGGGTTAAAAATCTCTATGAGGAACTTGCTGCCCTGTGCTTTGCCTACTGCAAGGTTTACTGATGGAATCTGGATGCTCTAAAATTGAGCCAAACATAAAAAACAGGACACCACAAAAACATCATCACTAATTTATGTTTTCCCAACACCCACTGTTCTGTTGTGTGAGAAATCAGTGATGAAGGTTACAAGGGGAGGGGGGAAAAAAACCAACCCTGAATAAACCCAATACCCCAACAAACAACTAGAAAGAAAACCTCGTGCTGGCAATCCACACTCTTGGGTAACATTTTTTCACGTTTCCTGTAAACATTCCAGCCACAGGTAGGCTGTGTAGTCCAGGCTGAGCTGTCCACTGATACCACGGGCAGGGCAATACCTCTCCCACTGCTTCCCTCAGTTCACCCCATCCCCTGCCAGCTTCCCTCTCCACACAAGCAGCTCCTTCACACAGCAGGACAGTGGATGTTCTGCCGTGCCTCCTGCAGAGCTATAATGGTCTTCTAGGCAGAGGCATCTGTTTTTAGAGCTGACAGGTAGGACTAAGAGCTCTTAGAACAGATCTGAGACACCATAAACACAAGGGCTGGAAAGAGTGGGAAGAGCAGTGGAAATGGAGAGCACATCACCCTGACCCTTGGGCAGGCTGAAAGGCTCCAGGAGAGGAAATCTGGTGCTCGTGACATGCAGGTGGCAGAAGAGATGAAAGCAAACACATGAGAGAAGCTCTGATCCTGATTCCAGGATCACCCATGGTCCCAAACACGGCCCATACAGCCGGGACAGCGACACGGTCTGTGGGGAACTGAGAGCAGACTGACACAGGAACCCGAACCCAAACCTCCCCATTGACCCAGCAAACGGCACCTGAGGGAGCCAGCACGGAATACAAATGCACCAGAAACCAAAGAAAGCATGCACAGGTTTCTCCCACAACAGCAGCCCCCTCCTGAGGCAAAGGAACAGCTTCCTGCTTGGGAGGACATCTCAGGGATGCACTCAGAACAGTCTGGGTTCCACCAGCTGCCCACACCTTGGAAAAGGCACATTGTCACAAGCAAGCATGTCAGGGTTAAATTGGATTAGTGTATTCCAGCAGGTGCCAGGTCAGGATTGCCCAATTTCTTTGCTGTTATCCAACCAGTTTTCAAGGTACTTGAACTTGCCAGGTTTCAAACTTCAGGCATTTTGAGGCCATTGCTAAAAAATTCCTAAGTAAAACAGAATTATATATGGGCACAACAGCTGCAAAGCAATGTATTCTCATTTGTAAAATTACAACTGAACTTTGTTTGGATACAGCAAGGGAAATTACTGCTGAAATAAGGAATATTTTAAAGTGTTTGAGATAAGGGAAAGCTGAAGATAGGTTTAGAAGTTTTTTCTACACTCAGAATTACAGCTACACAGCTAAACCAGTAAGTTTGGCACTTCATCCTGTCACCTGGAGTGTATTTGAGACATACTGACTTTTTACATGAATTCTTTAGCACGCTGCAGAACATCCCTCAGGAACACCAGCAGAACTAGATGTTAGTGTTTAAACTGCCAGGTTTCCCAAGAGTCACAAGAAGGTAAACATACCCTGCCAACGCCAAGTTGCATTTCAGGAAAATTACAAAATGTAAATGGGAAAGTCACCAAGTCTGAAGATTTACTGCCTTCAAAGTGCCTTGCACCTTGCCACAGAAATTCTACAGTACACTGCCTTTCAGCCAGAGCCCCGGGGGGAGTTTGGTACAACACAAGCACTCGCTACACAAATACTTTATCTCCTGCATAAACCTGAGAGAAGTTCATGGAAATAATGGCAGAAGACATTACAAAGGAGAAGTAAGTGTGAAAAACTAAGTTCACATTTCTTCAAGCTGGCAGCATTCACTTACTAAAGGCAGTACTTTCAGCTGAGTGACTTTGGTGCTTCCTCACATCAAACAGGACAGCACAGCTTTATCATTTTATAAAAGTTGAGTCCATCACTAGGGCAGACCTGTGTCCTGGACACTGCAGGTGCCCAGCCCTAGCCCTTCACAAAGGCACTTCATGAGATCAGCTCCTTGCTGGTGCCATAAAATCATTCCATGATTGTCCAGCCCTTGCTAGGACATGCATCCATTTCCACAACTGAATTTACAGCCGTAGAAGCTGTCACACACAAAATTCAAAATACTCCAAATGCACAAACTAGGAAAAGGAAACTAAACTTCATGCTGCAAAAAGTGGAATTTATTTTCAACAAGAAAATCATATCCTCTAAAAAATATTCTCCCTGCTGGAAGTAGATGCACCTCTACTGGGCAGCAAGAGAGACAAGCTGCTTCTTCCACACAGCCAAGAGCTGCAACACATAAGCAAGGTTCCTACCTCATTCTTCTGGTGAATTTCTAGTACTGGCTAAATGTGGAAAATGAAGAGTAAAATAATTTGTGAAAGACAAACAAGCTAATACAAGGATACATTACAGAACCTTACTCCCACAGATCAGAAGAGAGTGTGAAAGTCACAGAAATAGTTTACAACAATATTCTCTGTTTTAGACACTTTGCTTGCTTTGGAAAACCCCCAGAATACTGTCATTTTTGCACAAACACCATATGGCTAAGAAAATATCAGTTTCTCTGTTTTCCTGGACCATAGCTGTCATTTCAGGCAATGGGACCATGATCTGATAAAACAGATCACAACATTCAGAAAACCAAGAGGGAACAGAGGTGGTTTTCAAGCCACAAAACAGTGGCTGGAAGAATGATCTACTTTTAGTTGATAGCAGCTCTGACCCCTAAGGCAACCTCTTCTATACATAAAGAAGAGAATTTTAAAAGAAGACCCATCTGTGAAAAGAATAGGGTGCTTTCAGCCTCTGGAAACATAAAACTGTTACATAACTTTTAAAGCATATCCATCCTTCCACAGGCAATGGGGCCCCCAGTGATAATTATCTGTGTGGTGGATTCTTGGTCTTCAAGCTTCACTGCTCCTGATGTGTCATTTTTGCATTACTTACCTGTACTTTCACAGCTCCCTACACACCAGCTGCTTTCCTTCTGATGGAACCCAGCTCTTTTATATTACTTATTCTTTCAAACTGGATAAGACACCTCACTATTTGATTCAGACTTATCACTATGCCTGAAAAACTCTTAAGAGCTTAAAAAGAACTGCAAAAGAAGAACAGGCACTACTGGAAAAGCCTCTTGAACAAAAGTTGTGCACACAGATGGACAAGGTGCAACATACAAAGAGGAACGAAAACGTATTTGAAAACAGTAATGATGAGAAAGGTCTTACATGAAACCTGAGAATTATTCAAGATCTATTCTCCTCCGCGCTCCCTCTGACAAAGGCAAAGCCAAAAGCAAAGGAGATTCATCAAAGTTCAGAGTCCTCATTTGATTTAAAGTTTCTGGCATACAGCCAATCCAGCAAGATTTAAAGATACAACTGGGTTGTATCTTTACAACAGAGATACAGCAGTGAGTGCCACCCTGTCCATATAGCACCTACACATACTACTACTCAACAGCCTTCTTTCCTGAGATACTTCCACAAGCTGTTTTCATTTGGGTAAGAAAGGAAGGGAATTTGTTTTGTAATTGAAACAGACAATTTTAGCAGTGTTTCTGGAATGGACTCTCAATCCTAGAACTCATGAAACAAAGCTCATAAACCAAGAAGCACATCCAACTGGCCTTAGAGCAGCTGTGAACTCTAATCCTGTGAAGCCTAAGAATTCCTGAAATGATGAGGCTAAGCAGCAGCACAGGTACATCATGACATCACCTGAGCTGTTTTAATTCAGGCTCAACACTCAGAATACAAACCCAGAGAAGACTCTGCACTCCCAGGGCAGGAGTGGTGCCTGTGCAGCTGCACTTGCACACACAGGCAGCTACAGCTGGGCTGCTGCCCAGTGTGCCTGTGGGGAAGGAAGGCATTGGATAAATTGCTCTCAAACTTGGCTGTTAAACAGCACACCATGCAGACAGGGCAAGGGGAACCACCTGGAGACCCCCAAGCTGCTGGCAGGGGCAGCAAGAGCTGGTTTGAATGAACATACACTTGGCAGGCAAGAATCTGAATTCTTCCCTGCTTCTGAAAAAATCCAGATCAGGATGTTCTCCTTTCCCCATGACAGCACAGCTGCCAGCAGGACACCTACTGATTTGCTTGGTGTTTATTTGCATGCTGTGCTTGCTTACTGCCTCTGGGCATAAATATCCAATTTTATCCATTTATTTGACTTTACTTTGTGTTTGGATGCACAAGACACCTCACTGTACAGTACGCCTCCGAGGCTGTCATTCCTCAGAAGACTAAAGGCCTAATGAAAGATTAGTAAAACAGTTTTATTGCATTTTCCCACACATAATTTGCAAGAGGTCAGCTTGTCTAATAGCACCACACACGTACTGACTCAGGTCTCCATTTATCTGCAGATCTCTGAATCACTGTCCTCTGCACTCGGGGTGTCCAGGAGGAGCCCCACACACAGACTGCAGACACAAAAGACCTGAACACTGATTCCCAGTCCACAAGGCTACCCAGCATGTAACTTACAATAACAGCTTTCCCATCTATACAGTCAGACCAGTGATGTTTGATGAGTGCTTTGAACACTACAGAATACAAACACTACAAAATCCAGATATTACCCTTCTGTGCATATGCTGTGCTTCAGTATGGTGAGCTGTGATCCTGCATTTGAATCACTGAGCTCCAAGTCGGCATTTGTAACTCCAGTCAGAGAAGACAAACTGCCCCCAGACAGAATTTGCCCAATACTGACACTACAGAAAAGACAATTACAACAAAAAAACAATGCAACAAGCACTGCATAATTGCTAATTCAGTTTATAACACAGTAACCAGATTATAACAGGATTAAATAGGTAATTTCTTTACTGCAGAGCTTCCAGAAGGTAACCCTACTACTACCCTCCTTTTATACCAGTTGGCTTTCAACCTTTACCAAATTCCTTGCTTCAAACTGTAAGAGCAAAGACCCTTTTAAGAGCCCATACCCAGTGCCTTTGAACTGTAGGGCAAAATCCAGTATTTGTAAGCCTGAACATTCATTACTGATTACAAAATTACTTGGAAATCTCCCACAGTAGTTCAGTTTCTTTGCATATCATTTCCTTCTCTGCTTATTTCATGAACAGAGATGGAGAATCACAGAGGCAAAAGCCAAGCCAGGCAGAGGCAAAGCTCTGGCTGAAGAGCCCCACGCTACTTTAAGCGCTGTAAGGGGAGCGATGCTAAGGATGTATCAAACCCAAGCCTGAGGTATTGGCCTGGGTTTTGCATCACCAGCACCAGCTGGAGAACAGGAAACTGAAAAGCCCAGCTGAACCTCAGCTGAAGTGCAGCACCAGGCCTCCACTAACACCATTACTCAGCTGCCTGCAGCACCTCACCCAGGGGCGCCCTCCACGCAAAGCCAGCGCCGTTCTCCCCACGGTACGCAGCTGTTCTCTCACGGGTTTTGCGCCCTCGCGTTCCCTTGTTCCCCTCTCCCCGCCGCAGGTCCGTGCCGGGCCCACCCGCCCGCCGTGGGTGCCGCCGCCGGGGCACAGAGCATCCCAAACCCGCCTGGCGGCGCGGCCGAACCCTCCTGCGCCCCGCGGTCCCCAGCGTCCACGGGGACGGCGCCGGGCCCCGCCGGGGCGCAGCCCGCCCTCGGGTCCGCCGGGGCAGGGCCCCCGAGCGGGCAGGATGGCACCGGCCTCCGCGACCCCCGCCCGCCAGCGGAAGCCCCGCGGCCGCGGCCCGGCGCCGCCCCGCTCCCCGCAGGGTGCGCCGGGCCGGGGACCCGGCGGAAGGGCATCAGCGAGCGGCGGGGGACGCGGGGCTGCCCCGGCAACGCGGGCACAGCCGCCCGCGGGGATGGGGATGGAGACGGGGGACCGCGGGGAGTCCCGCTGCCGGGCGGGAGCGACGGGCGGCGAAGGCAGCGGCCCGTCCGCGGCCCCGCGCGGTTCGGGCGCTCACCGGGAGGTGCGGGCTGCGCGTCCTGCGGCGGCCGCGCCGGGCTGCGCTGGGCTGCGCTGCGCTGGGCCGGCCGCGTCCCGCCGGCCCCGCCGCCGCCCGGCCCCGCCGCGCCCCGCCCGGCCCGCGCCGCCCAGCCAATCAGCGCCGCCGCCCGCGGCCCCGCGCCCGCCGCGGCCAATGGGAGAGCGCGGCCGGGGCTCGCCCCCGCCGGGAGGGGCGGGGCCGGCCGGGCCCCTCAGGGGCGGCGGGCTCGGAGCGGCCGCGTCCCCCGGGCAGGGCTGCCCGCCCGGCTCTGCTCTCCGCCCGCCCGCCCTGCTCTCCTCCTGCCCGCCCGGCTCTGCTCTCCGCCCGCCCGCCCTGCTCTCCTCCTGCCCGCCCGGCTCTGCTCTCCGCCTGCCCGCCCTGCTCTCCGCCTGCCCGCCCTGCTCTCCGCCTGCCCGCCCGGCTCTCCGCCTGCCCGCCCGGCTCTCCGCCTGCCCGCGCCCCCTGCTCGGGAGCCACCGCGCATCCGCCGCAAGGGCAGCGGAGCTCTTTCCTAACCGCGATGGGAACCCGTGCCTGCACTTACAGCTCCACAAAGACCCGCTGTCCTTGCCTCGTGTTTATCTGCTGCCACTTGGGACATATTTAATTTAGCAAAGGCAGCAAGTGAGAAAGTATTTTGGTCTTCTATCTCTGATTAGAAATCCAAATTAAACCTAGTGTGATGTCAAACTCCAAATTTAAAACCCAAATCTTCACCAGCATTTCAGGCTGGCCTAGACAAAACACGTTTTTGTTGTGGACATCAGTGGACTGAAGCAGCTCAAACGAGCCCTTCTGCTCAGTTGCTGCTTGGTTCTGCTACAGCAATGTGGTATTTGCAGGCACAACGCTGCCCTTGAAGCTCCAACCCAGTAATAAATATTATTATGTATCTCATCCACAACAGGACCTATGGCAAGCATGTTGAACCCTATCTAGACTCTTACAGAATTCATGTCTCATTCACAGCCTTGGTTTTCTTCAAAACCTAAGACCTGGCTACAGAAGGCCAATAAATGTACACCTCCGTCCCCTCTCCTGGAGCAGCACACGGGCACCCTCTCCCTGTGCAGGTGACTTCTCAGAGCCGGGGCTCATAACGGATGCACACCAGAGAGGAGAGCTGTCAGACCCTGCCAGCCCTCAAGGACCTCCATGGAAGGCTGCAGGGAGTATCCTGCAGCAGCTGTTGTGCCAGGGCAGCTGGAGGCCACTGGACAGGAGAGCTGGAGAGGACCCAAGCAGGGCAGGAACGCTGCGGGCTCTGAGAGGCCGGAGCTGTTCTGTGCTGCAACACCATCAATTTGCAGATGGTGTTACAGGATCCTTCTGTCCCTGCACACACCACTCGAGGCTAGGCCATCTACGCCTCCTCATTTCCACTTACCCTGCCCAGAACCCTTATGTCTGTCAGTCTATTCCAATAAGAAAGATTTAATGGTCCAAAATCACAAGAGAGGCGGCAGTTTAGCCATTCAGATGGCAGTAAGCCACTTGTATCATAAAGGACAAGGAAGCACTAGAACAGATTACAGGATCTCTATGATGAGAGCCTTTGATAACAAACACTTATCAAGATTCTCAGATGAATATGATTCTGCTTTGAGAGGAATACAGAACAGATAATTTCAGATAATTTCTTGGTGCCCCTTCTGATCATCCTACAATGTTAACCTGCTACTGATATCCCATAGAACAAGAACAGAGCAGTAAACTTTACTTTTTTCATACTATCTTCTGTCCAACTCCTCATTAACTTTCTTGTCTAATTTATTTGATGTATTTTTACTTAACTTTGAGGCAGAAATGTTGTTACTTCTAATTATTATTAACATCTTATGTATCTTACTATCTGACTAGTATCCCCTTTGAATATTTGCTCAAAAAGCTTAGAGAATACACTCAGCTTGCTTGCAAGCTAGGGATGTTCCTTTGCATCTCTTCTTGCTTGAACCAGTGGGGCTGGCCTGGGCAATGTGTAAATAAACACACACACACACACACACACACACACACATATATATATGTAGATATTTTGTTACTGCCTTTAGGTGCTGGTATTGTTAAAGAAATTCCATGTGCCATCTGCTGGGGGAACTTCCTCTGAGGCAATGTGCCAGTGTGCTGTACTGACACAGCTGACTGCACTGCTGGCAGCATGAAGAGGCAGTCATTTCTCAAGAGGAAGCTTTATTCTGTTAATGCATTAACTTCCAGCAGAGATGCAAAGGTCAGACACAAAAGGTCAGGGTCAAGATGAGTCTGTAAAAGGACACAAACCTCTGAACCTGTGTCACAGCATGATAGCCTGGCAGCAAGAAGTAGCTCATTTTCAAATCCTACTTCACTTGAACCTCCAAAGTGTTCAGCTTACAAATACCATGAGTACACTCAGGAACTGAACTGCATTTTAAAGACAGGTTACTAAGCATTAAGTGAATAATTCTCTATTTACTTGCAGATTGAAAAATCTCTGCAAGCTTATGAGAAAGGCAGCTTTTCTTGCAGTGCCATAACAAGCAGACAGGAATTCAGCACCCACTTTTCAGAAGCAGTCTTCAGTTTCCTGTACCCAACAATCAGCACTGATAACTGTCTTTAAAAGCACCAGCAGCATTTGGCTGTCACACTCGTGGCAGTCTGACTCCAGGTAATGTGGTTTCAGGCACAGGACTGAGGAAAATCAGCTTTGCTAACACACCCTGCACTGCCACAGTGGAAGCACACTTACACATAGCTCCAAAGTGGACCCAGATATCCATTGCCATCAAAATAGCTGGTCTGCTCTTCCTTTATACCCCCAGCAACAGATCCCCACTGACTGATCACAGGAGTCAGCTGGAGTAGGTCTCATTGATCCACTGGAAAACTACACTTACAATTAGGTTTCCTGGGAATCAAAAACATCAGAATCCAGACTGCAAAATTGCTATAAGAAACACTATGAAAGGGGAAAATATACAACTGTAATATAAAATAAGCTCAGTAAGTAGAAATCTCAGACATACAAAATTATTTCTCCAAGTTTTAAGATGTTTTCTACCAGAATGAAAAAACAAAGCAAACAAAACAAAACCCAGAAATGCAATTGCCAGGGACATAGCCCTTAATTCTCTGGTGAAAAGGGAAGAGGACTGGAACTAGTGGTGGATGTAGAAGTCCACAAACGGTCAAGTTAATGAACAGACAATCGCACGATAGTTTCCTGCTATAAAACTTTGAGATCCAATTTAAGTCCTTGTCTTCTAAGGAATGAGAATTTCCTACCACACACACACACAAAGTACATCTACTTTTTCCTAGAATGTTTTCTGAAAACCCCAAACTGCTGGAGGCAAAGCTACTGTCAAAAAGTAGGCAAGTAAACACCACCTTCTTTTCAGGATTATTTCCACCATAGCTTCATCTGCAAGTCTAGGTGAGAAGTGCAGAACCACGCATGCCGCCTAAACTGTTACTCCAAAATACAGCATTGTCAAACTAGAAAGGAACAGGGTGTTGAACAAACTGTAAAATGTTTTGACTCAAAGTGTTGTACAGCAGATGGAGCTACAAGAATGGCCCACAAATAGCCACCTACACTTGAGAACACCCAACAATGATAAATATACAGAATCTATCCTACCAAGGGAACGTCTTTTTTCTACTGCAAAATGACACACAGATGTTCACAACAAAGCAACACTCAAAGTTTCACATCAGCCAAGATTTAAAAGAAATAAATGCAATTAGTTTGTAATACTTATTTGGGTGTCACATAAAAGTTCAAGTTCTTCTCCTGACCAGTATCTATAATTGTGTCACCTTTGCTTCTCTTAAGAGAGATAAAAACAGGAGAGGGGCTGGGACTGAGAAAAGGCATTTGTTTCCCCATATGGCAGTGACAAAAGTGAAAATCATTTGTTTCAAACCAGATTCCTACTGGAAGATCATTTGTCTATCCATTACCATGCTTCCCAAGAAGATCTGGACACCCCTCCCTTTTATCAGAGCTAAGTGCACTGCAAGGGTTCCACAGGCTCCCTTCACCTCCTCTATGTTCCTCTCTCCAGAAAATTATCCTGGATGACTGCTGGATTTGCCAGCCAGATCCAGAAATGCTCCCAACTGCCTGATGACTTCATTTAGCAAAAGAGAAAGTTTTCTAAGTGAAAACCTAATCACCACAGCTGAGCAGAAATATTCATAGGTTTTAAATTAAGTGCCTACTTTCTCTTCCTTCACAGAAATGAAGGACTTGCAGGTGAGTTTCTGTTGGTAATTCCAAAGACTTTGAGAAATCCTGTGTGAGAAAAAACACAGGATTCCCTAACTGCTTAAACCGTTTCACATCAGCCTTGTACATTCTTGTACAGCCTTCAAAAAATCACTACTGAAATAAGCAGCTACATTCAAAAACAGTTGAATCTACCAAAGCTAGTAACATTACATAACAAACCAACAAACATTAGTTTGGGAATCTTTGGATTAAAATACAGTTTTTCATCCTTGAAGTTCAAATAAGGGTTCTGAGAGAGATGGTTTGTATTAACCTAGGCAGATATGTGCTAACATAATGTAAGTTTTACTTTGTACTCACAGGGAATGGCCATCATCTAATAACCTTTCATCCCATTAAAGAACACAAAAAATAGATCTTCACATACATAAGAAGGTTATGAAATAACTGACCTACACCAAATGTAAAACAGGCTTTCAATAAGTCCATCAGACGCTTCTTATGAATGTCTTGCACACCCACAAGTCCCAGGCTGGAACAGCTCCATCACTGACACTCCTGGTGCTGAGGAATGCAGTGGGCACAAGGATTTCCATGGCAGTGTACATATGGTAAAGTGATATAAACACAACAGTGCGCATCACATTTACAAAAGTGCAAGCAGATTTTTGGATTAATAACACAGGAGAGATTAATAAATATGTTTTATTTTAATACAGAAGTAAGATATTGAAGGCCCACTTTTGTGTGGGCAAGACATTCTTGGCCACTTCCCTACCCCCAGCCTCATAAGTATATGCTGAGGCTAGAATTCCAAGTATTTCAAGAGCTGTAACATCTCCCTTCATGTGGTACCTTCTCACCCTCAACCTGCTCAGGACAGAATAGCTTAAAATTCCTGCATGACAATATAGGGTTGACCTCCTATACTCCAAAACCTCTGTGGAGTATTTTTAGAGACTCAAACAAAATGCATCTTGTTTCCTTTCAAGTCAGACAGTGGTCCTAAACTAGAGTGATTTATATAGGACAAACTGAGAATTAAGGGCCAAGTTTCATAAACAAATTTCTTAAAGAAAATTTCATTCATGATAAACAAGTCTTGTCCAGAGCATCGTTTCAGAAGTGTTGATGAATACAAATAATGTGTGGAACTGGGATAAGACTGAGAACGGTGTCCATGTTGTGTAAACTGAAAAGGGAAATGCATGGTATCTGCAAATCAGCCACATGGAAAAGGTTAAATACTTCTTTGCCAGACTCTAAGAGAGAATTCATCAACCCAAAGAGCAAGTCACTGTGTCACTGCCACTGCCTGGCATCCAGCAGGTACTTGGAAACATCAAAGAAATCATGTCCAACTGCACAAGTCCAAGAAACTATGTGCCAAAACCAAAAAAAGTAAAGCAAAACTGCACTGCAATACTTTCTGAGAACACAATTCCACCAGGAAGATGCTTTTCTTGGGATGAAAATCCTTTTCTTAACAGAATATCAAAATAGCCCTTCTCCTTAGGTAAAGATCTTCTCTTTCCTTGTGGGCCTGTCACGTTAGGTGGTCAGCCATGATCTTCCACAACTCCTGTAGGAACAGAAAAAATACATACAGGTATTTTCTCACATCAGTAGGTTGCAATTATGAAAAAGTTCAACATGCTCACTGTAAAACAAGTTTTAAGACATACCCTATACCTCCATCTATAGATAGTATCCATCTATGGATAGATACCAAATCCATGTCTGTAATTTCCTGGAACAATTACCAAATTATCTTTGAAACAGAGCACTACAGCTGATTGCTTCATTCTTGTAGCATGATTTAAAAAAATAATGTGCATTTAGTATAAAGTAGTTTGTTCTAAAATAGTTTGAAATTAGCTCAGTTGGTCAGAGCATGGTGCTAATAATGCCAAGGTTGTGGGCTGGATCCCTGTATGAGGCCGTTTATTTAAGAGTTGGATTCAATTGTCCTTGTGGGTCCCTTCCAACTCAGAATGTTCTGTGATTCTGTCATTTCATTGATCCACATGATCTCGACTGATAATCCTGCTAATCCTAAGTATTTTGACTGATAATCCTGCTCTTTTTCTTAGCCTGTGTTGACAAATGGTTTCAATAATGCTGGTAAAAAAACAGCTGAAGAAATAATTTACTGAGGGATCAAAGTCTCAAATGCATGGCTTATATAAACACAAACCCCCTTCTCAATCCTATAGACAACAAAGATGAAAAATCCTTAATCACTTCATTTCTTTAGAATACATTCATATATGCTTTGTCTGCTCCACAGAGGATAATTAAGCAGACTATCACAGACTCTTCACCATGACATCTTTGAACTGTGGCAAAAGACTTAATGATAAATAAAAACATAGGCATTTTAAAAATGCATAGATTTCAAGGATCAGCAACCTTCCTCAAAGCAGCCAGGGAACGAGTTTACACATTTATCTGTAATCCAGGTTGCTTTTGTGTACTTTTAAAACTTTTAAGCAAGTTTTACACACGTTTTATGCCTGAAGATATCAGCATTAAGTAAAATAAACCAATCTCATGAAGTAACTGTGGACCCTGTCATGTCACTATGCATACACACAGTATGTTGACTACAACATAATTTCTTGGTACCAGATTTGCAATCCAGTGCAAGATTTGCATCTCCTTTAAAAAGATTCATTAGATTGGATTGTTCTGGAAGCCTGTTAGCTGTTAGTTACCCTGCATAATATTCCTAAGAGCAGATAATTTGGAAAAAAATGGAGAAAGAGAACCATAAGTGCTTGAGGGGTAATTAGATAACCAGAAATATTATATATATTATTTCTCAATAACAGAGGTTTACAGCTAATTGACTTCTTCGTAGATATTAGAACATTATGTCCTGAATTCTGAACTGGGAAAGGAATCACTGAAAGTGTGAAATGAAAGCTCTCCTACAAGAAAATAAATGAGAAGAGATATTGGTCCCATTTTCCAGTTCAGTCACAAAAATGGCATTTCACAAAGTAGAAGTCTCTTATCCTTTGAGGAACTGAGGGCAATCTCAGCCACTCTGCTGCTGGTGATAGAAAATCAATTCTGTCCCAGCCAAAACCAGGACATGTCAATCTAGTACAGATTATGTAAGCACAAACAAAGATCATTTTAAATCAAAGAAACTAAGTGGAAATAAAAGATAATGTTTATTCTTCTAGTCTTCCTTCATGTTACATAAACAACTGATAACTAATTTGAGATGATTAGCCTAACACATTGCATTTATTTTCATGAATGCCACTTACCAACTGCTCAATCCGTTCATAAACAAGGAACTGGCAGAAATCAAGCTTAATGGGCTCCACTGTATATTTCATTTTTCCATCTTGGAGGTTCTCCAGATCATTTATAGTATTTCTAAAGTGACTGTAGGCTTCACATGTAATATCCATATGTCTTAAAGTGAAGTTCAGCCTGGCAAAAGAGTATGTCATTTAGAACATCTCTCCTATACTGGCATCTTAAATAGGTGTGTAACTTCCCTCAGCTAATGAAAAAATGAATCTTCTCAGCATAATTAACTCCCTTCAGCAGCCAAAAAAATGTATACCCCCATTTCTGAAAAGCAGAAAAGATGTTATGTCAGCATCAGTACACAATAACTCCTGGATGAACCTTTCCATTGATTTTAGGGCACTTTGCCACAACAGAATCATTGGCTTGGCTTCCTGGACAAACACCTGGCAACAAACCACAGGAAGAGTTATTGCTTACATATCTCTAGGGATTTAAGCAAAGCCTATTTGTGTATCAGCTTATGAATGGACTGCAACACACAATTACTTAAAAACACTCATTGATTCCTTGAAAGCAAACAAGAGAAACCATTCTAGAGTTGTTCAAGCTAGGAAATAAATAACCTAATGCTAAACCACTTAAATCCACTCTGTGACCTCAAAAATGTTATCAGGCATTATATCAATCTAGCCACCTATTTATCCTTATTTGCACACAGGGTATCTCAGGTGAGGCAAAGGTAGGACAACAAAAGGCAAAATCCTGCTAAACTCAGATTCTGAACTGATAAAAATTAAGCATGCAGAAAAAGAGCTTATCCTGAGCATATACTGCAGCCTGTGATCATCTGATACAATGAAAATCAGAAGGCAGCCTTTAATTAAAACACACAAAGGGTTTAGTGGTCTTTATATTAAGTTCTTGGTAATACTTACCTCTTTTCCAGTGCTAAGTAAACTGTGCAAGAATTTCTCAAGTTGTGTGTGATTCTATACAGAGTTCTGAACAAGGCATCTGTCAGGTCATCATCATAGAACACTGTAAAAAACAAGATTAAGAGCATATGTATAATTTAGGATATAATTTATTTCAGTGTCCATTATGAAACAACAACAGGCCTTAGTTTGATTACTCCAGTCAAACATGTCAGTCTTTTATCTAAGTGCAAAGTATATTTTCAATGGCAACAACTGACCCTGTAAGAGTATTCACTGCTGTTATTTATGCCAGGCTTTCTTTAAGCTTTCTCTCATCAGAATGGGACTCATTTGTCAGACAATTTACAAGTTTGACAAGAATTCTTTCAGCATGGAAATAATCTTACTACAAAGCTAAAAAAACCAGGATATTAGAGAGGAGAGAGCCTCTTTTCTCACAAAAACCCACACCAGGCCATAATTAATTTACTCTTATAACCAGATCTCCTTTGAATGCAGGATACACCAAAGAAAAGGAAGAGCTACAGCTTGCAACATCTGTTCTCATAATTGCTAAGTCAGAATGTAAATATAAGCATTTAGAAAAGAAAAATACAGGCAGGAACACTTAAGGCAGAACTTTGGCAAATCAGGTAAGGATCTGACCTATTAGATTTTAAAAGCAAACTAGGTATGTTTAAATTATTACTCATAATGCTCGAGTGTTTGATTTAAAAGCTTACTGTTTATATTTCCCTACCATCAGCTGCCATTATCACAGAACAGTGATCAAGCAAATCAGCAATCTCTTCTTCAGACCAGCTATAAGAAGCTTCAGGATCTGTAAGAAAGAATATGGCTTTGGTGTACATGATTAAATGTCTCAAATGACTGGAGAAAAGGATCTTCCTAGCTCCTGTGGGCAGCTGCTACTCCACAAAGAGAGCACACCACTCAAGGGAAATCAAAACCTTCCCTGTTAATTTCCTGAAGTTCCCCTAGTCCTCTGCTTTCTCTCTGTTATGTCCAACCCTCCCAAGGCTGACTGGCAAGCAAAAGTTTCACTTCAGAATTCACAATCCTATAGCAATCACAGCTTTAAATACATTAAAGCAAGGACACCTTTAAACAAAACCCCAGATATATTCCTATATAAGCTTTGATTAATCTTCCTATTTTATCATGCTTTTAAAAATTTATTGTTCATTAAAGAATCTTTACTTGAAAGTCTAATAAACTTAAAACCTTTTCAACTGGTAGTATCAAATATTGTTATTAACCAGAATTTTCTTTGAGGCCCAAGAGAGGCTTTTGAACATGTAACACCAAACACCAAGCCAAATCTAAAAGGAACCATTATAAGCACCTACCAGTGCAGAATTCATCTTTCAGCCAATCCAGTTCTTTCACTTTAATTTCCCCTCCTGGGAGTGAACAAAGATCCCATCAGTCACAAACAGCCTTTCAGACAGCACCTGGGCTAAAGTAAAGAGTCAAAATGTGACCATACAGCACCTACCTCCTGCCTCCATCAGGTGCTTGTTTAATGCAACATTTTGCTCACACATGGTCAGGAGATCTTCACCAACATCTGGAAAAGAAGTGATAATGATATTAAAACCAAAAATATTTTGCATGGGCCATCTATGCCTCTCAGACTCAAGGTTTCAATCCCATGAGATAAAGGAAAATTCAGAGCAACTCTGTCCACTGATGACTGCTCCCCTAGTATCCTTCCTCCTTTCGTCTTTCAGTTCCAAGCTCTGAGCAACCCTTGAAGAAGTTAGATCCTACCTATTTTAATCTGGACACGCTATCTTGAGTTCACTGCAACATATCTTGCTTTTAAACTCTTGAGCTTTCTCAGCCCCTTGAGAAAGTTCCTGTTATTTTTCAGTAAATAACACAAACTGATACACATTAATAAAAATTATTAACTATAACTGAACAGATGAGTCTGAAAATACCAGGACGAAAGCACTACTTTGGCAAGTTTCATGAAGATATTTAACTGAAAAGAACAGCCTTACCTGTGCAATAAACTCTTTTGGCAACTGTTCCCATGATAATGCTGGTGATTCCAGTGCCACCTCCAAGCTCCAGCACAGAGCAGCCCCTGAACGTGTCCCTTTTAAAGAGAATGTAATCAGCCAGAAGGAAGGCAGCACGCCAGACCTGGGGACAAGGGAAGCACTTAAAACTGAATCAGTTCTGAAGCACATTCCATGAAAATGAAGATACCACAAGGCAGAACACGTACTTGTTTACCAACGTCTTCTAAGGGGGTTGCCATAGTGTGTTCTGTGGAAATGAGAGTAGAACAGGAAACTATTATCTCAAAATTGTTCAAATCAAGCTCCACAGTGTCAAGTTTGAAACTAAGGCTATGCTTCCCTTTCAAATATAGAACTAAACACTCGTCATTCTATAGAATAATGCTGGATAATGCCAAACACCCACTCTAACTAAGGAGCACTGAGTTCCCTGTAGTATACAAGTGCCCAAATCCTTTCCAGAGAAAAAAGGTAACTTTACTTGCAATATCACAGTTTATTATTTTCTTTCACTTAACAAACTGCTGTTCCATTTCTAAAGAAAACCTATTTTTCTTTTGTTTTACTGAAACGTATTTGCCACATTTCTCCCAAACTTGAAACTTATTATTTACCTATTTTAACAACATCACTGCGAGTGCACTCATGCTCTTCATCTTCAAAAGCATCTTCTTTCCCTTTCATCAGAATTACAGGGCACACTATATCCCTCAAAAGATCCTCTGCTTGCAAATCAGAGGCACTTCGAGGCTTTCTGACCACTTCCAAGTCTCCATCATCATCTAGCAGAGCTTCTACTCCTTCACTATTTAATTCTCCTTCTTCTTTCAAGTTACTCCTGTCCTTGTCACACAGTTCATCTCCACTTGTGCACTGGTGTTCTCTTCCTGTGGTAATTTCTCTCACATGTTTCCCAGATGCCAAATCTTCTGTGCTCCAAAGGAGTTTGAAATATGACAGGAATACTGTAAGAACACAGTGTGGGGGGAAAGGTTAGACACCACATGAGGCAGAACCTGTGCACAACTTCCACATGCATGAGATTTTGGTATGCACTACATGTATTAAAAATCAATAGAGTAAAACATGATACAGGTAACTTGAGATAGTTTTATTTGCTATGAAGAAATACTTCTGTTATTAAGTTCTGTCAGCAGAAATTAACAAAGCACTTTCCCAGTCCACTGGCTGAATCAGCATCTGCACAGCCACAACGGGCACGTTCATCTGATTTAGTAATATTTATTTTAACTACTGGCAGAAGGGATGTTTTTGTACATCCTACAAAAGTTCTGTTCACAGAAGTTTAAACTAAGTTCTAACTAAGTTAGAATTCATTTATTCTGGTTAAGATTCCTATCTTGTAAGAAAGAAGCATGTTCTAGTAAAATGCAAGTTGAATTTTTGTATACTGCTTTCAAAGTCTTTAGGAATTCAAGCAACTTCAAGCCTTGAAATTGGCTCAGTATATAAGAGCAGAAATAAGTGCACAGGAGGCAAAACTGATGCTTCTGTAATTTTTTTGAACTGTTTAAACTGATTATTCAAAGAGATTAAACAACTGCAGCTATTCTCAATGACCAATTAATTAAAAATCTTTTACAACAATCACTCAGTGACATCAGCATCTATTAAAATTTTAAGTTATTAAAACATGCACCTTGCAATTTTAATTACAGGAATCTGTACTGCCTGAATATCATACATAAGGAAGAACAGACATTCCGTAGTCCTTCCATCTATGTTCATTCCCAACAAAAGGGAAGAGATAAAGTGCATGCCACCACTGCTTTCAACAGTTTCACAGTTCATGGAGTTCTATTCCAGTTCCTTTCGTAGGCAAGATGTTCCAAGGTGGTCTACTGAAATCTGACTGAGGTTCCTCTCTAGTGAGACCATTTTTAGCTAAATCTAATAAAATCTTCAGTGCCTGTCCTAGCATGACAAATTTTTAAAGTCTCCACTGCTTGCATGATGGCCTGATGAAACTAATTGGAATAGAGGATCATCAGTGAATGAAATGCTTTGTTCTCCAAGTCCATTCTGATCCTCTGCATTACTACAGCATTCAAAAGATGGAAAGTCAAACTGACTCAAAGGGGAAGAGACTAAATCCCCACAAACTTCCCCAAAAACCAGCAAAGTGGCACTGGTAGATTGTTATGGCATTAAAGGCTGTCATACTACAATGCAATTCTTGTCTCAATAACCAGAGGAATGTCCCAGACAGAGCTCACTGAAATATGTAGAACACACTGTCACTTCCTTCTGCTGAAAGGCTCTTTGCACCAAGCACAATCACAGCTAACACATACCAAACAGCATGAAGACCCACCACAGCATTAATTACCTGTGTTTTGACCTGAATAGGGTAAAAATTGTTATTAATTTCCTTGTCAGGCCTACTTTGATAATTTTTCACATTGTCATACACCAGAACAGCTGCAGAAGTTACTTTTTTGATATCACAACTGGGTTTGAAAAAACAATTAACACTTCTGTCACAGCAGGACTTCTGTATAGAACATTTTGCCAGCAGCTTCAAGGTCAGTTCCCTTGACAACTTTATAGCAACCTACAAGCTGGCAATCAGCCAGGGGCATTTGCCAAATAATTTCCTCTACAGCCTTGACTCTTCATATTCTGTCAGTTAAAGGCATTGCTATGTTGAGTTTTCTTGTTGACTTTTTTTTTGAAGCAAACACCTCCCTCCCAAAAAAACACCAACCCCTCCAACAACAACAAAAAAACCCATCAAAACCAAAAATCCACCACGTAGCCCAAAGAAAGCTGTTATGCTCCCCTGGAATAGATAGTAAATCATCACATAAACATTTAATTAAACTTTATAAAATAATTACTGATAGTTTTATATTTTAAACTTAAGTTACACTATTTAAAACCCCGGGGTCTCACCTTTTCTTTGTGTATAAGAAACATCACAACCTTATTTTAAATCATGACTCCCAAAGTGCTATATATATATGCTCAATGAACCATTAAATTAAACCTGCAAGTGAGTAAATTTGGTTACTTTTTCTCAGAAAGTAATTCAAAGTTTAATTTTTAAGACAAATCCTACAAGTTTTCCTGCAAGTCCTACAAGTTTTAAGACATATCCTACATGTCTGCAAGTTTTCTTTTTTGGAGTTAATTTCATGAGGATAACACAGTTAGCCCTCTTTCTAAAGACTGAGTAGGAGGTGGTTTTGCTTATAACTGGAATAAAATATGTAACTATTAATATCAACCACTTAGAGGAGGATTCAGCCTTCCAAAGATCTGAGTACAGTTAAAATACAGCTCCGTCAGTGTCAGCATCCATTACCTGGCTGTCCAACTGCATTCAGTCGTACCATGAGGTGTCTTTTGCTTGGGCAGAGCAAGTGAACATCAGACAGCACAGTGTCACTTCTAAACGTGGGGTTATCCATCTCCTTCTCTGCTAAATCTACCATGGGGTGCTGGTGAGAGGAACATCTGCAGTGCTCAAACAGCCCCTTATGCAGTGCTGCCACAAAGGGATTCCATTCCCTTCCATTTATCCAGATACTTCCAGGTATCCAGTAACAGTTTTGCTCACCAAGGGAAGCTCAGGACATCGTTTCTGAGAAGGTGTGATCGTGCAAGCTCCACTACGCTCCAAGACAAGTTACTCATCAGGATATTCAACCTAAAACCAAACACAGGCAGCTTTTAGTAGTAGCCTGACACTGTCTGAACATTGCTCTAGCAGTATTTCAGAAGATAAAAATCAGATTACACTGTTCAATAAAGTAACAATGCTCCACGGCTCTCTTTTACAGAATCTTCTAATATATAACTGTTAGTAGTTCAATGGCAGCCACTGTGTATTTTAGGAAGAGCTACTAATTTGCTTGTGTTACAAGCAACCTCCCCTGAAAAAAACCATTACCATGACTGCACAGAATTACAATGCCTAATCAAGGTCTTCAAAGGGAATAAGGCCACTTCCTGCATTGGCATTAACATCTTGAATGATTATGATAAATTTGCTATTATCCAGTGCTTGAACAAGATCACTGAATGGTTCAGGCTGGAAGAGACCACAGCGGCTCATCTGGTCCCACCTCCCTGCTCAGGCAGGGTCATTCTGGAGCACAGGATGGACTCCAAATGGTTCTGAGTATCTCCAGTGAGGGAGACTCCACACGCTCTGTGGGCAATCTGTTCCAGTGCTCGGTCCCTGCACAGGGAAGTTCTACCTCGTGTTCAGGTGGAGCTTCCTGGGCATCAATTCCTGCCCTCTGCTCCTGCCCCATTGCTGGGCCCCAGGGAGCAGAGCCTGGTCCCTGCTCTGACACCTCCCTTTAATGTTTATACACAGTAAGAAGGCTCCTCTCAGTCATGTCTTCTCAACTTCAGCCTTCCCTCCTAAGAGAGATGCTCCAGACCCGTGATCAACTTAGTAGCTCCCTGCTGGACCATCATACCTATCCACACTCAAAACACTCCAGGCTTTGGAAGAATTCTCTGTATCTGTGGCTGTGCAGTTCTGTTAACTTCTGCCAGCTCCAAACCTGCCCTGTCCCGGCGGGGCTCGGCGGGGCAGCCAGCGCAGCCCTGCCGGGCAGTGCCCCGGCACGGGGAGATGTGCGCGGGGAGCGCCCGTTCCTGCTGCGGGACCCACGGGAGCCTCCGCGGGGCTCAGCGCGGCCGGGGCGGGGCTCCGCGGGCACGGGGCGGCCGCGGGAGGGCGGGCGGGACCCGCCTTTCCCGGTCCCCACGGTGTGACCCGCCTGTCCCCACGGTGGGACCCGCCTGTCCCGCGTCCCCACGGTGGGACCCGCCTGTCCCCACAGTGTGACCCGCCTGTCCTCACGGTGTGACCCGCCTGTCCCCGCGGTGGCACCCGCCTTGTCCCGCTTTTCCCCCGCTCAGGTCCCGCGTCCCCCCGGCGGCTCTCCCGCGTTTCCCCGCTCCGATCCCACCTCTCCCCCCTTCCCCGCTCGGATCCCACCTCTCCCCCTTTTCCCGCTCAGATCCCACCTCTCCCCCTTTCCCCGCTCGGATCCCACCTCTCCCCCTTCTCCCCGCTCGGATCCCACCTCTCCCCCTTTCCCCGCTCGGATCCCACCTCTCCCCCTTCTCCCCGCTCGGATCCCCTCTCTCCCTTTTCCCCGCTCCGATCCCACCTTTCCCCCTTTCCCCGCTCGGGTCCCGCCTCTGGCGGCCGCTCGGCGCCTCCCGGTGTCGCTGCGGAGGCCGCGGCTCCTTCCGGCTCCTTCCGCTGACGCCGCTGCCCGGCGGCCCCCGCGGGCGCTGCGGGCCGGGGGTGCGCCCCGTGCTCGGGGCCCGCCCGTGTTCGAGCGTTACCCGGAGCTGAACCCCGCTGGAGCCTGCCCGGGGAGGCGGGCAAGGGCAGCGCCAGCAGCGCCGTTCCGGCTGGCGCGGAAGCACCCGCGGCACTCGCTCGGAGTTTCAACACGCGTTTCCTACTCGCGTTCTTTTATTGATTGTTTCTAGCACCACTTGCCCTGTCTCGGTTCATCTGTAATTCCGTGCAAAATCTACAAGCGGCTTGAAAACAAAGTGGGAAAACCTCTGCGGAGGCAAATAGGCGTTTCTTCCTCAGTCCAGATAATGTCAGAATTCTAGTACCACTAAGATTAGCTGAAGCAACAGCTGTTCACTTGTTTAGGGAATTGGGGGTTTAGTTGCTTAATTCTGAAGTTTTTAAATACGTAGTTTTTAACTACGTATAAACCAGATGAAATAAACAAGACTGAGTTAATCAGTGAGTGGAAACATCATAACCAGAGTCTTTGGGAAGCTTTAACAACAGAAATTTGCTGCCGGGGTTGTTGAAGTTGTTTTAGCTTTCAGCAGGAGGATCCTGTTCAAAAGTGGGTATTTACATATTAATTACCTCATTAGCATATGATGCTAATGTCAACTGCTATAGATGATCCTTGTATTTTTCATGAGTAGTAGGAAGTATTAGTCAATGCATAAAAAACCCTGGGAATGTAATTTATAGTCTGTATCTATTTCTAGATGTCTCCTTCTCATCATCTACCTCCCTCAACAAAGGATAAGAGTTATTAAAATAATGATTAAAAGAATGAAATAATCTTTCCCTGTCTTTACAGTCAAGAGTTTTGAGTGGCAATGAAATGGAAAACACAGAAGCCATTCAGATATCTCATTGCAGCTTCTGTGGGGAATTCTATTGGATGAATATCTGACAAAAATGCTTTGGAGATTTGTTCCCTTTTATCCATCTCCTGTGAAAGAGCAGAACATTATTTTACTTCCCGTGGTGATACACTGCCACATAAATTATTACTGCAGTGTCTCTCTCTTCTGGCATGTTCCTCACTGCTATGGAGTACTAAGCAGGCAAAGCAGATTATATTTGTCACAAAATCTCACCAGTCTGCAGCAAGAAGCACTTACTGGTACACAGGTTTAGCATAATTAGAGAAGTAGTTAAAAAGCTGCGTTACATGGAGACTTCTAAACACAAAGGTGCATTACGTGAGAAATGGATTTCTTAGAAAAGCAATGCTGCTGCAATT
This sequence comes from Vidua chalybeata, assembly GCF_026979565.1. Lineage (NCBI taxonomy): Eukaryota > Metazoa > Chordata > Aves > Passeriformes > Viduidae > Vidua > Vidua chalybeata. The sequence continues at coordinate 5,166,621 of NC_071545.1, read as the reverse complement.
GCTTTTCTAAGAAATGCTGCTACCTCATTTCACATATACATAATATTTGGACAAAGCAGGAATATCTCGTGGCTGCAGAAGATCTGCGGCTACAGGTGTTATAACATAACAACATAACATAACATAACATAACATATAACATAACACAACATAACATAACATGATGACAATTGTTTAGGGAGCTGCAGTTTCTGTACCACACACAAGAGGGCTTCAGCAGTAAATTCCTGAGATGTACCTCTTTTTAAACGATGCACCTCAGTTACATTTCCTGTCTTCCTTACAGCCATGTGACCTAGGAATTTGTTTAAATTTACCTTACATGCCAGACAACTTTACCTAGGTTTAATTGCTTGTTTGAAATGATGAATTGGGCCAGTTTCATCCACTGATCAAGTACCAAGAAGTTGTCTGTGCTGGTTGCTTCAGGTATATCCCTCCTGCAATCCCCCTTTGAATTCAATGTCACGTGTTGACACTCCATGGGGTTTTTTTGGCAGATCAGGTAATATTGACTAAGAGTCAGGACACTGTATGTCTTGTAGTCTCTCATCAGAGATAAATTGTGACTGGTCAGTCCTTTTTAATACATTGTAGGTTGTGACTCTTCAAAACTGAATGTGTACAAGTGCATGATGAAAAGATTAAATCTGTGAAGGAATAGCCAAACCTCAGATCAGCCAACCTAATTTCCAAGGGCAGCGAATCTGAAAATTGGAATAATGTATATTGTCTAACAGCTTTTCTTTTTTTGAGCCACAGGGGAAGTAGTTGTGGTAAGTTTAAAAGAACAATAAACTCTAGAATCCCATTAGCTTTATTGGAAGGCTGAATGGTAAAACTGCGTTTGAATTTAATTCTTCATTCAACAAAAATAACAGCAACAACAACAGCAGCAAAACCAAACCAACCAACCAACCAAACAAAAAAACAGGAGGAAAAAAAGTGATATTTCCTGGAAAAGGATTGTGAATGAAATCAGGTGTGTTGATTGTGCTTGTTGCCATGGCAGCAATTAATTACAGTCATTGGTGCACATTTGCACTGACTGGCTTTCCTACAGTCAGGGGGTAAACATTGTGGGAATCCCTCCCTTCTTCAGTTTACAAATAATCCACTTCCAGTAATGCAGTCACCTCTTCACAAATACAGACAGGGCAGAGGAAATGAAATAAAGAAACACTGGGGAAATTTGAGGAATTCAGTGGGATTCTGCTACACCTGAACAACACAGGTTCAGAACAGTTGAGAAGGAACTGCCCTAGAGATGCATTTTACCTGGGAAAAGTCCTGGGAAGCAAAGCTGGTGATTCCCAAAGCACCCAGGCAACCCTGCAAGCAGAACAGAGAGGGTAAAAGTTACTTACAGCAGCTTTGCCATGCTCAGGCTGGAAGAGACTGATAGTCTTGCTGCATCACACTCTGAGGACTAATAATTGACTGCAACTTTGAGAGCATATTCTGAATTATCTTTGTTATTCTGAGCAGCAGATTGACTTTGGCAACCAACACCTAGTCTATGCAAAGCAAAGTGTTCCTTCTCCATAAAGCTAAGCCTAGATTAAAATTTTGAATCTTTTATGGTAAAGATCCTAATTTAACATTCAAAGACCTCAGGAAATTGAAACTGCATCTCTAGAGAAACTAATTTGCACTACTGGTTTTTTCCTTTCATAATAATCATTTCCCAATGAATACATGAAATTGTTTTGTTAACTATGTTTTTAGTTTTCTGACTTTGCAGGAATTATTTGTTCCCTAGCATGGCAATGAATGCCTAAAAAAAAATACGGTGATGTGGAAATGAAATCTTTATGTAGTGTTGATTTATTCTTGATATAAATGTTTGTCATCAGTCTGGTCAAAAAAGGACCTGGGGTTAGCAGGCTCTAACTTAGGTTTACTGTAAAGTCAGTCTAGAGAGAGTCTACAAGGACCTCTGCCCATCTTCATGGCTAATATAGATTATTTAATAATGTTTCTAAAAATAAGCAGATGTACAAACTTTGTGGGCCCCAAGATTAGAACAAAACCTCTCCAAGACACAGAGTATCACTGATGAGCATCTCATACCTGATTAACAGCTTGTACCCAGCTGGGTTAAATGTTCCTGCAGTTTTATAGCCTTTGCTTTCCCTTGGATTTAACTGGGAGATGACAATGGCAGATCATTGCAGGGGAGTGATTCAGGTCTGTGAGTGCCTCTGGTTCAGATTTATGAGAAGAGAGCTGATAAAACCTCTGTCTAAGACATGGTATTTGTGGGGCTAATTTGTACTTTCAAGTAACTTTGCAAACGTAGTTGGAAAAAAAGAGACAAGCTTGGGATCCCCGTTAAGACTGGTGCCCCAAGGCTAATTAATTTTGTCTCACTGCTTTAGTTAGTCTAACAAAACATTTCACTTTGCTTCATTAACTTTGTATCACCCAAACATTGCAATTAAAAGAGGTAGCAGCTGCCTGGTTTGTGGAACTACAGAGGCATTTTCACAGATTACAGATCTTGGAGATGTGAGAAATAGATGGCAAGAGCTCAGAATGATGCTGTGCCTGCTTAACAGTGTATTCCTGAATATAAAGACTATTATATTCCCAGCCATATACACCTTTCAGTAGTTTAGCAGAGCAAAATATGGTCTGTAGTGTTGATGACTACTCTGTAGTGTTGATGACTACTCTGTTTATTGAAACACTCTCTCTCAAGGAAGATGTTCCTTTTAACTGATCCTAGTGCTGAAGCCCTACTGGTTCATGATAGCTTGTTGCCATGGTTGGGTAATGATGTCACACATTCTGCCCAGTGTCCATGCCAGAAAATAAATGAGAATGACTTTTTTAATTACTCAGAGTTACTTAGCAATTCCCTGGAAGGCTTAAAGTGAATTGCAAGGAAAAAAACCAAGATGCCCTGTTGACCCTACCTGCACAGTATCTTTATGCCAGTGAAGAGACACAATAAAACACCAGAGTAAATTCTCTGCGGGTTTGAAAACAAGGTTCTATTGCTGAAATACACTTTGTTACTCAACAGATTTCAGAGGGCTGAAGATGAGCAGGAGGCTGGTGAAGTGTGGCTTTAGGGCTCCCACATGAACACCTTTGTAAATATAGTTTCTGGAAGAGGGAGCTTGTCTCTTTCCCTCCATGGGTGACATTCTGAGAGGAAAATGATCCTGAGCAGGGTACAGACATCACTGCACCAGGTGGTAAATGCCACGCTACTGCCTTCTCTCACATCCCCTTTCAATTTGAAACCTAATTTAGGTTAGAACTGGCCTTTTGAGGTCGGCATCTGGAAGGCACAGAACAAGAGGGAATCTCTTGTAAATATACCAGAAAGGCTGAAGCAGCACCAACCCTGTCTCTGCTCCCCAAACCTCGGCTTCTGCTTCCTCTTCCCTTCACAGACAGTGTGTTTGGAATGCGGGAGCTTTCTCCCCTCCGAGGTGAGCCCGTCCCGAGGCTGCCGGAGGGATCGGGATCCCCATGCCCGTGGTTTTGGCAGCTTGTCCCTTTCCGTGAGCAGCGCTGGCACGCCCGATCGCGCGGGGCTCCGCGCTCGCTCCGCACCCGCCTGCGGGGGCTCGCCCGGGGTCGGGGCCGGCGGCCGGGGGGCGGCGGGGTCTCTGCGGGGCCGGGCCGGGCCGGCGGCGGCCGCGGGGTCCCCGGTCCGCCCGCGGGGCGCGGAGCAGCCGGGGCGGGGCTCGGGGCGCGTTACCTGCGCGGCCGCGGGGCCGGGCGAGGCGCGGCGGCGGCGGCACCATGAGGGTTAACTTGGGCGCGCTCTCCCTCTTCGTGGCCCTGGTGGGACTTTTGAGCTTCATCTTCCTCGTGGTGGCCATCGCGACCGACTTCTGGTACATCATCGATGCCTCCAAGCTGGAGGCGTCCCGGAACGGCACGGACGCGCTCAGCTCGCACTCGGGGCTCTGGCGGACCTGCCGCGGTGAGTGCGCGGGCGGCGGGCCCGGGGCAGCGGAGCGCTCCGCCTGCGGGCTCTGGCTGCGGCCATGCGGGGTCCGTCCGGCTCTGGGGATGCGGGAGTCCGGCTGCGGATCAGGCTGCGGGGATGCAGCTGCAGGGGTCTCGGTTCGGGGTCCATCTGCGGGGGTCCGGCTGTGGGCATGGGGGGATGCGGGCTCAGGCTGTGGGGATGCGGGGATGCAGGGATGGGGATGCGGGGTCTGTCCGGCTGCGGGGTCCGGCTCGGGGACAGTGCCCGCTGCCCGCGGAGCTCCGGCTCTACGTGCTTCAAGGGACGGGCGCTCCCCGGCCGTGCCCGGGACCCGTGGGCAGTGCCTTGTCAATACCTCCCGTGTCACTGCCCAAGGAGACATGGGGAGAGCGAATTTTCTGCTACTGTAACCTGATTTTACATTAACTTTTAATTCAAGATAATCTAATAAACCTTAACCATTTAGAAGGAAGGAGATGTCTTTTCATTTGGCTCAGGAAATTAAGGGGCAAAAGTTCTGGGTTAAAGCCATTAAAATTATAAATAATAATATAACAAATAAAAACATAAACACTATCTAGTTTATTTACCTAAACAATACAATTAATTTAAATATAAGTATTATTATGTATCATAGCATAAGTATTATTATGTATCATAGTATTATGATAATCCTATATATCAATATATAGGATTTTCCCCATGTAGTTAATTTATATGCTAGGCATTTAACTTTTGGCTTTGATTCCACTCTTAAAAGACAGGAGTAAGTAATGTTTGCCATAGGCAAGAAAGGATGTTGTTTCCAGAGGAGCAGGGAGAAGGAGCAGGTTACTCTTTTTGCTGTGCACTGAGCCCCGTTGCAATGAGCTGATGTTTCCCTGTTGACTCCAGTGGTCAGGCCCCATGGGAGCAGCTGAGGCTGCATGCTAAAAATCCTCTCATTTCCTTCCCTACCTAGGAGTGGCTGTTTTAGAAACAGCTATTATTATATGAATTATATGTACATGCAAAAAAACAAATATATATGTAGCAAACAGATATAAGAGTGTAATTTTCCCCCTTTTTCTAATAGTGAGGAGTGAATGTTACCCTTTGATAAACCCGTTCTGGCATGAGAATGCGAACATCACCGATTCACACAGACAGCTTTTGTGTGAGTAGCGTTTATCTTATCTTATATTTCCATCCATCCCTCTCTCCCTCCCTGGCCACTTACAAGGACCCATTTCTGATTCAGAGGGGGAATTCACTGAGAAAGTGTTTTGACTCTGCTTCTGTACAATATCTGTCACTGCCTGTGGTCTTTAAGTGTGTTTACTGTTGAAATAACCATCTATTTGATGACAAGTTCAGCTAATTTCTTCCACAGGAGCAAAACCTCTCTGACTGGAATGGCACAGGAAGGTAAACAATTGCGAAAAATAAAGGGCAAAAGTGTTCACAATCACCTCACTGAAAATGCTTAAGAACACATTTAAACTAATCTTTAACACAGCTACTTTTCTAGCATTTCAGTGGGATTCCTGGCAGTGATAAAAGACTTAAGTATGGGAGAATTTAAGAAAATAAATCAATGACCAAAAGCAGTGTTCAAAATCTTTGAGGAACATTGTGTTCAAAAACATTGTAACATGATGTTTTTCTTATATATTTTCTTCTTTTTCTTTAGATTCATTTGTCAATGCCAGAATGTTTTCAAAAAGTCCAAGTGGAACATTTTCAAATACTTACAGGCATCTCCTAGAAGATGATTTACCATCTTTGCATCATATATTTGGCACAAACCTTTCCTCACACACCTCGTGTATGGGCTTGCTTTTTACAGTTTTTTAATTTACTCACGAGTTCTCCCTGACTCTGCAGAATAAAAGCCTTTGTCCTGTTTCTTAAAATGGACCATTCTCAAACCCAGCCATTCCCTGGGCTCCAGAGGGGCTTAAAGGGTCTTTAGTTTCTTGGAGCAGCAGCGGGTGGTGCAGCTGCAGGTGCAGCACACAGAGGCAGCCTGGGAGGTGCTGGTGCTGCTGGGGCTGTCACAGCTGTCCTGGGAAGGTCGAGTAGGAGCAGATCCCAGAGAACTCCTGAAGCAGCCATATAAACACATCAGCAGGGTCAGGACTTACAGCCCAGCATGTCTCTCTGTGCTTTCCAATAGGAAGTGCCATTTCTTTAATCTTCCAGGCTCAAAACAGAGGGCTGTAGCTGCTCCATGGTTCTGAAATCAGTGGAGGTGATTGTCTGCTGGATCACCTGAGCCTTTGAGGGGTCAGCACTTTAACTCAGCCTGCCTGATCCTGTTTTGAGTGCTGGCATCTCTACTGTTATGTTGGTGATAGTCCAACATTTCAGGATGAAACAATTTGCTTTCCAAAAGTGGTGTGCATATTTGCAAAAGGTTATATTTCTCAGGTGAGAGATTGCAGCTCTTCAGTTAAATAAAAAAGCAAAACCAAAAAGCAGTGTTCTTTTGGTTATGAAAATGATATTGGCTTGGAAACAAAGGATGGCTCTTTGTGAATCATGAAGTGTAAGAAAATAGTGGATATGAATAAAAATTGTATTAATAATTATGTTTACAGACTCTTCAGGGCCTTGGAGAGTTTTTTTCTCTCACTTTCACATCAAGTACCATTTTCATGTTCCTGGAAAAAGACTTCAGGTCTGCAAAGACACTTGCATATTTTATTATAAACAGGCATAGTCTGCCTAAAAGTGATGAGAGAAGAAATCAAAGATACTTCAATTGAAATAACCTGCTAGGTTTGATTGGAATGCCCTACTGAGTTAGCTTTTTGATTTTTTTGCTCAGCTTCAATGCAGTTTCAGTGTGGTGAGGCTACAGATCCTCAGCAGTAGCAGCTGAATGTAGAAAGTACCATGTCAGTACTTCTTTCCAGGAAATATAGATATTTTTAAGTGACATCTAGATTCATCAGGTCCTGAGATAGTACCTTCTACATCAGCTTTACTCTTCTCTCTTAAATGTTTCTGACTGTGGCCACTGAATCATATTTAGGCAGATCATGGCAAACCATTTTCATCTACAACACATTTTAACAAGAATTTTAGAGGGAAATTCTGTGATCATGGATTGCAGTGTAGTTACAACAGATTCTTCACCTGCTGCTCTATGTGCCAAACAAGCTAATTGCACAGCTTTAATTGGTTACTTCACAAAAATGACATTTTTCTCTCTGTGTGCCTGTGAAGGTGTTTGTGAGGCACAGTCACATGGGATTAATCTCATTCCATCTAGCTGTACACTCATATTTCTCACTGTTTGATTGGCACTGAATTTCATGAGCTCTGGCAACATCAAACCTTTTTCTTTCTGATTATTCCTAAAAAGACTTTAAAGGACTGTCTCCTAAAGTCGGCACTTAAGTAACACATTGGTCACATCCCTCATTCTCCAGAGTTTGAATGCACTTCCTGGCATGTCTGAACTAGACACAAATGCCAAAGAGATTGGAGAAAGTCTGTATGTGAATGCAAAGAGCTGGGCCTATGTGCAAACAGAGGTGCTGGCCACTGCCAGAAGACAAACCCTTCATTAGAGAATGAAAAGCCTCCATGGTCTCTTCTTCCACATTTCCAAGACCTCCCCTATTCATCCCAGCAGATTCCTTTTAGTCTTATTGTGTACTTCAAATTGAGCTCCTGGCAAATTAAAATAATTAGGTGCACGAGTTAAATAAAGCCCTGTGCTAGCAGCAATATTGCCCAGGCCATCAACCTAGGGCTTGCTAAGCCTGGGACTGTGAGGTATTTTCACATCACAGTGCTCGTGAGCTGCTCCTCTAATGGACTGGACACAGAGACACTCTCTCCTCTTTGCTAGCCTTCCTTTTCCTCTCTTAGCACTCCCCCCAGCTGAACATGCAGTGTATACCCTGCCTCCCCTCAAACCCACAATGGATAAAATATTTTCCTATTACAGATTGCACCATGGCCTGCTCATTTGTTTAAAACATCAGCCACTGTCTAAAGAAAAATACCACTCGACTGCCTACCACTAGCTTTTCTGAAAGTTCTGCATTAATTAAATTCTTTTTACTGGAGATGTACACTTTCCTCTGGCTCACACAGGAATAAAATGAAAGTATCACTTTCTGTAATTTAGACAGCTATTAGAGTCTCTTGGTGACTACTAGGATTGAAGATAGCCTTCTGAAAATTCCCCTTAGAATTTAAATTTGTCAGCAAAGACATCTCTGATGTTTTGCCTTGCCATGTGCTCTCCTGTGCCAGCTATGGCAGACAAGCAGCAAAAGCAACATTTTTCATGGTGAGCTGAAGCCATCTCTCTCTAAATGACAAAATAAGGATGTCACTGACTTCAAAAGCAGCTGCATCGAGTTCTGAGCAGCTCCGCCTTTTTCCAGTAGCAGAAATGTAACATCCAAAATCAGATCTAGATGTGAGGATCACACACAGAGAGGAGGAAGCTGCTGAGTAGAAGGAACGGCAGTGTTTAATCAGCTGAAACCTTTTCCCCCAGAGTTTGAGCTTTCTAAAAGAATTTCTTAAAAGAAAGGAAAAGCCCAAACAAGAAACCTCAACTTGTTACACTGGTGAAAAGTTGCTCTTAGACATTTTTGTCATATAAATATTTTCCATTTACCAAAACCTATATTGTTAATAATGAATAAATGCCATTACAGATTTAGCTGAAGGCAGCACCAGTGTAATCCTTGCAAAATAAAAAATATTGTAAATATTTCTATTCAAAACCAGACAATTTCTCTTGAATCTCAGCTTTGCACTTGAGCTGCTGCAGGGTCCCACCAGCACTGCAGAGCTTGAGCTCGAGTTATGAAAAATAATGTGAGAAGAACAGCTGTTCTTTCTTACTGTCTGTGTGACACACAAACCACCTGCATAAGGTACCTCCAAGGTAAGATTAAGCCTCTGGCAATCCTGATTTTTTGTCAGAGATTTTGACAATATCTCAAAATCAAACTGGCCATCAAAAATGGCCAGTGATTGGTTTCCTTTTACAGGCCCATTTTTAGTGATCTCCTCTATTCCTGACCCATCCAGAAATGAGTACTTAATGGATGTGGTTTCCACTCATATTGTTTTTCCTGTTATAAAATCAAGACTGGAGCGTGCAGCTGCCCATGCACAACTGCTTTAAGTATTCTCCCCAGAGTATTTTTATTTTTTCTTTTTTAGACATGAATGTAACTGGAACCATGAGGCTGCAGACAAGTTCGTGCTTCCTGCAGGGAAATGATCTTTGCAGCAGAGGCAATTCTGATACCTCAGTTGTTTTAATGTAACAGCTGCTTGGTTTCTTCCTCAACAAAATGGGTTTAATAGTACAGATAAACTTGTCTGGATTTCCTCACAGCATGTGGACCCTGTAACAGTCATGCACCAGCTGCTTTCACACTTCACCCTGCTCCATTTTTACTGAGTTGCAGTTTATGATGTTAGAAAGACTGCTCTATTCTTTGGCCACTGTGACATTTTTTCCTGAGGGATTTACAGTTCTTTGCAAAATTTCTTTTGGTTTTAAGCTACTAGAAGGAAACAGCTGGGGCTGGAGCAAGAGCCATTTCAGAGGCCAAGTGAAATAAGACCCAAATGATGCACATAGAAATTCTGGCTTAATTGGTCTGGTAGGTGTGTACCTGTTTCTGAGCAACAGTGCACTGTTCCTTCGGAGAGGTGCCAGTGGACATCTGCTTCAGTACTTGCTGTAGATATAACAGCAAATATATACAGAAATCCAAGATAACTTCAGCACCACTGCAGCTGAGGCCTAACCAGTGACAAGTTCTGATGAATATTCTCATTTTCAGATTCATTGGTACCCCAGCAACAGAATGTGAGCCACAGTGCATCGCTCACATTCATCATTCTACCCCAACCTGCTGCTGCAGTTTGTGTCAGTGCCACCTGCTCCAGGTCTAGCATCATTTTATTTCTGCTGTCTGCAATTGGTCTTCCTGTTTAGCTCAGAGATTTTTTGAGAAAAGCAGGATGCCAAAATATGTAACACACAGGCCAGAGCCTGGAGACCCCTAACTCTGTGAGCAATCCTCCTCCATCACCTTTTCTCTGTTGAACAGGAGGGAATCCAGGCCTTCCTGTCCCTGTGGCCCAAGCCCAGAAGACTCACATTCAGCCACAGACAAGTTCTTTCAGCTGTTCATTTGTTTTCTAAGTTGTTTCCTTACTTTTTTCCTAGCAAGCAGGTCAGACTTTCTGTGTGCAGAAGTCCTTCTGGAGCAGCCCCATTGGTTTTAACAAGTGCCAGGAGTCTGTTTCAGCTGGAGGCTTTTGTCATTCTAACTGGCTGTGTAGTTACTGCTGGGTAAGACAAACAAGCCCTTAATTAAGCTCTTCTGAGCTGCTGCCATTTGGAGTATTTCTGATGAGGTGATATTACAGATTTCTAGGCACTATTTGCTATTATAAGCTGTGCAAACAAATCCAAAGTTAGTTTGAAGCAATTAAGCTGCAGGATGTTAACAGGACATGATTAACAAAACTGCTGGGCTTGCACTTGGTTACTTCTGACACTGCTCAGTGTTTCTGTTTCATTCCACAGATTTCTCTCACAAACAACCCCTCAACAACTGTGTTGGGTGGTAATTTAGAGATGCCTGCCAAATTCTCAGTTCTGGACACACACTGCAGATGTCATTTTTACAGATATTTGGCCAGAGCTCTGGTAAAAGGGCTTTGGCTAGCTAATGTGAAACATCAGTGACCATGATTAAGCAATTTGATTCTTTTTTGCTTCAAAAAAAGAGAGTGTTTTTTAAAAGTTTATGAGTTTGTTTCCGTATTTCCAAGATTAAACCATTGGATCTTTCATGTTGGACTAACAGGGAACTCAGGTGTTGAGAAATAGATGTGGGAAACCGAATTATGTCTTACAAGAAAATGCACATGCCTCTTCTTGTGCAAAATGCTTAGGGTGATTTTTTTTTTTTCCAATACTAGAGCAATTTAATCAATATTAAGACAGTTATATGTTTATACATAATGCATAAATGTGTATTTCAACAAAAACTAAAAAAACACTAACATGACTGCAAAATGAATGTTTTAACTTCTTTCAGATGATTATTGAAGACAGAAACACAGTAAAGATATTTTAAGTCATTTTCTTCTATAAACTAATTCTGTTCCTCTAATCAAGGAATATAATGGCATAATATCATATGCCAGATGGCATGAATTCAGATTCCTAAGTGGTTTCCATGGCAGCATTTTAGAATAAGTTTCCCAGGCAGTTTCAGATTTCATAGTACAAATGAGCATTAGATATTGGACTAGAACACTGGAGATTATAAAAGTACTATTTAACCAAATAGAATTCACTAAATATTTGATTTTTAAAAAGCTACCAGTGATTAATGAGAAGTGTGATCCCAGCTGTGGGTAGGAAAAGTAAGGCTCTGTCACAGTGAGGTTTGTGAGTTTCAGCTGAGCTATCCCTAAACCCTATATTTTCACTGAAGAGAGCATAAAAATCAGAGTTATTCTGATATTGCAACTGTCACAGATGATTAATGTAATCTAGGAAACTCCCAAGGATGCTCTGGTATGGTTTTCTTTTTCCTTTCCTTCACCAAGTTCCATTCAGAGTTTGTTTTGCCCACCCACATGTATCCTGACTCAGGTTGCAGTAGCTGAAATCACACCATGACAAGAAAATTCAAAACAATGGCAAGTTAGTGCTGCTGTCCTGAGGTGGAGTTTGCTAGCAGTGACTTGGACTGCTGAGGGACACCTGGAAAATCACAAGGCAGAGAGCCAGCCATGAACTTGGTTATGTTTGCTCTCTCTCAGCAGGGCCAGCTCCGAGGACAGAGTTGCACCATTCTTGCATTCATACTTTTCAAATGTTAACTGCATCCTCACAAGGTTTTTTCACCTTTTACTGCAAGACCAAAGCTAAGATGACACATGGATGTCAGAATGCTGGGGAATAATCAAAAGGAGACCAAATAACCCTCAGCAAGCTCAAATGTGGCTGAAGACCACAGTCCTGTTGCTGCTGCCTCTGTAGAATATGAGAAGTGAATGGGGTGCCCAGTCTCTGTTCTGTCACACTGTGTCTCATCACAACCACCACCTCTAACCACATGAAACTCCTCAACTAAGTTCCATGGCTATTTCTCATCTTGGAATTCAGCTAAGATTTGCAGGCAGTTTTGACATGCTGGTTTGTTCCCAGTAACTGAGGATTGATCTGGCTGTTAGCACCGAGAATTGCTTTAGGTCTGTGCTTGTTGGCCAGGAACAGCAGCTGTGGCCAGTTTTGCTGAAGGAAGGCCCAGGGAGAGTCCTCAGCTTTAGAATCAGAGGGGAAGTGCTTTCTTCAATGCAGAATGTTGGATTTATGATTTCTGAGTGTCAGCTGGTCCTGATGTCAGCATATGTGGGACTGGAAATGAAAATATTATACCAGAAGCAGAAAAAAAAAAACCAAAATTTGTCCCCTCCCAATACTTTGTTGTTTGCCACTTTTTTTTTTTTTTTGGTTGGGTTTTTTTTGGGGTTTTTTTTTTGTTTGTTTTTTTTTTTTTTTTTTTTTTTGGTTAGCATGTTCTGTGCTACACAAAACAATGTCTGGAGAAACCACATTCTACTGAAGTACAAACATCAACAGTGTCTGCCCTAATGCCATGCAGACCCTTCCTAACCTTCCAGGCTTCTGGAAGTGAACAGAGGCATGTACACAATTGTGTCTGATTTTGTAATGATACTGTTGAGGATGAGCTGGATCCTTAGCCAGTGGCAGATGCAGTAGCTCCAATTCCATGGGCAGTTACAGCGACTTGAAAAAATAGATTATTTGATCACACACCAACTGTGAGCTCTTAAGTGATTCCTTTTCCTAAGCTAATGGTCTATTGTGCCTCTGTGAAAAGGAGACAATGAAGCCTACACCTCTTCAGAGTATGGATTTTACATTTTCTTTTCTCAATTACTCTGCACTTTACTCTGGGATGAAACAAATTGATACTGGAATTACTTTTTTTTGGTTATTATTATAAAATAAGGTTGGGTTGAATGTTGTGGATAGATTACATCAGAGGGAACAATGACACAATAATGGTTTATGATGGAAAAAACCAGGGTGATATGAAAAAATACATAGCAACCCTCTGTTTACACAGCTTTTAAAATGTTATAGGGATCAAGAAAGACTAATGTAAAACATTTAGCATGGGAGGAAGCAAGGAGGATAGGTTAATGCACTTAGTGAAGCTGCTGTAGAAAACAGTGACAGACAGAATCAGAGCTGGATGGGAAAATTTACCTCTACTTGATGGTCAGCTGCAGCACAGGAAAAGGTCAACAATTTGCTACATCAGTGCAGCAGAGGACACGTGAGAGAAGAGAAACCTTTAATCAAAGCATGGCTGGATCTCACCTCCCAAACAGAGCAGTGTGATTCACATAACAGGGCTATTTTTCATTACGGTTGCCAGTGCCTACGTGGTATGCAGTGCATCACCTGATATCCAGCTGGCTCAAGAGCTGAGGGCAGTTGGATTGCTCATATATATCTGTGTAGATATATCCTCTATATCTGTGATCTCTGTTTGAATCACAGGCTGTAATCCTGTGAGGGTTTGTTCTGTTTGTTACCTTTTCCTCCATACCATATGTTCGTCCTGCTGATTTACACTGAAAGCCCAAGGGGTTGTCCAATTTCTTGTTTGTGCAGCACAGAATGAGGCTTTGATCCTGATCAGGGGCCCTGCACTTCATAATTATTGGTACATCCACTGACACCATAATAAAATATTACAATATTAACATTCTTCATTTTTCTCCAGACATGCATGGAACATTTGTCATCCTGATGCCCCTCAGTCTGATCCTGATGATTTTTGGAGGAATGACTGGATTCATCAGTATTCTTGCCAGGGCCTACCTACTGCTCCTAATGACAGGACTGCTTTTCCTTTTTGGAGGTACTAAATCAAACTCCTGGCCTAACTGTTTTAGATAACAAGAGGTTGTATCTGGGAAACATCACTTTGGTTCCCAGGGAATAAAAGCAAGAATTTGCTTTCAGAATAATGCTGGTGTTCATTCACCTGGTGTCTGCTGGGGTCCTGGTTCTGGAACAGAGCTACTTAGGGAAGGCAAATATCCCTCCTTGGGGAGTGAGTCACCCTTTGAACAATCTGTGTTTGCTGTGCCCATTAACACAAAAGATTCAATAACTTCTCAGCATGGTGCACAAATCTTTACAGACAGGCTAATGGGGTGATGGAAAAGTGACCGTGGAATTACTAAATTGTAGGCTTGCACACATTTTTGCAGCTATTGAGAAAACTGATGTTTTTAAAAAGGTATTTGCATTGAGTTCCTGAAAATGGAGTTTTTAGGCATTCCTGGCTTAGCCTCACTGCTAGTTTTGATCTAGAATGGTGTCCCCAAACTGTGGGCCACAAAAGGAAACCCCTAGAAGTTATTTTAGTTGGAGTGTAACATTTCAATTTGAAGCTAGTAAAATGCTTTTACATTTATTTTTATCTTTTTCTTTTCTGCTGTATCCAAACCCACTGTGTTTTAGAAAATAATTTATGAATTAAAAAAACTAAAAACATTCTGTCAAAGTAGGAAAAGTGTGTCTGCATCTTCTGTTCCAAACAGATTTCCAGTGCTGTTTCACAGTTTTAACATAAAATGGAATTTTTTCCCAGCAGAAAAGGGGATCCTCAGAATTGGCTCTCATCAACTGCTCATACAGTCCTATTTTTAAGAAGAAAATGCTAAGAGATTTGCTGGAAGCAAATGCTGCTGTCTCAAAGCCTTGACTGAGCTTTTTAGTCTGAAATGCTCTAACACCGACCAACCATCCCCCACTATGATTGTCTCCTAAAAAGAAGAGCAAGTTCTAATTCCCGAGAACAGCAGAAAGCTGGATTCACTGAAAAGGCTGGTGGAAAACTGCTCCAAATAGTCAGTGAAAGATGAAAAGCTGTGAAGTGCCAAGCATGATTATCCCACTGGGGAGTGGAGCAGGAGCTGCTTGGGGCTGCAAAGAGGGAAAGGAAACACAGAGGCAGTGTCAGGAGAGGGGTGCTTGAGGAGGTTCTGGGCAGTGTCCCAGGAGAACATGAACAGACTGCAGGGTGGCCTTTGGCTGAGACCAGCCCCCATCCTGCTCTGGCTGGATGCACAGAACAGTTTTGTAGGACACTCAAATTCACAAAGTTCAGTATTAGTTAGGTAGCTCTGTTTCAGCAGAAAGAGATAGTTGCAGATGCCATTCCAGAAATGTGGGGTTTTTTAAACTCTCAGAACTCATATGTTCTACATGTCAGACATCCTATAGGTTTCGTTGTTTTTTTTTTTTTTTTTTTTTTTTTTTTTTTTTGCAAGGGAATCTGCACAGAATTCAGTGCACCTTGTTGAAAATGTCAACAAACCAGTCTTTTCCATTTCTGCTGACAAAAGGTATGAAGCAATTTTTTCCCCCTCCTTGCAGAGGACTAGAATAAGGTACAGGCATCAGGTGATGGTTAAAATCAGGAATATGAGTATGAATTTGGACTGATGGATAACCCAATACTCTTCTATCTTGGTTTACCTCTAATCAAACATATTTCTGGCAAAAAGGCAGCTCATCAAGACTTACTGTAATTTAACAGAAAGCTATATCAAAATTTTCTCTCTCAGAATCAAATCACTATTTTGTCCTGAAAGTGTTTCAGTATTTACTTTCCCTAGGCTGCAGTCCTTTTATCCAGACCCTTGTTACTGCATCTTTTCTGCTGCTGATCCAGTAAAGGGTGACTTCCATCAGTGCCTGTCCTTTGACTGACAGGGATGCCAGGCTCAGGATGCAGTGTGTACCTGTTCCAGATGTGCCATTCTTTACATTTGCCACCTTTTGAACAGTCTTTTAATTCTGAAAACATCTGGCTCCTTGAGTGCCCTTATTAATTTATTTTTAGTCTGTCCCAAAGATGTCTTTGACTCAGGTATTTGGAAGTGATGGGTAGTCATGGCAGCACCACACTTGGTTGGAGGTGATAGAGAAGACTAACAAATTTACACTGAACACTCGAAACTGACAATACTCAGGAAACAGCCTCAGCCTCCATTCAGTGACCTGAAATGCAAGAATCTGTGTCTCTGTGGGCTTTCTTGCATACAGGGAGACAATTGTCCATGGTGCTCAGCAGTGAGGAATCAGGCAACATTACAATACAGTTCTGAAAACAGATATGCACGTGCATTAGATACCTGTAAAATACAGGACTCGTTTTTTGTGGAGGGAGGCTTGCTGCCAGATGTTGTGATTCTGTCTTTAACAGTGGGAACACATTATTCTCAGTGGACACAAATAACCCTGCCTTTACTTCCCTCTCACCCTCATTGCCCAAGAAACCAACCTCAGGTAGATTTCAAAGATAACCTGTAAATCTGGCCTGGCTAGAATAGGAAGGACATATCCAATTGATTGTTTTTAATTTCTTCAGTGGCTGCTAAGTAGCTGAACATGTTTCTCTTTTCAGCTCTTGTTACCCTTACAGGGATCAGTGTCTATATTGCATATTCAGCTGCTGCCTTCCAAGAAGCTGTGTGCCTCCTGAAGAGCAAGGATCTCCTGGTGGAAATTGATATCAGGTTTGGCTGGTCCCTGGCACTGGTCTGGATCTCCTTTGTGGCAGAAGTGCTCACTGGGGCTGTGTTCCTCCTGGCAGCAAGAGTGGTGGGTCTGAAACGGCAGCGTGAGCAGACTTTATGAGCAACAGGTGCCTTTGCAACAACAGAGCCCTGCAGAGCTGATAACTGGGATTACTTGGTCCATCTGGTCACTAGGGGCAATAAGAGTGCAAGACTGAGTATCTTGTCAGTTGTTGTAAGCCTTTTTCCTCACAAGCCTTTTCCTGTAAAACACAAAGATGCTGGTAGATCAGTAAAACATTCCAGGTGTTGTCAATTAGGAAACCCTTGTGTCCTTAGAAGAGTGTGCATTGCAGTGTTTGTATTTCCAGAATACGTTCAGCTGGCAGCTCATCAGACATCTCCATTTGTTGCTTAGAACAAGGCAGATTTCTTGCTTTCTTTTCTCTTTTCTGCTGTCTCAGCAAAGTGCCTCAGAGTACCTTGCAGGCCAGATTTTGGTTTCCCCTGAGAGCTCTTAGAAGGACATGGACCTGTTGGAGTGAGTGCAGAGGAGGCCATGAAGATTCTCAGAGGACTCAGCACCTCTGCTCTGGAGCTGGACTGAGAGAGCTGGGGCTGTTTGGCCTGGAGAAGAAAAGGCTCTGGGGAGACCTTAAAGCTCCTGTCAACACCTAAAGGGGCTCCAGGAGAGCTGGAAAGGATCTTTGGACAGGGGCCTGGTGGTTGGAACTAGATGGTATTTCACATCCTTTCCAACCCAAACCATTCCAGGATCCAGCAATCCAGCAGATGGTAGTGGCTGTGATGCTGAAGTTCTCCAGTGCAGTGCATCAGTGAGTGCACTGCAAGAGAAAGATACAGCTGTTTTCCAGATGTTCCAACTGCTGGAGACAGCCCCAATCTCTCAATGATCAGGCTACATACTTCTCTCCTTCAGCTTATTACTAGCTGCCTTTTCAACTCTGCAATGCAGGAGATGTATCTGATATATTTTCCAATTTTTGCAGTTTTTATGATGCTTCTTTTTCATGAAGTTTTTGCACATGCTTTGTGCTAGAATGTTTATCTTGTGCTGAAACTGCTGAGTAAACTGAACATGCAGGACACATGAAATTCATTTTGGGTGCCAAGCAATCTAGTTTTTCCTCTTCAGTGCTCACTGAAGTTACTGAAAAAAATTTCCCCTGACTGCTGTGCTGAATAGAGACTTGAATTGTGATAACAGCTCCACTACATTTCTGATAGATCATGTATTTCTGGAGGCCCTCAGCACTCTGCAGTTCAGGCCTGTGACTCAGGAGCTGTGTCAGGCACCCTCTGTCATTGGGCACGTCCCTTGTACATTCTCCAGCAGCACAAAGGGCACCACTCACCTACCTCTGTTAAACACCAGAACAATTTTATCCGTGTGTCCTGTGTTAAAGATTGCACATGCACTCTGACCAAGCTCAGCTCTAATATTAGTCCCAAAGTACCAATGTTTTTATGAAAAAATAGTGGCAGGGAGCTCCTGAGAGCTGACAGACTTTGGAGATAGTAGGGAGCATTTTAATGCCATGCTGTGAATGGAGAACTGAGCCAGGAAACTTGTCCGAGGTGACATGAAACCGGAGTTTCTGAATCCTGGGCTAAGCCCTTACTTGTTAGATCTTGCTTGTTATCAGAATGAAATAAGGCTCAAAATCCTGAATAGACTGAGCAGTAGAAATTCTGTGACTAACTAGTATAATTTTATAATTCTTAGTTGCTCGCCCATTGGTTTCAGGTATTTTCCATGTTGCCTTATGTTGGGACCATGTAATTGAGTCATTTTACAAGTTAAAGCATACCAAATCAGCTCTGTAAGAAGTATAAGAAAAAAATCCTTTGTAGTCAAAATTCCATGTGCTTAAGTGAATTATGTAAAATGTAATTCTCTGTTTTGGTGCTGGTGAAACTATTTATAATGCAATTTGTATGATGTTGTTCAGACATTACTGTAAGCTGTAACAGTAAAATATCATCTGAGTTATTTTTTGAATATTTATTACAGATGTTATTTTAAAGTGGCTTTGAGTGTTGTAAAATTAAATAAAATGACATCTCAGAGCGGGAATTATTTGCCAAGACATGAAAGAACGAAGATATTTATTTTTCTTTAACTTTTTCTGCAGATTTATTCTACTGTTTTTATAATGCTTTTGAAGTTCCTGTGTCAGATGTGGTAGGTATTTGAAAGATACTTACACAGCTACAATATAAAATACTCAAGTGATCAAATCTAATTAGCAAGCCAATGAATCTCTTATTGAATTAGAGCAATTCTCATTTCCATGACTCTCCTAAATTTCTCATTCTGGCTTCCTGCAATATCTGGCACAATGGTAATAAAGAGTATCTTCTGCTCCTGAACGTTTGCATAACCCCTCAATTTCTCTGAAATTCCTTCTGAATACAAAGAACAAAAGATGGTTTGGAATAGTCAAATTAGCATTGAACATTTTGAAAAATTATACTGGGAAGAGGAAACATTCTAGAAAGGACTTTATGTAATTTGAAAAAAATGACCTTATCAGCTTCTTCCTCTTACTGAAATGAATGTTTATTTAATACCATGTTCTTTGCTGTGTTTTCCCCAAAATACTTTACTGAGATGAGGACAGAGACTGCTCCCATTACTTTCTGGTGAATTGCAAACTCATTGCTAATTTGCCACATCGAAAGTGAAGAAAAACAGATGTACAGAGCAGAGCAGCACTGTCTGAGGGTGCACACAGCTCCTGCCCAGCACCAGGCACTCCTTTAAGGACTTCTTGAGGGCTGGCAGAGATAGGGGAGGTCAGAAGAATCCTTGCATGTGAAAAATGTGGAAATATCCAAGATGTTTAGAGGCCATGCTGCTGAATGTAATGCAGCCACGACAGCACAAGGATTCAGTGTGTGCCTGTGCTGTTCCTGCAGAGCAGTCTCTGTGTCCCACCTCTGATGGCCAGGGGGACAGCTCTGCTTTGGACAGAGCTTCAGTCAAAGGAGCCCAGGCATTTGTCACCACTGATGCACAGCCAATAGTTCCTGCGGGGATGGCAGGTGCCTGTCAAAGTCACTCTATCACACCCTCCTCAGCTGGACAGGGGACACAAATCTGCTGAGTTTGGGACAAGATAAGGGCAGGGAGAGGTCACTTGCCAATTACTGTCATGGGCAAAACAGACTCAGCTTGAGGAAATTAGTTTAATTTATTAACAATCAGAGTAGGAGAATGAGAAACAAACCCAAATCTTAAAAACACCTTCTACTCACCCCTCCCTTCTTTCCAGGCGTAACTTTACACAATTCTCTGCCTGCTGTCCCCTGAGTGGCACAGGGGGAAAAAGAATGGGGGTTCAGTCTGCTCATCACAAATTGCTTGTGAAGCATCTTTCTCCTCAGGGAGGGGACTCCTCACACTGTCCCCCTGCTCCAGCATGGAGTCCCTTCCAGAGGACCATGAACTCCTCCAACGAGTTCTTCCCCTGGGCTGCAGTTCTGCACAAACTGCTCCAGTCAGGTCCTTCCAGAGGCTGCAGTCCTTCAGGAACACCCTGCTCCAGGGTCACAAACCCTGCCAGGACCCTGCTCCAGCGTGGGCCCCTCTCTCTGTGGGTCCTGCCAGGACCCTGCTCCAGCACGGGCTTCCCAGGAGATCCCAGCCCCTTTGGGCAGGCACCTGCTCCAGGGGCTCTCCAGGTGGATCTCTGCATCCCGGGCACCTCCGCGGGCACAGCGAGGGAACGTCAGCTCTGGCCCTGGAGCTCCCCCTGCCCCTGCCCTGGGCCTGCAGAGCTGCTCCTCTCACAGCTCTCACTCCTCTCTCAGGCTGCAATTTGTCCTTGCACAGCTGCTCTTCCCCCATCCCCAGTGTGCCATGCCAGAGGTGCTGCCCTGGCCCTGCTGGGCTCGGCCTTGGCCAGTGGTGGCTCCGTCCTGGAGCCGCTGGCCTTGGCTCTGCTGGGCATTGGGGGAGCTCCTGGCAGCTTCTCCCAGGAACCAGCCCTGCAGCCCCCACCACCAAAACCAAAACAACTCGATTGACTGTGCAGACACACGTGGTTCATAGTTTCCTCCTTCCAAATGGAGAAGCATTCCAGGTTGGAGACCAAACAATTTTATCACTTGTTTGCCTTGTTTTGCAAATGAAATTCAATAGTCTTAACTATTTGAAGTGGAAAAACAAAACCTGAAGGAATCTGAGCCTGCTTCATAAATAAAGATGTCCTTTTCTCTGGTTCATTTTGTAAATTCCTTGCAGTGAAGCAGTTCCTAGTTAGCCAAGATATATCAATTAAAAAAAACCCATGTCCCCATGCCTTCTAACTGTCATTTCCATATTAACAGATTTAATTGCCCCATCTGAGGATGAAAAATATTAGAATAAATGCTCTGGCTTCGTGTTAGAGAGTCAAACTGCCCCCAGAGTTGATATAATGGTGCTCAAGAGAGATTCCCTGGTGTTTCTAAGTGGGCACAGCTGTTAGCCCAGAAATGATGAGCACACAGGAATTTGGTCAGGTGTTCTTAAAGGCCAGCTAAAACTACGTTGAAGGCCAGGCTCTGCCCAGAGTTTGAGCTATCCCTGGTTTAGGTCATGGGTCTTTAATTACTGGATTGCCATTCTAGTTAAATGGCAAAAAGTCCACTTTTCCCTGTTACTAAAGCATTGTAATGCTGTTTTACTGCAGTACTTCCTCTGCTTTACACATCAGCTTTAACCCTAATGAAGCCCTCAGACTTTGCCCTCCCTTTTTGCCAGTGTTTGCAGCTGCCCTGTCCCTGTCATACCCAATTTTGGATGCTCGCAGTTTATCCTGCGGGGTCAATCCCACTTTGTGCAGCACTAATCACCGCGGATGCTCTCAGCTGAGAGACCTTTTCTCTCTGGGAAGGTTTGCACAGAAGCAGTGGTCTGTGCTGACATCTCATGGCTGCTCTGAGAACTTGGCTCTGTTTGGGAAGAGCCCCTTCATTTCTGTGCCTGCAGCACTTGCAGGACAGCCAGACAGACCCATGGGCTGTGAAAGGTAGGGGGGCTGCAAGATCTTAAAGGTCTTCTCCAGCCTAATCTGTGATTCTGTACTAATTTTTGTATGGTTGGAAGAGCAGGGGAGACCATCATGCTCAGTACAGCCTTACTCCTGTATTTTAACCACAGGGTGAGAGATTCTCATGCAGGAACTGCTGCTGAATCCCAGTCAGCAACACCTCTGAGCTGCTGGCCATCTGGAGTTAAAATGTCAGCTGTTGGAAAATATGCTGATAAACATCATCTTTTTAAAATAGAATAAAGACAAAACATTCTTAAAGGTTTTTATGCTGCTGTTCTTAGGAGATAGAGCCATTCCAATGATGGTTATGTTTTGATTTAGGTCAACCAGCACAGTTTTTTAATACATTTGTAGCATAAATGTTGAAATTGGTAGCTGGAGCTAATAAAATTGAATATCTGAGGAGGCAAACAAAAAAAACCAACCAACCAAACAAACAAACAAAAAAACCCACCAAAAAACCAAAAACCTTTTTATCATGGCTTATTTCCATGGTGTGACAGACTGTCTAAGAATTGAACAATTGAACCTGACTTCAGTATTGGTCCAGACAGCCTAAGAGAAGTTCTGGAGGAAACAACGTGCTACATTTTATTGTGACTCTTAATTTTTACCCTCTTTCCATAATTTTTTTTGGGGAAGAAAATCAGGAAACTGTGCTCCCAGTATGAGTATGACTGAATGTTGACTGAATAAACTCCCAACATTACTGAATTTAGAAACTATGCAACAACTGTCAAAGCAGGAGAGACCAAATCTAACCTCTGGTATTTATGAGATTCAGTCTTCCTTTCCTAGTAACTGTGGCAGCATTATCCACTCCAGAGCTATGAATATCTCTCTGCACAGACTCTTCAGACACAGCTGTAATTCTCCCAAGCCCAATGACTAGAATCTCCTGAAAAAAAAAAAAATATTCTTAGC
The DNA here is from genome assembly GCF_026979565.1 of Vidua chalybeata. Lineage (NCBI taxonomy): Eukaryota > Metazoa > Chordata > Aves > Passeriformes > Viduidae > Vidua > Vidua chalybeata. The sequence continues at coordinate 5,144,055 of NC_071545.1, read as the reverse complement.
TGTGGTGCAGCATTGACTTGCTAGACTTACATGTTGGATGAGCAGTATTTGGGGATAATTCCTTCCTCCCTGGACTGTGGTCCCCAGGCAGATGAACAGCAGTTGGTTTGGAATCTGCAGGTATTAGAGGGAAAGGAAGAGGGAAGCAATGCCATACCCCACTGTAACTGAAGTGGCAACTGACAGATGAAATCTCTCGTTTTGTGTGACCATGTTTCTCAGCCTACTGGTGAAGGAAACCCATTCTTGTGATCTTACAGGAATCCTCCAGGTTCCATCAACACTGAGGACAAGGCACTGAAGTTAGTACTTGTAAAACTGCCAGAAAGAAAGGGGTATGGGACTTTAGGAAGACAAGTTTTCATCAGTTAATGAGTTACTGCTTATCAGCCAAGCTGTCACAATCAAACGTATTAATGCTCCCAAGTCACCTCCCATCACTCTTGGATGTTAAAATGCATTTATTCAGCACAGCATCTCTCCAGTCTGGTCCTGTTCACACAATGGTTTAAGCTATTGGGTTTAATATTTCACTTGGAGCAGACCAGAGCTGATGAGCAGTGAAGTATTAAAAAGTAGCACTTTAGTGCTGGTGGTAATTTGCTTGTTTGCCTCATTTCAAAGACAGCTGAAAGACACCTTGGTTGGGGCTGAAGGGATGGGAGGCTGCTCCCTGAAGAGCTTCTGGCTCATAATGTTACCATTTTCATTTCTGCCAAGGACAAAGCAAACACTTGCCATGGAAGGCTGGGATCCTCTCAGTGTAATGCTCCCTAGGTGTTGAAAGGAATCTCTGTGCCAATAGCTGAAGAGCATTTGCTAATGGCTTGTGCTTCTGGACAACACATCTGGCTGCTGATGGGGCCAACATATTTCTCCATCCAACCTGGCCTTCTCAAATATTTATAAGCTAATGTTCTGTGTAATGCTTGTAGCATACAGAGAGGCTGAACTAAATCACACTGTGGAGGAGTGTCTATTTTCACAGCCTTTTGGAACTGACTACATCAGTGCTGTGAAAATCCTTTGGCATCATAAACCTTTTATTGCCACAGTTCCCACTTGAGTAGTATTATACAGTGAAACATTTAATTATGCAAAAAAAATCCCACCAAAAAGCCAAACAAAAACACCCACCATAAAAAAGAATTTTATAACCGTCAGGCAACATCCATAGATTGAACAAAGTTTTTAGGACTTGCAATAAAAAGTCTTTTGAGTTGTCTTTCTGTGTTTATGAGTGTTACCTTCCAGCATGGCACTTGGCAGCTGTATCTCTTTCTTATCTGTGGCAAAATTCATGGATGACAAGACCTTTACTAGTTCCAAGGCACTTCTCACAAAATGGAGAAGTTCTACATAAGTCACTGAGAAGCCTAGGTCTGTTTCCTTCAGTGATCAGACAGATAAGACACCTATTTAATACAGTGTGCAGTGAAAAATTTGTAAATATTTATTTTTCAGAACTCAAGAATAATGCAATATTTAATGAAAACAAAAGAGGAAAGAAATGGGTGCTTTCTCAGCCAGTGGAAATCACAACATTCCCAAGCTTGTCTTTTTGATTCAAACTCAGCTATTCTTTGAGCTCCTACTAGAATGTATGCAAACACCCAAGTGGCAGCACCTACTGCAGTCAGTTTCATTTTGCTGAGCAGGTGGCAGCTCTTTCCCCCGGCCATCCAGCCCCCTGGGATGCATCCCCCAGAGCCATTGGAGTCACTCTGAGGCACCCAGCAGCTCGTGGCAGGGAGGGCTTGGTGCAGCTGTCCCTGGCTGTCCCGAGGCATCACTGCAGGAGCAGCTGCCAACAGCTGTAGAGGGAACTCCACTGCTGGTGATCACATCCTGGGAGAGCTGTTCTGCCTCACTGCTGGGCCTTGCCACGCATGAACCTGCCAGTGGAAGCTGCTGTTACTAATCCAGCTGATCCACACCTTTGCTGATGGGCTGACTAACAAAAAGGGGACAGTGCAGTGTCTTTAGGGCCCTACTTTAGTGACCACTTGCTTGTCACATTAGTGTGCAGAGGCACAGGACTGTAAGCCTCTGCAGGGAGCTCTGCTGGGCTGGCTTCCCTGAAAACATGATTTGTTATTCCCCCTCAGGGGTCTCTGTGTGGGTAGGCAGGAAAATCAGCAATATAAATGAGAAAAAAGTCCACTTCCCATACAGCTATCCAGTAGGAAAACCACTCTCCTGCTTCCAAGCCTCTCCTGGACACAGACCTGTCCTTCAGAATCTCTGGGGCTCACTTTGCTGCTTTCCTGCTCACCAGAAAGTACTTTCCCTCCTCCTTGGCAATGATGGCAGTGGATGGGGACCCTGTCACCATAACAACTGGGCTATTTGTCTTATAATTCAAATTGCTCTCTCTAACTTCAAGGGCCTCTTCCTACACACCATCCAGAGCTCATCAATCCTTCCCTGAGCAATTCTACATTCTTTATTGGAGCAGTAACTCCCACACCCACTCCTTCTAAAGCTGCCTCTGCCATTTTATCTCCAAAAGCCTGATGAACTGTTTACTCACCCATTTGGAAAGAGAATTGAATTGGATACAGGAAAGCCTCAGTCTTTTCAAAGCCCAGCTCAGCCTGTGATTAACCCTGTCCTCTTGGGTTTGCCTGGGGGAGCAGTGCCCCAAGGAGCCCAGAAAATAACCCCACAGAGAGCAAACCTCTCACTTAGTAAATCCCCTTGTAACTGCAGACTCCTGTGGAATCAAGGTGACATGGCAAGCATTAAAACACTAAAGACTCTTGGGAAGCAGCATGTCTCTCCAAAATCACAAGTGCTACCCCGAAATCATACTTAGCTACTACCTTTTTGACACAGGACTAACAGAATCCGTTTCTGTGCTTCACCATCTCTAATGGCAGTGCTCCCACTCAACTGCCTCAAGCTCAGTAACTGACTTTACTACCCTCCCCCATGGCTCATTTAGAGTTTGAATATTTTTCATCAGATTTTCTTTCATTCTAGGCAGAGAATTCAGCCTGCACTGTCAGCTGCAACCCATACATATACTGCAAGTCAATACAAATATTTTCTACTAATTTGGAAATTAGGTTAAAACGTGATTACCCTCTAAATAGCACTGTTACATGAGAGAGAAGCATACAGTATAAATTAGTGCTCGAAATGGGGTTTGCAACACACATAATCATAACTTGGCATTTCACCAAACTCATTTGTGAGCTGTTATCACGGCGTGGGGAGCCCAGCTTCCTGGTAGCTGTTCTGTGGGAATGTAATTTTCCGGAGAAGCAGTCCCAGTGATGAATTACAGCCCTGCTCTGCTGTGCTTTGCCCGAGCAGCCACTGCACGTCACTGTTGTTCCACACAAGGCAGCCCAAAGAGCCCTGGGAGCAGGCAGCAGGACTTGGAGAGGCTGTTTGCCTTTTCACTCAAGGGAAGAAAATGTGCTACAAGCCAAGGGATGAAGCCGAGGGGGAGTTTTTGTGCCCCAGACCAGAGGCCATCCATACATGTTGCTCTTTCCCTTTTTCCTTTGCCTGTGCAGAAAAACCCCATCCGTCTTTTTTCCTCAAAGGTATAAATAGAGAGTGGTCATTAGCCAGAGATCACAGATCCTGTGGGAATTGCCAGCTCTCCCTGAGCAATGTGACAGGGCACTGAACCTCTTGATGGCCAGGTCCTGCAGCAATGACACCGTGCCCTGCTCATGGTGCTACCGTGGGGGCTGAGACCAAAGGCACGAGGTGCTCAGATCTAACTGCAAGAGCAATGTCACGTTCTTCTCAGATTTGGAGCATTTATTCCTTTCAGGAAAAGGGGAGATTTTGGAGTGTTATGTTGTGATTTTAGAAATGAAGACCATGCGAGTTTGGCATAACTGTAGGGCCAGAAGGTTGACAGGTGTTTTTCTAGAAACACGGCACTCCATCAGCTATGTCAGGCCACAAAAGCTGTGTAGCACAGAGCACTCCCTTCCAGTACCTGCCACTAAAAGTACAGACACATTTCCAGTTCTTCACAACTTTTCCCCAACTTTTCAGCAATTCCCACATTGTCTGAAAATTATTTATCAAGTACAGACCTTCTGTGAACTCAACACTGTAAAAACAACAATACTGTGCTTCCAACCCACCGGTGGCTGCTGCACTGACCAGATCCTGCTGCTGCAGCCTGGCTGGGCTGCTGCTGGCAGGGCAATTCATCATGTGGCTGGCAGTCCATGGACCTGGGATCATCAGGAGGAACCACACTTCATCTGCAGGTGACACCGAGGGGCTGGTTATACATTCTCAAGGCAGGTTTACTCATCTACCTCCAGTTCCAGCCCCCAGCCAGGGGACACATTCCAGTGTGGAGCAGCCGTGTTCCTGCCAGGTTTGTGTGGTGCATGATGACTCCCAGGCCACTGTGTTTTTCCTGATATTGCTGCCCTGATTTGTGATGATTACAGTTATTTCACAGATGCTTTCCCGCATCTCCAGTCTGCAGAAGAGATAAAATCTGAGAAAAGCATTCTGCTCTCCTTCCCTAGGGCCCCACTAAAGGCAGTAGGACTCAGATGCCAACTTTGTAATGTTGAGCCCTGGAATTCCCATCCTGGGAATGCCTGCACTGACACAGAAATACCTGCACCTCTCTGCCTGTATGAAGAAGCTGAACCTCTGCATAAGCCTCTCAACCTGTAGATCCTGTGTCACAGAAATGAAGAAAATTTCCAAAAGAAAATACCCTGCAACCTCCAGCCATAATCTTAATCCTTTGAGAGGCCTAAAATCAGACCAGAATTCCTCATGCAGCACAAGAACAAGGAGTTTTGTTTCTGAGGTTACGAAACCAATGTTTATTTCATAAGCCCAGATCTACAAACATGAGAGGAGACTCATACTGCCAGAGGGAAGGAAACCCTTTCCTGAAGCAAATGGCTGGGCTGTAACACTGCATCCTACTGAGACAGGGATGATCTGTAAAGGAGAAAACACACACGGCTTGGCAATCAAAACAGTTGCCTCAAGATTGCCGGGCTGAGTGAAGGATTGAAAAGACACAGAAGCGAATCAAAGTCCAGAAATGAAGGCAGAGGATTGAAAATGTCCATCCTTCTCCAGGCACTGTGAGAAAACAGCTTTACCTTTGCCTGCATGTTTTGTTCTGCCGTGGTGTGCTCCTCCTGTGCTGCCCAGGGAGGTGTCCATCAGATGTCCTGCTCTCCCTCTCAGCATCACCAGGCTGATCCCTGCTGCTGCACTGCCCCAGGTACTCTTGACCTGCAGCTGTTTTCTTTCCCACAAACAACAGATGAAAGAAATCTAACAAAATCCATGGGCCAGATTCTCCTCTCAGGCAAAAGCCTTGGCAGAGAAAGTGGGGCCTTGGGGAGCCGCAGATGCTGCATAATAAAGTCCTGATGCCCTGTGGCTCCTGAGCCTGACTGACTGCAGGTCCACTCTGGCCAAGGGAAGAGCTGTGCTTTGCCTTGTCCATTGGCTGAGCTCAGAATTAGCATTTAAACCAGTTACACCTGATTTTATGGGACAAGAATCTTTGCAGAGGCTTTTCTGGTGGAGTTTTTAGCAGGCAGCTCTGAGCAGCTTCAAGTTCTTTGTGTGGCTAACAACCTCCTGGATGGCTGGAGCCAGAGGAGCCAAGGCTGGTCTTTACCTAATACCATAAATTGTTGTTGTCTGTATAATTGCAAAATTTATTTTTGTTTTGTTTGCTATAAAAGCCCAAATGGAAGCTTGAGGATCTCTTTGCAGACCCAGTTAACTAAAGCTCTTCAGCATGCATGTTTGTAGGTCCAGCTTTGTATTATTTAGAGCTTTGTATTATTTGTTTTCTTGTTTTGTGTTTAATGTGTTTGCTGTCTTGATGGCTCCGTCAATATACATTCTGTGCTGAAAAAGTTAAGTGTCAATATATATTTAAAAAGAAAAGGGGAGGGAGGGGTGCCAAAAATACCTATCCAGAGTTTGGAAATGGAAGGCAAATTGCAAGTTTGTCAATAGTGTGGTTGGGAACCTTTTAAGCAGTGAATCACTTGATGCTAGCTATTGTAAATATTGGTTTAAAGGTGCTATGAAATTGATGGTGCACAGTTAAACCTTCCTCCAAATACTGATCTATTTATGCTGCCTCACTTAGCATTAGATCCAAAGGCCACTGAAGGTAACAGGAGTCTTTACCAAGTCGTTCACAAGCACGGTGTAGTTTCAGCAAACTCACATAATCCTGGAGTGGGAGCATTTTCTTACAGTTTTTATTAAATTAGGCAAACTATTCTCCAGAATGTGCCTTTTATTTTTTTTTTTTTAATGTAACAGCAGGAAAAAATGGTTTAGAGTGACATTCAGAGAAAGGTATCACTCTCTGCCTTAGCTTTTACTGCTGTAAGGTTAGACCCTAAAAACAGTATTCATCTCCCAGCACAGATCATTGCGTGGGGCTGAGGTCTGAATCCTGAGCACACCTGGGCTGAACGTTATTTTGAACAGCATTTGGGTGAAGTTTGCTGTGTCTGCAGAGCCCTTCAATGAATGCTGCATCTGATCAAAGTGAAACATTTGAGTTGTGATGCCAAAACTGTGAACCTGAAAAATGATTAATGTAACTTCTAGCCATTCCAAGCTGCGCTCTGCCAAATTTGAGGGAATTCTTTATCTCACTGACCCTTGTTTCTACAAAATCTTATTTTATCTTCTCAGAGGCATGTAACTGTCTCAAAATCTGTACATTAGATTAAGTCCTAATTTGGAAGTAATGAATTATTATCGATGCCTAGATTCCACAAAAGGTTTTAACATCATCAGCACAGCCATATTTGCCAAATATTTAATGTACTGGATGTATATAGAAGAGTCTGGCCAGCACTGTCCTAACACCGGCTTCTGGACTTTGTTTTTGTTTCCATGGAGATACCTAAATGGAAGAAAAGTTTTAATGTAGGGTGAGCACCTGAAAGCCTGATAAATAAATGGGAATTCAGGCTCCACAAAGGTAAATCAGAGTTTTGCTCTTTTTGGCTTGAATGGAACTGGCATATGTAGGTTTGGAGGACCCTGAATGAAAATCCATTTCTCAGTCTTTGCAAAGTCAAGTATTTAATTCAGCCCAACCACTATGACACCACTATTCTTGCCTGGAGTGTGAGCATACCTGAACTCCACGTGGAGAAAGGAATTAATGAGGAAGAAAATCCAACAGGAGAGTTATTCATGCTCACTTGCTTTTGGTGTAGCTGTCTATTGCAGCACATCTGCATTTTTGCCCTTGTCTCCCCACTTTCCCCCATCCTTTTCCCAGGGAATAAAGTGAAAGAATTCTGCTGTGGGCAAGTCTGGAACCCGTCTGGATCTTCACCTGTGGTTTCCATCAGAGAGAAAGCTGTGATTAAGGGTGACAGGGCCCGTAGGAGCCTGGGAGGTGAGATGGCAGCAGGAGAAGGAAATGACAGGTCTCTGGGACTCTCTGCTCCCCTGGAACAGGTGTCAGAGGAGGAAATGCTGAGAGTTTCAGTGCTGCAGGCGGAGCTGAGAGGGGAAGCTGTGCTTGCAAAAGGGCATCTTCACTCGGTTATGGAGTGCATGTGTTGTGCTAAATGTCCTCAAATCCCTGTGGTAACGCAGCCGTCTGTAACAATAAATAGCTGGAACTGTTGTCTCCTCTGGGACCACAGCTATCATGCTTCCAAATAGGCGTCTCCTGCTCTGTGGTGAGCTGGAAGAGACCACACACCTACTGTAAGTTCTGAGGGAAAACACTGGAACATGCATAATTTAACCTGAAATCTTAGATTGCTTCAGTTTACACAGTTTTACATAAAAGCAGTAATAACTCTTCCAAAATCCCCAGCAGCCTGCTCCTCCCATCTAGTCCATGTCTAAAAACACCTGATAGGTAACAATTGCTGGTGTGTTAGGACTGAAAAATGTTATTATTTGTCTGTCTTTCCACTCTACTTCATGCCCCCTTGTTTCCAGGGACATTCTCATTTAAAATTTCCCCCCAAGTAAAAACAATTGAAAATTCCTCACTGTGACATTTTTGGGATTGGTAGGAGTACACGAAAGTGGATAAATCAGCTGAGAAGTGAGGAATCTAGCAGACTATGTACATACATTATGTTTTAAAAATGAGTAGCAGCTCGCTGGCTTTGTTTTAAAATGTTCATGTGTATTTCTGGAAAAAAGGATAGCAGAACATCTAATAATAGGAAAGGGTTTTACAAGCCAAGACACTCAGCGTCTGTAAAGAATTTTACAAACATGAGCATAACTATTCTTGATGACTCATCTGTAAGTAGCTATCATTATTTCTTTTCTTCAGATGGGGGAAGTGGCATCCAGAGAGACCAAGAAACTCAAATAAGCAGCATGTGTTAATACAAAAAAAAGACTAGTAAATGATCTTGTTACCTCAGTTCACTGCCTGAAATTATTGGAATAATAACACACCCAAAAACTCCAAGATCATGTTTCACACCAAAACACACAGAACAAGAACACCCCAAAGAAAACAGAAATAATTTAATTCAGAGGCTGTAAAGAACACTGAAGTTTTTTGAGATGATCACAATTCTCAGACCAGGCTCAGCTGTAACAAAACATTTAGCAACCCTCCAAAAGCTAGCAATTCTCCCCACTGCAATATCCATGCCCAGTTACATGACAGTTTCTTTCCCATGTAAACCAGTATTTCTGTCCTAGTCCTAGGAACAGAATTCAGCAATGCAGATGCCTGTTGCTTCCTTGCTGTTTTCCAAATAGGTGCTTAAACCCACAAAGGAGAACTTACTGATTCCCGTGGTTTTGAAGCAGTCTTTTAGAAAGGCAAGATCTGTTAGATTAATTCTAAAACATTCCTGACCACTGAACTATTGCATACTTTGAAAGGTCCATGAGAAGGCTGCCACCCAGTTAAAAGCTGAATTTTGCAGGGAGTTTCGTGAAGGACAAAACTGCTCTTACAAGAAGATGGTAAAACCTTCTAAGGTCTGAAGAGGCCTCAGATTAAGCTATTTATCTACATCTTTATTCTCAATAAAAATGATTTTACTCTTGGAGTTTTGAGCTCTAGAATCTCATCCTATGTATCAGTCCTGGGTAACAGTCACAAACTGTATTGATATAATATAATAATATCAATATCACTGATATAATATATGCAATACTTACAAATGTATAATCTGGATTTAGCAGCTCATCAAGGGAAAGGCCAAGGCCTACTTTGTATATTTTCCTTTTCCTCAATTAGAGAAGTGAAAAATTGTTTTCTTCTGGCTAGAGCTCTAGCATTACCCACTGTAATATTCATTTCAGACAGCCACATAAACCATAGCAGAACCTTAAAAAGGATGTCCTTTCCACTAACTGCCTCCAGAATGGGATTTCCCAAATCATGCCTTCACTTTTATGAAAGCACTTTTGTCTGTTGTTGTATGGAATCACTGAGCTTTTGCTTTCTCCTCATACTTGCTGTACTGCCTTGGTTTCATCTGGGGTCTGATTCTGATTCAGTTTGTAGTTTAGCTCTTCATGTTCTTTCAAGTACTTTTGCTCTGCTGCTAGAAAACAAGGGGGTGATGCTTGGCCTGCAGAAATGTTGGTGCTGCTCTAGCCCAGCTAAGCCTGCTGGTCCCTGCTGGTCCCTGCTGGTCCCTGGAGAATGATGCTTCTGTTAGTCAAGGCCTTCCAAGTGCCAGCATTAATCTCTCCCTTTTCAGAGCTACTGACTAGCAGCCTTTGTTCCCTCTCTGGGCTCAGCACTGCTCTGTAACTTTCCAACTTCTGGTCACATTTCTCCAGCCTGACACTGCTGTTTAACCCAGCTGCTTGGATTTCATTGGGCTGGAACTGAGCTGGTCACTGGCTTATTAACACAGCTGAAAATATGGCAGTGGGATGGATTCTTCAGCAGTGCACGTGTGCTGGGAATCCTCAGATTCTCCCCAGGTCCCTGTCTGTAGCTCTGGAAAGGCTTTTGAGGAGGACTGTGCTTTGCTGGAAGATTCAGGGGAGCAGCAATCAGCAGAGAGGGGCCACAGACTCTACCCAGAGGTTTTTTCCTGACCACAGAGGCTGTCAGCTCTGTCTGAATCTCCTCAGGCTTCTGAAAACATCTCATTTACAAGGGGCGTGCTGAGAGGCTTCACAGGGGTATTAGCACAGTCAGTTCCATTACAAGAACATGACATCTGTCTTTCCCTCCCATGTCCTCCTTGTCTTTCTGCTGATCACTCAAACTCTGCAGAATCACTTTCTATTTTCAGCTTTTCCCATTATTTTTGCACACATCTTCCACCTCCTGTCCTGTTCTCATCCTGGCTGCTTTCACTTTCTGTGACATCTTTCTCCACTCCCTTTCACTGTCATGCCTGTGTTTAATTGTTCTTATTCCTTCCTTATAAAATCCCAATTCTCCCTTTGCTTCACATTTTCTCTTCTTCACCTCTATTATCATTTATCAGGGTTTGAACTACACAGGTCTTAATATTATTACAAAAGGGATTAAATTATATCCATATTATGATCAAACTCAGATGAAAACGGAACATGGGAATGTAAAAATGTAAATGGCTTAACAATTGCATTAAAAGAGACCAGTTGGATCTCAAAGCACTTTAATCAGCGCTACAGTTTGGAAAGGGTGACCATGCCAAAAGATCACGTGTGTGTCAGTAAACATGCATGTGTGCAGATTCACACCCATAAATAAACCCCATGCAGCTGACTGTTAAACTGATGAGTTTAAGACATTTTTCAAAGGTTTCTGGCACACTTAAATATCCACACAGGCAACTATTCCCATCTGTGTGCTGGCTGGAAGCTGCACTGCTGCTATGTGGGCCTTTGAAAGCAGGAGGTCTGTTATGTGCAAGAGAGGTGATTTTTTTGTTTTTTTGTAGTTTTGCTTTGCTTGTCAGAGTTAATTAATTTAAAATAGGCCAATTTACAATGTTTCAGAGTACCACAGTCCATTTTAGGATTGAATTTCCAGTTAGCTGCAATTACTGGTAAAGGCAAGGCAGAATGCCTCAGAGAATGACCTCCTATAATTCTTCACAGGTGCCAAAGCACACAGTCAGATGCTAAAATCATTGCAATAGGCACAAACACAAGTGTTATCCAATGTCTTATTTTAATGGGTAAGAACTGTTTCTGTCCTTTAAAACACGGTGACAACCACTCATTTGCCTTTTATTGTTCACTGAGCATTTGGGTTATTGCAGCCTGCGTGGAGGATAAGTTACTGCCAGCACAGGGCTGGGCAGGTGTGTGCAGCAGTGATCTTCTGAAGGGGTCAAGCCATTATTTAGCTTCTTATTTACTCTTGTTCATCTCTCTTTTGCATATTTCTCAAGATCCCCAGCTTTTGATCCTCCAAAACCAAAGAGAAGCATCCAATCTAATTTCATAAACCTTCAGAACCTGAACCCAAAAGCACTGGGATGAGGTGTGGCCAGAAAGGACTTCATTAACTATGTACATAAAGCAAAATAAACTCCACCACTCCTTACTCTGACCAGATGCTGGTTTCCAGAGTCATTGGAAGGGACATAATAGGTCTAGATTCTCACACATTTTCTCTCAAAGAGCTTTTCGAGATATTTCATGTTGATTTCCCCTTATGCATAAGCAGTTATACAGTTGACTTGTCTAATGTCTATATTAATTTTGGTACATTTTTAATTAGCAGATAGCTAATTAATGTGGTATAAGGTTATCTTGTTAAATGTTAATTGAATATGTAAACATTCTTTACAAGTTAATGTTCAGAGGAAAAAATATGTAATATGCATTTGTTGCCTGTGTCATTCTGAATTAATTACATGACAACCAGATTTATCCCTTCCCAACTTGAGAACCCTCAATAAGTACTCTTTTAAGAATCAATTGATACTTAATTAATATGTACTGGCTGTCCTATTTAATTTAAATTAGTTTTTTCAACAAGTCACAGCGTTGCTGAAAGACACAGCAGTGCCCTGGTGACACAGAGCATTTTGTGCTGAGAGCACACGAGGGTGCTGTGAGAACAGGCTTGGTGCAGCCAGCCCTGATTTCCTGCCTGGGCACACAGCCTCCTCCTTCCTTCTCATCAACACCAAGAACTGCCCACACAGAAATCCTTATGGAAGTTGCATGTGCTGTATCTCATTGCGTGGGGCTGCCTACTGCTCAGGGCTGTGCCCGGGCTCCCCACCTGCACGGTGTTTATTGCACAGATGATGAGGTCAGGAACCTTCTCCCCCGGTCGGGTGGGGAGCGAGGGCCACATTCCTTCACTCCCCTTCTGTGCTCCCCATAACCCACCCTGATGAGATACAGAAGATTTAGCTCCTTGTTTCAGTGCATTGATATTCCCAGCGACAGGAGAGCTGCGTGATTGAGTCCCCCAGGGGCTGAATTCTGGGATGGATGCATGGCAACAACGTTCACATGGAATTTATTATGTGTATGAAATCCTTCACATCAGCAAAATGGTGGCAGAGTTTGCCTTTCCTTTCATCACACAATGGGGCTGTTAATGAATAAGGAACGTCTCTGCTGCTGCAGTTTAACACGTTCTGTGCCCAGGCAGTGGCCACAGGAACCCGACTGAGCAGCTTCTCTGCCTGCCCTGACACAGATCCCTCCCTCTGCACCTTCACTGCAAATGACTCTGGCTTTAATTTTAAATCTCCTGCGATCCCTGAGCATTTTATAAATAACAATGAAGTATCACCACACTCGGGGCTGGAAGTGTGGCAGGTGGGCTGGATGAAAGAGAGAGGTAAAGCCTCTTGCCCAAAGCTGTAATGTGATATAATAGCAGCTCCCAAGAGCTCTGGCTGTCAGCTTCTCCCTGTAAACAGAAGATCACACTTCCTTTCTCAGGTAACTGCACTTCACGACCTCTTTCTAGACAGGCAATCTGTCATAATAAGAAAAATAAAGCCCCTGGAATTCAGACTGGACCCTGTAAGCGAGGGCCTGGTCTGGCTCTCTGAGGGCAAAGCAAAAGATCCCTTTTATCCTTTTGTGGTATCAGAATGACAAATGGTGAAGATTAAAGGCTCTGATTTTCATAGGTGCTTAGATCTGGGGCCTGCTAGTAACTTCAGGAGGAGTTTTAAATCCTTAACCTTTCTAAAGCCACATGTGAAGGCTTGCCCAAGGTCACACAGGCAGCCTTTTGCAGTGCTATGGCAGCAGTAAATTTGGCCAATTGTCTTGTCTCTCAGTTTGCTGCTGTTACTAAATTTTTTTTTTAAGGAGGTTTGCCCCATTTGTTGCAGCTGAAAAAGCTGTTCTTACAGCTTGAAGCAGATGAAAGAATCTGAATACATTGTATTGTAATCATTAAATACCAGTTTTCTACTGGGTATAAGCAGAACACCTATTTTTAGTTAAAAAGCTGCTGTTAGGTTACACAATATCTTTTATGGCTGAAGTAATGCAGCAAGCTGGCACAAACCAAATGGTACTTGACTGTTTGCAAATTGAGCATCAACAGGAACAGCAGGTGGTCACTCAGCTCGAGACTTCCACGTTACAACAATAGCTGCAGTAATAATGCCAAATAAATAGAACCCCAGCAACCCATGTGCTTTATCACGGGGGGTTTGAATGCTGAAGGCCCACTTCTACAAGTCACCTCAGACAATTATTGCTGCAGCTTTATTTTTATCATCACTTACTCCATTTTCCTGTTGTTGAAGGTTAGGATTTGTATCCCTGTATCCCTGAAGTCAAGACCTTCAGATCAGATGGATTCTGTCCTGGAGCTCCAGGGTGCCTTTATATTGTACCTGACTGCTGCACCTAGTTTGGGCTAGAGTATTGTAAACCCTAAAAGTAGGAATACACGACCCATTTTAAAACATCTAGGAATTACAGAAAAAAATTCTAAAATAGGCATGTATGGCAGCAGCGTTCTTGGAACATTTCTCCCAGCTTCACTAAACTTTAACTGTTCAGTTGGCTTCCCTTTGTCCACCACTCCTGGCAGAAGAACTGAATAGTCACTCAGTGTGGAGCATTTTGTGACACTGTGCCTGTGTAGGTACATGTGAGGAATTCAGATTAACATGTAACAGCCAGGAATTTTAAACTGGAAGCCATAAGTTAGGCAAAGAAAATCTCTAAGTGTGCAGAAATGCTGAACATTTGCAGATAGCCATCACTATTTGCCTACCTTCTTCCTCTTCTATATATTATTTTTATTTTCAACACCATCAGCATCATTGTAATTATTATTATTATTATTACATACAGCCCAATTTCTATTTTTTGTCCCCAGTGAAGAGCACCAGGAGGACTGCAGTGGAAGCAGATGCTCCTCCATACTGAGATGGACCAGCCTGTCCTGAATCAGTTTGCACAGCTCTCACTGGCACTTAAAATGCTGCTGTATTTACTGTGAGGAGAGTTTGCCTCTCATTTGACTCATGGTGAGGATGACACTGGTGCAGAACGAAAGGCCTGAGGTAAACAGCACCTTGGATGTAGAAGGAATAAGAAACAGCTGATAAAGGGAAATTCTAAGAGAGTTCTGTGGGTCTGGAAGAGGAATGTGAAAGCGAGCATTATAAAAATGAAACCAACAGAGGCTTTATCTCAACAAAGTTTAGTTTCATGTATACAGTATTTAGTATTTAGTATTTATCTTGTGCATAAAAGCCCTCCCAGGGGTGCTACAAGACATACCCAACACCTAATTATCGCTTTTAGAAGACAATGAAAGACAACATTAATGCTGAATACATAGAGCAGATACAAAGTTTAATTTTTAATAATTTTCACTGCATTCCCATGAAATTCGAGATCTCCAGAAGCAAGCAATATAGAAATGCAGCTTACAAGTATAACAGAGCAGTTCAGTTCTCCTAGGAGCAGTCCAGCCTTCATCCAAATGTTCCAGTTGCCCCAAATTCTAATTTGAGGGGGCTATCTGCAAATTAATGAAAAAAAAAAATGATGGCAGGACAAAACACACTATATTGAAACTTTCCAATGTTGACTGGACTGTTTGAAACTAGATTTCCTCAATCAACTGAAAATTAGAAACAACACAGACCAGGTTAATAGATTTCTAGTGGTAGGCACTGAAGCACAAGCAATCGGAGATGGAGTTCCAGAGGCTGTGGACAGGCACGTCCTCTGTGACAATGACACCCCTGCTGCATTTGCACACACCTGGTTGGTGCCATGGGCACTTGGCCTCAGTGAAAATTAGCTGCTATAAAGCAGGGAAAGCATGGAAAAGATTTAGCAGCACTGTAGCACGTCGATGCCACGGGATTCCAGATTAGCAGAGCCCAGCCTGAGAAGGAGGCATTGTGCTCTAACAGGTGTAACACACAGGGAGATTGCTGCAATGGCTCTAAAGCACTGCAATTCCCAGAACTGACAAGCCCAAAGATCATACAAATACTTAAAGTGAAGCATTAAACAGGGCCTTGTTGGCTGAGTGGCATGTCTGTTAAACCTTCTAAAGCAACACAATCAACGACTGTCAGAAAATTCAGATTCATATTTGTGTCAACATTTGTGCTCTCCGGTGTCAGCTGAGATATCCTCTTCTCTGCTTGTCTCCTGAAATGATTACCAGACCTTGGGAGAGTAAAAGCTATTTTTGTGAGCAGCTGGTTCTGATACTGTAAAATGAATCCACTCTGCATTCCTCTGAAATCTGGTGACAGGTGGGAGTCTAATCACAAATGGCTGGCACTTCATGGAGAAGGGGAAAAAGCGGGGGCTCTACACCAAAGGCTGCATCTTGCAAAGTGTGCTGGCTTTGGCTGGGCTAGAGTCAGTTTTCTTCACAGTATTGGACCTGCCCTGAAAGCAGAATTGGTACTGCAGAGAGGTTTTTGTTACTGCTGAGCAGGGCTCACACAGCATCGAGGTCTTTTCTGCTTCTCACCCCAGCCCCGTGAGGAGGCTGAGGGTGCACAAGAACCTGGGGGGCACCCAGGGATAATTCCAGTCTGTATGGCATCATGCTCAGTGCACAGAGCTGGGGAAGAAGAGGGGAAAGGGAGACATTCAGGGGGATGCTGTTTGTCCTCCCAAACCTGGGACAGAGCCCTGCTTTCCTGGGATGGCTGAACATCTGCCTGCCCATGTGAGCTGGGGAACCAATTCCATGTTTTGCTTTGCTTGCACACGTAGCTTTTGATTTACCTCCTTTATCTCAACCCAGGAGCTTTTTCACTTTACTCCTCCCTTTCTCTGCCCAGTCCTGCTGCTGGGGCAGTCAGGGAGGGGCAGGGTGGTTCTTTGCTGCTGGCTGGGGTGAAATCACAACACAAATGCACCCCAAATTGTGGCAGAGGGGATCCCCAGTGCCCACACACCCCCTCATTCTGGTCTGGGGGCTGCTGCAGGAGCTGCCAGCTGTGCTGTTTGCCCACCCTGGAGCACACTTGTGTTTGGTCCTTGGGCTGGGGATGTCCCCTGTGGGTGCAGCACATGCCTGGGCTCCCCTGCTGCTGCTAATGAGGGAAGAGCCCTGCTCCTTGTGCCTGCTTTACTGGCTGTGACAACACAGAAGCTCTTTAAGTGGAATTAAAAGCCCTCCCTACCCCTAATATGCGTGAGAACAAAATTACTTTCTTCAGCAAGATACTCTCATTTTGCGAAACTTCAAAGAAAGCTCAAACTCCCTGTTTCTTCAAGAATAACCCAGTTTGAGGAGTATAATACTAATAAATGCATTAGAACTATTTTTTAAGTAAGCAAAGACTGGATGATAGTCATCCAAATTAATGAAGGGTACGAACCTAAAATTGATTATGTAAACTGCATTAAATCCCTGCACAGATTTAATGATTTAAATTCAAATTTAATTTAGATTTAACTCAAACACTAACTTGAATTAAAACCACTTTAATTCTGAATGAGAGTGCCCAGAATGGACTTTAATATAGGTTAAAAATCTGCTTTATGCAAAGATTTTCCTAAACTGTGTTATTTTTTCTTAATGCCATTAAGTCAGTAGATTGAATACAGTGGGCTCTGAAAGAGGGCCTGTGCTTGGAAGTAGAGCATGACTCACCAAAATGCATAAGAAGCCCCCAGCTATAAGTATAGGAGAAAACTCACATTTTTCATGCTAATTAAATCCCTAAAGGAGAGCTTGGTCTTGCATTTTCTGAAAGAAGAGGAATTCCTTGCTCTGATGTCCAGGACAGTGGGCTGGGGCCTTGGGTCCATACCCTGTCCCCTAGGAACAGAGCTGGAAGGAAAAGGAAGTTCCACGTTACTGACTGCTGTTATTGGAGCCCATAAAACCCCCAAAGTCTAAAAGAAAGCTTGACTGTTGAAAACGAGCTGGAGCTCCACACTTTGCTCATCCTGACCGTGGGTCTCACACGTGTCCATCCCAGCCTGGCCTGGCCTGGCAGGTGTCCAGCAGGGCAGGGGACAGCAGCTAGAGGGGTCCTGGACTGAGGAGTGAAGCTGAGCTCAGCGAGGAAGGAGGCTATGGGGGGGGGGGGGGTGTTAGTTTTTCTTCATTTCTCACAATCCTGCTCTGCTTGTACTTGGCAATAAATGAGATTAACCTTCCACAAGCAAAGACTTTTTTGCCTGTGAAGGCAGCTGAAGTGATCTCCCTTCTTCATGTTGAGCCACTTTTCCACTCTATTCCCTGTTGAGGAGGGGGATGTGACAGTGGCTGGCCTGGGCCACTGCTGAGCCTCACCTTGGTCAGGTCAGTGCAGCTCTGAGAAATGCTGTGAGAACTGCTGGTGGTTGAACACCCCACCCCTCACACAGGCACAGGGCAGTGCTCTGGTGGTCACCTGGAACATGTGCTGAGGCAGCTGGGGGTTGGTTATCCACACCTGTGTGCCCTGCCTGAGTGCAGCCAAAATGGCAATGGCAACAAGGGAAGGGAAGGTCTCTCTAGCACCAGCTCAGTCCCATTGGGTGGCTGTGGATGGGACAGCTTCTCCTCTTCCATGCAAAGGATTTTGCTGGAAAAAGGGCTTGAATTTCTGAGGCCAGAAGAGAGGCTGGCTTGGGCAGAAGAGCTTTGCAAGCTGCCTGCCTTGAGCAGGCTGGGTTTCTCTTTAAGCAGGCACACGGTGTGCTCCAGCTTAATGGTACGTGTTAAGCAAGAACATCTGCTTATGAAGAGATAGATATGCTGAAACATTTACTGATGTTTTGCTTCCTCCCCTTGTGTCACCTGAAATCTATCATCTCTCTATGGCATCCCAGCACAGTCCTGCTTGCAAATCCAGGGAAGCAGGGCAGTGGTGCACAGCCTTTAGAAAATGATTAGTGGTCTGTCAGGCTTACGTCTAAACATGGGCACTGACTCAGATGTGTTACCTATAAATCTGCTCGTCAGCAGCTGAGGAACATATGTGCCTCCTCTTCCTTAAACATAAAAACATTAATTACATTATATTGTACCACGGTAATGGGCAACACAGTGACAGAAGCTTGCCAAAGCTTTAATTTTCACCATAAATCTGGTGGGTCTGGAATGGTGATTCAAGCTGCTTTAAGAGATGAAGATAAAGCTGAAGTCAGGTGTGTAGGAACAAGACTTGCTGGGGGTAGGGAGGAAGGCGTGGAAAATTAGCATAGACTGGCTGAAATACTTGAAAATGAGGTAGTAAAACTACAATGCTCCCTGGACAAGGGACAGGAGAGAACAAATTACAATTCACTAATAGATCCTCCTCTGACTTTCTGCAATAGCTGGGGGATAACAAGTTTGTTCTCTCCTGCTGTTGGATCCTGGCTTCCTACTGTTTGGTTTTGCTGTCCCTCTTTTTTTCTTCCCTGGTGTAATCATCTAAGCACAGAGGGAATACTGAACAAGCAGCCCTTGGTGTCCTTTTGCTGGCTGGATTTTCATTTTGAATGGAGCCGATCAGGAGAAAAGATGAGGCACAGCAGGTAGCTTGCACTGTCCTTTGTGTCTGGATAAAAGCAACAAGAAGGAACATCCAGATTATTTATCAACAGAAACAGGAGGAATATGGAAATCTGTGTGTGCCATTAAACATGAAAGGCACCAGGATAGGTTCTCCTGTTGCTTAGGTGCTCTACCATCGACTGGTCAAAGGGGTTTTTCAGATGGAGCAGTCCTGCTGCTTTGGGAAAGAGAGCTGCCAGTGCTGCGTGCCCTGCCTGCCCCACGCTGCTCCTCCCAGGTCTGGCTCAGCCCTGCCTGCCTGCCCTAAGCAGCTGATGCCCACAAAATCAAGGCAAAGATGTGCAGGCAGAGATTTCTGCTGCAGTTGCCCCAGTCTGCCTTGTTACACCCCAGGGAAAAGGGCAATAACTCCTCCTTCTGAAATTTGTGTGGATTCCCTCTGAACTCCCTGCCTTCATTTTAGGATTTGACTGCAGAGTTTCAGAGCCATCTGGCCATGCACAGGTTACAAATCTAAAACAACACAGCAACCTGCATCAGATAAGGAGGTTGGTTTTGGTACCATGTCTTGAAAAGCTTGTCTTCCCTGACTGCTTGTGTCCACTCTTTTAAGAAGGAGGAAATTACACTGGAGATGAGGCTCTGCTGAAGGGAAATCTACACCTTTCTCTTCTCATTTGTTTATTTAATTCTTTTGTCTCTTATACCAAATTCACCTCCACAAGAGTTGTAAGTACTCAATCTTTTCCATGCTGCTTCTCCCTTCTGATGTGAAAAGCTCTCAGACACCCAGTACTTGAGCTGCACACGTGTTCACCCTGACTGAGCAGTGCTTCAATTGATCTCAGTCCATGCTGGATGGCCATCTTATCACTATTATTAAAGGGCAAAAATCTGGACTACCATCTACAGATAATCAGGCCAGAATTTTGGAGCTCCCAGATAATATGTGGTTGTTTAGAAAATCTGTAAGGTCCATGACTTTTTTTTTTTGTTGTTTCCCTGGGCAGGAACCACAAAATGGAAAATGCTTTCTATTTACCCCTTGGCTAAAGGAACTTAAGTGGCTGCCAGATGTATGAGCCTGGAGAAGAGAGTGTAGCAGCAGAAGATGGCAACTCATCTGACACAAAATCCAGGCTGGGGTGCAGGGCAGAGCTGCAGCTGCTGTGGGGGGGCGTTTCTGCCCTGTCAGAGCAGCACAGGATGTATCTATCATAGAGCAGAACTCTGAATATTCACTGTGCACTGGACAGCAATATTTCATTTCATGCATCATTAAGAACCTGCATTGATTCCAAGTAGTCATATAACCTCGTCCTGCACTTGCTTTAAAGCAAAAGGGGGAGAAAAAAAAAAAAAAAAAAAGAAAAAGAGTCTCCTTCCCAAGTCACTGGATAACTTTAAAACTTGGGTACTTGAAGAAATATTATTTCTTAGTGTCACCTCTGCTGGGGACCAGGATGCTGGTGCAGCATCCATGACCTGGAAACCATCAAGGACTCCAGAGGGTCTTGGTTTCAGTGTAACATAGGTTTGCTCAGCACACATCCACTGTGCCTCATCTCCCTGTCAGTGGTTTCATTTGGAGTAACTTTCAGTTCAAATATATTAAAAAGAGAGGAAATAGAAGAGAATAAACTGGCACAGTAGCTGGTGTTGGTCTCTGCAGCCAGCTGAGCTGGCTGGGAAGCACATGCTCCTGGGCAGAGCTTTTGGTGCTCTCTGGAATGATCCTGTAAAGCAGAATATCAGCTTAAAATAAAAATAACACCTTAGTACGTGTTTCAGTTTGAAGCTATTTGGTGGATTTTGCTCAATTTGCTGTTGGTGCCTAGAGCTATAGCTGAATTTGGGGCCCAGATTTAGGCTGAGAACTGTGAAAGGATTCAGTGATACTGAGGCTGAGTTGTCCAACACTAACACTTCCCTGCTGGAGAAGGCAGAGTGCCTTTGAGGAGTGGTAGAGGTGCTGGATAATGAATCTCCCTCCCCAGGCTGTAGCACATCAGCTGGACCATGGCCTTTCCAAGGGTTTTCCCTGGACTGTGATGGGCTTGTTGGCCCCATTGTGAACTCATTGTTCACCCCGTTGTGTTTAGGGTGAAAAGATCTCAGGCAGGATGATCTGGGAATACTCAATCAGCCCTGACTGTATCCTTTCAATGGCCACTGCTCATTTCTAGCCACAGTATTTGGCAGGTTATTAATGTTTTTAGCTGAGTTTTCCAAGTATCACACACACTTATCACTCTCAAAGGGGGGCTGAAAATGTTTATAAGCAGAAGGAAGGACCCTCTAAGACTGAAAGAGGGCATTTAAGAGGAATGTTGCTGCTTGCTTATACTAACAGTTCCTCCTCCTCAAGGAAAGGGAAAGGGGAAAAAAGATGAAAGTTTAGCTAATATTAGCACCAGCTGCTCTTACTGACATCCAACTTCTCAGTAAAAACACTTTGAAGGCTTATTACCTGCCTTCAACAGCAGAAACAGCCTCCTTGCTACTAATGTGTACCTCAACGTGTCCCAGCATGTGGGGTAATGTACTACAGAAAACAGTATCAATTTCATATATTATTTGCTTTTTGAATGAGACACAATACACTCTATAAAGCATATGGCAAAGACTGTCAGGGACTTGCACCTTCCATGAAAAGGCAATATTTGTTGGACATGACATAGTCCAGGGTAGAATAAGAGCTTTGCATTCATTTCTGACTGTAATTTAACAAAACCCCCTTTTTCTTGTATTTCAGTCTCTCTTTGCCATTGTTTGACTTTTTTTAGTCTCTCTGTATCTTCAGATCCCACAGCATCTGGTGGCAAATCAAACATGGTAAAATGCTGGTTTTGAGCTTAATAATATTTTCCAAGTCATTTATTTACCAAATGCTCTTGGTGGAAGTGCTTTGTTCTTTATGTTAACAGGTGGAACGTACTCAGTGTGAATGTGTGGGTAATCAGAGTAGAACAAGTCTCTCAGGGTGGTGTGTTCAAGTTGGACAAGTTCTCAGTGACTCAGAGGCTTCATGCTTTGACTGTCTCAGTTTCCTGGCCACTCCTCCCAAACACGGGCATAGATTTTTGCTATCACATTTCTTTAACTGTTATTTGTTTTTCTGTTTTATTTATATTGCAGGGCAGTGGTGGCCCTTATCAGGGAGAATAGGGAATGGGCTTGCCCAGTACAAACCTTCAGCTGAAAGGTCAAGATTTGGATAGGAAGTGTCCTCCTCATCTTCAGAACCAAGCCAGGCCTTGGCACTCTGTGCTCTCTCCTTGGCAGGCTGAGCTTGTCTTTAGAGCTTGCCAGATGTATCTTGCTCTCCAGATGTTTACTCATATTCCCCCAAACAGAACAGAAGCAGCAGTAAAATGTCCAATTGCTGTTCTATACATTGTCTTTAGATCAGGTCATAGCCCCATCTAATCTTAGTTACCTAAATTCTACAGGACAAAGGAAATGAATAAAGAAACATTATAAGTAAAGTAGGCCTTTTTTTTTTTTTCTTGAATTGAAAAAAGCACATCTTTCTTTCAAATAATTATATTGTTTTATCAGATTTCTTTGTCTTAGAATTTCTACAGAATTATGATGTTACTCTTCATCACCTCTGTGGCACCAAAACATAAGGAGCTTTTACAATATGATGCCATTTATTAAAAAAAGCTCTAGAAATATATCTGTTAATCAACAGAAGAGAAGTTTTCAGACTGCCTAAAATCATAACCCTTCTAATGTAAGAGCATTGGGTAAATTCAAACTGTAAACTTACACATGGAAGTCGTTTGGTTTTTTTTTTTTTCAATCCACCAAACAACAGGAGCAGATGTAGATTATTTTTTGGATAAGACATCCCTCTTTTGGAATGATTTCACATGCTAACTTTGCTTGGGAACTGCTCCTGTTGGTGACCATGTGTTCAGCACATCTGCTTTGGCTTGTTGTTCTCTCTGAGACTGACAATATTGTGGCAAGGCGTCAGAGTGAATTGAGGTGAAGGAAAAGGAAAAGGAAAATTAACATGAAAGAGCCGCATTGCAAGTTCAAATGAACCCTGAGAGACTTTCCATCCCTTGATCCTCCATGTGTATATCAGGATAGGTGTAGAGGGATTTGGAGAGGTGGGAGGAACTGACAGACTTGAAGTAATACCTGGGCTTGTCTTGTCACAGTCAAAAACTGAGCTCAATCTGACATGCTGGGAGGACATTTCTGACTTTTAGCCCATGGGAAAGGGTGCCTTCAAAAAGTCAGGAAAATCCCACCAGTGACTCATCAAGGCTGGTTTCACTGGTCACTGCATAATGCACCCATTCATCAAACCAAAAGGATTTCAATCAATAATGTCAAACTAAAAGTTATGTGTTATATATACATGCACACAGTTATGCATAGCCTGTGTGATGGCCATCATCAAATAAATCACAGAGCTGGCTTGCAAACTGAATTTACCAAAACCTCTTCTCTCTACCTGTCTCTTTGCACTGAGATTCACACATAAAATCCAGTGGTTTTTGTCTTCTTCAAGCATCTTCATCTTCCCTCCTTTTGCCTTTCCCTTTCCCTTTCCCTTTCCCTTTCCATTTCCCTTTCCCTTTCCATTTCCCTTTCCCATCCCTTCCCTTCCTTGCTGACTTCTCACAGTGTCACTTGGTGGCTCCTGCCACATTGTCTGTGCAGTCATGTCCATGTGGCATCACTCTCTAGAGGTACATGACAAAAGAGGAGGCTGAGAATGGCTTTTAAAGCAGACCAGTGATGCAGATGAGGATTGAGTAAAGAATTTGTCTGTCAGGTTCAAATCTCATATGAAGAATCTTGCAAGATAGATATATAAAAACATAAAAAGACATAAGAGTTGAAGGGATTTTTTTTAATATGCACAAAATAGAGCAGTAAATCATGTAGTAAAGGTTTAATTTGACATGGGATGTGCACTGTAGTACTTAGTCTAGAAAAGTACTTATATACAGATTTTAAATATAAGGATGTGAATAGGCTCAGTGGAGTTAATATCAGAATTCTCTCTGTGTGTGTGTGTGTGTGTATGGATGCACCAAGCATTCTTCAGGAAAAATACTCTCCTTTTCCTTACGGGTTTGGGCTGCACGAGGCAGGCTCAGCTCAGCCTCCCTGTGCTCTGTGTGTGTGCACATTGACTGCTCTGATGGCCACGGCTCAGGTTTCTGAATTGCCAGCCCAGGCATCTCAACCAGTAGCAAAAGGTATTACAAACCATTAGTGTTGGGCAGGGTTACCAAGCTACTCTGTTGTGTTCACCACAGAATGAACAAAGTTTTAACTGGGTAATTATTTTAATTGTTCTCACTAAAAAGGAGGAAAAAATCCTGCTCTTTCCTGCAGCTCTGGTCTAAGCCTTGTTTTTTTGTCCATTAATTTAGGTGTCTGTAGGGACAGTATCTCTCACACACCTTTCCTCCTACAGCTTGTCTTCCTTTTCAGAGCTTGTTCCCCATCTCCACTCAGTAATCAATACCAAATATTGAGACAGCATTTTTGAGATTACAGCCTGGACCATTTGGTAGCCTTTTGGCAAAACCAGAGTGCATTAACACCCACAGGCTTTGGAGCTCTATGTTCTTGAGTATTTAATTGCTAAAAAACCTAATCCCTGCCTGCTTATTCTACTTTTGAGAGACACAATCAACATTTTTCTGCTAAATGGGTTGAGTACTTTATAATATCAAAGAATTTGTGCCAGGGTCGACCTTACTGTGACTGGAGCTCCCTCCTTGGCGAAGGTTGAAAGCTGCATGGGCAGGCACAGATGGGAGAGGTTTATTGCAGGTATGGGAACCCAGCTGATGAGCTGCAGTGCTAGGTGAGGTATTTTATTCAGCATTTAGCTTTGCCTCGCATGTCTGCAGCCTATTAATCCATTCCCAGGAGACCTATTGTAATTTTCCAGACACTTGAAAATTTTCAAGCAGATGTCACTTTAAACAAAACCAAAAAACTTTTGAGACATATCTGCTGATCCTTTCTGGTGTCTGCAAGCAGTAATTTCTACACTGAAGTTGCTCATTCTTAAAGTAAGAGAAGGACAGGCTGCAATATCTGATTGGCAGCAATATTCTTTTTCATTTAAAAATGGAAATGTGGAAAAGGGATACCTGATATGTTGGAGAGGAAAATTCTGGGAGTGAGCACTTGGTTTTTATCCTAAAAAGGATAAATCAGCTTCAAACTGGGATACGTCTTGATAGGAGAAACCTTTACATAAGCCTTTTCATCAGCCTCACTCAGGCAGATAATAAAAGAATCTGGAAGACAAATAGGGAAATACACTTAGGAAAACACCAGTGCCAAAAGCTTTGCTAAGTGACATTTAAGTAGGGAGCTTGTCTGCAGGTGGCTCACACCTGAGGAATTTGAAATTATTGTCATAGTATGGTTGTAACCTCCAAATTTTCCAACTCCATACAATGATGTTTGAAACTGGATAATCAATGTATCCCCCTCCTTTGCAATCTAATAGATTTTCCAGCACACACCCAGTTTTCTGCACCGTTTGAGGACAGCCACAGAGGTAACAGCATCAGGGTGAGTTCCCAAGGGTTTTGTTACCTACCCATATAGGTGACAGATGAATGCACTCATTTTTCCAGTTACCTCACTGGCAGCTGCTTCTGTGGGAAGGTTCAGGAAGCTGATTGCTCAGTGTGGTGAGAGCTGCTGGGAAGCTGAGGTGATGCTGTCCAGCAGCTTTCCTTGTCCTCCTGAGCAACATCAGGGCAGATGTGGGAGGGCTGAACAAGAGCACAGCAAACCTGACAGCTCTAGCTCAGCCACCTCCAGACTGTGCCATTACAGGTGCTCAGCAGGGTGCTCCTTCATCCCCTGTGTCAGAAGAAAAGAGGAGCATAAGCAGAACTTGTTTTCTGTCTCTCCCACTCAACAGTTAACAAAACAAGAACACGTGTGAAGCTGGATGCCCCAGTCGTTCCCTGAGTGCTGAGGTGGTGAAGTATTAAGAACTTTGCTGGCTCAGTCAGGTCACTTCATGAGCATCAGAAAATCAGGCAGTGGACTGTGTTACCCATCTGTCAGGAAAGCTACCAAACAGCTTTCAATTAATTATTTTTAGGAGGAATGCAGATTGTCTTCACCTGGGACAGGGCTGCTGCAGGCCAGGGTCTGTGCTCCACAGAGCAGAGCTGTTCCAGCACAGCCAGTGCAACTTTGGC
Organism: Vidua chalybeata; assembly: GCF_026979565.1. NCBI lineage: Eukaryota > Metazoa > Chordata > Aves > Passeriformes > Viduidae > Vidua > Vidua chalybeata. Next base: position 5,117,985 of record NC_071545.1, on the reverse strand, counting down.
AGCCTGTGACAGCTGAGGATACAGCCTGTGCTAATTTTGCTTAAGCCTTGTACTACAAAATGTTTTAACACATGATGAGTGTTAGGTTTCTCGGTAGTTCCAGGTAATAATGAGATTCTGCTTGAACTGGGTAACTCTTGGTGTTTGAGTCTTCATCAGCAAACTTGCAACTGTTCCAGCTGAACAAGTTGTTTGGAGGAAAAAGCCTTTTTCCTCTGAGCCAGAGGAAAGGGTTTGCAATAGGTATAGAAATAAAAGAAACATGGATAAAATAGGTTTAATGTGTAAAATCAAACCATGTATCTATGAATATGTGAGAAGACATTGAGAGGAAATATTCATTGCACAGACCACTGAACGTGCAAGGCAAGCTCGTGCAACGCCACCTGATTTATGGCAGGAGCTTCCCAAGACAAGAAGTTTTCAAGGTTCTCTTCCCTTGCACTGTCATTCTCAGCCCCTCCCTTGCACCAGGCAGGCCAATTACTGGGAGAGCTCGGAAGTTTCTGTCACAACTCCAGCAGTTTCTCAAAACAAGTATCAGCTTAAAAAAGCATAGGAGGTTGAAACGGAAGAAAGCTACAGGGATATAGCTGGAGGGGGAAAAGGGAGGGAACATCAGTTGTCGACTTCCAAAGCAATTGTGGATATGGATTGCATGGAAGGCTTCTCATCAGCAGGGAGTCTGACAGGTCTATCAGGGGAGAGTTCATCTACTTCTGTAATAGTAGTTATTTGAACAACTGGAGATCGATATAGTTTCTAGGGGAGATGCTGCTATTTATTGGGAAATAAGAGAGAAACACTGGTGAAAGTTTCCTCTCTGTTTCTACAGTAACCACCATCAGAAGGGCTGTGCACGTGTTTCCTGGCTGGGGTTCAAGCCTGGATGGCTACAGAGCCATGGCAGGCTGTGTGTGTCACCTGCAGACCCCATGGCTTTGCCTAAAACTCCTCAGGGCTCAGGGGGTCACACAGCAGGCACTGGAGGGATGGGTTAGCACCTGGAGGAGGTCACTTGTGAAATAAAATTCAGCTCTGAATTTGCAGCTGCCTCTGATGGGGTGTTTAGGCAGGGAGGCACCCATGGCTGCCTGTGAGTGATTCTTGTGGCCCCTGCTGCTTCCAGGCTCTCTGGAGCAGCCCTGTGTGCAGGAGCAGTGTGTTCTGAGCCCAGGAGGCACTCGGTGCTCAAGGCCAGCAGCTCACTGCTGTGCAGAAATGTCCTGGTGGGTGGAGGGTGAGTTTCCTGGAGCAAGGGAGTGAGTCCATCTCATTCATTGCATTGTGTGACACTCCTGGCTCTGTCACCCCACAAGAAGGGGGCTGTGCAGGGCACTGCTGCCCCTCCACCACCTCATCCCACAAGTATCCATCACTGTAAAACAACACACTTAGGATGGGGGCACTTCAGGGTCTGATTAAGTCATGATTAGGGAAACAGGAAATGCTTCTGCAAGATGCATCATCAAAGCCAGGCAGAAACACGTCTACTCTGTTGGCAAACATACCTGCAATATCTTTACCTTAAATGAGCTATAAAGTTGTCTGCCTCCCCTTCACTGTTTACTTTGTGCTCCTGTTTTCTGCACATGCTGCAATATTTTGCTCCTTAAGAGGTGTGTGTGATAAGCTCATGAATAACAAATGAGGATTTATGTTTGTGGATTGTGAAATGATATTAACGTGACTATTACTTTTAATCTTTGCTTTTGAATGATGTATTGAGCTGCAGGTAATCCCAGAGGGATATTATTCAGGTCTGAGCATTGAAAATGTCTCCTTCTTTTGTCTTCCCTCCTATTAAGTGTGGAATTGAATGTAGAAAAGTGAAAGAAGTAGGACAAACACAGGCTCTCTGATTTAATGCCTTATTTTAGAATCTTAGACCCCTACCAGCTGTATCTTCTGTGTGGAGGAGGGAGAAAAAAGATGAGAAATTCTGAAATTCTAAACAAGCTACATTTTTTGAGAGAAATTACAAAAGCCTTTCCATGCTAAATCTTGTTCAGTAATGAACACTGAAATTTGCTGTTTCCAGGAAACTTTCATTCACTTAAAAACCCAAATCTTCCTTACTGTTTGGAAAGGAACAAATGTATTTTCTTTGCAGCTTCTGATTACCAGAACTGGGAGCTGGACTGAATTTTGCAGCCCAACATTTACAATAATAGTAGACAAAATCAAAGTTCTTGCAATTCTATTGGAACAAAATTGAATAGTCTGTCTCTCCAAATTCACCCTTTTTCAGCTGACTGTGAAGGGATGCTATTTCTTTAAGAGGATAGTTGTCTGAAAATGTTCTGCAGGAGTGTAAATGTGGCAGTAAAAATATGATGTCTGGGATGGCTTCATGCAAATATCCCCCCCCCCCCTGCAAACATATTTGTAAGTAAACAGAAGATCCTGTTATCTCTTTAAATCTACTGTTCATTCCACAGCATCAACAAATGTTGGTTATTATATTTGCATATCAGTAATACTGCTGATAACTTCCATTCCTACATAATTTTTGTACCTCTGACAGTAGAACTGGCTAGACAGCAAAGGAAATTTGGGGACAGAAGGAGAAATACTTGATACTATTTAAATTTTCATTTCTCATTCAGATACACTTCTAATAAACATATTTCCATGATATCCATCAAAACCAACTCTGTCCAAACTGCAGAGGTGTTTCAAACTTCCTAAGAATTGTACCTGGGACCTTCTGTAGGCAGCAGCAGATGTGCCCCAGGGAGCAGGGCTGCTCCTGGAGGGGGACAGGAGGAGGGTGGCTGCTCCTGGAGGGGGACAGGAGGAGGGTGGCTGCTCCTGGAGGGGGACAGGAGGAGGGTGGCTGCTCCTGGGGGAGGACAGGAGGAGGGTGGCTGCTCCTGGAAGGGGACAGGAGGAGGGTGGCTGCTCTGCTCTGCACTGCTGGGACTGACACAGGGCTGGGGAGAGCCAGCTGCAGAGGAAAGCAGAGTGACCAGTGTTGGACCCCCCATCTCTGCCAGAGGCCACTGCTGTCCAGTCTGTGTCACAGCTGCAGCCTGTGGGCCTTAGGAAGGGACTCAGGACAACTCCCCTGAGTGAGTGGAAAGTTCCCATCTTCTCTGGGGAATGCTGGGTGCAGGAAAGCCTTCTGCAGGACTGGTCTGGCTGGGGGCCACTGAGCCACAGCGTGCTGTGTCACCTGCTCCTATCCCCACTGGGGGCAGGAATGCAGAGATGTCCCCAGGTACTGCTGGTGTCAGCTCCTTGCCTTGCACAGGGTCACCCTGCAAAGCCACCAGGTGTGGCAGCAGCTCTGTGGCCACAGAGAGCAGGCACAGACTTTCCCAGGCATTTTCCTGGGGAAGGCTGTGAGAAGATCAGAGAAAAGAATGACAAACAATTCTTATCTCACTTGTTGCACCTGCTGTTGTGTGCATGTGGAATATGTCATGGAGATTTGTTTACCAAAGGGTACTTTCTTAATTGGACACTGGCTGGTGTTTGGATTGATTGACCAATTAGGTCAAAGCTTTGGTGGACTGGCTGGAAGGGTTACTGAGTTCTTAGTAAGTACAGTATAATATAGTGTAGGATGAGATAATAAAGCAATTGATCAGCCTTCTGCAATCATGGAGTCAATGCTAATTTTTCCCTGGCTAGGGGTCTGCAGCAACAACCAGGCACTGCTGGAAGGCTGGGCATGGACTCTCACCTCCCCTCCTGAGGGGAGCAAAAATACTGTGGTAGCTCAGCTGAAGGTAATGCAGGGTTACAAAAAATGGGGTGAAAAGCACTTGGGAGGCTTGCAGTGAGTAGGACTTTAAATGTGGTCACTGTTATGGGGCTGAGCAGAAATGAAGAGTCTGTGGCCCAAGGCTGCCTGGGGAGGAGCAGGGTCCCCTTTCAGGAGCAGAGTGACTGCAGGTCTGCAGCCCTTGTGTACTCACAACTCAGGCCAGTCAAGGTGGATAAGGGGTGAAGGTTAGGTCCCTTTTGTCCTTTCTAACCTTTACTCTGTGAGACATTTTAAATTTCAGTGGGAATTCTGATTCTTAAAGCTCAGACTGTACTGTCCTTGGAAGCTGGTAGACCTAATTATGAGAGGCTTAGAGGGATGGTGAATAGATCATCTTCACTTCTTGAGTTAATCTTGATATATAATGCATGGCAAATATTGTCTTGTTTCTTTTAAAAACCGTCAGTGAGAGGAAATTCCAGAGACGGGAAATGCAATCTTTCAAAGGATTAAGAGAGAACTAACTAACATGAACCAGATCATTAGCTTTGTATTTTCTGTTCCACCTTCTGATGCCCATATTTCACTCATGAGGATGAGTTGGAATGACTCCAAAAACTAAGTGGAAATTAATTTCTCAAAGGCTGATCTGAAAGTTAAAATGCATTTCAAAATCACTTGCTTTACAGATCCCATCCATTTGCCCTGAAGAAAGAAAAAAAATAATGCTTTATGTAGCAACACAAAGTACAAGTTGAAAAGAATCTGGGTGAGGCACTGCAGGAGGCTCAGGGGGAGGCAGCCAGCGAGCCAGGGCTGCTGTGAAATGGCACATCAGCCACTGGGAAGGTGTTTAACAGGTTTGAAAGAGATGCTTAAAGCAGAGGATTTTTAAAGGAAGCTGGGAGGATGGTGCAAGGAGGACTGTACACACTGCAATTTCCCCTGAAATTTCAAGATATCAGAATTAGGCTTTTGAGGGCACCCCCTATGTTATGAAACCTACATTACAGAAAAATCAGACAACAAAAAATCAAAGGTTTGATTTTATTTTCAACATTATGTTCTCTAATACACACCATTTAAGAAGCTATTTTCAAATTGAGACTAACACTGATAAAATGTTAAAATTCTTTTCTTCTTCTAAAGCATGTTTTTTATGATACATAAATTGTAATCTTTTTAAAATACTAAACCTTTGGAAGGTTTAATTACTGCAAGATTAATTTTTTTTCGTGACAAAAAACTGCATTGCAGAAGGTTCCACTGAGCTCCTTTGCTACTGGCTTTAACATGAGCATTTTCCATTTTATTTCCATTGCAAATAAAAAAGGGGAGAGGTAATTAATTAGGTGTTCTACTCTGTTAGAACCATTCTCTTCTGAACATATCTGAGCTCCAAATAAACACAGCAGAACTGCCACAAAAGTAGGGCTGTTGTGAGGTCTGACTCTAGGCTCAGCCTCAAATAATGTCCCTCATTTTAAAGCTGAGAAATCAAGGGTGAACCACTGGTGCTTTGAGTTATGAATACACTTCAGATCTTTGCTGAACTATGACATGAGACTAATGAAGAGAAATATTGTGAAAGGGATTAAAGCACAGCTGCACAGAAATGCATTTGTATTATTAATATTAGGTAATTAAAGTCCTTGCATCCTTCCTAGCTATTATTACAGATAGCTAAGAGGAATCACAGTGACATTGATACCTTCATTTCCAGAAGTGCTGAAAACCCTCTTCTGCCACTCTTTTCCATGTGCCATGATTGCATTTAGCATCTCCAGGCAGCCACAGGGCAGCAGAACAGTGGCATAAGTCAGCTGGTTTCATATCTATCCTGCAGAGCAGTTTGGAAGGGATTTCTCTTGGCATAGCATGGGGAAGAAAGGATCAAGTGCTGCAAATAAGGTATGAATCATTTAATCCTGACACTTTGTACTGTGATTCACATTGCAAGTGAAAGTATGCCTTGGGGTAAATAAAATGCTGACTCTGCAGGAGGAAGTGTCAAAATCAGTGTGGATTTTAATAGCACTGGATGTTAGCACTGACATTTCAGCGTGACTGACTTGGGAAATGAGTTACCACGTGCCAATCTAACTGAGAAAAATGCCCACTAAATCAGAGCTAAAGACTGAGTGGGAGTGACTGGTTCCTTCCTGCTCTGGGGAAGCACCCGAGAGCAAGAAGGCAAGCTGGCCAAGCTCTCTGGAGAAATTCTTTGCACCAGTGCAGAACTGAGGCTTCCAGAGCTGCTGTGTAAACTTCTTTCTTAATGTTTAGCCTAATTTGAAAGATAAAATGCAGTACCCATTAAAAACTCCCCTTTTTTCCAGTCTTCAAATGGGTATTTTCATCCTGTTCAACCTACTTGCACTGAGTTAAAGCAATAATTGCTAATGCTGCTTTAGGTTCAGTGTTATTCTGGACAAATTATGGCAATTATCTAGATCACAAATATATGTAAAACTCTCTGGTACTCTCTGTAATTGCCCTTGAAGTTCAAATGCCTGATGTTTAATATGGCTTGTCCCATTAAGTATTGTTCCAAGTAAAGTCAATGGTAAAAGTCCCAGTGACCTCAGGGATGAAGGTTCATACCCTAGATTTGGCTCATCTTAGTTCAGAGGGAGATTTTGTTTTCTCTTAATTCACTAGGTGGTAGCAGTGTACAAATTGTGTTGTGTGGGTTGAGGTTTTTTTTCTTCCCCTAGTTCTAATCAGACTTGTTTCAGGACCTTCCTTCAATTCCCAACTCATCATTTATTAGTCCTGCACTGAGTTCTTGAGGGGAAAGGAGACAAAAGGTTTTAAACACCCTTCTGAAGGGATGCCAAAACTTGTGCCATCCTGCAGATGTTTTCTTGTGATGGCAGAAGTCACACTGTGTTGGAAGAGAACAGCTACTGCTGGTCAGAGAATGACATCAACATCTGAGGCTGAGCTGAAACACTTTCATCCAGCCAACATATGCAAAAAGAAGAGCAAGACATTAAATCTTCACTAGTTCTGTATCCCTTCCACCTGTATTTACTGAATTCCCTGCAATGTGTCAGGCAATGTGATTAAATGAATGTCCATTATTATTGCAGTCACTCAGTTATTATTTTTTTGTGAAAGCCACTGTGTTCAGCAAGGGGTAATCTAGCTGACAATAGACAAGAGGACTTGGGCTTCCAAACTACTAATCTAGGTAGAGTTCTTGCTGAGTGTAATCCATATTTTTCAGCAGTGGATGTGCAGATTAATGAGAAGCTGTCATTTGAAACAGATGTCGCTGTTTTGTTCACTTTTATCGTGCCTAATACACTGCACATTCTGGATTAACCTCCTGATCTACATGTTGCTACATGAGCATTAACCATTTCTTGGCAGTCACGAAGGACGGATTACAAAACCCCCCTGTGCAGTCTTTCTCCGGAAACAAGAAATTGTTTTCAGACAGGCAGGTATAACCTGTGACATTTCACTTCACCACTACCATGCCCTGCCTTTTCAGTGACGATGGCCAGCCCTGAGTGGTGCTCTGAGGGAGTTGGTGACACCAATGTGCCACTGAAAGCCTCCTTCCTGCCAAAGTGCTCCTCAGCATCTCTCCAGAGAGTCTGTGTCGCCCTGGCTCCTCATCTACCACTGCTCAGCCCTTCTTTCACAGTTTGCTCTGGTGCTCAGGATCTTCTGGGGGCTGGGGTACATTACAGTACCAGGTTTATCCAAAATTAACTCCAGAGAAGGTGCTGTGCTGTTGTGGTTATCTCTAGCTTGGGATCACAGCTCATCAAGCACACAGGGGGCTCCTCTCCAGGGTTGTCTGGTCCTGCCTCTCTGTGTCTGAGCAACCCAGCCAAGCAAGCTGACTGCCTCACCTAGGGCAGCAACTCGAAACCAGATCAGCGTTTTTTAGAAATATGCAGCTCTACATTTCATCCCTAGTGTTCTACTGCAATAGATTAGGGATGGATGGATGATGGAAATTTGGAGGGCTTTATCAGAGAGACATTTTTAACCTAAAAACATGTGATGCTAAGTAAGATGAAGATATTTATGTACTGATAGATAATGGCCAGAAGTAGCAGAGATATGATAAATACAATCCTCCAGTGAGTAGCAAGAACCAACTGTAGTTATCCAATATCTCTGTCTGATCCTAGTGGGATGCAGATAGGAGCCTTATCACTAAGTAAAACAGATTCCTGACTGAATCAGACAGGCTGACACTGGCATCACTTTGCAGAAGTTGCTCTATATAAAGCTTGCAGCAAATGTTATTTTCTGGTAGTACAATGAAATAAATCCAGGGGACATTTGCAGGAGAGCTTTCAGAATTCCTCCAGGCAATGACTGTGGAAGAGACACTGTAATATAAGTACAGTCTTGCTTTGTGCAAAGCACGGTGAGACAGGCAGAATTAACATTGATGGGAAAAGGAACACTCAGGTTTCATCAAGATGTTTAAATATCTGATGTTATTTTGCCAATTTGAGTAACTGAGTGGCAGGAATATACTGGGTTTTTATGTTATTTTTGGCAGCAAATGAGATACTGAATTTTAAAATGCTCATGCAAATGCAAAAAAAAAAAAAAGTCCTTCTAAATAGATGTCACACCTTAATGAACTGCCCATTTTTCAAGTCTTTGTATAATACCTTGGGTAATATGAAACTTTAATAGGGCCACAAAATAATCCTAAAATATATGATAGAGATGATGATAAAACAAGACAGACAAGATCAGATTTCCATTTTCTTTTGGTCCTTGTTATTTCATAATTGCTAACAAAACTTTCAGAATAAAGGTCTCAATTTAAAACTTCAGCAAGGAAATTATTCACACCTGGAAAGCAGCAAACAAAATATTCCAGGTTGTGTTGCAAAGATGTGAATGAGAGGAAAGAAGGGTATATGCTGATTCTGTGTCATCCTAATCCTACAGCTATCACTTAGGAATTAATAAAACATACAAGGCTCTCGTGCAGCTCCATCCCTGCTGGCTGCTGCTCTGGTGATACATTGCAATAATATGCCAGTGATAATATTCCAGTAATAAATGATGGCAATATCCCATCAGATCCTCATCACTCCAGTGATGCACTGTGCCCATCCATCAGCAGGCAATGGAGTTTAGGCATTAGTGGAAGAGGCAAATTTCATTGTACATGCTCTGAACACGGGGTTTGACATAATGCAGCACGTGCCTACGGAATGGAGCAGGGACTGCATATGGGATGTGTACTGCAGAAATGGGCTCTTCTTACTTGTTCAGTACTTAAGATCTAAAGGGAATGTGAGTGTGCAAACCATCATAGAATAGGGTCACAGGAGCATTTAGGCTGGAGAAGACTCCTAAGACCATGGAGTGGTGGAACTGCTTGGGAATCAGTTCTCCAGGTTTTTACCATCCTGCACTGCCATGTGAGGGTGTTGGGTGATTGCCTCGTTGTAGTCCTAATACAGCAAAACGATGTGTAGGGCCCTGGCATGATAGGTCAGGGTCAGGAGGCTTTCAATTTAATTTGTGACTGCTTCTCAGCCTGTTCCTAAGACAGTGATTACTGCCAGAGGGCCTGTAAACTATTTTGGGAGTGCCAACCAACTCTTCTGCAATAATGGTGTGATATTACACCTGATATGCATGCAGATGGACAAGTAATTGGAGGGAAAAATTAGAGATACTTCTCATCCCTAATTATTCTTTATTTCTTTTATTTGGCAGCTGTCTTCACAGGAAGCTTATACAGATGCAAATCATCACAGCAGTGACATTTTCTCTGGAGCCTTCTCAGGTGACATAATTCATAGATAACTCTCCAGTGAGATTCCCTGAAGAACTGATGCATCCCAGCTCCCAAACAGTGATGTGAGTTTGGGAAGTCATGCTGAATCAGCTGCCTACAGGCAGGTTTAAGCAGAAGGGAAGATTTTACTTTGGAAGACAAAGCAACAATACCAAGAGGGTTAAGGGAAGAGACTCCCATTTTGGGTAGCAAAGTGCAGTTTCAGATGTTCAGTTTTGATGACAACAGACCAGAGAATTAAGCTATGCACTTTAAAGATTTTTCTTGGCCTTTCTGATATGGAATTTCTCCAGAGGAATTCAGTACCAGCCAGCTCTGTGATCAATAAGTATGCTATTGATGGAAAGCAAGGGAAGGACTTAGAGAATCATTAAAGGTCAGCTGACTTGTCCCTAAAGCTCACATGCTCAGCATCTGTTTACCTCTTAGGAGTCACAGACTGAGGCAGTGAAATGCACCCAGGAAAGAGGTTGGATTTTGTATGGCTGGCTGAAATTTGTATCTCCTAGCAATGAAGAATATTAATTTCTAGGGGCTGGTCATGACGAATCAAATTAGTCACTTCTGCTTCCACTTTGATGCAAAACAAGTAAGATTGTTCTAGTTGAGTTCAAATAAAAAAACCAAGCCAAGTAAAGCATCAGTCCCAACACCTGGAGCACTACAGTTTCATCACCCAAAATGCTGCTATTGTAAATTTGGTTTAGCTACAAAGACTGCATCTTTTGGTACATTATAAATAAACTTTTCAGGATAGCGTTGCAAGAGTCAATGCCACATGCTGTAAAAAAAGCAATTAGAAGAAAAGAAAGTGAGGAGAGGTGAGGATCTCCAAGTGGAATATGCATGTGTAATCCTGCAGAGCATCTAGAACCACAGGGGCAAACTGCAGGTCCTGTTGGGCTTGGAACATTTTCTCTGCTTTATTACCTTTATTACCTTCCAGGAGTGATAGTGGAACTATAGCCTGAGATGGGAAAAATATCCACCTCTGATATAAAGATTGCAAGTGATGAAAACTATCACAACCTTCATCAAATTGTTCCTCTGCTTAGGAAGCACCACTGAAATATATGTCTGGAACATACAAAATTTAGGTTGCCTGAAGTTGAAGCAATTTTGGTCCTACCACAGATTTCCTTGTTCAGCAGAGGTTTCTGCTTTCTGGTGGCTTTTAGCTTTCCAGTTATTTACTCTACAGCCATATTATGTGCCTTTCTATTCTGTTTGACCTTTAGTACGCCTATTGATTTATTTTCTTTTAAACTTCCCAAGTCCATGGTTTTATTTTGTCAGCTGTATAGCAATGTTTTCCCGAAGCCTTGGTGTATTTATTAAATGCTCTTCCTAAGTGAATTAGGCTAATAATCTCTCTAAGATTACCTTGAGTATATATATTTTCCACCCTTGATCAGCATTAACATTAGCATGCACCTTCCAGTCTCTGTTAATTGAATTAAATATGAGCTTTTCCTTTGTTGTCCCATACTGAACTCGCCTGTCAGGCTCTGTTGTCTCAGCCACCTTGCCCGTACTTTTTAATGAACTAACAAGGAACTAGCATTTTCAAAGTTTTCTGTAATTCTCTCCTGTCCATGGGTTACTGAAAAATGAACATTACCTGCCAAAAAAGCTTCTCAGCCAGCTGTGTTAAAATTTCTCAATGCAAATTACCCAGAACTTCTGATTTAAGTATGTCTAACTACAGTAGCTGTTGATTAATATCCTCTTTAGTTACAGTAGGAATAGAAAGTATATTACCATCATCATCTAACAAATACTTCATCCTTTCCTCCAAATGCAGAATAGACATCTTTATTGATTTTTTTTGCATTGTTGCTAAATAAAAAAGAAGTATCTGTTGTTTCTGTTTGGGAACAGACCTATCGGTCTCTTTCAAGTGAGTTTTTTTCCACTCCAGAAATGTTTTGCAAAAACTGTTCCCTCATTAATGTTCTCAATGACACATTTTTGTTTTTGTTGTCAATTATCTATCCTCTTTTACTATCTCATTTGTCTTTTTTGTCCATATTGGTAAGACTTATTTTTATGGCTGCATTCACTTCCTACTGCAGAGGTTTTTGATTTATTATGCTGGGTTTATTCTGTTGTGTTTTTACACAGATACAGCCTTCTTTCTCCTGTTAAAATAAGATACCCTTAAGTTGTTACAAACCTCTCATATTTTCTGCCTTATTTCCTTCTTCCAGTTGATCTTGCTCATAATGCTTTTTGGCTTTAAAAAGCCAACTTTCTTAAGGCACCACTGTATTCGGTACTGGTTCAAACTTCACTTTCCTTGCATATAGCAATATTAGTTGAATTATTACCACTCATATGTCAATAATGAAGCCAAGATTGGTACTTGGTGTAGGTATTTCCCCTTTATTCAAGACCACATCAAAGCTAGGCAAAAATTACACATAAATCTGATTCATTCACTCCTACCACTGAAGTATTCCTTTCTGGGAAAGGTTCCTCATCTTTCCTACGGGAAAGACCTGGCTGCAGAGTTAAACCAGGAGAAATGCCAGCCTCACCAGAGGAGTTTTATAGCTCCCTGTGGGATATGGCAAATCACTCCAGCTGGGCCCAGGCACAAATTCCCCCTCCCTCCTCCTTTTACCGTGGCAGGGTTCCCTGGCAGTCCCTGAAATGAGGACAGGCAGCTGTGAGGTGTCCTCTGCCAAGGCAAAGAACATTAACTCTCTTCTGATCACCCATCTGATGGGGGATGTAGGACTTAGGAAGGAATCATTCTCAACCCATGGGTTCTACCCCAAGGTTGCCTGCTGTCAAAGGAAAGATCTCCTCAGTGAATTCTGCACTGGGCTGGCTCCTAGTCTGTGCTAATGGTGGAGATAAAGAATCAGAGCTTGGCTTTCTAGAAGGCTGCATGTTGCATATTTCTTTGCAGATATTCACTCAGCTGTTGGCCAAGAACACAACCTGCCTTAAGGATTTGTGGAGCAGGTTTGGGCTCTTGCTCTTTTGAGGGACAGAAAGAGCTGATGTTCCCCATTTCCCCCTCTCCTCATGGCCAATACTATGACTGAACAAAACCTCTGCTCATTCTGGACCCTGGACTAAAATGTCTCCACATTGTTTTCTTCACTTGCACTTTACTCATTGCTGCTGTAATTGAAGCTGGTTAATGTGCAGTGGCTTCGTTAGGTGGTTAACAGACCCAATTAGGGCCGAGTTCAATATCTGTTCTGTTGCTTTGCAAGGACCAAACTGGCTTACATCTTAACTGATTAGAGAGGAAAAAAAAATCTTTCAGCAGCTCTTTCCCAGTGCGTCATCTCCTCTGTCTCTGGAAGTGCTTGGATTTACATGTGTGTCCTCAGCAGCAAGGGAAACACTCAGAGGGGCCCAGTCCCTTCTCTGTGGGACACTGAGTCACAACCCAGCCCTCCCAGCCCCTGCTGGCCTGAAGGAGCACAGGTCTCCTGACCCCTGGCAGTGGCTCAGTGGTCCCTGGGCTGAAGGAGCACAGGTCTCCTGACCCCTGGCAGTGGCTCAGTGGTCCCCAGAGTTGCCCCCACACCACAGCGTGCCCAGCTCTGTGCTCGCCTCTGTGGTGTGGGATCCTTGTCTGCTCACTCTGCTCAACGGGAACATCCCACTTAAAGTGTGGAGCCAGGCTGAGCATCCAAATATGTCAAAAATATCAACAAAGTTTCTCTATAGCTGCTCTTCCCCCTCTTCAGCCAAAAAAAAAAAAAAAAAAAAAATTTCTATTTTGGAGCTTAGGCTCTAGGCTTAAGTAGTACATATACATGAACTTCCACCATGTGATTCTGTACTTTATAAAACCATGGCAAAGAAAATATACTGATTTCTTGCCAGGTTCCTCCCCCTCAGTCCTGCTCCTGACACTAGGAGCTTGTTGTAGAGCCAGGAATATTCCATCCCTACAGCTAAGCTTTGACAGTAGCTTCCTTTTGTGATTGCAAGTGAGCCATAAAAGGAAAAAAAAAAAAAAAAACCAAAAAAAAACCCAGGAAGAGTTACAGCAAATTAATAAGTCTGTTTTGCTGAATATGTTATTTCTATTAAAATTTTAAAAGAGTTTTAAGTGACAGTAAACGTGGTCTTATTTTAGAATGGTTTCCATAACACTACACAACAGTTGCCAATGGCACTTATGCCTTGTCGTGCATACACACAGTTATTTAGCTGACAACAGTGTTTAAGCTATTAAACAAGATAATATTGCAACTGTTATGCAATGGTAAAGCTCTCACTTGAAAGAAGTATTTGGGGTTTTTAGCTGAAAGTTGACTTTTTTTCCATATTCATTTATATTTGCTTTATTAGAAATGTATAATTTAATGTAATATTCAAGGCCCTTAGGGTATACACTCAGTTACCTATAAAACATTCATGCACATTGAACACTTTTTTGGTGCCAGTTCTTGGCTTTGTACATCTGCTGTACAATACTGAGTATTCTAACTAACAACATGCCACTGCCTTAATTGAGTTTAGGTGTTCGAGTCATTTATTTAAATTTAGTAGTGTGAATAATTTATTTCAATTTACATTTTAATTATTTTACCCACTTTTTTGGGAGTAACCTCATTTTCTAGCTTCTAAAAAAATAATCGGCATATGTTTACTGCAGCAACATTCACACTTACTAAATTCTCTGAGAAGTTTAGTTCCAAACTGAGAAATACTAATGAATTATTCATACCTCAGCACTAGCTGGAGTTGAGTTAGGATGTCCAGATCTAAAAGAGACCTGGCCTTCTAGAACCCAACATTCCCTAAAGCTCCTTAAGATTTGTTCATCTGCTATGGCAAGTTGGACTAAGCTGGATGTAAGTGTGGTTAAATGTGAATATTTCTGCTGTCAATATGGATTTATATGCTTCTTTTATTATTATTCTTATCTGTTATTGTTTATTATCTGTAATTGACCAGTTTATTGGGGTATCATACATAGCATGGAGTTCCTTGTGCTCTCTTCCCCATCTAAGTAATAGATAGTAAGGTCTGAGGCAGGCATTCCATTTCCAGCTGGTGCTCCCTGTATTTAGGGGTCTCACAGGTGGGGAAATGGAACACAGGCATCTCATCTGTGGTACCCTCAGACATTCCCCAGTGTGCCCAGAGCTCCAGTGGGATTTCTTGTGAATCTGCTGGAAGAACTGCAAGGAAGCCCAAGCTCTAAAGACTCATGTCCTCAGAAAGAAATGCGGAATTTGCTGGAAAAACAGCAACAGTTTAGAAAGAATTATTCATTTATTTAGCTAATTGCTCATTCTCTGAAAAATGTTTGCTTTAAAGGTGGGCCTGATTTTAGAGGGGCTTAAGATCTGCAAACATACCCAGCATCTGAATCCAGCTCTTACAGAACATTTCTGTCACTGGCACCTGCCTGCAGAGGTTTCAAAGTGTTAACAGGACAAACACTGTCCCCATTTCTTAGTTTTATAACCAGAAAAAAAATGCCTTCAACAAAGGGCACTGAAAGCTACTCGGCATTAAACACGTGAGGAGTTTTTCCTTGGTGGCTGAGTCAATTTGCCACCACTGCTGTGTGCAGACATGCACCTACACGTGCACCTGGCACTCCTGGGTTGTCTCTTTTTTTTAGAATGATCCTTTCCAAATACAATGTAAGCACAGGCAAAAATATATGCATTGTTTCCAGCCTGGATGTCTTTATTCCTTGGATTTCTGCATATATCTATATTTGTATTATTCACACTGTCTCTTTAGACTCATGCATATCTTTTCATACACACAAGTGTGCCCTGAGATGTTACAATCTCTTTTACCTGTCGATCTATGGCTATATAAATGTTTCTCTAGGTAATAAATTTCACCACATTTTACTTTAAAATGTAATTTTTTTCCAAATTCACTTTTACTGCTAAATATAGTCCATAATGGCATGTCCATAAATGAACACCTTGAGAATGGAAAGTGGTAAACAGAAAATATTTTTAATAATAAAAATCTTTAGCTACAACAAACTACATGCATATCTTTGTTTTTAATATCAATGGAGATACTGCTCAAAGTAAGTATTTTTTTTCAGCTGTAAAAGCCCCTTCAGCTGAGCAGAAGTTGGGTGCAGAGGGTTCTGCAGCGAAGCAGTGACCTGGGGAGTTGTGATTCAGATGTGGTGACAATCATTTTGGCCAAGACCATGAACTGGAGCCTTCCAGAGTTAAATCCATGGTCTGCAGCACCAACCAACGTGGTGTCAGTGCTGCTGAGAGCTGTGCCACAGGGGACTTCCCTGCCCCAGGGGGGACACAGAATCCCTGTGGAAGTTGGCAAGTTCCGTGCTGGGGAAGGTCTGATGTGGGTGTTTGTGGGGGGCAGTGGTTCCCCTGCACCTGAGTCTGCACATTGCAGCTGGAGGAGCTGATCAGCTCAGCAGATGGTTAAATACCGTGTTGGACCAGAGCCACCCCCACGGCTGCACTTGGGGAAGTGACTGGGACAGGTTGTGACACCACAAGGCTGAGGCTCCTTAGAAGGGAGCTGTCCCAGGGCCACGTGCAGGCGGTGTGGGGACAGGGATGGGGAGCCCTGGCTGGGGCTGGGGCTGCCCCAGGCACTGGGACACAGGGAGGGGACTTCGCGTGCCAGGGGTGCAGGGCTGGGTTGGAACCACCAGGCAGCAGAGCAGGAGCATCCCGGGAGGCATCACCCAGGAAATGAGCTCCAGGGAGCTGCTGCAAATCCACAGCACTACAAAATCTACCCCCAGCCATCTTTAACTGTTCATTCCCCAGTCTACAGTCTCACTAACACAGGCATTTTTCTCAATCAGACCCTTACAAACCCTGTCCTAAAACACAGCAGGTTTTGTAGCAATGCTGGTGTGCCAGGAAAAGCTACTGGCGAGCTCTGGTGAATATGCAATGTACACATCTTACTGAGTTACAAACCTGCATGTGGCCTGGAAGGAATACAATTACAATAGTTGTTGGGCAACATGACCTCTGTTTTGAAGGTGAAAGACCTTCCTAAAAGCTAGACAGAATATAAGCAAAAGGTGGAAAACTAGAATCAGTTGATTAAAAAAAAAACATCAAAACAAAACAAAGAAAA
Organism: Vidua chalybeata; assembly: GCF_026979565.1. NCBI lineage: Eukaryota > Metazoa > Chordata > Aves > Passeriformes > Viduidae > Vidua > Vidua chalybeata. The sequence continues at coordinate 5,101,393 of NC_071545.1, read as the reverse complement.
AACATTTTTTCCACACAATATATTTATAATTTGTTTGAAAAATGGTTCAAATATTTTGGTATTTTGTGGGCAACTCTGAGGCTAACAGTTCTTTGTCCCATTGCACTCACTATCCAATACAGCACATATGCAATAAATTTGCAAGAGGGAAGATTGAGAGTGATGGACATAACTGAAAACTGTTTTGGCCTTGTTTGACTGTGAAAGGCTCTTCAGGGACAGATTTATTTGAGAAAGGGACTTATTTGATGGCTCTGAACCTACCCCCTCTCCTCACCTTTGTGCTAGAGGCACAGTGGATATGCTGGCAGAAGTCTCATGCCATACTTTCCCCCTAAGCCTCCACTGCTGGAAACAGGATATTAAATGCTTGGCAATAAAGCAGATTCTGCTTGTTGTTCAGTAACCTTGTAGCCTTCAGCTCTGCTCGAAAATCTTACAGGAGCCCAGTACCCAAGCAGGAATCAATGATTTGTATCAGGGAGGTAGGAGGATATTAAAGAGGCACCGGAGGAAACAAAAAAAGAGGCCAACCTTGGAGCAGCCAAATGGGTAGAGACCCGTTGGTGCAACTCCTAGCGCTCGTGACTTGTCCCTTCCCGTGGCTGAATTTAATCTTACATGGTTCTTGCCAGCCCTCCTCTGGCACTGCAAGCTGGCTTTAAACTTGATGAGTGGCTTTTGTGTCCAGGCTCTGCTGGGCAGGGAGTTTTGGCTGGGGAGGGAGATGAGGCAGGTGGGGAAATAGCACTGCTTCTCCATCTGGGCTCTGGTGGGGCCGCTGGCAGAACACCTCTCAGTCATGGGAGAGGGTTTGTAGGCACTGACAGAGCTGAGGAAAGCAGAGGTTTCTTCCCACCCCTTGGTTATTAGTCCACCCCCTAACTGAGGGCTGCATGCTCCCTGGCACCACCTCCTTGTGATGTCCAGGAGGAGCTGTGCTCCTGATCCTGATGGGAGAGAGGGAGGCAGCAGGTGAGGGGCAGGGAGTGAGGCCAGGTGAGTGCTGAGCTGCTGGTGAAGGTGTCTGCAGGTCTCTCTGGTGCTGCTGGAGGTGCCAGACAGGAGCAGGGCTTGGCAGGGCTTGCTACTCCTCCCCTCTTGTTCAGCCACTTCTAATGGCCTCCTCTGCCTTCTCTATACCTTCCTCATCTTTTATTAATTCAGACTTTTGTTAAACTTGTAACACCCAGATATTTGTCCCTGCAGAACGAGCTCTGCCCCTTGGCCTCTGCTTTCCATTGAGTGGTCAAAGCTGCAGTACAGGATTGGATGCTGGCCAGCTAGCTCTCATTGTAGATAACATCCCAGTGGGCCTGGGGATCAATCCTCACACAGACAGAACAATTCTCCTTTTCAGGGGTACAGTTTTCTGCAGCTCTTCCTGAGCTGACTCAGCCTGCTCACACAGGGAAGGTCCTTTGAGCAGCCAGGTGAGGTCAGGACTTGGATGCCTGGAGGGTCTGTCAGGTACATTTGGCAAGTGAGGAAGCCCAGGTTGTGAGTACAGGAATCAAAATCCATTTCCAAGTTCCCAGTGAAGGAGACAGCCAGGTTTGGGAGTGCCAGGCGTGCCTGGTGCAGCTGCTCGGGCAGAGGGGGAGCAGAGGGGCTCAGGCCATGGACACTGCTCTGGTGGCAGGGCTGCAAGGAAATGAAATGTCCATGTGTTTTGCTTTTCCTCTGAAGTACATAAGTCTTTGAGAAGTCTTCAGGGAGCCTTACTGTTTACAGATTCTGAGTCAGAGAAGAATTACCTTGTTTTTTTTTCTGAGCACAGTGGATCAAGTGAGTCAGATCAGTTTGGTCAGGAGGAAGTAACACCCATGATGCCTTTCTGGAAGGGCAGAGGAGAACAAGCTGAGAGACTGCAATTCCAAACTGGAAGAAAGAGAAGGTCCAGGACCTCATGCTGATCTCTGGGAGCTCACAGCAGAGAGCTGTGAGGACACTGAGACATGATGATTTGGGGACCACCATGATGCAGAACTCTGAAGGGTTGAATCTGGTCCCAGTTACAGCAGTGCAAACCCAGAACAGCCTGTTAATTCTGAGATGTGGTGAAGAACCAACGGGACAATACTGAGTATTGTCCACCCTTCCATCTCTCCCTGAATCCACTTGGTGAAGCCTTTCCATACTCCTGCACATTCAGGGCTGTCCCCCAGCCCTTCTGCAGCTGAAGGGCCCCCAAAGGCCCCTGGAGTGATGGTGGCTCATTCTGTAGTCTGAACAGAGCATCTCTCACCTGGCCTCTCAATACTGATCTGAAATGACCACTCATTCTTGTGTATCACCATAAAATCCATCTGGAATGCTAGATTCTTCTCAATTAAACACCAAGCTTCCAGATTAGTCCAAGAGTAATATGAGAATCTTTAACTAATTCTGAGCATCCACATTCTCCCGGCCCTAGCAGAAGGCTGGGAGAGAGGATCAGTGCTGTTAAATCCCTCTGCTGTGCTCTCCTAAGAAATGCCACAGCCTTCAGCCCCACCTCACATTATTGCCATTGTTGTCCTTTAGGGGTTGATGTTAATGACAACTGAAAGAGCTTAATGAGCATGGGCCTTGAATAAGCTCTTTATGCACCTTATAAAATAATTACATTTTATTGAAAATTCCACAGGGCCAGGCTCACAGAAGCAGTCAGGGGTGCCAATTTAATAGGATATGGTACAGTGCTTTACTCAAATAAGGCCGGATCCTTCAGAAGTTCACCTTCATGGCCACAAAGGACAGCGGGGCCTCGCTGAGCACAGGATACCTGCTGTTATCCACCCTGAGGCTCTGGGGAAAGGCAGTTCAACTTAAGGATCACAAAACACCTCTGAAATGGAGTGGTGCTGTTTGGCAAGAGGAATGGGATTTGTGTTCTAACAGCCCCGAGACACCTGGTGATCCCTGATGAAAGGTGGCTTGTCAATAGCCTGTTAAACATTCCTTAAATAGGGATGGTGAGCTCCTTTTCCTGGTCTTCTTCCCAGCCCACACAGATCAAAATTGTTGACCTATTAAGGAAAGAAAGACATTCCCAAAGGAATGCTTTGTGGTGTCTTCTGGGATGCAGTGGGGCCTCTGCCTTTAACAACACACAGCAGTGGAAGCTCTTTATAGGGCTATAGAAAGTTCTTAAATAGGAAGGAATGACAAAGATCCTATTGAATCTGGGTAGGGTAAGTTTTTCATCATGTAAGCATTTTGTAAGAGGAAATGGCTGAATGACTCACATATAAATTGCTTGTAATACATTTTATTAGAAAATTAAAATTTGTAAATTTATTTTTCATCTTTAAGCAAAATGCTCCCACATCTATCACTGAGGAAATAGTCTTTGCGCCTGCACTGAATACAAGAAAGTACAAACAAAATACTCCTATAATGTGCTTTGAATGTTATAAATTACATTTTCTGGATGAAATTTAAGCCCTTGTGAAAACATTTTCAGCCAGTGCCAGTTTTTAAATATTATATTATTTATACTGCAAAAATGTTTAAGGATCTCATCATTTCAAGACCAGATCTTTCAACAAAATGTGATTTTTTTTTTCACTAATGGGCCCATGGAAACTCTTTTCAAAACATTCACTAGATGCATGCAAGACCTGTGTATCAGGGACTGCAAGGACCAGGGGTCAGTGAGCATCCTTGCTGCCCGTGACTCTCCAGGCAGGGAGTTTGCAGCTACTGATGAGATCTGAGCTGCAGCCTGGACCAAAAATACCAGGGAAACCTTCAGCAGTCAGATCCCAAACTCCGTTGGTGGCAAAATTCTGAATTTTGTGTTAACACCAAATCAATGCAGAAAATCACAGGATGCTTTAGAAATGTGAAAGTCTGGTGTATTTTTTCTCTGTCTCATGGTTTCTGAGTCCTTACAGAAGACTACTGCCATGTTTTCCAGTTTTTCCTTTGTAACTGTGGAGGTTAACAGTGTATTTTAAAATGTTATATGCCTGAATAATTATCAAATTCCTACTATTCCTGTGACATTTCTAGGCTCCTGTCCATGGCTGCTCACTCCTTCTCAGCCCACCAGAGCGTCTGAGCCTGCAGCTGAGGAGCACTCCCTATATAATTGCTTAAGCTCTTGGCACAAGTGCAGGGTGGGATGAAAAGTAGGGAATTTTCCAGACTGGGTCAACTTCAAGGAGAACAGAGTGGTTTTCAGCCTGTGAAGATGCATTTCTGGAGGTTTCATCCATCCTTCTTCTGCAGCAGGTTATGGGACCATCACAGTTCCCTGCAAGCTTCTGCCCAGCCACAGTGTCAGGAGGAATCCACCCTGATGGGAGAAATGTCCAGCACAGTCACACATTTTGCCCAGAGCAATTGCTACTTGTGCCTAAAAGGTAAATAAACAGCAGAGAAGGTGGCAAGAAGTTAAAAAGGTGAAAAGAAGAAAGTTTTTTATAAAAAAACCCAAACCTGTTTGAGCAATGCAAGGCTCAAGCACTTGCCATGTTTTACTCCTACAACAGTGAGCCAAAGAAAACCAAGGGAGGATACTGAGGATGTCACCCTGCATGCAGGGACATCTGCCACGGGCAGTCACTTGTGGACCACCGAGGTGGAGCTGAGTCCAGGCTCAGTTAGGCTCTGAAGCCAGCCCCTCCAAACGTGTGTGTTCAGTGCCAGGGGTTACACTCTGGTGTCTGTCTGCAGTTTATAATGGGGAGCTCGATGAAATAATTTCATTAGGCAGGTGTGAGGTGTGAGGTAAATGTACAGTGTAATCCTGTATAACACAATCATCATCACATTTTGATTCCCCTGCCCATCACCTTCCACATTTATCTTCAGAGACCTCTTAATGAAACAGCTGCTTAGATTTAATTAAACAACAGCATTATATAAACAAGTTCTTTTGTTTTGTGTGCTGAACAGGGCATTCATCTTCAAAAGCTTTTCTGCCAGAGCTGGCCTGGCTGCCCCTTGACTTGTCTCTACTCCAATTACCACTCCAGTTTAGCTGATTAATTTGTAGCCACTGGCAAACATGCACAGTTGGCAGGACATCATTCCGTTTCAGTGACAAGCACTATAAAAAGATCATTATTTTCATTAGCATAAATAACTGCATGTTGATAGAACTCTGGTTGCTGAAAAGAGGTTAGAGTCTTAACTGTGTGTCTTAACAGTGGCCCCGAGTGGGCTGCTGCCTCCTAAAATTCTGAATGGTGCAGGACTTTATTCATTACCCAGATATAATTGGAAGGAAAATTATCACATAAGTGAACAATAAGCTATCAGTGTATAATGCTAAATGACTGCACTCGGCCCAGTAATAGTCTGGAATGATTTTTTTTCTTCAAATGAGACATTTGTTTTGTAAATGCCTGTACAGACACACACTAATTTTTTACCAAACCATACATATTTGATGGTATATAAGAAAAGTCAGTGAAAGAAACAATCATGCACAAATAAATATGTATTGTCCTGCATTTCCTAGGGCATACAGATATTATTTTCCCAGTCACTGGCCTGGGTTGGATGCTTTGAAATCTTTTCTGGCTGCACCCTAGTAGTCAATCATGTTCCTAAGAGTTTTTCCCTTACTGGGTGTTTAAGAGTTGATATTTTATAACATGGTCGTTTGAGAGAAAAGGTTTAGTTTTGTTCCATTCTCTTTTTTTCACCATGATGACACCTGGTGCACACCAAGACACCAACAATAAGAAAAGAAAGCAGCAATAATAAGAAGCAGTGTTTGAAATGTAGCACTTTCAATAGGTTTAGTCCCTTAGCCCAGCTTAGCAGCTCTTCAAATGAAAAAGTGTATTAATACACAGGATGTGACCATCTGGATGTTTTTAACTCACTGTCCTAAAGGGAAGGTTTGAAATGAGATTTCTGCTTTTAGCTCTTAGGGAGTATTTAGTTTTATTTCACTCAGAAAACTCCACATATTTTTAAAATGCATATATATATATATATATATATATATATATATATATATATATACATACATATGAACACTCAGAACCCTCTCTCTGTAGCAATGGTCTAGGGTAAACACCAGCAAGTGTTGACCAAACATGAATTTTAGTCACTGTACTGCCCGTATGTATTCATGATTCTGAGAAGAACAGCCCTTCAAAGTTACCACTGTTCTTTTTTTACTTAATTCACTACTGATAGCATTAATGGTAAAATAACTTTTTCTTTGTATTATACAGCAAAACAAAGAATGGGAATGGAAGAACAAGAGAGGCTTTTTAAAACCTTTTTTTTTACCATCAAGAAGCCTTGCCACTGCTTTGAAATGTTGCCCAGAGCAGTTTTGTGCCCAGCTTGTCTATGTCTTTCAGTCAGTGTCAGAAGATGACTTTGAAAATTAGCTGGTTTATATAACAGAGAAGAGCCAAGGGTAATAAAAAAGAGAGCAAATGATTGCCTCAGTATTGAACATTTTCCAGGAAAAAAATGTAAAGGAGTGAAAGGTGGGAAGATGATTTGGACTCCTGACATGCTCTGCATCCCCAGAGCTCCTCACAGGTGTCCCCAGGCTCCCAGGCAGCTCCTCCTGGGGCTGGATGGAGAGAGCTGAAGAACCTCTTACATTGTCAAAGGATAACCAAACTGAAAATGTCTTGCAAAATGCTGTAATGTAATGTTTGCTGAAATTTCACACCCAGAGTGGGATGCAGGGGAGAGGAGGGTGGGGGGTCTGACAGCACTGGTGAACACCCAGGTGGGGAATGGAATGGTATGTTAGGATGCTAAAATGGATTGTTTGAAGCAGATTTTGAAACCACTCTTGTGAAATGTTTGTTTTGCAACAAATAGGTCATAAACCGAAAATAAAGGCATATTGAAACATGCTTTTGCTTTGTCAAAAACAAATAAAAAAAGAAAAAAAAGAAACAAGCAGGAGAACCTTCTGACTTCATCCTATGGAGCATGAAGATGTGCGGGAAATGCCTCTCAGGAGCAGTGATTTAGGAAGCCACGGTGTTTACTGATGATAGCAGGAGCCAGAACTGCAGCAAACTGTGGTTACCTTCTGGGGAAGGAGGAAGAGGCTAAGGGTTGTTTGCAGTAGACAACGACTTGCAGAGAGGAGCAAACAGTTTTGTTTGTTTGCTTTAAGTCACTGCAAATCACCCTTGAAGGGTACACAAGTTGTGTTCTGGACCCAATTTTTTAGGGTGTTGCTGAATAGGATGCATTGTATGAGCAGGACAAAAGGCACTACTGGGCCAACAGAAGTCAGATATTGAGGTAGAATAAGATCTTGCCTATTTAATCTCTAGAGAAAATTGGATATTTAAGATGCGATGCAACTGCTGGCAAATTGTGGCCTTTTAGAATAACACCATTGCATTTCTGAAAAGCTGCCCAGCTCCCCTGGGTTGTATGGACACAGGAGAGGAGCTTTGAGCAGAGCAGGGAGTGCATGGGGCAGCAGTCAGGGTGCCTGCCTGCCAGGTCAGCTCTAAATGTGCTCCAGCATCCTTTAGGGAAGTGCTGCTTTCTCCACGGCAGCAAACTGGCAAACAACAGCTTGCCTGAATTTTCTTAATGAAATTAAAAGGCAGTCTTTATTTTGGACTGGTAAGCACCTCTGAGTTTTGGTAAACATGAAAGTTCTGTTACCTGAACTAGCAGTTATAAATGGTTTTAAAATACCAATTACCAGCTATGGAAGAAAAAAAAAAAAAAAAAAAAAAGAGGAAGAAAGAGATCAGAATAGCTTTTTACAAAAGATAAAAGTCATCATCTTGCATGTAATTGACTACAAGACCATTTACATGGAATAGGGGCTGCAATATCTTATTAAACTCCCAGACTGGCCAGTGTGCCCTCACACAGTGCTCCATCCACAGGCACAGTTAGCAGCTGGTTTGGCAAGTCTATAGCAGGTGACAGTGGGACTTTGTGCCCCTCAAACCCCAGGCAAACACGAGCTGCTTCAGCCCATGCTTGAGATGTGTTTTTTTCTTTTGAATGATTTTTTCTGTTACACCATCATTACCTCAGTAATTGTCCCAGAAAGCACAACAAAAGCAGGTGTTTTTCCTTGCAAGAATCAGTGCTGAGGACTCATTCTGATCTCCTAGTCCTTTGCTGAGCAGAAAATGCTTGTGCTTGCATTTTCTTCAGCTGTTACTGTCCTGGCTGCCAACATGGCTAAACTCATGATGGATCAGCCTCACTGCTGCTCGATGCTTGCTTGGAGCCAACCATCCAAATGCTTGAAGAGGCATCCATGCTGTTCTCCAAGTATCACTGTTGGCTGCCCTCCAGTAGCCTTATCTGGCTAATCTAATACTGCAGAAACAAAACTGTAGAGATTAAAGCAAAAAAGCAATGTGTGTGGACATGTCTGTGTAAAAACACTGACAGGGGAGAGCGCATTTATAACGTAGTGCAGGTGACCTGGAATATTTTCCATCCCCATGTCCATTTCCCTACATGTCATACAGCACATTTAAAAACGTCGTAGCTTTTTGAGCATGGATTTTTGGGCTGAAGGATCACAATGAAGCTTTATAGCCCTTTCTTATGAAGTGTGGCATTTCTGACATTATTTGATGCGCAAGAGCAGCTGCATTAGTCAAAGGCTACGCTTGAATAGTTATCACTTTAAGCCCATGCCCTGGGAGTATTGTATGCGGTTCCCTCATTATTTCCAGCCCTCCAGGTTATACCAAGGGTTGCTATTAGTACATTACAATCATAAAATGAAGGTAGTCACTTTCTATAAGGGTCAAGCTTTCCTCCTAGGTGCAGGCAAAGTTCATTGTGCAGCTCAGGTGGACAGGCAGTGCCTCATTCCAAGCGTTTTGGCTTCCCAAATGTTTTGTGTACACCTTTGCTCCAGCTCTACCTTTTGGGTCCAAGACTCACTTGGACAGCCCTAAAACATTTAAGGAAGTCTGACATGCTCGTGATGCAGCCATCAGCCTGCTCCTCTTACACACAGGCCAGGGTAACTGTGGAGTGTTTGGGTCAACGTCACGGGAATTGCACATTCCTGCAAGGGAAGAGCATTCTGAGCATGAAATGAAAAAGAAAATAATGGGGAGCACTCTCCTCTTTTAAGCCATGTCAGGGGAGCTTTGTGGCTCTGCTGCAGCACATGGCCATGTTTCCACACCATGCCTTTCATTTGTCAATTATTTTTTGCAAAAGCAATGAGATCCCTTTTGCTAAAGCAGTCTTTCACAGGGTGCCTCATCTGATCACCAGTAAGCAGTGCAATGAAAGCCATCAGTTTAATGATAAGGTGATAAGATAAAATCTTAATGCTTCTCATTGATGGTGCTTTGCTGAGGGGGCCAGGAAAGAACTTTATTTGACTGTGTGTGTTGTCTACATTCTATAATGTTTTCAAGCCTGGTCTTTAAATGTGGCACCTTTCCTATAAATAACTCCTGTTCTTACCTTAATTGCAATCCTAACCAGTACTAGTAAAATAATAAAATCACAACTGCATCCTGAATAATTTCTTGTCATCTTAAATTGTAAAAGTTTCAGCAATACATTAAAAAAAAATAATAAGGTATTTTCTTGGAAGCTTTCTGAGGAAACACCAAGTTCCCAGAAGCCTCAGGTCTATGGCATGAATCGTAAAACTACAACAACCTTTCTTTGACCCTGCCTTTTTACAGTAGTATGTCAAGGGAAAAATAAAATATTCAAATTACAAAATATTCCCCTGCATATTTTTTTTTTCCCTGAGATAAAGTTAAAAAAATATGGTGTGATAATGGGTGTTAACCATGCCATTTGAAGACTTTAAATGCTATGGTGTTAGGCAGGGTATCAGATGATAAATGGATTATCAGGATCAGGATAAATATTTAACATATTTCTTTAGAGATAACTTTCTAAAAGGCATATATAGACAACAGATATGTCCAGTACACACAGAGATAATCAGTAGAGATATGTGAGGGGTTTTCTTTCTAATGGGTAGTGTTTGGTAAAGCTTCTTATTCAAAGCATTGTCAGTTTTTGAACAGTTAAGGCAAGGCTGGTTTTGAGCATTGCTAAGGTGCTGTTACAGTGGCCAGCTGGGTCAACAGGCTGTTCACCACTGGGCTCCTCTCTGCCTGCTGCTGAAGAGCCTGTCCTGTGTGAAAGGCACATTGCTTGTGCTGAGGACATTTCAGCCTGCTGGGAAGGGGAGCTCAGCCCCGACGGATCCGTGCTGTGAAGAGCAATCCCTTCCCTACGGGCTGGAAAGCCCAGGTGTCACAAAGCTGCTCTTCAAAAGGCCAGGATTCCCCAAGCTGGGGCCTGCACTGATTGGTGCTGAGAGTGAGGAACCAAGGGAACATCCACGATTTCAAAACTCCCGTGGCGCCGCTGCCGAAGTTCTGGGGAGAGGAGCTGAGGCAGCGCACACAGGGCTCTGGCCCTGCCGGCGTGTGCGAGGGAGAGGAGGAGCCCAGCAGAGGCAGGCTGCACGGACCCAGCAGAGCAGCATGATGTACGAGCACCCTGCTCCTTTGCACAAGGCAGCCCTGCAACACTAACTTGTTTCCATGGCAACCCGAAAAAGAATTGCGGCTCTAAAACTGACTGAATGGTAGCCCCATGGAAAAAAGTAAAGGGCAGAGCGTATCTTTCTAAAATATAATTTAGTACTAAGTCACCTGAACAGTATTAGCTAAAAGGATTTCAGCACTAGGCTTGGGAAGTGACCCATTTGGGATACGGAGTGTTAGGTTTCTCTAATGGTGTGCCTGAGATCTGCAGGGCCTGGCGGGCACACCATGGTGTACAGCATAAAGGAAGAGGAAAATACCTTTATGCCTGAAATCTCTCACCAGAAAAACAAGAATCTCTTACCTCTTTACAAAAGTGCCAGTTTTCTATCAGATTCACCTCTTCACCTCTTGTGAAGACATGGGGACACAGGTTGAGTGCCTGGTACAAAAATACATGGGGAAGGAAGGAGAAACTTGGTGAAAATTAAATATTCCCTCGGGTGAGTAGGGGGAAAGTTCTATGTTCAGACTGGAGACACCTCAAGTTAGACTAGGAGGCCAGAATCTGCCTCTAGCATGATGCATTATCCTGCCCTCTGAACACTACTCAAATCTAATCCTGAAATCCCAAAACATTCAGAAAGTTTTTAACAGAAAAAACTCCCTTTAACTGTAGCCAGAGTTGAGAAAAATGCTCAGGATTTGGTAATTTCTGTGAAATCAGGGCTGGAGAGAGGGGAAGGGGGCAGCAATTTGTACATGCAAGATTATATTTTTTGCACAATCATAGTTAAAAGAAATAATCAAATTTATTATGGTTGAAAAATTAGGGAAAGCAGGAATCTAAATTTATTGTCATATAGTTTTCCTTACAAACAAATAAAAATCAGATCCCAGCAAAGTCCCATGTCCATCAGTCACAGAGAGCACTAACCAATATTTGGAAAGTGTGGTTGGAACAATGCAGAGAGGCAGATCTGGAGCTCTCATAGACTGACAACAAACAACTGCACTGTTCAGGCTTTGGTCAGTTAAACCTCATTGTAAATTACAGAAATCAGTATTTTACCAAGAAATATGGCTAATACAGTATTGAGAACAGTGTCATGTCATGACAAAAGACTTTCTCTCAGGAGTGGGGGCCATTCAGCTCCTCCCAAGCCAAATGTGACTGTGTGAGTTGTGCTGAAATCTGGGGGCCCCTGCTCTCTCTCAGTGGTTTACAAAAAGCAGCTGTCTGTAAAAACTCATTAAAAAGTCTTGTTCAAAAAATAAGTACAAGAATTGATCTCGGTTTCTAGAAATGGCCACAAGAAGGAATTATTTCTGTGTTTGGGTAAATGAGACCTTCGATCCGCAGTCCCTTTTTTCCTTTTTCCAGCAGAAACCTACAAAAACCCATTGCTTTGAGTCTTAACAATCCCAGTGTCCTGATTCTCAAGAATGATCAACACTGCTAATCCCTTAGGCTGGGATTTTCAGAAGAATCTCAAAAGAAAAAGCTCAGTGAAAGAAATAAGCACTCTTGGCACCCTGGCCATCCCTGTCTGTGGGCCCCAGCAGGGGAGAAGCCCAAGGCTGGAGCTGAGTCCCCAATGTACAGAATACCTTTGCCCTCTTCTGGGAACACTCTCTTAAAACACCCTATTAAGGTATAGGTTGAAACAAATCACGAGTGTGTTTAATAACGTATAAAACAGCTTAGTAAAATTGTCATGAAAATTTAAAAGCTTGGGCAAAAACCCTACACCTCTGCCATTTATACTGATGACAATGATAATGAAAAAAATAATGATGTTTTAACTCACCCATCAAAAAAATTTATTCACCCTGAGAGAGTAGAAATGTGCAAAGCTGGTGGAAAGATATACTTACCTTGAATTTATAAACTGTTCCGCAGATAAAGAAATACAGGATGAGGAGTTGCCTCATTTACATTCATTCATTCAGTCACCCTTGGCCATTTTTTCAGCCAAGTGGATGCAAATTCTTTGCAGCCATTCTTATCAGCCATCGAGCTGATAAGAGAGAAGCCCTGAACCTGAGCCCGCTGTCAGCGTCACACATCCGAGGCAGTGGTGATTCCCTGGGCACCCCAACTGCCCGGGACACCCCCACTGACAGCAGCCCCCAGGCACCCACTGCAGCCCATCCAGTGCTTAAAGTGGGAGGGAAGGGGTCAGGACCAGAGGTAAGAAACATTTCCTTGTGAGCCTGCCTTATATAAGTCTGCTTAACAATCTTTCTGCTTAACAGAAGATGAACAATTTTCCCTTACTTCAGTAGCCACATGGCAGATGAAATAGTAGAAATTAGATGATAATTACTAATCTGAGAAGGCAATTCCATTGCACATGCTTCTTGCTGGTTGATGTCCAGAGAAGTTCCGTATCCTGAACTAGAGCTTTGCCATCAGTTGGGTATAAAACATATAAAAAAACCCAACCAAACAAAAAAAAGAGATTATTTACCCTTGAATTCACATGCTGAAAGACCCCGAAGGAATGAAAGGCAGCAGGAGAATCGAACAATAAGGGTTATGGTGAGGAGATCAATTTCACAGGGAAGATGTTTCTATTTTGGAATTGTTTCATATCACAGGAGAGGCCCAAGCTGGTCAACCTGCCTGGACACAGCAGAGCAGAAGTGATACTTGAGCAGCCCATAAAGAAGAAAGCTTGGCTGGATAGGGCACTTCTCTTTTTTAGGGCAAAGCACGGGCATTTGCAGTCAAAGCACACACATGGGCATTCAGCCTGAGATTTACTGAAGACAGTGGTGTAATGAAAAAAGGAGAGAGCACACGCTGAGCTGTGTGTGGCTTTATTTTGTGGACAGTCACAGATTAAGGAAATGGAGGTGTGAGTGAGGACTTTTGGGAAGGTTGCTGTGCTACAAGACACATTCCTCCAAGTGTTTATGTCTGCCCCTTCCTAGCTGCAGATAAAGGACAATGAAACCATTCTTCTATGACCTTGTCTGGCATTAGCCCCTGACCTCACCTGGGTATGCTTCAATGTAAACAGACACACATATTTAACATTTAGCCACATCAGGTCTAAATTCCAGCTTTTTATCCCTGTGGTATGGTGAACTTAGGCAATTTGCCACTGCAAGGAACGAGAATCCCACCAGCAAATTGCTCCTCGCAGCGCCCAGCAGCAGACCTTGTAAATGACTATGATGGAATTTATTCTAAATGAATTCAGAAGCGCGTGGGATTTTCAGACAGAAGAAGTGATCACCGTGCAGTTAATTGGGCTTGCTCTCTTAGCCCCACGCTCCGTCAGGCCAGCTAAGCAGCTGTCCCAGCAAAGGGAGCGGGCATGCCAAGGAGGCCAGAAAAAAGCCCTGACAAGAATTTAAATGAAACAAAATTGCCAAACTCTTTGCTCCATTGCCTTTGTTGGGGTTAGGTCTGCAGAGACCTTGAACCACATGCCAAACACAAACAGAAGACCAAGCCCAATTTGTGTGGCATTTCCACTCTGCCGTGTTGGGATGCTCCTGCTCTGGGCTCTCTGGGAAGCCTGCAGGTGCTCAGCTCTGTGCCGTGGAGTCACTGCCAAAATGTGCCTGCCCTGACCTCTGCTGTGGTTCTCACAACCACAGGGCTTTGGGGCCCATTTGCCCTGCTAGGAATGGGGACTGAACAGAGCAAACCACCCTCAGCATCCCCCTCTCTTGTGCTCAGCTCTCCTCTCCCAGGCTGGCTGCTCACACTCTGCAAGCTGGGTGCTGGGAAAGAGATCCCTAGCCACAAATAACTCCTGCAAATCCCACATAAGTGCTGGGGTGTGACAGACGGAGCGGCACTGAGGTGTGCACAGCAGGAAGGCGGCAGGCATTTGGGAATGCTGGCTGTCAGAGAGAAGTGCTGGGGAGGGGAGCTCTGCCAGCCCCAGGGGCCGCGGTGCTTTATGTGCACGGCGCTCCTGGATGAGGCTCCCGGTAACGACCTGCCCAGCGGAGCCTTTAAAACAAATTATGGATGATAAAGCAAGAATCCAAGGTAAATTTTCAGAGCTGATGAGTGAAAAACAGCTCACATCTTTATGTGCCGGCTGAGCACATTTAGGGGAGAGCCACTGGGGTGCAATAAGCATGATTCCACACTGTGTCACTTTTAAGAGTAAAACTTCATAATCCTCGGCAACTCCTGCATCCTAAAGAGCAGGGTTTGAAAAGTTAGCACACACTGAAACACTTCCTCCCTCCAGGAGGCCATTTCTGCTCAGGTAACTCCTCCCTCGGGGACTTTGGGTGAGACACACTCACCTGCTGTGTGAGGACAGAGAGAGCTGGGCTGGGTGGGGCTGGGTCAGCTGGGCCATGGACCAGCAGGTGCCTGGCTGGGCTACCAGCCCCACTCTGGGCTCCCTGGCTCGGGGGGCACCAGAAATGCAGCCCTGTATGAGCCATGCTCACGTGGCTCTCTGCTTCTGATTCCTCAGGCGTGCCATTCACAGGGACCAGGATCAATTAAATATTCTAGAATTCTTAATTTTTAGGCAGCAGCTCATCCTACACTAATTAGTGCAAATGGGGGGGTGGGGAGAGGGTGGGGAAAGCAGAGTTTAAACACTACAGTGACAGATGCATTTTATAGGATCTAATGATTCATTCTGAGATGCAATCATCTTTTCAAATACTGTTACCAGCTACTGTTCAGGGGCTGCCTGTTTTCAGGGCTGATCCAAACACAATTGGAGATATTGCAAAGACTTAAATGTCCCTTTGATGTGGGACATAGCTGATATGTTAAGAAATAAATCTAATTAAATTCTCTGTTACATGGAATATTTGTGAATACAGGTACACAAAATGTTCTGTGAGGTGACTGTGACATTGATTCAGACTCAGCTGCAGTCTGTGGATGCTGATGAGCATGCTGGTGAAGTTTCTGCTTAAAAAAAAAACCAAAAAAAACCCCAAAAACCAACATGATTTACAAATAACCTTTCATGCTTTTGGCTACCTTGTCCATCCTGTGAGATGTTCCAGCAGCCAGTGTGACACAGTGTGCTGAAACCCATCTCTTGCACACCAGGATGCCATTATAGAGACTTTTCAGACTCAGCTAAAATCATCAAATTGGTTTTGAATATTTTAAACATATTAGAGAAATCTATTCTTTTCTTACCCATGTTTCACATGTGGTTTTTGTAAACTCTAGCAAAGCAGTCTTTAGGGAACAAAATCCAGAATCCTCAGAATAGAGCTGCTCTGTAAAATCTCTCAGTCAGAGATTTCAGCTCAGGTATCTGGATCTTCTTCAGTCCAGCTATCATTTTACTTCCTCTGCCTTGCCAGTATTCTGGAGGTGTTTTGTGTGCAATAGGAAACAGGCCACAATAAAGTCTGTTTCTCCAAATTACTGCACAGTACTATACCCTTTGGGTATCTCAGACACTTCTAGGGCTGTATATCAGAGTCCTTCAAAACCCAGAAAGATAATTTAGCCAGCACTTCAATTTAAGTGACAGAAAGTTCATCTCTTTCATTCCATTCTTTATTAACAGGCATTCTTAGATGGCATCAGACCCCAAATCTACTTAGTCCAGCTTGTTGTCTGCAGGAATAGCAAGCAAGAGGTGAGCAGAAGAGAAAGCAGGAGCCAGAGGCCATGGGTATAATGTGTCATCACATAACTCTCCTCTTAATTTCCAATGGAAAGACAAAGACTCGAGCAGCTCTAAGGAAAGCTGCTAATCCAGGGCTGCAAACCACCACACCACAAAAACAAGCACCCTCCCAAGGTGGAAATTCCACATCCAGAGCCTGCCTTGTTTGCTGGGTGGCAGCTGGGCCCAAAACAACCTCTGGCAAATGCAAGGTAATGCACTTAAGCTGGTCTTTGCTCCAGTTTCATCTGCAGTGGCAATTGATGAACGTGACAAGCAGCAGACGCTCTCCTTGCATCGTCTCTGAGTGATTTGCACACAGAGGGCACATCACTGCCTGAACACCTCGCCTACCACAGTGGTGAATATTTATACAGATTTGTCACCATGAGCTAGCATGATGTTGCAGTAATCATTAATCTGCTATCTAGTGTTTAATTGCTCTTATCTGCTGCTGCAGAGAAAAGGAGCAGTTCATTAGGCAGAGGCAGCTCACCAGCAGCATCCCTGCTCTCATTCTGGCCTGCAGCCGGAGGCTGTCAGACCCCCCTCCCTCCCTTCTGTGCCTGTAGGGATCCACGCTCTGGGGATCACTTGTGCTGGAAATCTGCTGGGTTTGGGGTGTCTGTGGCATCCCCCAGGCGGGGCGGGGCTGGACGGGCAGGGCTGTGGCTCTGGGGGCAGCAGGGTTCAGGCAAGTGCAGTACTGACCATACACCTCCCCAGCACTCTGGCCAAGCCTCTGGCTCCAGCCAAGCCTTGCCTTTGCCCCAGCCTGCCCAGCTTCATCCCCCATGTCCCTCGGCCCTGGTTTCCCCCTCAGCCTCACGATGTATCACCCTGACCCCTGGGGACCATGGCAAAAACCCAAAGCACGAGGGACTACTGAACGAGATTGGCTGCCAGCTCCTGCTCTTCACACTAAGAATGTGAAGTATGTGCCTGCCAAAAATAACACTGCCATCTACACAGATACAACTTAGCCATCAGACAGGAAAAAGCCAGCAGCTTCCCAGCGAGAGGTGTGGATGTGGCTCTTCTGGAACAGAAGGAGCAGAGAAATGTGATATCTACATAACCGAGTTTTCTCTGCTGCGTGCTCCAAATGACACCTTTTGCTCAGATGCCCTCAGGCACAAAGAACCAGGGTGGCTGGGATGTATAAAATAACATGTTTAGTTTGGGGGTAATAATATGTCTTTCAAATGAGAATGGTCTTTTGCTGCAAGCTTCAAAGCAGCAGCCAGTGCACTTTTTAAAGCCCAAATAGGCATTTTATGATGCAAAGGATAAATCTGTCAGTAAAGATACTCGTAAGTCAAGTAAATACAGCTGTTCTCTTATGTGAGTAGCTAGATATTACTTTTGTGGGAAAAAATGTGCCATTTCTTAATAGTGAGCAAAGAAAGAGGGGAAAACAGGGAGGTAAAAATGTGGGGAGGCTTTTTTTTTTACACTGTGGAGCAGTGAGCTGCAGCCAGAGGTAGAGTGGCCAGGGATGGGCTCTGGCACTTCAGCACCAGCATTTGGGGTTTGTGGTGGGGGAAGAGGATATGCAAGCTGTCACCTCCAAACCACAGAATGTTTGCTCCATAGGAACATCAGGTCTTTCAGAGCAGATCCTTTGCAAGGTGCAGATTCCTCAGGTCTGTGGCAAATGTGGAAACACAGGTGTGGTATGAGATTCACCTGTAAGGCACAATTTAACACTGGTTTAGCTAACTAATATTTCAACAGCAGCCATGAAGACACAGCTACGTGGTCCCAACCATGATAATTTCCAAAGCTGAGAAGAAAAGAGAGGAAAGGGACTAACATTCAGGCCCTGCAGCTGGGAATAAGCAGCCAGAGAGGGTTCATGATACAGCAGCACAGGGGCCTGTGCTGAAGCAGGTGTGTGGTGGGGGAACAGGCACTCCCATGGTGGCAGCACTTTGCACATGGGTGTTGAGCTGCCCCCAGACACAGACTGGTGTGATCCATCACAGAATGGGAGCTGGCAGGAGCTAGGCAAAGCTGGCATGCACATGCCTCTGTGACTCTGGATGTCTCATGTGCTTTGTAGTTCTGACAATAAGAAATCAACACTGATATTTTTTATGAAGATACTATTTTGTAATTCCAGGTTCCAAATGGGACTCTTGCAGTATTATGGATAAGAAACAGAAAACTCCCAAAAAGGGAGGGACAGAACCCTGTTGCTCCAAGTGGAGGGATGTACAAAAAAGCCATACAAAAACCTTCCTGTTCAATACCAGACTGCAAGATCAGCTATAAAACTGCAGGATCAAAGGTCTGTCTAGCTCAGCATCCTGCTGCTGGCATGGGCTGATATGTGATGCTGAAGGCATCCTGCAAGGGCAGGATGGTCCTGAGTAATCTCCCTCGTGTGCTGTCCCCATTCTAGGCAGTGCTCCTGACTTTCCCTGTCAGTGTTTGAGTATTTCCTGAGCCAGCAGTTGCCTTCAGCCCACAGTATGCAGCCATACCTGTACCTTCTATGCCTGTTTAAATTCCATCTGGACCCACAAACAAATGGCAGCCTCAGGGAAGGGGTCCCACACTTTGGTTGTGTGTTACACCTGATGAGATGTGTAGAAGAAACCTGAGATGCAGTTTCTCCTCTCACCTGTACCAATGGCTTGGTGAGCATGTGCTCTGCATTCCCACTGATTAGTGCTTCAGCTGGGCCTGGAGGCCAGCTGGACTCTCCCAAGAGACACTGGGAGAACAGGGGAGTGTGCTGGGCTGAGCCCTGCTGGCTGCCCCTGCCTACCCAACTGCTCTCATCACCTCCTCGACGAGACAGGAGAGAAACGACCATGGAAAACTTATGGTCTGAGATACAGAAAGGAGATCTGTCACCAATTTCATGGGCAAAACAGATTCAACTTGGGGGAAATTAACATAATTGATTGCCAGTCAAAATAGGGTTGGACAGTGAGAACCAAAGACATCAATCCCTCTTCCCAGTCTCAGCCTTACTCAACCAGAACTGCCCTGTTCTGTGGCTGGTGAAAGCCAGACCACTGGAAAATCTCCTGAGACAGGCAGCTGAAGGAGCAGAGTTTGGGGGTTGGGTTTCCTATGTTGGGCATATTCTGCTTAATCTCTGAAGGTGTTTTTGTGTTTAATGACCTCCTGCCCTCCTCTCTCTGCCCTCTCCCCCAGAGCTGACTTTGCTGACCTCCCAGCATAAACACCAGCCCTTGGATTGTCACCAGGAGGTTTTCTCAGGAAAAGTCACTTTGTCTGGCACAGCATATAGGGATTTATGTTGGATTGTGAAAGAATGCTAAATTGTATCATTATAATTACAGAAACAGGCTTATTCTGTGGATTTTCCCCTTGTGCCACCATCCCCTCCCAACAAGCTCCAGCTGTCCCTCGTTCTTTCTGTGCAGGCTGGAGGAGACAACCAGGGCTGGATGAGCTTGTGGAGGAGAGTCCCAGGAATAAGGCTTTAGGACAAGTTTATTCAGGATTATTCCACCTGTAATTGAATGTGCTCCAGTGCTGCAGGGTTTGTTCCTCCAGAACAACTCTGGTATGATTAAATAATAAGAGAGAGGAGAAAAAAACCTGTGGAATTAAATGAGCTTTGAATGCGTGCTGGTCCTACAACTTTTTGCAGCCCCAGTGCTCCTTAAACTGGAGCAGCAGGCAGGACACACTCAGTCCCCACTGCTCCCAGACCCTCTGAGGTACTGGTGCTTCAAAAGGAGAAGAGGAGACAATGACAAGTCACTTCCATCAGGAAGCATTCAGTTCGTGTGGTTCTGAATTGTGTCTGCAACAAAGAAATCTCATCACAAAGCATCTTTAAGCACAACGAGCAGTGGAGGAGATGGAGAAATAATGAAACTCAGACTGATCTACTGTAACTCTTTCAAGTGTGCTCTGTTAGGGAGAAGCCTAGGTAATGAATTATCATAATTTTGAAATCTGAAATTGAGCTAACTTATAAGTATTTTCTGGTTACAGTTCTTGTCAGCAAACAAATGGTAGTTAAATTCTCCAATTCCATTCGCTTCACTTGCTCAGTGGTCTTTCAGCTGAACAAATTTGAGTTGGGTTGTACCTCTTGTCTGAAGCTTCCACCCAAAGATGATAATTTCTGAAGAGCTTCAGAAAAAATCAGGATAGCAGCTTTGGAGTTATGTGAGGGAACGGAAAAAATATGCTTTTCCCATATGTCGTGATTGAAATGTTGCATTTGCATAAGTCAAAACCAGCTGTAGCTATAAAATTTTTAACTTAGCTTGATTTATTGCCCTTCTTGAGGAAGGAAAAACAACAAAGAAGTCTCAAGAATGATCCATTCAGTGGATTTTGAATTAGGACATGAATGGTTACATCTGCCATATGTGCAGCTGCAGTATTTTCTAGTGGGGTTTTCTCAAAGCTCTTCAACAAGAAGGTTTTAGCCTGCATGGCACATGCAGATCCAGGAGTTCTAGATGAAGATGACAGCCTTAAAGCATACTCAGAATTAGTCTGCTCTTAGAAATAATATCATTGCCTGCAATTGTTTATTATCAGTAGTGTTTAAATGCTGGACAGTCATTTAGCTTCAGGCTAAGATGCCACTGAAATGGACTTAAAAGTATCAGTGTGACATGTCACACACCCTGCCCCATATGTCTTGAGTTGTTAAAAGCAGATACATGGAAGGATGTGCCAAATGAGGCAGGGATGGGAAACATAACCAAGGAACTCAGCACCTGAATGACACCATTTCCTGTACCAACAGGAACCACCTCATAATTCCTGTGAAAGGAGCATACTTTGATCTCAGATTTTTTTTTTTTTTTTTTTTGTGTTAGTCTTGATTTTTAGTTCCCTCTACTCTAGGAAGAAAAGAGTCTTCAATTTTTCATCTTAGATGCACCCTGGAACTGGTGTTCCTTTCCCCTCCTAATGTGCTGTGAGAGGAGTCACCCTGCACATGAGAGATTCTATCTTGTTCCTCTCTCCCTGGCATTGCAGTGAGATAGGAAATAAAGCTTTACTGCACAGCAGAGGAAATTTGGTCCTGGTGAAGCAGGAGACAAAAATTTCCATGCATTTTGGCGGGTGAGCAAATCACACAGAAATGGCTGAGTCATTTTACTCGTCTCTGTGGAGTGCTTTAAGTTCCATAAGGAGACAGGTTCATTGGTGCAACATACACATTTGTTTACCTGTGCACTAAAAACTTTCCACAACGTTTTTCAGCTCTACCACTTGGTCTAAATAAAGATCTCATCCCTGCCTACACACACTGTCCCACCTCTGTCCTTAAGGGGCTGCAGCAAGGTGCCAGTTTGTTATCAGTAGGAGTCAAAGGTGGACACTGGCATAATGCTGGAGGTAGGGGTTAAAGAATGATACAGTCCTTGTCAGCAGGAAGATTATAGAATCACAACCTGTGCAATTTCAAAGAGGGAAGCAGCCCACACGTGGCTGTTAAAGACAATATTAGGTTAATGCTGAACTGAAGGAAGCCACGCCGAGCTCCCGTGGCAGCAATGTGGAGCACTTGTCCTTGTGACGTGTCAGGCTCTGACAGCCCTTGTCACCTTCTTGTCTCAAAGACTTCTTCTGCAAATAAAATCTTGCTGAGCTTTGAAAAGCAGTTGGGGTCTGCAGGAGAACATTTGGCTGCCCTCTCTGCAGTGCACACACGGCTGGTCCTGGGACTGCACTGAGTGCAACTCTGTCTGTTTGGCTTTCTGTTCCCCACCCCATGCTCTGCAAGTTTTGCTTTTGCTGGCAAAAGCTGTTTTCTCAGTGTCAAAAAATGAGCCAAAGTCTACAGTGTAAAATGATTTTTTTCACCTTTCTCACCTTTCCGTGGCAATTGGCAGGATTTGCAGGTTTCACATTATGTGTCAAGCTGCTTCCAGAGGCTCCAAACTCCCAGACTCTTAAAAATCAATGAGCTAGACACAGTGAAAGCTCAGGAATTTCTTGCTTCATCATGTACCACACAGTATATAATGGCTTTTAAAAGAAAGAAACCAACACAGGTATACACAAACCTACCCAGAATTACAGCTTCTCTACATTTTGGAGGGCTGAAATTTTGGGGAACCTGACAATGTGTCTGCCTGCATTAAGGCCAGATCTCATCAACACAGAAGTTACCGGGTAGGAGCTGTATGTGGGGCAGAGGCAGCAAACATACTCCTAGTTTTGTAGCCTTCCTCAACATTTTAGATCTGTGGCTTGAGTGGAAATAAGGGAAACTGACAGGAGTAAGTGTGATACCATCAGTGAGTTGTCAGTATAGAGGACCCACTTGTGCTGGAGAAGAGTTCCGAGGAGGATCACAGTTACAGTGGGACTAGTGGGAAAATAATTAAACAAAATAAATAAACAAAATGTATTAGAAATTATATAAATATTTTAAAAAATTATAAAAATATTAAAAATTAGAAAAACCTCATTATGATAACCTGTGAAATAGAGCAGAGTCTAGTCTGTTCAAAATAATCTTAGGTAGATTTCAAACATGAGCTTCATGGTGAAGAAAAGTAAATGAGATTATTTGGGATCACTGAGCCTGGTCAGACCAAGATCTCCAGGGAGCTGGGGTGATGGAGGGAGCAGGTTCCCCCTGCCTGGAGACCACCCCCCTCTGTACCCACTGAAGAAGGACCAGGGGAGTTGCTGCCTACCTTTCTCTTCTGATACACTGGGAAGGGACAGGATAATCAGCATGCAAATGATTTGAAAAAACACCCCAATGGCAGGCAGGAAAATGCTTATTCACCTGCCTAAAAAAAGAAAATCCCAGCAACCTCTTTCAACAAAATCTGTTTTCTTCTTGGTGGAGTAATGAAACACCGTTTATTTACATATGGGATGTAGCACCTTACAGTGAATGGATGGAAGTGGGGACTAATTTGAAAGTGTCACTTTGTGAAGGGCACTGGTAACATTTGTGAAACATTCCAGTTTTTGACCATCTGGCAATGTTGAAGGCTAAGCTAATGTATAAACCTTGAGAGACCCCATTTGTAGCAGGAGCTGCTTTAGACTTCAAATTTTAATGGAGTGAGATCTCAAATCAATGCCACCCTAATAACGCAGAATGGATTTGGGCCAGGACACAGTGCTGTTTATACTGGCTTTCTCTGAAAGGCCAGAATTACAAATACAGGGGCTAAATCTTTCTCCCCTAAATTGAAAAAGATCTATTAATAATGATTGTGAGCCAAGAGAAAAATCTAGACCTCTCTAGAGACAAAGGAACTGGCAAATACAACTGGGAGGTCGTTAGCTTAAGTTTTGCAATTGCTGCCCAAAGGGGCTCTGTTTCAAACCTGTCAGGAAATTCTTTCAGCTATTCAAAAAGTGTCTGCTTGGATTTTGCAAAAGTCATACCCAAAGAGTCATACCCAAAGAAAGGACACAGGGACAAAGACGTGAAATCTAGCAGTGAGTCCAAACCCGAGTCTGATGATTTAGCACACAAGGAGTAACGTGGGGAGGCAGCTGGCCTGGTGGGTGCTGGAAAGTGTGGGAGGTGAGCCCGGAGCCAAATCGCCAGTGCTGGGGCAGGTCTGTGCCCTCGCCTGCCTCAGTTTCTCCATAGCAAAGCAGGAGCAGTGACAGCGACCTTGGGAAGTCTTTCCCTTGACTCCAGCGCACACCACAGATGGAAAGTGCTTGCCAAGGGAAAGTGCCGCTATTTTGGGCGGAGGGAGGTGAGGTCTGAGCAGCTGAGCGACTTATCTGCAGGCACACAGAGCAGCCAGGAATAGCACACGGGTCTCTCGGCTCAGCAGCAACAGATAATGCTTAATAAAGAATTTAAAACAGCAATTAAGGGCATGCTCCTACCAACTCCACATTAAATGAGGAATCCCCTGGCTTCCTTGGGAAGCAAATACAGCTTGGAGCGAATTAGGGGTGCAGACCTGGGACCTAGAGGACTGCTTGAACAGTGTCACTTGAAGTGTTTTAGCAAGCGAAAACCAAAGTCAGTGCTGAGGATTAAGATTTGAAAATAAGTGCTGACATATTGAGGTCCTTGGAAATTTTGTCTGCGAGGAAATCTACTGTATAATTAAATTTGCAGTTTCCTTAGTGGGACCATCATTTCCTTCCACGAACAAAAAGATAAATTTCTTAGATATTCTGTCATGGAGTCTTCTAATGTAACGAGGCTTGACAGACTGAATAAGTAACTCCACAGCTTTTAAGAATAATCTTTTTGATAGCAGCGATTCCCTGAGATGATAACCTTCCTAAAGACAACTAAGGAGTCTAGCAATGAGCTGAGAAGCGTGGTTTCGCCAGCCACGGAGGAATTGCAGTCATGACCTTGTCCAGACTCTCTGACAGGATTTTGGCAATGACTGCAGGAATTGGAGGCTCCAGAGGAAATGCAAACTTCCTGGTCAAAATGCCAGCAGATAAGTAATTCAGCGGGAGTCCCCGGGCTGCACTGGAGGGGGAGGATGCCAGCACTACATTCAGATGAGATGAGAGCAGTGGTGTCATCAGAAACGTGTCCCACACCTGAGGCAGCCTGAGAAGAAGAGGTTGTTCAGAAAGACCCTCTCTGACACATGGCTGTGACAAAATACCTGTAGATAATTTTATTCTTTCTGTGATGCAAGTTAGCCAACAACTTTTAAAAATTAACCTATTTGTAGGTTAGAAGATATCAAAGAATTCTACATTTTCTTCCTCTGGTATCTCCCATTTGTAGCTGCCATTTACATGGACTGGGCTGCTGCCCTTTAGACACCAAAGCAATGGTTACTGTTTTTAATGTTGGGAAAACCTCACTGGAGCTTTATTTTTTAAATTCTAATTTATTCAGGCTGGATGAGCAGCCTTAAGTCTTTGAGTAAGAAGGCTTAGCAGTCCAGGTTTTTATTTTACAGGATTAAATTATAGAAAAATTCAAACCTGCTTGCTGCCTCCACCAAATTAATCACAAATATGAGTCAACAACAGGACAGAAATCCTTTATCAGGAGGTGTATGGGTATGGGCATATGAAAATATGGGCCTTGGGGTTCCTACACTAGCTTTTAGTTCAATAGTAATTCATGGCTACAGAAAGAAACCAAATGATGCTTTGCATCTCTTCTGCCTCTCCTCTTTCTGACTCACTTCAAGGTCACCCCAAGAGGCAAAGCAAAGGGATGAGTGTATCAATGTTCCTCCACACGTAAAGCATCTGCTGAGAAGTGTTTTTCTGCAAGCATAAACTAGAAGTATCTATAGAGAAACAAGCTATAAAAAAAGCATCCATTTATGCCAGCTTATGTCCAGATTCACACATCCTTTGGTTGTGCTTAGAGGACCCTCCTTGTCTGTCTTGGCCTTTGTGCCAGGAGAGGCAGCTAGTGCACTTTGGGGCATTTAAATGTGTCTTTGGCACAAAAGGACCATTGAGAGCACTGGAAGAATGTCAGGATTTGTCAAGTTTGAATGTCCTCTCTGCTGAAACTGGAAATCATACTCCTGCCTGCTTTTCAGTCCTACTACACAAGAAGGGTCTGCTCACTCTAGACAATCTTTTAGGGTGGTTAAATATCCCACTGCTGAAATTTGCACTTTCAGGTCAGGGAGCAGGGAACCATGAACAAATGAGACTTTTTTCCTACTGCATTTCTCTTACTCTGCCTACCTAAAGAATGCAGTTTCCTGCATTGTTATTTCTTGCCCTTTCAGAGCAAAATCAACCCTAAACTAGTCTGCACTGAACAATTGAGTACAGCCTGATCTGTGACCCCTGCGTCAGAAATGCTCTGTACTGCAGCTGAGAAGAGACTTTTCAGGAGAGCTGATCCCCAGCTCCTCAGCAGGCATTTTACCATCTGGATCCAGCTGACATTACAAGGAGTCCAGCCCCAGATACATTTTAGAAGCTGGGTCTGAAGTCTCATAGATCTGAGTGAAGCAGCTGGATCTTGAGAGAATGGGGAATTATCTTGTGGAACAAGGCTGGTTTGAGTCTCTATCCAGTTTTTTTTTAACATCTGAGTGGGTGCTGCATATATGACAAACACTTCCAAAGCTGGTTTTCCCCTTTTGACATCTGGTAGCTTGCATGAAATAAACAATAATTTTTCCTGCTAATTGAGTTAATGTAATAAATTTTACTAAAAATGGAATTCCTTCAGGGAAATGAAGTTACCCTATGGCTGAGTCCCAGGAGAAAATACTCTTTACATGTGAATAGCATTTTCTGACAGTCTGCAGTGGTGCATTCTCTTGGCAGAAGTCCTTCCATAAATCACCAACTACAAAGTGTAAAAAAAAGAATTTTGGTATGTTACCATGAGATTCCTGGCAAAACTACATGTGAGAGAGTTAATTCATGTGCCTTGGCAGCTACCTAGTGATAAAGAATGAAAGATAGGTTTACAACAAGGGCCCTCAGGAACTTCAGAGGGACAAATGGTGCTCTGATCACTGCAAAGCTACTTAGGGATAAGGAAAAAAAATTGTCAGCAAGTTTCTGTAAGCCAGAAATATACTCCAAGAAAATCTGAAACATTTCTGTAACCTCATCCTGCCGGAGTGTGAAGCATTCAGATTAAAGCCTGAATGCCCCAAAACACAGAAGAGTGAATTTGATCTGAAAGCAACTTCAGGGCTGTGGAAAGGGACACACGGCATAAGGAAACAAAACAATCCTTCCTGCCTTCTGCTCATAGTTGGAGAGCAGGAATTATGGTCATCAAACAGAAGGCAAAGCATTTCTAACATCCACTAACAAACATGTGGTCACTCAACAACTCATTAGACCTCTGGGCCTTCGAGCAGTAGAACACCACACAAGCCTTTCCCTTTTTTTTTTTTTTTTTTACAATGTATTCACAGTCATGAATGTGATAACATTGTGGAAAATGCAGTCACAGGGACATCAAGGGCTTGCAGACCAGCATGGCTCAAAGCATCAAGTACTGTGACACTAATCCTTCTTTCACTGACTGTGAGAACACCTTTTTTGTGGTTGCTGCCTTCCTGTGTCCCAGCCAGAGGCAGAAGGCAGTGTTAGAACACTTTCAAGCCCTCCAAAGGGCTGGTTTAGCCCTCAGGATGAGCCAAGCCCAGCCGATGACCTCCATGCACACTGTTCCCCACGGCTGCAGAGCTGCACTGACACGGCTCCCCCAGCATCCTTTGGAGTCAGTGCCACCAAGGGGCTCCATCACAGTTAGGGATGAGGGATCTGCTGCTGCTGCTCCACCACGGCACGCCAGATGTGAGAGGCACTGCTGTGGGGGATGGATGGCAGCACAGCGGCCCCTCTCTGGCTCCACCAGCAGTTGGCTGCCCATATGGTGGTGGCACACACCCCATGCTGATGGATGCTCAGCAGATGCTCTTCAAGAGCTAAATAATGCAAAAAGAGGCTGGTATGAGCAATAGACAGCTCTCATAGTCCAGGTCTGCTCACAGCCAGCAAATGCAGTAAATTGGAGAGAGAAGGAGATGCAGTTAAAAAAAAAGAATAGTCTTAAAAATCCCAGGCCAGTTCACCTTTCAGTGAAGTAGTTCCAGGTGGTGCTGAAGAGAAAGTTTTACTGTATTAACAAGATTCTGCACCTCCTTTAAAATATTTATTTTGAAGAAATTTCTTACTTTAAGGTCCTTGGCCTTCAGGAATTTGTCTTTTATCTGGGACTGTACTAAAGACACCCATGCATGTATGTTCATAAAGTGATTATAGTCTCCTCTGAAAACTCTGGGTCCCTCAAAACCAGAAACCTCCACTGGAGCTAATGGAATTTCTCAGTTCATCTGCAGTGCTCAGATGGGTACAGGCAACTATTGGAGTCTGGATCTTCCTAGGATAATGCCAGATTTATTTTTATTGTCATGGTTAAAGAAAGATAACCTCTCTGCTCGTATCAATACTTTAGAGCATCTTCAGTAGCAGAAATTAGGTCAGGCATAGCAAAACTGCTGTAGTTGAGGTGAAAAAAAAAAAAAAATCAGTAAGGTTACCTGATACAGAGACAGCACAGCCAGCAGCAATCACAATATTAGCACAATATGCATCAAAATCCGCTTATATGTGGGAGTCACAAGAAATGGAAACAAATACTAAAACCCACGCCAACACATAAGCTGTGATTCATGGGATGAGACAGGAATGCAATTTTCAGAAGGAACACCACTGAAAACAAAACAATCCAAAGGAAAGTGCATTAGGTATGAGCCCATTTGAAGGGAAAAGGCATCAGAGCTGCCAACATTGCCCTGTACCTCCTCCATTTTGATACCACAAGCAGCCACAGGGAAATGAAAGTTAGAACTTAATATCCAAGGTCATTAGTGCTCTCAGTAATAGATTATCCCTGAAAACATGTTAAAGAAGAAAATTGTTTTAAATATAAAATTGGAATAAGCCAAAATTAGCCCATAAACTTGAAATTAAAAAAAAAAAAATTCTATGCATTGCTAACGCTCGTTAAAAAGGGTGAAAACTGCAAGGAGTTTAATGCTTAATGTGAATTAACTCAGCTGTGTGTATTCTACAGCCAAAGCCACAGAAATGGCCATCTAAATTGATTCCTGAGCTGGTAGGCCTGCAGCAGATTTGCAAATGATAATGAATATATTAATAGGTACTTTCACTAATTTCACTAATGACCAATTTTAACAAGGAATTTGGATTTGTAGATGAACAGAAACATTCCTATTCCATCATCTGTACACGTGCAAAGAATTCCACATCCCAGGCCAGAGACCGAGCCAGCCACAACACAGACTTCCCCCTGCAAACCCAGGGCAGCACAAAGGGTCACTCCCTGCCCTCATGGAGCCAGCCCTCCTCAAGCACCTTCAAGATTTATGGCCTGCAAAATGCTGCTTGGCTCTGGAAAATGCATCCCTGTCAGTTTTTAGGACTGGGTGACGAATGGTGTGGGCTTGTGGTGCTGCTGAGGAAGAAATCACGCACAAAGCAAACTGACAGCCCAAGGAGCAGCCCCTGAGTGACACTCAGGGAGCCCTGGGGACCCAGCAGTGTCCTGCTCCTCACACCGTGCTGGGATGCTGCAGCTGCTGGACTCTGCCTTCCCACCTTCCTTCCTGGGGGAAAGAACCAGCCAGAGCCCTGGTGTGGCTGAGTCTGGGGCACTGAGCTGCAGAGGGAGGGATGGGCTGGGTCAGGACACAGCTCCTCAGCCCTGGCTCCACCTGCTGAGGCTCAGCCCCTTTTGCATCCCAGCAGGTGAGGACATGCACACCCCTGGCGACCCAGCTTTCCCCTGGGCCAGAACTGCTCTGGGGCCTTCTGAAAAGAGCCTGGTCCCTGGCACAGAGTGATCCTGCGGCAGTCCCTCGATTCCTACAAGGCGCTGTTAAACAACCCAACTAAGCCACTTCCAGTGTCCAAGCCTGGCCTTGCCAGTAACCACACAGCCAGAAAATATCCTGGCTGTTGTCCTTTCCCAGCATTTTCAGTCTGGTCTTCCAGCACCCCAAAGGCTCTGTGGGCGCCCAACACCTGGGTGAATGGAAAAATGATTTTAACTGCAACATTAACTCTGAAGGCTTAAAGGTTTTATTTTTTCCTGAATTTAATCTATCTTGCCACTAAAACAGCTTACCAGTGAACACATGCAGAGACTCATTATCTCTGCCTCTGGCTTCAAAAGGCTCTGGAGGTTCCTTGGATCCATTCAAAACCTCTTTCACTTTCAAGTGCCACCACACATGATTCACTAATGGTAACATGAATCTCCAGACACAGCCTATGTCTGATCTTTGTGGCCACCAAATTTTTACTTCCTTTCTCTTCCCATCCTCTATTCTGTATTTCTATGTATAAAGGTTTGGGGTTTTTTTCCTTTTATTTTTTTTTTTTTTTTTTTCTTCCCCCCCCCCCCCAAATTTTTTTTTTCTTATGTCTCGGCTTTCACATTTCTTCTGACTAGGATGCTTTTATGCCCAGCATAATTTGGTACATATTTGAATAATTGTGCCTTCCTGGGTATTCAATAAACTATCCTTGAAAATGTCCAGTATTTACTCCATTAGTGTGATTCGTCAGGAATCCTGACAACCACTGCAAGCTTTGAGAAGAAAGCAGGTGGATAGAATTATAGAATAATTCATGTTGGAAGGGACAGGAAGAGGTCATCTAATCTGACCTTTCACTCAAAATGGGGCAAAAAGGGGTTAGCAAGCTCATACTTGTTCTGTGCTCATCAAGGAAAGGTTCAGATTATGAATACCTAGAGCCACCACACTGAGTAACTCCTCTTGTCCCTCATGAGGAAGTTCAGTATTTCCCTTTCCAGTGGAAAGCTACCCTAACTTTAGAAACTAAACATGTAGCATGGCTTGAAATGGCCCATGGGGAGTTTTCCTCCCCACTCTTTGCAGATACCTGCTCAAGGAGCATCCAGCAGCATGCCCTCCTTCACTGGATGAAAACTTAACCCAGTCTTGAAGGTTAGACATGAACTGGAGGAAATCTGCTAACAGTTCATAGTGTCTTGGATATAAAATAACCTGTCTTGTCTTTTGCTCATGTTGTACCCATACAAAACCCATTTTAGCATTTTTTTTTTCCTGCTTAGGCATCTATCTACACTTCTGTTTTTCAAATCTGAGCCCACACACAATTCTTCAAATTATTTAGACACTAGCATCACCCTACAGATAGCCAAAGCTGTGTTTTTGACATTTCCCTTTGGGTTTGAATTTGTCACAGTCCCAGTGTTTAAAGTGCCAGTGAAGGCAGCTGCCCAGCAGGCTTTCACATGAATGCAGATCATGGTGCAAGCTTTCAGCATGGAACCGCGTGGGCAAGACCTGCTGCAGAGAAGTGGTGGGGTCTCCTCTCTTCATTCTTCCCACATCCACCCCAGAAATCATTCCTGTAACTATGAAGCATAATCCTATAAATCAGCACAGAATTTAGGCTTGACAGCTGTGCCATCTTGTTTTATGTATTACCCTGAGACACTTTCAGCTAATTTCAGTTTATGAAAAAATTTTTTAAAAAGTCCTTAGAGGCTTCATATATTGATCACTTAGATACATATTTTCTTTTTGGTAGGCTGTGGTCTTGCTTTTTACCTTCCCTGTGCAATAGGTCAGTAGCTAACTTTCCTGTAAGAGCAGAGGTGGTAAGGTTTAATTTCTCCACACCCCCAGCACGATCCCAGTTTACCCAAGTGGGGCAGTGGCACACGTGCATGCAGAGGGTGACTTGGGGACACACCATCCAAACACTACAGAGTAGTTCATGTGCACAAGCACAGGAAAGAAATCTCCCTCTGACATGATCTTCATCAGTTTTGGGTGCTCTTGGGCTCCAGAGAAACCATCCTGCTGCTTTCTGAGGCTGCTGCCCCCACCATAGCTGGGGATCCCCTGGGAAAGAGTCTTGTGCCCTGTTCTCAGGCACTGGATGTGAACGTGAGGCTGTCTGGGTCTGCACCATGCTAAAGGTGCTTGTTGATGCTGCAAGGACCCAAGTTCTTTCCTGTCATCTGCATGGACTCCCCATTTTTCCAGACCAGCACCACAACAGAAATTTGATCATAGAGTATTTTTCAGTGCAAGCAATTTATACAAAGATGAAAGATATTTCTAATAAACTACTTGAAGAGTAAATATTGAAAATCAGAAGGGATAACAAGCAGAGTCTAGATGCAAGTTTACACATGGGAAAGTTCAAGCTGTACTGTCTCCTGTTGCTGCAAAGTAGACCAGAGGAAATTTAGATAAGGGTAACTCTTTGTAGGACTAGTACCAGAGTCAAACGTGTGTAATAGAATATTTTGGCCAAAAAGACACCACAGAGTCTGCACTCCAATACTGTTAGAATTGTAACCTGTGAATGATAAAAATGTACTGAAAAATAACTCTAACAAATATAATGAAAGAGATCAGAAGAGATGCTCTGTGCTGGAAGATCTGACAGAATCGGATGGATGCCAAAATCCCCTCTACAATAATCTATAACAGGAAACCAAGCAGGGTGCAGGTAGCCCTGGAGAGGCTCTAGCAGACATCCGTTCAATGAATTCTGTTGCACAGATGTTCCTTTGTAGTTCTCAAAAACCTTTAAGGCTCCTGGTCAGTAAGGAAGTTTGGAAAAGATTCAAACTTCAGCTCTGCAGTGTCAGCATAAATTCCTGTCTGTACTAACTAAAGCACAGTGCTAGCAAAAAAAGCAATTCTGTAAAACAATGGCATGAAATCCTACCTTCATTCTCCCTGTATGGTTTCCTGATCAAACACTTAATCCCCTCCCCAAAAGTTTCCTCTTGGAAGTGTCCCTTACTGGTGCCAATGCAGATAACCCAGTTGCTTGGGAACTGTTTACTGCAAGACTGGAGATCCAAAGCTTGATTCATGTGAAAGGAACAGAAACTTTCAAGTGAAAAATACTCTTAAGAAGGGTGAAGAGAGGACAAGGACTGAATGATTAGCTACAAGGAGTCCTTAGTTCTGGAAAGACCTTAAAACCCAGACTGGCCTTTACAGCTGTCTGACTCAATGGGATATAACATTTGCACCAAGGTCTGGCTGCTTGGCTCGGCTCATTTAAACCAGACTGAAAAGGAGAGCTGAAATCTTGCTGCTTGCTTGCTCAGGGGAGGCTGGTAGTGTCTGTACGAAAAAATTAAACTTAGTTTAAAAAACAAACAAACCTAAACCTCCAAATTGCCAGGAACGCTGGAAGTATAACTGCACCTTGTCATTCCTGCTGCAAATTCTTTGATTTAGGAAGTTACCATGTATTTGTCTCACCAAATGCTGTCCTTGGCTACGTGTCCAATTTTCATTTGCTTTTGTATAAATGGTATTTGTATGTCAGAGCCACTGCTTCCCAGCTGAGGACTACATCAGAGCTAAAAAAATGACACCCTGAGATGGGAGCTGAGGAACCCAGAGTGCCTCGGATCCCCTCAGTCCCCTCCCAAATGACAGCAAGACCACAGTGTGGGGACAGAGTGGGTAAGCAATATCACATCGTGCCACTGAGGAGTAATCATCAGGCCACAGATAATGCAAGTCCACATAGTGGTGCATCTTCACATGAATTCACACTGTATAGCAAGATTCATTAATAGAAGGAGCCAGTTAGCAGTAATGCATAATCTGCATTATGAAATCATGAGCCCTGACCACCTACAAAATGTACTACTTTGGCTTAAGCAAACTGAATTACAGGCAAAATTAATGCACCTGCAAAAAAAAAAAAAACAGTGAATATTCAAATGCAGACAGCAAAGACAAAGTGTCTGAGGGAGGAAAAGCTCAGAGGGATGCCTATGATGGCAATAAAAATCACATAAAATTTACAAACCCAAAACATGATCCCCCCTTCTTTCCCAACCAAATTATTTTTGAAGATATTATATATAAATAACTGTGCCTTGCAAGCCTTTCCAACAGATAAAGAAACAGTCTTCAGGATCTTTTATGGTATTTTATAATCTCAATCTATTTTTCACTTTAGGGATGCCAAATAGTGTTTACCAACATGCAGTTACCTAACAATTGCCATACCTCATGAGTGAATCAATAAAACATCTAATTGCAATTTTTTGCTTCTATTACAACTAGTTAACAGAGACTGTTTGGGAAAGTAAAAGCACATCCAGAAATGCATACAAAGCAGAGGTATTCAGCAGGCCTGGAAGAGGAGATCAGACATGCAAGAAGAGGGCAGGCATTTGAAGTCAGAGATTTATATTGGATCAATTATTCCCAACTCCCTTTGACTATCTCAAATGGCTGAGGAATACAGACAAGTAATGGACAAAGGTTTCTTAAAATTCAAAGTCGGTCTTGATTTGTGTCTTATTTAGAATTTCTATATCCCAGCACAATCCCTGTTATGTTGCAAGACTTCACAATTAGCAGCTTGCAAATGGAGATAAGTCCTGTCTCTATCAATGTGCACATGTGCTGGTGTGGGGAGTGAAACCGTGTTTTAGTTGAGTTCTTCACTTTGTGAAAATCCAAACTATTGTGAAATAGCAAAGCAGAATGAAATGGTACCGATTTCTGGACTCCCATTGCACACAGCAAGCATTGGAGGCCAAGAGGTTACCACGGCTTGGAGAGCTGGGAATGCAGCAAACAGAATTTCCACTGTCTTCACAAGAAGCACTAGTCAAGTGGGGTTTAGAGTTAATTTGATTTCCACCCATTAAAATTATATGTTCCACACAGAAGAGTCATAAAGTGCCCATAAAAGCAAGAGCACTTGCACACTGAATAACTTTGGCAGTGGGGCTGGCTCAGGGGTGAGGAGCAGCAGGCACGAGGGCAGCACAGGGAGCCCTCCCACCCTGTGGCACGAGGGCTGTGGGGTGTGCAGGCCCCCCAAAAATCACCCTTGCTCCACTGTTTCACGTGAGCCCAAAGCAACACAGAGAACAGGATACAAACCACCACAAAAAGCAAGGGTGCTTGCCCTTCTTCCCCAGAGTTGCCTGATCACAGCAGGCCAGGGCAGGACTGCAGGGTGAGATGAGCTCTAAGTGTGGCACGCTAACTGCCACGCTCTTGAAAAGCAGCTGCTCCAACACGCCAAGGACCTGCCTTCAGATGATGTAAATCTGCTCAGCTGCATTGAGCCGTGGTAATTTACACCAGCTGAGGGATGGACCAAAGGCATTTATTAAGGCTGCAGTGTATTTAAGAACAAGCAAAGATCAATAGTCCAACAAATATTCATTTCACATCACTGCTTTTCAGAAGAGAGGTCAAATGGATCCTTAGACATTTTTTTTTCTCTAAAATTTCAAGCAGAGAGCAGAGAAAGTTGGTAATTAAATCCCCTTTGAAGGAAGCACTGGCGATGAAGATCAGGCAAGAGCTGGTACTGCACAGAAGCTGCAGTTCTGGCTCACAGGTGGCATTAAGGGCTCTGAGAGAGCACGACTTATCGCTTGAACTGTCTTCTGGGAAGCCTGGTGTCTCATCAGTGACAGGCCACTTGGAATGAGTGTAACAAATGAACAGCCCAGCATGTACGTCCCCAAATAAACCAAATTGAACTCTGGACATGTTGAAATCAGTACCTTTCCCTGGTTATTTTTCATTTTAATGTACGTGAATTCAGTGAGCTTTGTATTGGTATTGCTCTCTGCCTGGCTATAAGGAAGAAATATAAGTGGCATCACAGGGAAAAGTATTCTCACGAGAATGCCATCCTAATTATGCAAACCCAAGACAACGTTAAGATTTTAATGAAATTTCCAAGTGTATTGACATTTTCAAATACAACATGACAAGCCTGACTTTGGAAAGGGGTGCAGTGATTCCTGGGGAGAGAGTACACACAGCCTACAAGTGAGCAATCATGCCAGACCTTGGGACAATTTGTATCAACAATGTGCCTCGGCCGAGTGACACCAGGAGTTCTATCATCAAAATGCCTCCCTTAGTGAAGGAGAAAGAGAAGAAAGAACACCATATGTTGGGTACTAGAAATCAGGGCTGTCGGTGATGGTAATTTCCTGAAGCTATAATGAACATGTAAATGAAAATTTTAGGTCAGGCTGCATTCCAAAATCTGGAAAATTATTTTACTTGCAGGGTAATTTAAAATTCATATCACCATATCACCACCAGACTGCCATGGTTTAGTGTGTTGATCTGTTCTCTCCATCCTCTTCAGAGCACAGCCCAGGCAGCTCTGCTCTCAGTTTACAGCAGGGAAAAAAAAGCCATAGGGCTTTAAATTTTTAAGTTGGTGTTTTGAAAATACTGCTGTATGTATTAGGCTTCTCCTGTTTCAGAGGCCCTTTCCTGGAGAGTCTTCCAACAGGAATATCATTTACATCACCAAGGCTTTTTGGCAGTTTTTCTTTTTTTCCTTTTTATAACCATGTTGCAGCGAGACATCAGTTTAGGCAGCCAGCTCTGCAATAAAACTGACAACAGGTTTATTCTCCTGCTCCTCATGGGACCTATAGGAATTTTAGAAAAGAAAGCAGGAGGGAAGGTACAGCAAAAACATGTGTGTATGATCTGCTCTGTCCCAGCACACCAATTCTGCTGTTTCCAGAGTGATTCTCATTCTAAAATCCAATGTTTTTCTTATGTTTCATTAGATATTTATCCATTTGAATTACTCTGCAAAGGCAAAATATCCAGAGCAGAGGTATTAGGAGGTCCTACCAACTTCAGAGCTCCAGGATTTTACCTTTGGGGTCAAACTGCCCATTGTCCTGTTCTTGTCAAAGCCATGGAAGCTCCTGTGAAACACCAGTGCCCTGGAACACTTCTGCCAGAGGGAATCCCCAAACAGCATGGAAAAAATTTTAAAAAGAAAAGCAAATGAAACCCAGGCTCTTCAGATCATTGTGGAAGAAACTATTATCTCAGAAGGAAGTTCCTGAACCCTGCCCTGGCTGCTGTGCCTGAAGTCACACAAGTTCAGTTTCTGCTCCTCTCCCTGGAGGCACTGGAAGCAAAGACATATTTTTTTTTGTACTGGGTGAACAAAGGATTTTTTTTTTTGACAACAGAAGGGTGGCCTTCCCTTCCTCACCATCAGATAAATGACTGAAATTCCTGAGCATGCAAAGAGGGTTTGGGTTCCCCTTTAACCCTGTTTTGACTCTATAAGATTCTCCAACAGACAGTGGTGAAAAGAGCAGCAAGCACAAGACCCAAGAGGCACAAAGTTCAACCAGCAGTCTGGGAAGGTCTCATGGCCTGGAGCCAGGGGGTTGTATCTCACAGATGAGCTGCCTGTGGTGCACACCAGCCTGCTTGGAATAGACATGCAGATAGATTAGAAATTCCATCTTGATTTAATGGATTTAGTCCCAACAGTCTAGGACATAATTAAATCTTTAAGAAAGGATTAATCCATCCTTAGTACCTAGTATTTATCATCTCTAAACACTCACAGTGTGTGTGTGTATTGGGGGGGTACAGACACAAATATTTATTTGGAGAAAAATACCTTTTTATTAGCAGGAACCATTTGCAGATTTGCCGAGGCTCCAAAGTTTGTATCTGAGTCGACTCCATTAATTCCAGTTGCAAACAGAGGCTGTGCCCAGATGATGGCGCCTGCAAATCACGGATCCCTTGGAAATAGTCATTAGGTAACTCATTCTGGCGGGTTGCACATTGTGGGCTTTAGGGTTTATTGCCGAGGAAAATAGAAGTCTTATTGTATTGCAACCCCTCAACCACCAAACCCCCAAACATTGCAACCCCTGCCTTCCTGTCCCCAGAAACCGTGGACTGTGTTATGGTGGTGTGTTAAAGTAGCTTTTACAGCTCCCTTCCATTTGGGGAGTTACAGCACCAGAATAAGATATAAGAAAATACAAAGGGTTTAGACTAAAGATTCTTCGCCCCATGGGAAATGCATAATTCAAGGTATTTGTAAATCT
The DNA here is from genome assembly GCF_026979565.1 of Vidua chalybeata. Taxonomy (NCBI): domain Eukaryota; kingdom Metazoa; phylum Chordata; class Aves; order Passeriformes; family Viduidae; genus Vidua; species Vidua chalybeata. The sequence continues at coordinate 5,063,972 of NC_071545.1, read as the reverse complement.
GTTTGTGATGTGCTGAAAAGCTGAACTGGAACAAAATAAATAAAGCCAAGCAACCAGACCTGAGAATCCCAATCCTTGATGGAAATCAGACAGGAAGGTTTAGATGCATTTTTGAGGGGATTGTAGGATTTGGGTCAGCTCACTGAAAGGCTGCCCTGGCCAGCAACAGCCTCACACCAGAATGAAGCTCCGAGTGCTTTGTGCCAGGCAGGGACTGCCTTTTATACAGGATAGCTTATGTTCATTTTGGAAGGGGTGAGGGAAATAAAGCTATTGAGAAAATACCAGTCTGGAGGGAGACAAGATTAATTCTAAGTGAATCACACATGTTTCAGGATTCAGGGTCTGCACACAGAGTAAAACCAAAAAGCTTCAGACCTAGTGTCTGAAAATCAGCTCAGCAAAGCATTTGAGTTTGGCTGTTTATCTGGGATTGGTGTTTTCAGAAACCAGGGCTCTCTCTGAGCATTACTTCAAATAGCTGAGGATACCAGAACAGCCAGCATGCAACAAATTGGTGAGAAAATCCTGTTTCCTAATATGAAAATGTTTTATTTGAATTTTGTGATCATTGCTAATAGAGGTTCAGGTTTAACACACCATTTCCTCTAAATGTATGTGTTCAGATACATAAATGTTAATTCTGACCTTTGTCTACTACGTACATCTAATTTTTCTCACATATTTCAGTCACCTATAACAAATTACCCGTCTCTTCCAATTCGCTATGTTCAATGTCCTTCTAAAGATGCCCAGAAGAGGAAAAAAAAAAAAAAAAAAAAAAAGCTGAGGAGTAAAGATATGCCAAATTGATTTCAGATTTGGGAGCTGTGCCACATTGTCTAGATTGTGCCTTTAGGGAAAAAAAAAATCTCCAAAGATGAAAATAATAAAACACCTCCAAACCAAACTTGTGAGCATTTTTTTTAGCAGGGAGGACTTTTCTAGAAACTTTCAGGTTTGCTATTTGCTAGCCCACAGAAGTATCACTTTTTCTAGGTCTTGCTCAGCATTGAAAAATCACTAAATCCCATGAAGCTCAAACATCCCAAGTCTTCAACATGAAGCTCCAACCAGCAGTTCACTATTATTAAAACAGCTGGCAACAGCTGCAGCTCCAGCCTCCTGTCAGAGTTGGGGAAGGAAGGCTCTGCAGAGCTCCAGGTCCCCTCTCCTCTGCACCTTCTGCAGCCTCTCTCTGCAGCATGGTTGGATCCTGGGCTGTCTCCCGTGGGAGGAAACTCC